>NW_027117448.1:1246158-1869237 GCF_038381095.1 Phyllosticta capitalensis | reverse complement strand
CCCTAACCCTAACCCTAACCCTAACCCTAACCCTAACCCTAACCCTAACCCTAACCCTAACCCTAACCCTAACCCTAACCCTAACCCTAACCCTAACCCTAACCCTAACCCTAACCCTAACCCTAACCCTAACCCTAATTAGTTATTTTTATAATATAGGTAAGTGCTCTATATAGATATAGTTCTATAAGTTCTTATAATATTAGTAGGATCGTATGTACTAGTACTATAACTTATAGTAGATAGAAGAAGTAGTTTAATATAGAAGATATTATTACTAATAGAGAGATATATAATCTTTATACTATTAGTATTAATAAGATAATTTCTAAAGTATATAATACCTCTAACGCGCTTAAGTTCTCCTACTAAGAGAATAGTATATATTAATTTAGATAAGTAGATAGTCTTAGTAAGACTAAGCTAAAGCTTATCTATTTTAATAGTTACTAGGCCTCTATAGGTAAGTAAAGCTATATCTATAGCTTAATTAAACTTAAGTAGTTCTTTAAGCTTATAGAAGAGTCTAAAGATAGTCTTACTTAAAATAAAGTAATAAGAGAAGCTAGTATCCTAGAAAATTAGGTTACTTTTTATAGAGATTATAGATTTATAAATAACTATACTACCCTATACTATAACTATAATCTTATTATCTAAATATTTCTTATTCTTAGCTTTACTATTATTTACTAAGATATCTTTCTTTTAAATAGCTTTATTACTATTCTTCTTACCCTTATCTCTACTCTTATTTTTACTATAGCCTTTATCTTTATCTTTACTTTTACCCTATTCTTTAGGTATAAGATAAGGATATTAATAGAAGTAGTTATTATTAGTATAATTAGAAGTTCTATATTTACTATAGAGATCTTTACCTCTAGTTCTAATAGTTTTTCTAGTAAGGTTTAAGGCTCTAGCTATAATAGTAGTAGATATAGAGCTATTAATAGTATATAATCTAGTAGCCTTTTATAGATTTATAAATATAGCCTATAGTTTAGTATATCCTAGATAAGCCTTTATCTTATTATTATACTAGTTCTTTAGCTACTTAATATCCTTAACTTTATCTATAAATAGAACTAAGACTATCTTATTTAAAAAGTAGAATAGCTTATTAAGCTTCTCCTCCTTATAGATAAGACTTACTATAGTATAAAGATTAGAGAGATTTTATTAGAAATCTATAATATAGTAGTCTATAGTAGTAGTAAACTTAGTATTAAGAAAGGTTATAAGAGCTTTATTAAAAAGAGTATTATTTATTAGCTTCTAGATATATATAATTTATAGAGCTCTCTAGCTATAGTCTTCTTAGGTATATTCTTTAGGTAGATTATAGGATCTATATACTTAAGAATAATAGTTTTAGCTTTAGAATCTTTAATAATCTAGTCTTTATATTTCTTATTATACTCTTTAATAGTAGTAAAGCTAGATTAGATAAGATATATCTTAGGCCTAATTTTCTTCTTATTATAGTAGATATACTCTATAATCTTTTACTTCCTAAGCTTCTAGAAGAGGTTCTTATTCTAGACTCTAAATAAAACTCTATCTTTAAGAATAGTCTTATTACTATTATCCTTACCTATAGTAGTAGTAATTCTATTATTTAGAGGAGAGTAGATCTAGTACTTAAGATAATAAAATAAGGAGATATCTAAAAAGATTAGATAAAGTAGTAATAGTTATAACCTAGGCTTATAATCTATTAAGCTTAGTAATAAATAATCTATTAAGTAAAGGCTAAGTCTATAACTATATAGTATATATAATAAGGTATACTATACCTAATTAGGTTAGTCGCACTAGCTAACTAATTAGACTATATATACGCTGCAAACCCTGCAGCGCAGAACCTACTAGCTAGCGCTGCCTGACAGACCAGGCACAACAGGTGTTCATCACCGCAGCGATGCCCCGCCTGCCCGCCCCACAACATTTCGAATCTACAACCGACACCTCAACACCACACTTTCGCCTACGCCGCACTCGAAGATTCGCCAACCCAACTCTCTCCTCTACGCTGCTCTCGCCTCTTCTTCGTCGAAAACATCTCGCGACACATTTTGCCTGTAAACCGCCCTCCAAACGAGCAGCCAACGCAGCCCCAGCGCGAGGCCACGCCGGCCGACACCTCTGACGTCCAACTACAATGACGCGCGAGTTCGGTGGAGCAGACAGATGACTGCCTGACAGAGCACCAGCAACCTCAATGGCTCGCATCTGCTCCTTTCGAGGTGGAAACAAAGGTCTGGATGTACACCAGTCGCCCGGCAACTCTTTCAGCGGCACAGTCCCAGGCCAAACGCCCTCCCAAACGAGCACCGAGAACCGCCCCAGTGCAAGGCCACGCCGGCTGGCACCTCTGACACAAAACTACAATGGCACACATTTGACGGAGCGGACAGGTCAGAGGGACGACTGCATTTCAACTTCCAGGCGGCGGAAAATACCATGTGGTATCTTGAAACTCGGCGGCAAAGTTTTCAGGCCAAACACCCTCTGGATGTTGTGCAAGGACGGCTTGCGGGCTTGAGATCTTGGGACTGACTGCTCGCGGGACGTCTGTCTTCTGCTCAAAATGACCTCAGTCTTATCTTGGACAATCAGCGTCTCTTGGTGTTCACTTCGTCACGTCAAACCTTATCTGACGGCAGAAGAGACCATCTTTTGCAGCTTGCTTGCACGCTCTTTACCCGTCTGCTGCTACACCTGCAGCTCTGGCTCTGGCTTTTCATCTTCTCCGTCTATTTTTCTTGCCCTGCTTGGCCTCCGTTTTATCCGGCTCTTGCTCATGGCCACCAATGCCCTCGTCAACTCGCTCGCTCGCGATCTACGGTTCAGATTTTCATCTGGAGTTGTGCGGTTATTTGTCTGCCCGTCTAGCCTTGGTTGCTTGATGCTGCCCTGGTTCTGGCCCTCGTTCTGTGGTCTCGTCCGTCTGCTCGTCTGCTCGTCTGCGGTCTGTTAATTCTCGCCAACTCCGTCTGTCCTCGATCATCCGTTGCCAATTTCGTGCCGCGGTGCCCCGTGTGCAGACATTGCTTAAACAGGAGAGATTTCGTCTCGGCAATTTAAAAAGTCGTTGGATGCATGCACCGACTGCAGCGGCAGGAACCGTGCCCGGCCTTCCAGCCAACGCCAGCAGCGCTCACCGTCTCCCGCCCAGCAAGCACACGCCGAGGCGTCGATGACGCCAATTGTTAGACAGCAACCAGTTGGCAGCTAGGACCCCTTCTTGTCCGGTCGGCGACCAAGATGCGTCTCCGCTTTTGTTTCTCCTCCAATACCTCCTCCTGGATTGCCTCGGCCCTCTCAGACGACACCTGTGCCTCCGCCTCACCATCGGAGAGTCCTCAGGGACGTAGCCCAGTCTCCACTACTCATTACTCCTCTCCTCCCAATGGTCCCTGCCGCTCACCCGGCACGTCGACATGGCGAGCCTCCCGTCATGTTTGAGTACCTTGAATGTGGGCACTGCAGCATCAATCGGGCAAACCATCGCCGTCGAGCTTGAGGGGCATGTGGGTACTGCAATGAAAGCCAAGCCGACGAGGACAAATGGTGCTTGGTTTGCAGGCGCGAGCGGCCCCGTGCCCACCTTTTCGTTGGCGGCGAACAGCTCAAGTTCTCGAGACAATTTGGCACGCCCTGTTCATCGCAGTCTTCGTCACCGTCCCCGCAGACCTGCTTCAATCTCGATCAACCAAACTTCTTGCCCGGCCCGCGCTTCATGCGCTCGTCGACAAGTTTAACGGGATGCTGGACAAAGTCCAGCTCACCAAACGTCGTCGCTGCGAGGAGCAGTCGTGTGCATGGCTCCAGACGCGCATAGTGTCTGCAAGAGATGTGTCGAAACCCCAGACAAGTACCACGCCAATCTCCCCTACGAGAATCCCTCCGGCCTTTTCGTACCCCTGAATGGCTGTCTCCTTCAAGTCCAACTCGAGTGCAGTCAGCGTCTGTTTGCCGTCTTCCATTTTGACCATTGCAGACGACACGACATCGAGAACCCGGTGAACGCTGTCTTCATCTCCCTTTGTCATCTGGAGTCGAGTGCAAAGCTCTGCAGGCTCCTTCATGACGCCGTGCTTGAGCATAAAGACACTATCCAACGAAGGCGACTGTCTGCATTAGATATAGAGGATAGGCCTCTTTTAGCTAAATTAATGCACCCTTGCCCTACCCTGCAGCTTGGCGTTTTTATTGTAGTAGACGCTAAGTGCCACGACGACACGGTAGCTCTTTTACAGGTTAAGGCTAGTGCCTCCTATGTCCCAGGTCGTCACCAGCACCTCCGGTCCACCATCTTAGTTGAAGCGCTCAACCATTTCCGTGCACTCTTTGGGACTCAACGCCGAATAGAAGAGAGCGACAGAGCTGCCGCCAAGGGTATCCAAAAAGGCGCGAACGACAAGTTGCTCTCTGTTGTTGAGGACGTAGAGCAAGACATTTTTCACCACGCTCGACGACGAAGCGGCCGATGAACACGGCAAGCCAGCTGAGTTTTGGGGAGCGGATTCGCTCGAGCGCCTCGTCGTTGGACATGGCTTTGTCTTGGACGGCGTGGAGGACGGCAGAGAGCTCCGCCCGCTCCGCGATGAGCGACTGGATCAACTTTTGGTCGTCGGGAAGCTCTGCGGCGAACGAGGACAGCGTCATCGTTGCCATGTTGGTGAGCGTTTGCAGCTGCATGTATTTGCGACCTTCGGCTTCAATCCACAAGTCGTCCAGCAGGCGATTGAAGCCGGCAGTGTACGCGTTGTAGGCATCTTCTTGGCCGAATCCCACCGTCTGCCGCGACAGATGCAGCTTTGGGACATTGGCCCCGATGGTGGTCGTTCTGTCATCGTTGGTCGTGTCCAGGTTGCGGCTAATGACGAACGGCATGGCCTGGGTGAGCTTTTGGAGCGCCATTTCTTGGATTTCCAGGTCGGCAGTGTCGACGAATCACTTCCAGACTTCGGGGAGAGTCTGGTACTTGGAGAGATGGGTATTCCGAAAGGGGTCGCTTCCATACCTGGCCACGTCGCTCCACATGGCGCTAGGTTCGATTTCGCGGTCCCGAAAGAATCCGAGGAAGCCCTTGATGTCGCGTAAGCCGTTGGTCATTGGGGTTGCCGAGAGTCCGATGCGCCACTTGGCCTGGAACGTGTCGAGGGCGTCAAAGGTGGCACTCGACGTCCACATGCGGAGCGACTGCATTTCGTCGACGATGAGTGCATGGAATGCCGAAGCCGCGAATTCCTCCTTGGCGAGCTTGTGCACAGTGCTGACCGTGCAAATAACCATCAAGAAGGGATCATTTCCCGCGCCTTGACATACAAAGTTGTCGAGAGTCTTGTATTGCACGCGCTAAGTGTGGTGGGCATGTTGGCGTCCGTACGCGTCGCCGACTGCCAGGAACTTGAAATTCTTGCTGACCAACAGACCCTCTTTTATCCAAAACTCGCCAACAGTCCCACTTGGCACGACTATGAGAGAGGGCTTGCGCGGCTTGGCGGAGTTGCTGGAGTTGAGGGCCGCCTCCAACCCGCACAGGGACTGCAACGTCTTGCCGAGTCCCATGTAGTCGAGCAGTGCGGCCTTGCCGTACTTGACAAGCATGACCTTGATGTGTGCAATGCCTTGAACTTGGTACCAAAAGAGTCGCAATAATGCGGGCGTGCCGGGAAGATGGTAAGGCTCCTCGTTCTTCATGTGCAGCAAGCTGCATGCCGTCTTAAGAGGGGGTCCAGTTTTCCAAATACCAGGTAGGTCAAGCGCTTGGTTGTACAGTTCGTAGGTCATGGCGTCGCGTACTTGACGTTCAGTACTAACGCGGTCCTTGAGCTTCGGATACATGAGAAGCTTCTCAAGCAGGGCGGCTTTGTCCTCGGGTAGTTGGACGGTGAATGAGAGCTCGGAGCTCAAGGGGGGCGCTGCGGTCGTGGCCTGCTCCGTGACATTGGACTTTTGCTTCCAGTTGATATTAGGCCAGCCAAGGTTGCGCTCTAGAACCTCCTCCTCTTCTTCTTCCTCCACCATCTCCTCGTCATTGTTTTAGACCGGGACGTCGGGGAAGAGCAGTGCGACGAGGCGGCTATAGCGTTGCTTCGACGGGCAGAGCTGCTCCCTGACCTCAACAATCACGTCCATCATGGCATCGATAAACCGCTCCTTGTTGTGTGGATGGCCGTAAAGCAGGCCTTGCGGGTGAGCGGATTGGAGCCGGCCGGTAGACCATCAGAACCAACCGGGCAATCGAGGAGACAGCCGTCCACATTGCGGGGGCGTAGACGTGCGCGTATTCCAGAGTTCCATCGTCGTTTTCGACGGCATGGATGACGGCTTGCCTGGAAACTTTGCCGGCGGCCGTCGAGCGTTGTCGTGCGCGCCACTCTGCAAACGGGTGTTGGAAACCTGGCGAGCCGAGAGCATCGCGAGCTTGTTCGAAGGTGATGTGTTCATGGCGCGGCCAGCTGGCCACTGGTGCCCACCTCTGGAGGAACTTTGGCATTGTCGTGTGTCGTGTGATGGTGGTGGTGGGTTGCGAGTGATGGACATGTTTGGAGGTGATTGTCCGCACATCACCACGCGCTTCCAGCACATGCCCTCTGCCTCCGCATCGTTTGTCGTCACGCGTCTTGCTCGTCTCCCCAATCTGCCTCTCTTTGTGTGCAGCGCGTCTGTCCACCTCTTTTCCGCACCGAATCCATCCGCCTCTTTTCGTCTCCTCGCGCGCCCATCTGCTTCCTGTCTCCACGCATCCATCCGCCTCTTTTCGTATCCGCGCATCCCGACTCTTTTCGTCTCCTCGCACGCCCATCTGCTTCCCGTCTGCAGCGCATCCAGCCGCATCTTATCCTCCTCGCACGTCCACGAGCTTTCTGTCTCCAGCGTATCCGCCTCCTCGCATCCGCCGCTCTCATCCTGCACATCTCTTCGCTCTGCAACTCGCCGTCGACCGCGAAAATGCCAGAGCAAAGCGACCAGCAAGACCGCCCGCGCCCGTCCACCAATCATCCCTCCGTCGTCATCAATCGTCCGCCCGGATTTGACCCTGCCGACTACCTCCGATACTCGCAGACGCCGGCTCCATCGAGCAATCCTCGTCTCTCGCCCTCGCCAACCCCATCCCTCCCGGAATTGCCTGATGCGTTCCTGGACCATGACCACCAGGAGTGGAGACCTGAGAGACACTCGGCCCCTTCTTCTGTCGACGAAGAGACCGAGACGCACAGGGGCCGTGTAGACATGCCGGGGAGCTTTTCCCGGGGCGACGAAGACGACGACGAAAGCGATGACGAGGACGACGAAGAGGAGCAGCAGCAGGACGAGCAAGAGAATGTTCCGCAGCAGATAGGAAGATTTACCAATGTCAGCCAAATCCCCGACAGCCAGCTGGACGCGCCCGGACAAGATGAATCTGGCGATGATGACGAGGAGATTGAGGACCGGGAGTATGATAACCCCAACTATGGGTTATATTCTGGAGAGTTAGTAGAGATCCAACCAAAGGACGAAGAGGAAGAAGAAGAGGATGACGCGCCCCTCGTCGCCATGTCTCAGATTGACATTGGTGCAGAGCTCGAGCACCAACCGCAGCCTTCCTCTTACCTTTCCAAATTCAATGAGAGTGTCAAAGCGATGGTGGAGCAGGCATGGGAGGATGAGAAGCAGCAGCTCCAGCTCCCCGACGCGCACAGGGAGGCGTTTGTTCTCCATGGCTTCCATATCATCAACTCCATGTCCCGAGAGCTCGTCCCTGCCATCATTGATGCCTCGGTCGCCACGATTCCCTTTGCGCAAGATTACCCACAGGCGCGACTTTTCCTCGCAAAGTACGAGCGCGAGGCCGCCAAGCAGGTGCCAACCTCCACCTATCAGCCGAGCATTTATGCTCAATACCTCGTCGACGGAGAGGGAAATGGACTGACGGCGGGCAACTTGAGCCGGCTCCTCCGCCGCGCGATGCGCTACATTCGCGACGACGAATACGCCGCCAAAGTCGACATGGCCATTGCTCCCACTAAAAAGATGAGAGACGGATGCATTGACTGGGCGCGGGGCGACCGTCGCTACACGGACAAGGTGAACGACAAGACGGGAGAGAGGACGCACGACAAAAACCGCGTCAAGCGGATTCAGACCTTGTGCCAAACCATCAAGGCCAACAACCCCAGCGACGCGGACCCCGATAAGCTGACTCGCCCGCTGAGCGAGTTTGGATATACCAATAACGCGGGGACGCCCCTCGAAGCCCATAAAAAACACCGCAACTCCAACCATCTGATGAACATGTTGGCGATCTGCTAGAGCCCACTCTCTCAGACTACAGTATCCACCAATTCATCGTGCACAAGGCTTGGGCCCCAGAAAGCCTGGGTTGGAGAACATGTAGAGACATGGAGTTATCAAGCGCTTCATGCGTCCAACTTAGAGAGAAATTTTCTCTAGATGGGTAGTCACAGGGAGCACTCAAGCGCTTGCGTCGAAGTGTGCGACGATTTGAAGCTGAGGTGACATTAGAGCGTGCGAAAACTCAACACCAAGCAAATCCTCATGATGTTGCCGTGGTCCTGAGCAGACAGGAGCGCGCCCAATCAGTGAGGTGGGGTACACCAACAGCTCTCACCGTCGTCTTCTCGAGCACGCCAACCGCAAAGGTAGCAACTGGCTCATGAAACTTGTCGAGGCCGTCTGTCTGGCCTACCTTCCTGAGTACAAGATTTAATGGTACGTCATTTACCGGATCTGGAAGAATCCTTAAGCCTGGATTGCCGAAATCCCATTCAACTGTCTTTCGCAATGTCCTCTTGAGACAGGATACGGATTTGCATACCACCCTGCTGGCCTCAGCAACGCTAGTGCTGGCGAAGCGATGAGCTCGGAGTATTACCAATGGGCCGAGGAGGCGCGAAGGTCTTCCCCACTTCTAGGTACGAGGATCCGCAGTCGTTGGTGGTAAATGCTGACGAAATTGTAGCCAATTTGAAGCGAGAGAAGATGCTGCTTGAAGCCGCGGGCGAGGAAGTAGACTTCCAGGAGGATGCCGAGCCTCGCAATAGAACCTCCGATCTCCCGGACATGGACACAACTATGGACGAGCAGCGTGAGGAAACAGCCCTTGAGGTGAACAAGGAGCTAATCCGCGAGATGTACGAAGACTTTGACTGGATGGACGAGTAGATGGATGGTCTTGGAGGATGTGGACGGTGTGGTCGATGGATATTGGCTAACTACAGATGACCATTACTCGATACTTGTATACCACGGCGGCCCCTCTTGATACCCTGCTCGCTGTGATCCTTGACGAACGAACGTATGAGGAGCACATTTTAGCTTCAAAATCACCACAGAGTCATGAGGGTCTCATTCGGACCAAGTTTCGCATTTTCCTGACTGTCTTCATTCCAAAAGTCCAAACTCCCGTCACTCAATTAATCCTGAACCTGTGTTGTCGCCCACGCCCATTCCAAACTCCGTCACGACTGCCGTTCGCGCGCGTTTTGAGGATGGAGCAATAGGCAAACGGATACTGATGGTGCCGTGGTCGATGTTGTGCAAAATGAAACTGGCGCCTCGGGCAAAAAAAGAAAGACCATAGAAGAAAAAAGGGGCTGTCGATGATTGTGCGTAGATGAGAAATGGCGTGGTGTTGGAGTCGGGGTGGCTGTCGATTATGATAAGAATACTGCGGGGCAGAAACGAAAATCCGTAAATGGCGAATGCATAAGAAAAAGTAAAAAAGGTGTCCAGGGCGGCCATGGCGTCAGGTGATGGTGAAGAGGGGCGAGGCCCAGAATCGGCGGGGGGGATGTATTGCGTAATGTTGGCGTAGAGGCGGGGGTCGTCGAGGGGAAAAGATGGGGCGCGGGACCTGTCGAAGAGACCGCTGGTGCTGGTGGTGGTGCGGCGGCGGCGCTTGGTGGCTCGGACTTCATTCCCGCTTCTCTTGCGCTCTGATGGGTGTTAGACAAATCTTCAACTCACTTGGATGTAAACATACTATGTCCGATGGAGGAACGCTCTTTAATTAGGGCGGCATGTGTCGTGGAATGCTCCGCGGCGACGTCCTCCGTCACCTGGCGTGCATCCTCGAGTTGGAGGAAATTGCTGCCAGTTGCTTTGTAGCGATGTCCCGCGTTGGATTGAGTTTTCGCCAAAAGGCGCGCCTTGAACTGGGCGGCGTCTTGCTCTCTCAAAGCCGCAAGCTTGAGCTCGGTGAGAATGCCAGCGGAATACTCGTGCAGCTGTTTCGGGGAGCCGTCCTCTCCCCTCTGCGCAATGGTGTCATCGATGATGGCACCCGAGGTGCCAAACTGCTTCTTCAGGTAATCGACGTTGCCATCCTTCGACTTTGGAAGCGTCGCCATGGGTAAAGGATAGTAGAGCTGCGGCAAGACGAAAAGAAATGGCGGGCTCTGTGGAGTGAGGTCGACAACCTTGACGGGACCAGGCGGATCGGCGGAGGTGTAGAATAAAGATCCAAAAGAAAGATTAGAGGCTGGAGTAGTGATTCCCCATAGGGAAAGCGCCTCCAGATCACAGGCGCGGTGGAAAAGTGAAAATGAAAGGCTCTCGAGCTTCACTTTTCAAGCCCAGATCAAAACCAATCTTCCAGCCCTCGCTCGCCACCTCAACACCAACACTTTCCAACCAACACCACCATCATGACCGGCTCGCTCTTTTGCGACGACGGCTTACTCAATAACACTACAATTTTGAAGTCTCTGGGCTTGGAAAAGCCAAAGCCCTCCCCTGCCGCTGTCATCGAGCCCATCATGTCGGTCGCGGTGGGTGTCGCTCCGGACACCACCCACTTCACCCTCGTCCATATGATCCTCGCCTTTTACATTGTAAGCACTTCACATGCCCAGATATGCCGTACTGACTCCTCCAGATCTATGTGATTGGCATCATCATCGTTGAGCGCCGCGCCTTTAAGCACGCCATCGTGTCCATCCGCGCTGGCGCCGGCTTCCAGGCCGGAATGTGAGTTTGTCTTGAACGAACGTTTTACGGAATGGGTACTGACAAAATTCTAAAGCTACTATCGCACCAAATCCGGAAAGCAGTTTAAGTACGCCCTCATCAAAAAGGCTCCAGCCTATGACAAGGCTTGAGTTTTCTTTTCTTGGATGCTGGGATAGACTTGGAAAATAAAGATTCATTCAGTCCTGCGTGACCTCAACTGCCCGACGGAGCCACATCTTCTGCCGGTTCGTCAACAAGGGTTTTGTACAAACAAACGTGTTTATACCTAAACGCCCACTCGCCACTCTACTGATTGCCCTGCTCCGCTGCAGCCTGAGCCTGCTGTCGCGCTTCTTCACATAATGTAATCATTGCCTCGTGGGCAGGTACGAGCACATCAGATTCAGCGCTTGAAGCGCTCAGCACTTCAAGAGACTCGTCCTGTTCCTTGATGGCTTTCTGCAGGACATTGATCGTGGCAAACTGTCCGCAGGTTGCCTGTGCGTCCCTGGCAAGCCTCCAAGGCTCGGTAGTAGAAGTCGTGACACACGTAGGAGCTCACGTAGGATCTCGACCGAGAAAAAGCAAAACAAGTAGAGGCAGCTGTAGAGCAGCAGAAAATTTCCCAGCTAAAAGGTACGCATGCAGGGAGCATTCAAGCAGCTGACAGACTCAATAGTGGGATTTACCAAGTCCTTTACATCGAGGTAGACGGAGCAGTCGTAGCTACGTGTGCCACGACTTTTGATACAAGCCTCGTTCTTCAGCTTGTCCATCGTGCTGAGCTTATCCGCCAGCCGCCTCTCTGCGGCGAACTTTGCCTGTTCTGCCGCTTGCACGCCTCCGCCTGAATTTTGACGTCGGCCAGCTTTTCTGTGAGATCTTGAATTTCGCGGCAACGCTCTTGCTTTGCCTTATTACCGTCGGAGAGTTGCTGGTCCTTCTCGCCCAAGGTCTTGGTGAGATGTTCTTTTGCCTGATCGGCTTCGAGAACCCGCTCCTCAGTCTCGCCCAAGGCCTCTATGAGCTTTTAGTCGCTGCTATTGAGGAACAGGTCGGCCACCCAGTGGAGTTTGATTATAGACGGGAAGCCGTCGTGACACATGATGCGTGCGTCAACAGTCTCGTCAGGCATAAGCGGGCGCGGGCGGTCGGCGGCGGCCTGGCAATCGACGGTGAGATATGACAGCGGCGCTTCGTCTTCGAAGAATACTTGAGAGGTATCATATCCCGCGTGGAGGGCTGACAGTGCTTTGGGGCCCAACTCCCTCGGAAGAGCTCGTTCCATCCAGGAAACAACGGGGGGGCGAGGATAATCCAGTCAGCCTGTTTGGTGGTCGGATGCTTGACTGATTGCTCACCATTGCTGAAGATGCAGCCAAAGTGTCAAGTTGTGGTGCTTACGTATCCAATTGTCGAGCACACGGTGCGGATCAAGCCCTGGTTCTGGAGCATGCGGCCATAGTTGCGCAAACTCTTCATGACCGGATTGTAATTGTCAATAGTGAGGTTTTTCTTGTTACCGTCGCTGCCCTCGTCATCGTCATTGTCATCTTGAAAATTGATGGCATTGTAGACGGCGTCGGGGTCGGCGACGAAGAGGATCTGCAGGCAGCACGCGACAGCTGTCTGGTACACGTCTTTGACGTCCGCGACGCGGAATGCAGGAACTGCTGCGGGTTAGAGTGGCTCGAGTTTGGTGCTGGAAATGCTTACATCCATCCACGAAGCTTTCGCAGCGACGCCTCTCCTCCCACAATAACATGGTCGGCGCATCCGGGGGGAACAGTGCAGGGATGCTCTCGTCGATACGCTTGAGCCACTCCTCGATGATGCTCCTATCCATGCCAATGCGCTCAAGGTGGTCCAGAAGCTGCTGGAAGGTGTACTGGTCAGGGATGTCGCACAGAAAGCCGGCACGCTGCCTGACGTTCATCGGGAGCTGGCTCCACGCGTGGGCGTCCATTGTGCTCGAGGCGGCAAGGATTTGGTTTTGAAATGGCTGGAGTAAAAGAAAAAAGGTTGTGGGGTGCGCGATGGTCGGTTGTTGGGTCAAAATCGAGAAGTGAATGGTGGCTCGCGGTCAGCAGGTGAATCGCGCGGCGACCATTCAAAACAAAACAACCTGGCCACTCCAGACTTCAACTCAATACTCCAAACCGTCCATACCAACTCCACCATGCAAGCCAACCTAGATCTCATCGTGGCCATTCTGGCCTTCCACGTCGCCGTAAGTCGTATGTTCTGCTCGCGCGCCACTGCTGACCTCCAGGTTGTCGCCTACTTCTTCGAAGACAACATCAGCGTCCCGGCGGTGGCAATAGCCACAAGCATCATGTTCTTCCTGGTCGTCATCGCAATTTTTACGTCTGACGAGGTAAAGTCGTTGTCTTCTGCTTGCTCACGCTGCTCACACAAACCCCAGGCCCCGACCACCACCACTGCCATCACCGCCGCCGCCGACCACCAAGATCCTCACCAACGCCGTCGCCGCCAAGTCATGCCGCAGGAAACCAAGCCAGTGACTCCCAAGTCCAACGCTACCGCCGCCACTGCCGACGAAGAACGCCCCCGCCGCCAAAACAGGCCCTGAGACCGACCCAGTCACTCCGACGCCTCGAGATACCGAGCACCGGCCCACGAATGCCGACGGTGTCATCAACTAGTCCCTTGCTCCCCAACGCCCCGATGTCGCGCTGCAAACTTGATTTCTGGACCTTTCCGCCGCTCGCCATCCAAGAAGAGCTTGATAGCCGTAGCCATTAAGGGCACTAGGGTCAGGGTAAGATGCGCGCGCTATCGCGGTCACAGTTGAGCGTCCCGCCAAATCAAGTCTGAGAGCACAGGTAGGGAGGATTCGGGCACCCTGTCCTAGACTTGAAGCGCGGGCAAAGTTGAAGTTCAAAATCCAAATTCGTTGCTGCATCACATGGTTCGAGGAAATCTACCTTACGCCTCAATCGTCTTCCCTTCAACCTCATCAACACCCTTCGGCACGACCGTGACCCTTCCGTCTTCCTTGCTACTCTGGCTGCCACACTCAATGCCGATAATCTCCGTGTCATCCGTAAACAGCTCGGCGAGCTCCTCGAGCGTCATGCCCTTTGTCTCGGGGAACCACTGCCAGATGATGCCGATGGCGACGGCCAGGAAGCCGGCGTAGCAGACAAACATCCAGTAGCCGATGCGCTCGAGGGCGATGGGGTTGACGTACGAGTTCCAGACGAGCAGGGCGTCGGCGACGACGAGGAAGAAGCCGAGGCCCTTGGTGCGGATGCTGTAGGGCAGAATCTCGGCGGGGTAGGCGTACACCAGCGGGTTGCAGGCAATGTTGAAGGCGGCGTTGTACAGGAACATGAAGACGACGGTCACGTAGCCGGCGGCCGAGGAGCCAGCGGCTGCGTAGCGTGCGGCGGCAATTGTCAGCGGCACGTTGGCACAGAGCATGCCGACAAAGGAAATCAACCACAGCGGGCGCCGGCCCAGCCGCTCGGCCAGGATGACGCCGGTGATGGAGCAAAGCAGGTTCCAGATCTGCATGCCGCCGTTGATGCCCGTCTGCGCATTCGTGGCCGTGATGCCGACGGACGTGAGGATCTGGGAAAAGTAGTACGAAATGGCGCTCTGGCCACTCCAGAGGGCCAGGACGGCGACAGCAAAGACGACGCCCAGGCGGCGACGGTTCGGGCGAGACTTGAGGATCTTGCGCCAGGACGTCGCTGCGCTGACGGCGTCGAGCTCGAGGGCAGCGGCAATCTGCGACAGCTCACCCACGACGAGCGGGTCGTTGTAGTCTCCGTTTGCATGGTATTCTGCGAGGACGGCAAGAGCCTCGTCCGTGCGGCCGCGGGCATACAGGAAGCGCGGGGACTCGGGCATGAAGATGGTGGAGATGATGACAAAGACGCTGGGGGCGCCTTGGACGATGGACGGGATGCGCCAGGACCATGTTGTGGAAAGATGGCCGGTTCCAAAGGTCAACCAGGACGCAACGATGGACCCGACGTACCAGAGGACGTTGAACTGCAAGCGGTTACGGATGAAGCGATGTGGGGAATGCGGAGACGTACTGTGGAGGCTATTTGTCCCCTCATGCGGGGATGCGACAATTCATTGAGGAGACTGGGGCCGGCGGAGATGGTGAAGCTCGTTCCCAATCCAATGATGAACCGGCCGCCAATGAACATGCCCTTGCCTTGTGCTGCGCTCTGCAATGCGGTTCCGACGATGCAGAGAAAGGATCCAAAGGCGATGGACGCCCTTCGGCCATATCGATCTGCCAATGAAGAGGCGAAGAAGGCGCCAACGACACCACCGACGAAGAGGATGGCCGTGATCAGACCAAGGTCCGAGGATGAAGGATTTCCCATGTCTTGATGGTCAGCTGAGAACTGGAATTTTTGGAAGGGACTCACCATCTACCCATGGCTGCATGGTCTGCAAACTGCCAATGACACTCTCATCGTAGCCAACTGTCATTTGTGACACCAAGACGCAGCCCTGCCAGAAAAGGAGTCGCCTGAGTCCGGCATCTTTCCACCACTTTGGATTGGTGTTGTTCTGGAGTGTCTCCAGCTGGGCCGCACCTCGAACCGCCTTTGACATTTTGATGGTAGTAAAGATCGGCAGGGAGGGAGTACAAGGCATCAGACCTCCAACGGAATGCAGTCTCTATATACATCGAGGCGGAATGCGAAGCCACAATCGACCAATCGCGAGACGAGGCATAAGCAGCGAGCCATGAGTAGGTGGGGTTGACGATGTAGATAGCGATTCTGTGGCGGGGAGCGAGATCTACTCAATCGTCTCCTTTTTGGGCGCGTTGGAACCTGAAGCAGTAGATATCGGAAAGTGTTGTGGTCGAATCTGCAACTCGGCCGTGGGTCGACCGAGCCGGTTCCCCAGATTCTCGCCAGGATACGTGGGGACCTTGTCGCGGCCAACCAAAAGGCCGAGCTGAGGCGGCGGCGATATCTTGACCACGTTTCCGTGACTCGACCGAGTGATCAGGTAATCACCGCCAAAACGCGACGAAGATCCAGACCTGGGATGCGTACTTATAAGGACGTGGACGAGTCGAGTTGAAGGCGCCGATAAGCAGCTTCAAGATAGTCCAGTCCACTTTTGGAAACCCGCAACCGACATGCCGCATTACGAGAACAAGCCTTCCATCGACACTTCTGTCAAGACTGGCGATTGGCGCGACCAGCTGTACGAAGATGGCTTCGTTGTTGTAAAGGGCGTCATTTCGCCTGAGCGCGCCCAGTCCTACGTCGACCGAATGTTCCAATGGCTCGAGACCTTTCCCTATGGATTCAAAGCTGATGACAAGTCGACCTGGAACCCAGAGCACCTGCCGCTGCACATGAAGTAAGTTTCAAATTTTAGAAAGAGGTTGATCTAACAATTTCAGAGGTGGAATGTACCATGGATACTCCGTCCAGCACGAAAAGGTCATGTGGGACGCCAGAATGTAAGTCTGAACTCGCCGTTCGGGAATATCAGCGTTGACGTTATTCCCAGGGAGCCGAAGCTTATCGAGACGTTTGCAAAACTGTGGGGCACCGATGAACTGCTGGTTTCCTTTGACGGAATGAACTTGACCCTGCCCATGACGGAACGACCGGTATCCGAGCCGTGGCCACACGTCGACCAGAGTCCTCTGCGCAAGGGAATGCAATGCGTCCAGGGAATCCTGAATCTGGCACCCAACGGACCAAAGGATGGCGGTCTCATTGTCGTCAAAGGATCCAGCAAGCTGAACGAGCAATTCTTCAAGTCGCACGAAGTGATTGGTCGGAAGACGTGGGGTTCGACAGACTGGTTCGGCTTTCAACAGGAAGAAGTCGACTGGTTTTTGAACCGGGGGTGCGAAATGGTCAAGGTGTGCGCAGAGCCTGGTGACTTGTTGCTCTGGGATTCGAGGACGATCCACTACAATGTGCTCCCAGAGTCGCAAAACACCCGCGCAGTGATGTGTAAGTTCGCTCCAGCATTGTAAGATGTTGCTGACGAGACAGATATTTGCTACACGCCGGCGGCATTTGCGAGTGAGGAGGATAAGCAGAAGAAGAAGGAGATTTTCGAGAAGAGAGTGGGAACGGTACGTGTCATGATTCATGAAAGGAAAATGCGCTGACAACGGTAGACTCATTGGCCCCATGCCAACTTCTTCACGCACGCCGCCAACAAAGAACGACTTGGTAAGCCGGATCCATGCACGAGGACCCGTCCATATGAGGAGCCGGAAGAGTCGGAAGCGTTGCTGAAGCTGGCGGGAGTGATTCCATACGGCCAGTAGGAGGGGAAGCATCAATAGTCGTCAATTAAATCGTTCAATATCTGGAGGGCCTGTCTTGCAAACTTGTTCTGTGACTCGACCTGGCGTAGAAACTCTTTTCCCTGGGCAATGCTTTCTGAATAATCGGAGGTCCCTCCTTGAACTTCGAGGGCAAGTGTTACCGTGGCGGAGAAAACGAGCATGGCGTGGCCCCTACAAAGTCAGCACTTGTGATGTTGCGACGTCGGCATCTTACCATGGGCGCATTCTGGAAAAGTTGGCAGTATTCGTCGAAGCGCCAGCGATTGCAACGGCAGAGGACAGACAGATTGATCTCGCCCGAGCGTAGTTGGTCGAGCCCTCGAGCCAGTGTGACTGGAGCACTCGGTTGATGGCAATTCTGTAGTACAGCAAAATCATGGTCAAGCTCTTCTTTTGCCAGGGTATCCAAGGGAACCGCTCATCCCGCTGAAGAGTTGCAGGAGTCTCCAACTCGTCATTCTGCAAATGCGTCGGGAGCTCTCCAATGATGGTGCCAAGCTGGTCGTCCGCGGCAAAGACGAATTGCGCAATTTCGGCCGCACGCCATCGTCGCAGACGGAGCTTGGAGCGGAGCTGATACATGACGGTCGCAATCCTACACATGGCAATGTGATACTGGATGGGGCGGGGCTCTTTTTTCGGCGGTCGCATGCCTCCGAGACGCGAAGCTTGCAGTTGATTGTCGTCCACGTCGGCCGGAAGAGCGCAGTCAAAGTCCGTGTCGTTGATGCATGGCGTTCTACAAGGAATTGGGAGCCACTCGCAAATGACCAGAGTCCACCAAAGCCGACGACGTGCTTCGCGATCGATAATGGTTTGGGCCAGATTCTCGTGGTCTGAGCCAAGGTTGAGCTGCTGAGCCATGCGTACGGCACATGCCCACAGGTTGGAATGCCGGCAAGTGTCTCCAATGTTGGTTGCAACGATTCCCAATATCGTCACTGCCTGAACGACTCTAATGCTGGTCTTTTGCATGAAATCTCCCTTGTCCAGAAAGTAGAGGGCAGCGTCGTACCAATTCCTCAAAAGGGCTTCCTGGCTGAACAGCGGCGGGTGGCAATGCGAGAACTCCGTGTCATCCATGAAGAAGAGGGCAGAAGACAAGACACCGAAATAGATGGCCAACCAAAGCGGATCTTCCGCGCCGAGTGAGTATGTCGCAAATCGCAGCCAAAACTGGTCGTGCTCAAGACGAAAATCCGGAATGAAGAAGGAGAAATGAAGCCACGAGGTCCAGACATCGGCGTGCTGGAGGAGGATTTCACTGCAGAATCTCGAAGGCACGTGGACATGGCTGTCGTCAAAGACACTTCTCGACTCGTTTGTTTGACCGACAACGTTTAGAAGGCGCTTCTCGTACTGCTCTGTCATGTCGATCAACGAGCCCGAGGGCGAAGGAGGGTCCATGAAACTTCCAGACGCATCCTGGGCGGCGAGCAAGGCAGACAGTCGAGCATTTTCTTGAAGCAAGGCCTCGTAGCTGAGGTTTCTGTTTGGCTGGTCGGCGCTACGAAGCTGGCCGCGAACTCGGACAGTTTCGCGACGACATTCTAGAGCAACGCCGCGGCTGATGCACTCGCGACATGGAATCTCTTTGCTGCACTTTACCTTGCGCGAGTAGCAGGCTGTACATGAGAGGGGAGTGCGCTGAGTCGAACGGATTGATGGCGGCATTCGTAGTGTTTGTCCTGCGGGGGCGGCGAACGTGGCGATTGGAAATGGGTTGCCTCCATGTCGACAGCTTGGAACTGCTTATCATCGAGTTTGTTATCGGTCCATCGGGTCAGCTTATCCTGGATGGGGCGCCAGGCATTCTCCTCATCTTCCGGCGGCGAGTGTCGGGTGTTTTGCTGAGGTGGTTGGCCGAGGATGATTTTGCGGCCCGACAACTGTGCTCGGCTTGCCGACAGCTTGCCGAAGCCAGACCGGGCCGATGGTCAAAAACACCGCGTCGCCCGACGCGACGGAAGCCCAAAGTGACAACGACCACCACGCGCAGCTTTGTCCTTTCGCTTCCAGGCTATTTCAATTCTGCGCTTTCTTTGCGACGTAGATCTACCTGATGGCCGTCGTTGCGCTCTGCTGTCGTCAAATTCCATGAATTGTAAGTGCCAGGACTGTCATGACTGCCAACATCATCACTAACTGTGCTCCGGGATATATGAGGAATTCTCTCCAGTACACCATCACCTCCGTGCTCACTTCGAGACCTACCTGAAAATGACACGGCAGTCTTGCCTGCTGGCATGTGGGACGAACAGCAGACGCAAATCGACACGCGGTGGAATTAGCGGCATTCGAGATGCACCCCGTTGGCCCGGAACCCGAACAATGGAGAAGTGGACTCTTGGACGCTAGAAGCGAAGCAAGTGCAATGAGATGATGCGCTGCTGTGGGCTGACGGCATGTGAAGCTGCCGACGGGATGCGGTCTTCGTGCTCCGGCATCTGCTCTTCAGACCATGTCTAGCACTCCATCTTGAGTCTTCTCGGTTTTCATCGAAGCCACAGAGGTTGCGCACTCCAGCCAAACCCCCTTACAACTTGGCCCTGAGCAACACCTAGCCCAAGTGTGCTTTGTTCTGGCCCAATGCCTGCTGGATCGTTGCGATTCTCCCGGGAACTGAAGCTGCGCCTGTTCACGATGACCATGAGAAGTACCGAAATGAGATCGTGGGTCGTGGCAGATCGGAGCTGCTTACTTCATAAGCTGTGCTGAGTCCCGACTGTCACCATCATTCTCATGCCTCTGGTCCGTTCCTTGTGATGTTCTCTCTGCCAGCCATGAGGATCGGGGACGACCGCCTCTATGCATTTGCGAAAATCTGACCACAGTTGGCGACAAAATAAAGAAGGATATGGTTCCAATCGCCCCCCCCCCCCCCCCCCCCCCCCCATCAGACGCCGGTGCTTGACTGCTCCTGGTGACCATTCTTTGATGAATCTCATCATCTTCAAGGCACGAGGAGGCCGAGTGCTCCCTGTCCGTATGCGTTCGTACCGGCAACAACAAGTCTCAAAGTTTCCAATCTCTCTCATCGCTGTCTATGTCCCGACCTAAATCAACAAAACCTCGCTCAGCTGAAGCTCATCCGCCAGCAATCTTTCGTTGATCCACCCATCCATCAGCCCATGGACGTAGCACTCTCCAATAAAATGGTAGCGTCCTTCCTCCGCTGGCCTCAGTACGTACAGTAGGCGACCTCCAGCTAGCGCCCAGACACAGTCCCCAACTTGAGCAGTGGCGGGAACTGCGGCAACATGTTTCTTCTGGCTGAAGCCGAATTTCCTCGAGCGCATACCATTCAAACATGCACTCTTCATGTTCATTTGCTGGCGCAATTGCTCAACGCTCAACTCGTCTGGCGATGCGCGCAATTTCTCATCATCCCGGCTGCCGCCCCTCGCACAAGGCCTGTTGTCGTCGTCATATACCAAGTCAAGTACACAGGTGCGCTTCAACACGTCGTCAAAGCTTTTGCCCGTCCAGTACTCTCCATTGGATTCCCTTTTCCATTCCCGGATCTTCTCACCTGTAGCTGTGGCCCACCGACCAGAATCAATGACTGCGTCAGGATCCATGGTTGGCATGAAGTCCTGAAGAACATCAAGAAAGATGCCTTTCATGGAGATGGTGCTGCCGTGCACCGAAAACTTCAGTGCAACGCCAGCCAGTGGTTCGTAAGCGGCGACCGTACTGGTCAGCTCTCTTTTTGGGACTCGACTGGAAGAAACATCCATCTTGAAACGGCGCACAGGATTACGCGTATCTTCCGCATACGTCGGCAAATGAAGGACCTTTGGTATCGGTGTCGCGTCGACTTTACTTGACCAGTTCGGGACCCAGGAGGGAATGGCGCACTGGTCTTGCTGAAAAGTGACGATGGCCTTGTCGGGGGCGAAGCCAGCGTACCCGAGGAATTCCAAGCAACAGTCAGGTCGGCCCAACTCGAGACGAACGACATCCAAGTACACTTCCAGTGTCGTCTTCTCGAGGTCTGGATGAAAGCGCTCTCGAACAGCGTCACCAGCCACACACAATGGAGCATGGACCTTGTCCCTTGGATCGTAGCAATCCGACCCCCGGAATGATTGCAGGATTGCCAGAAAAGATTCTGAAGACATGGTCCGTTTGACGCGTTTCCGCCGCACATTGAGAAGCTTTTTGAACGCCGTCGTCGCGCCCACGAGGGAGTCGGATGTGGTCTCGGAAATGATTTCTGCAATGATTGCAGTTGGAATCAAGCGCTCCCAGGTCGTAGTCTGGTCTCCAAACATGAAAAGTACCTTGCTTTTGACTGGACGAATTCCGACCGGCCCGTAGTTGTACGTCGCAGTGTATCGCTCCGGAATCGTGGACTCTTGGTAGACCCACGTCCGAGTCCACCAAGGGCTTTGCCACAGCGACACGATTCCCAGCCATGCATTGTGCGTCTTGGAGCCTGGCGCGTCGAAAATGGTCTTGTCCGCGGCGCTGATGGATTGAGCAAAATCAGCGTCATTTTGGCCAGGCGCACGTCGCCCAAACAAAAGGTGGTATCCAAAATGCGGCAGCGGCCAGGCCGGGAAGTCGCGCTCGATGGCTTTGCAGAAGCGCTTCTCAAAGTCCTGCATCAAGCGACAAGCGAGCCTGTTGTTTGCGTCGTTGTCTGGCTTTCCGAGCCACACGAGGACTCCCGCAGCACCTTGGTATATTTGGGTCATCAGCTTGATTTGCAAGCTCCGCTCTTTGAGCGCCGCTTTTTCCTCGCCCTGGTTGATGCAGATTGCGTCGACCCAGAGGTAGTGGTCTGCGAGCTTTGAAGCCTGGATCTGAGAAAGAGCTTCGTGCAATGGTGATCGGACTGGGAAGCGCTGCTCATTCACCGAGATGCTGTGTGATTCTATGGGAGGGCCCCATGTGTACGACAGTGCCTTGTAGCGTGGGAGCTTTTGGACCGAACAGTGAACAAGCTCGTAGGAGAGCGATGAGACTGATCGAGGCTTGAGCAGTCTGATCTCATTTTGTCCAAGAGGAGAGTAGGGGAAAGACATGGCGACGATGGCGGGACGCAAAGAATCCGGCGGCTGCAGGCCGAGCTATAAAGATTTGCTGATCGGAAGATCGACAGGCCAAAATTGTGAGAAGAGGCCAGCGGCCCCCAACGCTAACACTTGATCTACAAAATTCAATCGCACAGCCGCAGTATCTGCTACGTCGACTCCGAAGCCGCGCCTGGTGGTTCACGGACCATTCTATCCAGCAGTCTTCACTTTCGCCCCATGCCACCCGGATCCTCGCGATTCTCCTGGGACTGAAGCAGCGCCTGTCTACGAGGAATCTGAGAAGCACTGAAAAGAGATCACGGTTCGTGGCGAATGGTCGCTTTGAAGTGAAGGCGCGGCGACACCCGCATCTGGTTCAGGATAGGTTTGGCGAGCCCAGCCGCGGAATTGGAGGCACACGACGACGCGACAACAGAAACAAAATCTCCGCATCATCGTCCGCTTCGGACCATTCGCTTGGGCTTTCGTGCTCAGCATGCGGCAGTCAATGATTTGTCTCACTTTGGGCACTGCTGGCTCAACATGACTGCCATGCTTGTCAAATTTCGTCAGTCATGTTTGGTCCTCGCGGCGATGAGTGCTGTCTTGGAAAGCGTCAAATTGTTTGATGCCGCCTTCGGACACTTCCTGTTGAGTATATATTAGCCAGGGAGTCTGCGGAATCTAGTGGCGGTTCTCCGAAGTAGGTGATTAACCTTGATGCTGAAGTATATATATCTCTTCCCACTTTTCAGTATACTCCAGCCACTGAAAACCCCAATGAAAACTAATGCGAAAAGCGCCAGATGCACGCACAGGTAAGCCGCTTCGCGGGAGCGCCGCAAAGGCTGAGTGAACGATGCGAAAGTGCGTGTGAACGCCAAAGTCATCTTCTATCCTGTGCCGTAGCGCCGCCAACGCACAACACCAACACTTCCTCCGCCGACCCATCCTCCACGCATCCCACACCAACCTTTTCGCCGCGACTCCACCATTCCCGTCCGTCGAGCTCTTTGTCTTTTCGTCTGCCCCCTGCGAGCTTTTCTCACCCACCGCCGCCACAACTCCCATCTTCCTGCTCGCCTTCGCCCACGAACACAACATCCCGCTCGCCGACGTCGAAGCCGCCACCAACCACTTCCTCCGCTACCAACACCAACTACCTCTCTGGCCACGCTGCCCAACCACAGCTGCACCTACAGCGCCGAGTACAGTCCGCACAGCCCGCACGTCCTGAGCGCCGTCAGCAGCGACAGCCACCTGCGCGTCTTAAACCTGCGCACTCCCGCCAGTGCCAGCAACCACCTCACCCTGAGCATCCCCATCCACGCCACAACGCCGCCGCCTCACGATGTCCACCGAGGCCGACACCCGCTGCTTTCTTCTGCGCCCCTTCGTTTCTGAAGTGCGCCCTTGTAAGCCATATATTACCAAGCCTCCCTAAACAAAGCTGATCAAAAAAAGCGCACGTCGTCGTCCGCTTCCACCCGACGCACGGCCGCGAGGCCATCATGCCCCCCCACGAATTCGTCCTCCGGAAACCCAGGGCGGCCATCAAGGTCCGTTGCGAGACGACTGGCGGCGGCGAGGGCGCGCTCCTTCGTCGCGGTGGTCTTGAGTTCATCAACACCAGTTCCACTGACGAGTGGTACCTCGCCAGCGAGGGCGTCGGTCCGCGCCATGCGGACATCTATTGGGACGGCCGTGACGATACCATCAAGATCACTCCGGTCAGTATTGATGGCGGCCCGATCCGGTATACCGTTGTGGACACCGCTCCCTTGGCTGCGGGAGAGCATAAGGTCCTCGAGGTTGGCAGCAACATCGAGTTCGGCATTGCTTGCACCTATGACCCTTTCGCCTGCTGGACCGTCGCCAGCATCGACTTTGGTGCGTCCAAGAAGACGCGCGCCGCCGGCTACGAGCACTACATGAACTGGGCCATAGGCGGCTTCTTCTCTTTCTGTATCTCCAACCTCACCGGCATCGCTCTCCTCTTCGCATTCAGCTGGGTGGTCGGATTTGAACAGGTGTTCAACTCAATTGGTAGATGGTAAATCCACAAGTAACAGTCCCGTACCGTGTGCCTCTGGCCTGCACGACGATTTCTTCCGCTGACACCAACACACCCCGCCGCCCTACCGGCCTCCACTTGGACATTACGGCAACTTGCAAGCGCAAGTTATCCCCCGGCAAGCCTTCCGAAGGCGGACGGGGAATTAGGTGCTGTGAAGGGGGCTCTTTTGGTGAGGGGGGTACGCTGAAAAGCAGATTGATGGCACGCGCTAAACCCAAATAGGAATCAATCAAGTTTGGTTTTAGTTAGCAAAGGGAAGTCCGCACGTGAGTGGTGAGTAATAGGGAGGTCCTCTACTACGACAACAACTAGTGCACGACAACAACCAGCGCACAACAACAACCAGTGCGACAACAACCATCGCGACAATAACCAGCGCGACTATAAGCAGCGCACAACAAGCAGCGTGATGATAACCCGGCACCTCAACAACAACTTGGTATCATTCCCCGTCCCTGCCTCCTCAGGCTTGGTGAGCTTTGCGCAACCTCGCTGGGGGTGCTTAGATGGATGCTCGCACCAATCTATCTACGGTCCATATTAGCTTTTCTTTGCTTTACAAGTAAGAATCGAGTTGAATACATAATGGTTCTGGTAGTCCGTGTGGACATGCCGCGCGTTACTTGTTTGTGAATTGTTCGCGCTTCACACTCTCCGTTCACAAGACGCATGCTTGATGAACCGCCACGAGAGTTTCTTCCCTCCCTGACCACCATCCTCTCCCACATCCATTCGACACACCAAGTTCTCAATCATTAACTGGATCAAAGCATTCGGCAAGCCTGTGGCTGTCCAGCCCGCGCCTACGCCTGAGAAGACAGCCCTTCAAAACTTCCACAAGGTCGCTGACAGCGCCGCCGGATTGCTTGATCGGATCCAATACATGCTCTACTCCGCCATTGCCGCTTGCCACGCGATGATACCGCCAGGAAAGTTCGTCATCGCGTTCTCGCTTTTGGTAAGCCATCATGGTCGTCGCCCAATGCTTCGCTGACATTTGAAGCAGGTCGTCATCCTCGGCGGAATCTGGGTCTACCGTGGCCTCCGCTCCCGCACCTACGATACCCCCGATGACTCCCCTGCCGCACCCAACGACATCATCGACTGGGAGACGAAGATCCGCATTGCGAAAATGCTGCTGGACGAAAAGATGGCGGTGGATTCCCGGCAATTGGGTAGGCAGCAGGCAGCTGGTGGCGTTCAGGGTCTGATGGATATGAACTTGAGGTAGGCGCAAGAGACTCGCACACAAAATGGATTTCGACGGCGATTCTCGTTCCAAACCTCTTCACCTCACTCGCTGCTCTCATATCTCGTCCCTCGACCTCGCGTTCAATCCCCTGAAAGCCATTTTTTCACCATAATGCCCCCCATCACCCTAGAAGAACCACGCGTGACCTCGCAGAGGTTGAGAAACCGGACGAGAAGATGGAGATGGGCCGCGCATTCCTGCCGGCGCTTCAAAACGGGCGAATACCTGGTATCAATGCCTCGTTGCCAAATTTCTCGCCGCCAGTACAAACTTCCATGGCAGCCGAAGCGCGCACAATAGCTCGGTGGCAGCATCCTGAAAGAGGCCCTTGAGTGGCGCGACTCCCTCAGGACAGAACTGGCAGAAGCCCAGAAGCTGGACGAGAAGGTGGGGAGAGCTCGCATCGTACTATTGGCGCTCAAAAATCCGTCAATATCAGACGCCAACGCCTCTTCGTCCTCACACATATCCCAACCAACACAAATCTCTACAACATCCAGCGGCGATACGATCACTCCCCGTGCGACTCGCTGAAACCCTTTTCCATTGGCATCTGCAAGTGGCCTAGGCCTGAAACAAGCACAAGCACCGATCGCCGTACTCCCTCCAAGTCAGATTACTTTCAAAGAAGCCCTGGAGTGGCGCGACTCCATCAGGAAAGAAATGATAGAGGCCCAGAGGTCGGACAATCGCAAGAACTCGCGCGGCACTGCTGGCGGCCGAAAATCAAGCCCCTCCTTATCATTAAACGTTTACCAACTAGCGCAAGCCTCCATAACATCCAGCGGCGATACCACCATCACTCCCCATGCGATTCGCTCAGACCCTTTTCCATTGACATCCACGACTGGCCTGGGCCCGAGATCAGATCAAGTAGCAGTCGCCCCGACTAAGATTAAGGGGCGCTAGGCACCACCACCCAGGCTGCAAGGCTCAAGATCTTCGAGGTAGACGCAAGAGAAGCGCGCACAAAATTGATTTCGACGGCAATTCTTATTCCAAACCTCTTCACCTTACTCGCCCCTCTCACTCCTCTCACCTCTCATTCCTCTCACTTCACTTACTCCTCTCACCTCACTCACTCCTCTCACTTCACTTACTCCTCTTACCTCACTCACTCCTCTCACCTCACTCGCTCCTCTCACATTCTCATCTCTAACCTCACCTACAATCCACCAACCTTTTCGCAGCAATGCTCCCCCCTCGCGACGTCATGCTCAAAGAAGCCCTGGAGTTGCAAGCCCGCGTTCGAAGAGATGTAGAAGAGCTCCGAGCGCCTTACCCTATGATGGAGACGGGAAAAGAATTCCTCCTCGCGCTCGAAACCGAGACCATTCCCGGATTCAATGCCCCCTCATTGCCAACCGCGCCGCCGCCGCCACCACAAGCTCCCACCGTGCCAGCCGCACCCACGAATGCTCCTCGGGCAACTCGCTCGAACCCACTGCCATTGGCAACGAGCACTACAGTACCGGCAGCAGCAGTAGCAGCAGCAGCAGCAGGACAGAA
Organism: Phyllosticta capitalensis; assembly: GCF_038381095.1. Classification (NCBI taxonomy): domain Eukaryota; kingdom Fungi; phylum Ascomycota; class Dothideomycetes; order Botryosphaeriales; family Phyllostictaceae; genus Phyllosticta; species Phyllosticta capitalensis. Next base: position 1,842,082 of record NW_027117448.1, on the reverse strand, counting down.
AGCGGCAGCACCAGCACAACCAAAGAAGCGCAAGGCACCGCCACCAAAGTCTACAAAGGCCGCGAGAGCAAGGGTAAACGAACAAATCGATACCGACACCATCATTAGCAGAGTCGTCCTCTGCTCAGACGACGGCAAAAAGCCTCCACAAGATCCTATCCGCGCCATCTTAAGCGCAAAGCTGCAAGACGCGATCACGACAGTCGCCAAGTACAAGGATATACTGAAGTACACATACAACGACAAAGACGGCGAGGTCTGTATCTTATTAAAATTCGTCACCAAAGCCCGTAGGGATGAATGTCCGGTTGACAACACGGCCTGCAATAAGTGCAACGACAATGCCCGACCCTGTCTGAAACTACGAAAAGACGGGAGCCTCTTGCTACTCCCAAAACAGGGGGCGACCGACGAGGATGCCTGGAACTCGCCTTGACGAAGGTCGAGGTCTGGGCGCTCCGACGCAGTCACCTGTGACGTCACCTTGGTGCAGAAGTTAGGCGCTTCTGCCAGCGTGCTGCGTCCATAGCCAGAAAAACAACCTATATGACCTTCTTCACATGTGAGCCTTGTCGATCCGCTGTTGTTTTTGCTTTGCACTTTTGCCCGGTTCCTTACTGACCGTGTGCTTGATTCCGCGTGAACCTTATAGTCTTATCCTCCCACTGATATCTACTACTGCTACCACTTCGCCTTTTGTCTTGTATATTTACTTATCTGAAGAGATTTTGGTGCATTATGTACGGAGTGAATCTGCTTTCGTTTTTGAAACACTTGCTTGGCCATGTATGGGAGTGGTTTCCCACGCCCGATGGTTGACGCACAATAATGCCGCTGTAGAACTCCAGCATCGCCTTCGCCGTCGCCCTTGTGGTTGGCCATAGCTGTCGTCGCTCGATAACTTCTTTGCACGATTTCCTAGATTGTTACCAGTGACTGGGACATCGAGTTTGGCGCCCCCGCACCCGCACGGTAATTACGAGACAAAATACTCCCTTTAATTGATTGTGCTGCATGTCTCTTTGTTGCCTCCAAAAATTACCGCTTTAGGGAGTCTGAAAGCTCATTTTCTTCTAACAGTTAGGAACTCAGTTTCCCATCTCCTCCTCTGCAGTGTTGCGACTGCTCCCTATGACGGCTACTGCTTTTGAGATGATGCGTGAACGCATTTCCAGGCAGAAGAGTCGACAGGCAACAACGGACGAGTAAACATCGTGTCATTATTTGGAAGACATCCGTGCAGATCTACATACGACCTCCACATTAAGCACAGGCCAACTTCGACGACCGAGTACTTCAAAAACCCCTTGGCGCCTACATCTGCAGTAAATCTTGTCACGAACAGGAAATGGACATTTGAAAGCCTACCTCGTCAACTGAAGTTGGACATTGCAGCTCTCACGAATCTTGCACCTGGACGAATGCCGACTCGGCTGCCGCCGCCGCCGCCGCTGTCAACTTCCTGAAACACAACAAAAATGGAGTCGGACCTGTCGTCGACGCTGGCCAGCATCCAAGCAAACTGCAAACACGACATTGTCGACCAGATGATGCAGGTGGAGCGGCACTACCAACTCTGCGACCTCAAGTCGGTCGAATGGGCCCGCAACCTCAGCTGCCTGAGAAGACTATCACGAAAACGGCGGCGCGGTGCCTACGATGACGAGGAAGAGGATGACTGGTCGTCCAACACGCTCGGCCGCGGCTCTACCAACGGCCACTCCGACTACATCGCCGTCTCGTACCCCTGGAAGGCCGCCGCGCCCACCGGCCTCTGTGACCCCGCCACGCAGCGGACGACGGCCGCAACAAACGTCGACAGCGCGGCCGCCGGCGCCTGGAAGATTGCTGTCCCCGGCAACCCGCGTCGCGTCGACCGCAGTAAGGTCCGCGACGCCGTGCTCCGGAGAGCCGTCGCGTATGCCGAGACTCACGGCACCGAGCTCATCTGGATCGACCGCGAGTGCGTGCCGCAGGACGAAGATGGCGAGAGGGAGAATACGCATCTTCACGAGACCGCTATGCAGAGTATGGACCTGGTTTATAGGTGGGCCAAGCATCCGATTGCGCTGATTTTCGAGAGCGTGGCATGTCAGGAGGAGGTGGATTTGCTCGAGGCGTTGCTCAGGGGTAGCGTGGTGGAGGTGAGGGGATTCGATGGCGATTTCACGGGGCCTCCGCCGACTACTGATGACAGGAGACCAAAGAGTAAGAGCAAGGAAAACGAAGCGTCAAGCGTCGACGATGACTCCGACTCGGACGACGCAGACCCCGAGACAGACCACCCACGCTTCGCGTCCTCCGTCTCCGCATCGACCATCTCTTCCCTACTCGCCCTCCTCACCCGTCTGACATCCGACCCCTGGTTCAGCCGCGCGTGGATCTTCCAAGAAAACTACTGCGCGGGAGCCAAAATGCGCCTCCTGATCCCACATTCCCGCGCCATCTCCAAAGCCCATGCCGTCGACCTGTTTGGCAACATCCCGCACGAGCTCAACGTGCGCAGCATCGCCTTCTTCAACGCCGCGACCAAGTTCTGTCTTGCGTACCTAGCCGACCCGAGGTACGTGGGGAGTGCGCAGGCAAAGGCGCAGTGCGAGGCCATCATCCATCGAGCGGGCAGGTACAACCTGCTGCACCGCTACGGCTTTGTGAGCGAGACGGGCTCGACCAGCCCGACCGAGATTGCGTTGCAGGCCGAAGTGAAGGAGAGGCGACAGCGGCGGCATCGTCACCGCGGTGGTGGTAATGGAGAGAGAAAGAAGCAGCATGCGACCTCGCGCCCCTTTTCGCGCGCCATGAGTACCACCATCCTCGCCGACCTGGCCGCCCGCCGCATCACCCAGCCCCACGACATCCTGGCCATTGCCGCAAACTGCTGCGCGTACGACGCGCGGCTCGACACAAAGGCTTTGCGCAGCGCGGGCACGGTCGCCGAGGCGGCGAAGAAACTTGCTGGTGCCATTGTTGACAAAAAGAAGGGAAAGGGAAAGGAGGTGGCGATTGATGAGGTGTACCAGAGCCTCAGTGCGGCGGTGCTGGCGCTGTGGTTTTTGAACGGCGAGGTGTTTAAGAACATGCTGCCGCCACCGCCAGAACCCCAGGTCCCGAGCGAGTATCCGGATATCACGATTTCGCCGGTTGGGGATGGACGGGGGGAGGGTGAGGAGTCATCACCGGCGAACGACTCCACCAACGCAGACAAAAACAACGACTTCGACACGTCCGACGCGCCGCTATCGCTGACTCTCTCAACCTCCCTCACCAACCAACAACCCCTCTCCAAATCCCCCCTCCCACCCAGCGGCACATCCATCCCCCCAACGCCCATCACATCCCTGACAGCTCTCTCCTTCCTCTCACGCACCGCACTCGACAGCTTCATCCCGCCCTCGCCCTCCTCCCCCTCCTTCCGCGCCGGCCCCCTCACCTTCCTCAAATCCTGCCGCTTTCGCTGCGTACAGCTCACTCACTCCGGCGTCGCCACCCGCGGCCACGTGTGGCTACTCGACGAGCGCATCGAGACGCGAGGATGGAATGCGCCCGTTGCGCGAGCGGCCCAGGGCGGCCGCTTCTGGCGTCGCAGGCGAGGCGGCATCGATCCGCTGGCGCTGCTGGCTGCGGAGCTCAGGGGGCGTGCCAAGGGGAAAGGGGTTGGGGGTGAAAAGGGGGCACGCTACACGTGGCTCGCGCGCCGGCTGGACGCCATGGTCGCGGTGCGGGCGGCGGCGCGGCGGGCGGCCGAGGAGAAGCGCGAGCGGCGCAGGGCGAAGAAGATGGGGCTTCGCGCGGCGAGCGCGAGCGCGAGTCTCAAGTCCAAAAGCGGCGGGGGGAACCCAAAGACGACCAAGGGCAAGCAGCAGCAGCGAGTCGACGAGGCGACCCTCGCGCGCCTGAAGGAGAGCGTCACCACATTTGATCGCTGCATGGCGGACGCGGTTGCCGAGGCGATTCGCGATGGGCGCGATTTGATTCTCGCCAGGGCGTGGGATGGGGTTGAGGATCCGGCCGCTCAGGGGGAGGATGGGCCAAGTAGCGAGAGTGCGGCGAGTAAGAAAAAGCGCAAGAAGGTGTATCGCGCCATTTTTGTCTGGGATGAGATGGCACAGCAGCAGGGAGAGGATGGTGGAGAAGGAGGTGAGAGTGAGACGGAAGACGAGGTGGACGAGGTGGACGACGAGGTATCAGGAGGTGCAGACATGGCGCCGTGTCCAGATCCAGGTCCAGCAAAAGCGCGCAACCACTTTACAGACAAACGCACCATCCCCCTCTCGACATCAACCTCAACAACCGACACCGACTCCGACACGCCCCTCGCGCGCCTCCCTTCACGAACAAAGGCCAAAATCCTGCAATCCGTGGCCCACCAAAGCTCTCGACCGTCATCTTCTTCCTCATCTATTTCATCGCTGACTTCTCTCTCCTCCCTGTCGTCCTCCTCGCCAGCGTCGGAATCAGACAAGTCGACCTTCGCCCCCACCCTCGCCTTCACCTCCCACACGCCGTCCAGCACGCGGTACCGCTTCGACCGGCGCACCGCGCTGGAGCAGAGCCACATTGACAAGTTTGTTAGTTTGGAGGTGGCGCTTGATGGGGCTTGTCCGACGCCTTCCCCCGAGACTAGTACGACTGCTGCGACTGTTGATGAACCTGGAGATGGTGACGGAGATGGAGATGGGGAGGATGAGAATGAGGGGAAAGGGGATGGTAGGACAAGAAGAAGAAGAAGATCGAGAAGCGCGCAGTCATCATCGCGGAAAAACAAGGATGAAAATACGGCGGCGACGGCACAGACGCCCATACACTCCACACCTCCTCCTCCTCCTCAACCGCCCCTCCTGCGCACCAAACGCTGGATCAACGGGCTCGCCTTCCTGCCGTCACCACCACCACCACCATCCACAAACTCAGCCCCACGAACAGGCGGTGCCGCGGCAAGATCTGCATGTAAAAGGGGGGCGGGAGCACAGGGAAAGACGGCGAGTGCAGCGAGCAAGAGCAACGACAAAACAGCCAGCAGCAGCAAACACACCACAGCCGCCGCCGCCAAAGTCAAAGTCAGCGTGCGCGGGAAAGAAAAGGCAAAAGCGCACATCGAGGCGACGACGCGGGTGTTGAGGGCGCGGCGGGCGTGTGGGCGGCACGGTGGTGTGGGTAAAGGGACAGGTGAGGGCAAGGGGGAAGATGAGGATGGCGACGAGTCGTGGGAGGACAGGGACGAGGAGGATGAGGAGGGAGAGCAGGCAGGGGAGAAGTGGGAGGAGGATGGTCATGGTGATGGAGACGAAGAGGGAAAGGATTGGCAGACAGGCGAGCGCGGCGTCGTCTTCGCGTGGCCGGAGGGGCTGGCCAGGAAGTAGAACCAACCGTACAGTCGAACCAAGCAAATCGTTCATGAATTTTGATTTTTGGAACGAGGGTTGGGCGTGGATGCGCGCAAGTCTTCAGACAAGGACCGATGATTCGTGACGGTACATGGTGCGTGGGATACGCGAGCAAGCAAGCATTCAGAACACCAGAGAGGGAAAGGATGGAGATTCAAGCGACTGCAACTGGAATTGCCTCCCCCGAGTCTCCCATCTACTCTACCTGCATGCACCACTGCCATCGTCGATTGCAAGCGCCACCAATGTTTTACAGTACACCAAGAAAGCGGCGCATGGCCGGGGTATCTTTTCGCAAAAAGGGAAAAATTCATAGCTATCGTACAACGCCCACTACAGTTGCATAAACTCCTCGGCGGTGTTAAAGTCCGGCGGCGGCCTCCCAAACCGCACCTTCGCGGCGGCATCAATCGCCGAGTACTCACTCGTAACCCAGAGATTCTGGTCATCCGGCACACCCTGCTCACGACACAGGGCCTCGGAGCGCTTAACCTCGTCGTCTGATACTTTAATAAAGTCTTGCGGGATCCACACGGCCGGCTTCATCATGCGCAGCGCTTCGTGGTGGAAGGCGCGTTGGACGAGGAGGTCGCGCTCGCCGGGCGTGAGGTCTTCCAGTTCGTCGTGGTAGCCTTGGAAGAGGTAGCCGGCCTCCTTAGCCTTGTTGATGGCGTTGATGTGGGCGGCGGCGGCGGCTTCGGGGTCGAGGTCGAGCGACGGCTGCATGCCGCGCAGGCTCGGGATGCTTTCTTTGCGGGCGGGCTTCTCGTCCTTTTTGTACTCTGCCAGCTCAATGTCTTTTCCGCCGCTTTGTTCGTCTCGGGGCCTGTCGGACGAGTTGGTCGACGACGGCGAGACTTTGGAAATGTCGGGCATGCCGTTTTGCTGCGTGGTGGGCGCGTAGTTGAAGCCGGGAATCGGCGGGGCGTCGTCATTTTCGAGTTCCTCGAGGCGCTCGTTGAGGTGCTTGACGTTGTCGTCGTCGCCAATCTGGGACAGGCGGCGGCCAAACTCTTGGACCGTCTCGAATCTGCTCTCAAGCACTTTCTCGTACTCATCCTGGCGCGCCTGTGCCTCGTCTTCCATGGTTATTGGGACGTACGTGAAGAGCGGTCCCAGTGACTTGTTAAGCATGTACTGGTAGATGATGACCAGGATTCCAACGACAATCATGACAATGGCGTGAGGAATGCACGCTGGATCGTTCTTTTCGTCGCGGACCAGGAAAAAGAGACCAATCAGAGCGAGAATCATGAAATAGACTCCGGTAAAGGTCTGGTTGGCCGCGCGCGGGAAGAACAGACCACCGCTGTCGGTGGCCCAGCGATATACGTAGAGGCAGTTGTACCTGTAGACGACCAGATACAAAGACGACACGATGCAGCCAAAGACGAGCATCAGCGGTGAAATTACCGAGTAGACGACGACGATGCAGGTGAAGTTGGTGTGCACCGGAAAGATGGTACCCCATCCAGGAGCGGGCAGCTTCTTGGAGCGATTGAACTTTTCTCGAGCGGTGCTGTCGACAATGTTGCCAAGAACGTACCACTGAAAGAGGCTGACGAGCTGCGACAGTTGCTGAGATGTACTGGACAAGGCCTGCAGGATGAGATATGAAAAAAAGTAGTTGGAACCCTTGGGCAGATTCTGGGCCAGAATCTGGGGCACGCTCAATGGCGAATTGGCAATTTGCTCAATGACGTTGGTCAAGCCGGACGAGAGCGTGACGACGAGAAAGACTTGGATGAAGAGGAAGATGAACCAGTATGCCTGCAGGTCAAGCGACACTTGTACTCCAGTGGGGACACCGGTGAATTCGACCAAGAGGCGAAAGAGGTCGGGGAGGAGAAGGAGTAGAATAGCCTGGAGCGTCGGTGGCAAGACACCCTGAATGACCGACTTGAGCCATCTGGGCAAGTTGGCAACCCAGTGCAGCCATTTCAGCCTGTTGGCAATGGAGTCGAGCTGGGACAAGAGACCGACAAACGCCATTGGAATGGCCCATGTTATGATGATTCCAATGATGATGGCGAGGACGATGATTGTTCGAATGTACTTGTTCCACCACGTCATGGACAGGTTGTCCCAGATGACATCTTTGGGGTCCATTTCAATGATCCGCGGGCCCATGTTCTTTGGCTTGTGGTGTGTGATGCTCTGACACGCCATGTGAGCGGCAGCTTGGTGGTTGAATTGGATAAAGGCCGAGTTCATCAAGGGAAACTTTTCGAGCTGGGCCTCTTCCTCGGCAATCTCCTTGTTGAGCTGCAGCAGCTGAAGACGGCAGTAGATGATGACGTCGACCTTTTTTCCGAGCGAAGGCCACCACGAGGGCCAAATCTTCCACCAGATGGTGGACTGCGGGAAGAGGGATATCCTCATCGTTTCTCGGTCCTTGGGCTTCATGTAGTTGGTCCAAACGGCAGTGTCGTATTCCTCCTTGAGCTTTTCGTAATACACCTCCCAATCGATGATGGGAGGCATCTTGCTGTACTTGTCCTTGGTCTTTTTGTCAGTCTCGGCCTCCTTTTCGGTCTGGGGTTCCTCGACGGGCTCGGGAGCTACATGCTCAATCGCAGGTGCTTCGTCGGTCCTGCCATGCTCAGTTGCAACTTCATCGGTTCTGCTCATGCGCTTGAAATTGCTCGAGGCTATCGTAGAGGGGGATCCATCAGGAACCGGGCTGACTCGAGTAATGGGGTACTCATCATCCTGGAGGTGGGATGAAGGGTCAGGGCTTGGGAAGGAGCTATGTTTGCGAAACAGACGTCGGGGATTCAAGTGGTGCATGTTGCCCTGCCTTTCGGGGATGGACGTGGGTGCGTGAGCCGACTGCACGCGGGGAATGTCGGCAACCTCGAGGCCGGGCGGAGTTCCCGACTTGTGCAGGTAGTCGCTGTGGCGATGCGATAGTTTGTGGCCGACGTCAGCGCCAGGCTCAGGACCGTGGTGGAGGTAGTCACTCTCGCGACGCGATGGCTTTTGACCGACATTCTCCTCGCCATCTGGACCATGGTGTAAATGGTCGCTGTCGGTAGCAAGATTCAGCGTGGCGTTTTGAAGGTCAGACTCCATCGCGGGCGCAGCCTCATGAGAATCGACATGATCGTGGTGAATGTGGTCTGGATCGGCCTCTTGAGCGACAGCAGCGACGACTTGCGGCTCCTCCCGTGACTGTCCTGTCCGATGACCCGACTTGAACATGCCAGCAACACCGCCAACAGTGTTTTGGCTGAATTTGCCAACCTTGCCGACGCCGTGGCCAATGGCAGAGGCACCCCAACCAACACCCGCACCGACACCTTTGAGACCCATGTTCACAGCACCAAGACCTCCACCGATAATCTTCATGGGCAAGGCAGACTTGCTAAGCGTCCTCTGCAAATCTTGGAGTTTTTCTCTCTGCGCCTTGAGCTGTTCGACAAGGTTGGTCGGGTTCTTTGGGTTGCCGGTGGAGACGCCGGGGCTGCTGAGCATTTCAATGGACAATTGGTTTTGCTCCAACTCTTGCTTTTTTATGAGTTGCTTCCTCTGCTTCCTGCTCATCTGCTTAAGACGCTTGTCCTTCAATGCCTTGGCGCGGGTCGCATTTGCTTTTTCTTGACATTCGCGAATCAGAGCCGTCTCGGCATTCTCGAGCTTCCTCGTGAGCTCGAGCTGCTTCCTCTTCTTGTCCAGCAAGTCGCCAAAGTCTCGATTGACCCAAATGTTACGTATGCCACCGGGAAAGACGTCAAAAAGCTCGTCGAGAGCCTTGACGTGGCACCATTTGTCGGGAATGTTTGCTACGAGGACCGTGGTCGCAGACGCTCTTATGCGATGCGAAGGGGAAGTCATCCACGTCTGTCTGACTTCAATGTAGTGGATGAGTTCTTGGTAGATGACGTAGCAAAACCAAATAATGACAATGACTGCCATGACGACATGGCCGGCGTATCGATTCGTGTGGGTGGTGCCCAAATTTCCCCAGGCAAACCGGTCGAGGCCGCCGTCGTAGTTGTCGCGGACGCCGACAGAGTTGAGACAGACGACGATTGGGGTGACGATGCAGGCAAGAGGGAGGAATATCTTGAGCTGCATGAATAGAAAGCGGACAAAGCAGTATGCGTCCATGCCAGCCTTTTCGATAAAGATGCGTCTCCTCGTGTCAAAGACTGGTTTGATCCACATGAGCCAGCCGGGGGGAGGAGGATCCATGCGTTGTCGCTCGGGGACGAGGTAGGTGGCGGGCTCGTAGATGCGGTCGACTTCTTTGCGCATGGTGTTAAATGCGAGGAAGCAAACTCCAAAAGCCGCGAGACCGGCGGCACAAGAGGCAATCAGCTGGGCCAGCGACATGCCCTCGTCTTCTTGGGCAGTGCCCGCGGCTTGATTCCAGGCATCGGTAATGTTGGTAAAGTCCCGCGGGTAAAGAGCAAGGTGGTGTATGGCTCGTTTCTGGTATTCATTGTAGCCGAGGGTCGAGGTGGCATTCAAGTTGTCGTCTCTGATGAATGTACCGTAGAGCCATTTGCCGAATATCCCAAACCAGGCGGTGCTCATGTTGCTCTGTGGAGGATGCCTCAGGCACTCACCACCCTGGGCGTGGGCTACCAGCCGTCTCTAGTGAATGGAAGTTGTATGGATTTTGCCTTGTCGAGAAATGATCGGAGCAGCGTGGCGTCGAGCGTGCAGGTGTCGGAGGGGTATTCTGCACGTGTCGCGGCGCAGGCGTGTCGATAGGAGTAGGTAGTGCGCCGCGATTCTTGTAGGAGGTGGAGGAAGATGTTGGGGTGTTGAAGAGTGGTAGAGAAGGAGGAGGAAGAGAGAAGGCAATGGTTCGTTCCTAGATACCGTAGACGCTGTGGCCACGGCAGCCGGCGTCCAAGTGGCCGAAAGGGTCGTACGCTGCCACGACCACCGACATCATCACCACAAAGCCACCACCCGACAAAGCCACAAGCGTCACGCCGTTGGTCTGCGGCATCCTGTGAGTCTCGAACATGGTCATCTCCAGCGGTCGGTCCATCGTTCATCGTCCGCCATGGCGACCCTCGACTTTCCCTCTCCAGACCTTGCGACATCTGATCGGCAGAGTCCCCATTCTGATCAAGGGAGCCAACCAGCCGGGCCATGCCATGACCTCATTCTTTTTGGCGACGAGGCAAGGGAAATTGGGAATCAAGACATGTCGTTGGAGTAGAGTCGACACAAGGTTTGGCCCCAGTCGAGCCTCTTGCTACTGTGAAACCCTGCTGCTCGACGAGTCTCACCTCTGGAGCCCCTCCACCTCCGCATTTTTGGCCGTCTCACCGCGCTGTTGAGCCACACTCTGACCACGATCCAGACCCAACCTCTTCCCTAGGAAATCCTTTGTTCCTCTCCAACAAGAACAACCTTCATCCTTCATCCTCGCCGCCAAGCTTCGCGCTCCCTCCTCCCGCCCGTTGCCGTTGCGCCTCACCCGTCTCCCTCGCTGCGTTTCAAACCCCCGCCGTCCCTGCCCCCGGGTCCTCCCTCGCCCCTCCGCGGGGATCCTCTCGCGTCTCTCTCAACCACACCCGCTCCTCGCATGCCGACGCCAACAAGAATCCACCTCGCGCCGGGCAACAATCAGGGACACTCCTGTGGCGAGGGCGCGCGCGCACGTTTCTCCTCCCTCGGCTGCGTGCCAGTAGTGAGCCGCGGACGAGCCACCGCGCGGCTGCTGGTCTCCCAACCAACGTCACGTCGTATCCGTTCCGACGGCGCAGCACGCAACCCACAGCGAGGTCCAGTCGTCGTCTGATTGCCTATCGTCAGTCGCGACATTTTGACGCGCTGTCGAGAGCGCCGCATGCACCGAGCTGCCACGCGCGTGCTGCCGCTGCCAAGCTGCAACAGGAGTCGTCTCGACGAAAACAGGGGCAGCTTGGGATGGCCTGCTGCTTTTTCGGTCCCGACTTTGCCGTGGAAATCGCACGCGACACCTGATTCTACTGGAATCGGCAGAAAAATCGCGTTTGATGGCCCACGCCTGCGCACCAACGAGCGCCGAACTCATGATCCGTTGCCAGAGCCAGTCCTGGAGAGAACTGCAGAGACGCTTTTACAGATTGGAGAGCGACTGATAAAGGCACATAAACCGACACGAGCAGAAAAGGCACGATTCGGGAATCATGGCAGAAGGTGAGTGAGTGCAAGGCAGGTCGGTCTGCAGGTCATGAACACGCTTTTCAAAAGAAGACATCCTCCATGGAATGCAATAGACCACAGCCGGTAAGTTGATCCTCAAAGATACAATCTCATCGCGTCAAGCATGGACAGCATGAAAAGTCGCATGGTAGGATCCGGACTATGGCGCCCTTTCTCAATTGGTCCTCCTCTCTTCTCGAGTCTTCAACGAATGATTTGATCCTTTGGTACCAGTGGTGCTCTCGCAGGCACGTATACTTTCTTACTGGCTACTAAGTGCACCGCGCAAAATACGGCGGGAGGCGTTGCACGTTCGTTTTCATTTTTATCTTATTCTTTTCCTACGGGTCCGCGACACATAATCAGAGATGTCGACTCCTCTCTTCCAGTCATGCCGCCGACGAAGCAAAAATAATTGGCAAAGATTGATACCGCGTGGCTTTGGGCAGTCGCGTAGAATCAAATGCTGTCAACAATATCCGTCCATGCTAAACGTTTTGTTTCGATGGATGCAAAACGACGGCGCTGGCCTACTGCCTACCGCCCAATCCAGTCTCGCTCGCTCGCCATCTTCTACTTCTTCTTTGACCTGCCCGCCAGACGGCCTCTCCACGAGCGCATTACAAAAGCGTGGCTGGCTAACCGAGGTAGCCGTCCACATGCGGGGGGTGCCAGAAGAAGACGCAGAAGAACATGAACGAGGGGAAGTCGCTGGAGTGTGCCGTTAAATTATCTAGCTCTTTGCCGGGTATCCTCCCTTTCCGCAGGGCGATGATCATGGTAGCCAGCCAGCCGTTCGGAAGCCCGCCGTTATTCTAGGTCCCACTGTTATTCTAGTTCTGACTTCAGCCAGGCGCCTTCGACGGCATGATTGAATTCTCATCACCCTGCCCTCAGTTCTGTCGACCGCTGCAGCAGCCGTCAAATTTTTCCTGTGACAACAGCTGCAGCCAAAATACCTGGGCTGTGTAGGAGCGGCCCTTGGGACAACGAACGGCGACGGCGGTCCCTAAATTGAACAACAACCGCCCGGCATCGTCAACGGGGATCGCGCCGAAGTCGCCTGGTTGGTCCCGACCTAGGAGTGTGTCGACGCGTGCTGCTGCTACTGCCGCCGCCACCCTACCACCTGGCTTCCATCCGTCCAAGAACACGGACGGCCAACTGCAGACCCGCTGTGTCTCCCTTCTAACTCTATGATTCAGGTAATAAGTACGTCATTCCTCCCCAGCAGCAGCAGCAGAAGTCTGTCGCCATTGCAGCAACAGGAAAGGGGCATTGATGTTGGCGCTGGCACCGTCCCCTTCATCTCTGTCTGGCTCTCCTCTACTGTTTTCTCCGGCTTCGTTGGATCCCTCCCAAGAAATCGACCCGCCTTCCCCCGTGGTGCTCGCAAAACCGAATTTCGGTCAAAGGGTGCTTAGTCCACTTGCCCTACGATTCTGAGGAGCTTATGAATTGGGTTGGGTGCCATATTTGTGCATACTGTTTTGCAGGTAAGTGCACTGGAGCTTCACATGAAAAGAGGTCGGTTGGCAATCATCTTCATGTGTGGTTCACGTAATGCAAACCCTTAACCACACCCTTGATTCTTGCCTTTTCTTTTCGGGGTCGAGTCGCTTTACTGTCGCGTTCTTTTGCCTGCTTGCCACCTTGCCTACCCGCGAGCCTGCCCCCTTGGTGGCATCTGATGATGGGCTTGCTCCGAAAGGGGAGAGAGTTGAGTATCCGCCTCCACACGGAAGGACGCCGTTGCCGTTAGCATACCTCCACAAGGCTGCCGTTGCAGTTGGCCAACGTCTTGGCCGATGCAGTTGAAGTGTTCGTCGGTTTTTTGCGCTCCCTTGTTTCCCTTTTATGTTCATCAAGGAGGGAGGAGGTGGGCCGCTGCTCTCCCTTCTTTCTCCCGCAGCGTCGATGCGATGCTTAGCGGGGCAAGGAATTGTATAAGTGGACTTTGAAGTACACTTCTTTTTCGCCATTGAGCTGTCTACATCTCTTTTCGACGAGCCGCCTTCTCTAACTCTCCTCCTCTCCTTACAACCAAAACTCTTCTCACACCTTTCTCCACCTGACCAGAACAACAATGGGCGCCCAAGTCTCCAACGAAAACTTTGCAAAACAATGCAACAAGGCGGCGCGGCCACCGCGCTGCTACCACAACCTGCAAAAGATCTCGCGCCTCTGCGACAAGCGCGACACGATGCGCACGCCCGTCTGCCGCCAGCTCATGGCCGCCCTGTACGACGACTGGGCCTACTACAACGGCACCCACCCGCACACTTGCATTCTCCCCGCAGTGCCGGTCAATGCGACGGCGCCTCCTCCTCCTCCGCAGCCGACGCAGCAGCAGAATAACAATGGCGGTGGTAATGGAGGTCCTCCGAATGCTGCCGCAGTTGCTGCTGGTGCTGCTGGTTCTGGTGGCGTCGCCCACAACGGGCCCGACCTCCAGAGTCCCCCGCCGCCGTCGTCGCCGCCGCCCGGCGAGAGCGCCGTCCCGCACGCCGTCAACGGCAACGCGCACATCGACACGGGCATCGTGCACGTCAACCCGCGGCGGTCCGCCTTCGACCTGGACTACTCCCCCGAGTCTGACTCCGCTGCTGCCCCCTGGAGCCAGCTCGACTCGTCGGCGTCGTCGTCGGCTCCCCTCCAAATCGTCGCGCCCCGCAGCACCCTCGGAGACGACAAGCGCGGCGTCGCGGCGCTCTCGCTCCTCGCTGCCCTCGCCCTCCTGTCGACCGTTGTTGCTGTTGCGTGGTTGGCCCGCCGCCGCGCCGTCACGGCCAGGAGACGCCGAGTTGCTGCTGCTGCGGTTGTGGAGGGCAATGGTGGTATGGCGGAGTCGGGACGGCTTTGAGTGCCCACCGCTGTTGTCGACGAGTCCCGGGTGGTTGAGGAGGGGGAGGGAGGCTTGGAGTTGTTGGTCTTTTGGTGTTTTAAATTGCTTGTCCCCCACCTTGGACTGCTTCTTGGATCGGACCGGAGTTGCTGCTGGCGCTTTCGTAGATCTTTTTGGTTGCTGGAAGCGCAAGTTTACAAATGCAAAAAGGAGTTGAAAGTGCCTTTTTGGTCTTTTTTGGCGGTAGAAGAGGGGAAAAAAGCGTGTGTGTGTGGGGGGGTCTTGCGTCCTGTGCTTGCTCATATATCTGAAAAAGAGGAATCTAAATCTTCAAAGCATGACGGTCCAGAGCGGTAAACAACCCCCCCTTCACTGATTGTCGAGTTGCTTACGTAGATAACTTAAGTCGACGCAACGCCGCGCCGCGCCGCGCAAGCGAGGCCTCTGGTTCGACGGCAACCGCACGCAAGCAAATCCCTCGATTGCATGCGTTGCCGACATAGTCGCTGGAAGACGAGTTAGGTTCGGGACATTATCTGCGGTGTTGGAGTTTTTTTTCTTTTGGCGGTCCCCTCATTTGCTAATAATCCATTTGCGAATTCTACCTTGTCAACGTAACCCCCTTCCTTCTACATGTACATGCTCATCTCTATGCGCAGCACTTCTGACACTTGCTAAGCTCGTGGTGCCAACGACGTCGGGGGTTTTCCGTCTTGGGCCTCACTACGGATTCCACGCATTCTTTTCTTGCTGGTGGGTCGCCTTTGCCTCATTCTGCTTGCTTGCTTGCTTGCTTGCTTGCTTCCGTACGCCGGCCTGCGCTTTGTGAGGCGTTCCGGTTCTCACTGCCTCAGAGGACTCGCGCCGTCGTGGTGGTGGTGGTGGTGGTGGTGGTGGTGGACGGCGCCTTGTCAGAAGCGCACCGCAAAGCGAGTGAATGCGTGTCTGTCGCTGGTTGCGCCTCGGTGCGTCTTCCCTAAAGGTGGCAACGGTCTTCGATGTTTGAATCGCCGGTCCGACCAGACAGACGCACCGCCTCAAAGCCGCTCAACCTGCCCCTTCTCATACCCCAACTCCCTCAAAATGCCGTCCTTGGCGCCAAAATTCCAACTGCCGCCCACCGCCTTCTCCATCGCCGGCGGACCGCACAGAAACAGCTTCGTCGACCGCTCCGGCCGCCCCAGGCCCGCCTTCTCCAGCACCTCGCGCGTCACACGGCCCGCGGCGTGCGGGCTCCCAGGTAGCGGGTTGCTGACGGCGTAGACGACGCGCAGGCGGTCGGGGAAGCGGCGCTGCAGGGCGGCGAGCTCGTCGCGCAGGAAGAGCTCGCGCTCGTTGTTGACGCCCCACACGAGCGTGACCTTGGTCCTGTCGGCCGGGTTGGCGAAGATGCCGTGCAGCAGCTGCCACATGGGACAGATGCCGGTGCCGCCGGCCACCATGGCCACGTGCGGGTGCGCGTTGTCCGCTTTCCACTGGTAGCGTGTGAGTGGGCCCGCGAAGAGGACGCTCTGTCCTGGCGTCATGTCGTGGAGGTGCGTGCTGAGTGCGCCGTTGGGGTATTTTTTCACTACCAGGTCGACGAAGCCGGTGGTTTCTGGGAGGGAATGGTTAGTGTCTGGTGCAGGGAGGGAGACGAGATTGATGTACCTGGGTCGTTGACGGGAGTGTATTCGCGGAAGATGGGCAGCAGGGCCCCGGGCGGTCGAATGATGGTGGCCAAGGAAGCTGTTGTTTGCCATTAGCCTACGACTCAAACTAGCAGAATCATCAGAGACGTACAGGTCAACTTCATCCCGCTTGTGGCCAGCGGGTCCGGCAGCTCGAATCGCAGCCGCTTGAGATCGGCGCTGATGTCCTCGCTGCTGTGCAGCCGCAACGACCGAAACTTGAAGCCACTGGCAAACGTCTTGGGCGGCTCCGTCGTCGTCGACTCGGCATGCACCGTCCGCGAGGCATATCTGCTCATTGTAAAGATTCCCGCGCCGGCGGCTGCGGAGGTTGCTGCGAGGCGCGTGAAACGGGACGACAGGAGAGGTCGAGAGGCCATGTTGAGCAGACTCGATCGTGCCGCCATGGGAAGCAAAGGCGCGTGTATAAGAACATGTAGGACACGCATCGCGAAGGCAATATAAAGCGCTTGTCGAGCAGTAAGCAAGGTCGAAAACGGCCGTCCGCGGAGGCTCCGCGGATACCTACCGTTGGCGTTGTAGTGGTCCCAGGAACGCGACGCCGCGAGGTTGGGTTGGGGGCCGCCCCCAACTTTATATCTACTTTATGCTCCGGATTTCTCGTCTTTTCGGACTCGGGCGGATGCGAAGCGCGACGTTGGACTCGCGTTTCAGTCACTTCAGCCGCATATTTCTCGCCGACTCTAGGGCCGGCGAAGCGCGACGCATAAAGCGGACACCGAGGAGCGCGATGGCAGATTCAGAGGGCGCATCGTTTCCAATCGCGGCTTGTGCTGCAGCTTTGATTGGGGTTTTGTTTGCCGTTGAAAGCGCCGTTGGTCTGTCGCTCGCTTCACGGCGTTGGTGTTTAGTTTCTTTGACAGCGGTCGGAGTCGCGGGGACTTGGAAACTCCTTGTGCATGAGCTGGTCAACCAACACTTCATTGACGAGCGGAAAGAGGTGGCCGCAGTTGGGAATCTGTTCTCATTGACCAAGTGCGATTCGAGCCTGTAGCATGCATCAACATCTCTTTCAAAACCAAGAAACAAAAACCAATGACGGAAACCTCGTCGCACAACGATGTACCCGCGTCTCGTTTCAAAGTCGATCATCCAGGCAGGACCTGTCTCAGCAGCTGAGAACCAAAACGGCTCTGTTTGAAGCGCTTGAGAAGAGCCGTCGTGGCGAATCATTTGACCCTTACTGCTTTCGAGCGTTCTCAAAAATCGACAGCGACATTTCCACACCAAAGGCAAAGGAAGACTGAAGATCACAAGCCACTACCAAAACTCGTTTCAAGTCTCCGGCGTCCTTTGTCGAAGCTCAAAACCCGGCGAAGCTGCGGTTGCAGTGTTTGAGAAACATCGTCAGCTTTCAGGACTATGTTCAGCCAATCGAGTTCGTGCATCTTTGATAAGTCTGCGGTTCTTTTGCGCGGACTGGGCCGAACGAGCCTTTCGATGCTGCGCGAAACAATGTTGGATAGGCAAGACAATTCGCGGAGATCTCTGAGCATTCGGAAGCTCTTTGTCGCGAGGTTTGAGGACTTGGTTGGCGTCTCGTTCATTCTAGATTTGCCAGGAACTTCGTCTGGGTACTGGAGTCTAGTGCCGAGGTTGCTGTCGACAGAGGCTGGCCCATTTTGTTGGAATACGGGTGTGCAGATGAAAGATGAAGCTCTTACTGTTGGAGAAGATGGATTGCTTACACTGGGGTGACAGGACACGCCAACTTCGAGCGTTTCTGTGGCCAAGGAAGATCGAATGCAAGCCAAAAGAGAGCATCCTCAAGCAGGATGATTACACGGAGCACTCGAGCACCTTTGGTGAAAAGCGACGTCAAAATTCAGGTATGGAACTAGCGCGACTCGCAATGCCAATGTTAGAAACTCCCAGATGCCCTCGCTATTCGTCTTCGGCGCCGTAAAAGCTCCACTGCTCGACAGGTGCGCTTGGCCGTGGCGGAGCCCCATTACCGTTGACCTTGATGCCGTGCAGCTTGCTGACAGCATCATCTCGATCGCGGTCCTGAAATTGGGCGCTGTCTTTCTTCCCCGACACACGGTCCTGGCCGGCACTTTTGCCATTGACGATGGATGACTTGTTCTGCCCGTTCGTAGTCGGATTGGAACTCTCGGCTGGGACTTTTGGTGCGTCATCAGCCCTCGTCTCTGCTTGCTTCATGTTGTCAGAGCCCAGCATGCGGCTCACCTCCTCCTCGCTCAAGCTGCGGCCCTTTTCGACTTCGCTGCGCCAAATCTTCCTCTCTTCGTCTACGACGCCCGGTCCCTTGTAGACGCTGCCGTACACGCCACTTGCCCACTCTTCGCCCTCGCCCTTTTGCTCCTTGGCCTTCCTGCGATACCATTTTCCGTACACCAGAGCGTAGTAGCAGCGAAACGCCAGCACGGCCCATCTGTCGCGCTCTAGGTCTTCGGGATACGCAGCACCCAAGTCGACGGCTGCCGCGATGCCAGAAATGACAGCCGTCTCGTGCGCATTGACTAGCGTCCACGATCCGGCGAAACGCGTGCGGCGGCGCCCCTGCAGCGCCCACAGCCACGGGACAACTTTTGCGTAGTGCGTCCAGCCGTGGCAGAGCTGATGCCACCAGTCCTTGCGAATAATCTTGCTCGGATCGATCTCGTCGTCCGTCCACAGCCCGCGGTCGCGGTCCTTGTTGAGGAAGATTGTCTGGAAGACGTGTGAGTCGTACGGCGTCGATGGCGGAAATTGGGCCTGGTAGTTGGTGCAGTCGAAGCACATTTCAATCTTGGACACGTCGGCTGGGTACGGCTTGATGAGGTACATGGGGCGGAAGTTCGAGGCGGCGAAGTCGACGCGCGAGGATTGGTCGGTGCCCGCCAGCGAGCGCACTGCCGTCGAAGGGTCGAAGTCGGTTTGGTAGTGCTTGCGCATGTAGTCTGCGTCGTTGTGCGTGATCGTAATGTCGTCGGCAAACTTGGCGGACCCGAGGACAAAACGCTCGCGCAGGGAGGCGGTCTTGCCCAGCAGTCGTTTGGTTGTGTCGGCGCTGTCTTGTCAGAAGATGCGGCTGGAGGAAGGCTGTCCACTTACAGTGTGCAAATGACGATTTCGTCAAACTCTTCCTCCTCCTTGGGCGCATTGGCGTCAGCGTTGCTGGTAGGATCTTCAGGTGCTTCCGCACTGGACGGATTGTGCCCATCTTCTGCTGGCGTTCGCTTCATCAGACGCACTTGGACACCTTTCTTATTCCTCTTGACCACCTCGACCAATTCAGTCGAGAGTCTGACCGTCACTCCTCTCGCCTCCAAGCTCTTTCGCCAATTCTCATAAAACTCGCCAAAGTTTGGAAAGACTACCATTGGCGGGAGGTTGCTGATGATGCTGTGCTTGTCCGGAGGATACCACATGCCGTACGTTGGACTGGTGCAAAGCCGCTCGAGAATAACGCTGGGAACCTCCGGAGTGTAGTTGCCCGTGCCGAGGAAGAGCGCGACCATTGGCAGCGCGACGACGTTGGCGAATTCGTAAGAGAACCGAAAGATTTTCAAGAGATATTTGATCGGCAGCAGCACGAACAGAACCTCCAGTGCCCTCACTATACCCAGCATCTTGAAGAACCGCTGCACCTCCTTTTGGTATTTTTCAATGAGCTTGGTGGGATACACGTTGGTCCAAAAAGTGTCGTCCTTCCCAAACGCGACCTGCAACTTGACTGGATTCGCCTGGTAGCCCTGGCGCGCAAACATGGTCATTGTGTGATGGAAGATGTAGCTGCCGCCTTGAACCCCTTGATTGAGCCAGCTTGCGCCATGTTTGTTCTTGTCCAGAGGAATCGAAAAGGCTTGTCCGCCGCAGTAGTCGACGCTGTCGATGAGGGTCACGTCGAACTTGTCGCGATGCTCGGCGAGGTGATGGGCGCAGGCCATGCCTGTGGATGGAGTTAGTATTGTACATTATACGCTGAAGGTTGACTGACCTGCAGCACCAGCCCCGACAACCAACACCTTCTTCCTCCCGTCCTTGGGCATGGTGGTCGGCAGCAGCGGCTTGTTTGATCGTTTCATGCGTTTGAGACAGACGCGCGCTCGTCGGTTGACAGCTGTCAGGGAGGTTGTTTACAGCGGAAGAGGCGATTGACCGAGTTTGGAGCTGCAAAGTGCGTCATGACTTTGGTTGGCAAGGGACGAAGAGTGGCCAGAAAGAGTCAAGCTTGAGATCGATCTGGCTGCGGGACCCGGATCGAGTGACTGGGCGGACAGATCCGGCGCGGCGATCGGAAAAGAGTCCTCATGCGGCTGAGGCAAACCACGAAGGCGTTGTCATGACTTGTAGATGATGCCGAGTGCTTTTGTTGTTGTTTTCGGCGTCCCGAAGGCTGGTGTGACATGACATCATCGCTCGCGACCCAAACACGAACACGACGCGGGGTGCTTGTCCTCGCTTTTACATCAACACTCAACTGTCCATCGTCAATAGTGCAACTGTCGATTTTCCGCAAGAAACACTCTTCATGATAGCTCCAAAAGTCCGCACAATCGACAAACCGGGAGCACGGAGCGTTTCCCAATTCCCAGGCAAAACGAACTCAATTCGTCGCTTCAAATGCCAAACTACCGACAAATACTCGTCACACTACTCCTCGTACCCTTCCGACTGCTCCCTTCAGCTGCTCCCCAGTTCGACGACTTGTCGCTCCTCTCCTCGTCAAACTCTTCCAATGGCAAGACTGCCACTTCACTACTCTCATCTCCCTTGCGCCGAATTACCACCCTCTGGATATGCGTCTGAATTTCGTTTTCTTCGTCTCTTCTCACCCCGTTACTCGGCCGCTCGCCGAATCCGGCGCCCATCTCCGTACACGTGTCTCTCCGGTCGTTCGCAGCGGCTTGTTTTCCATTGAACAACTCATCTCTCGGCAACCCAGGCATCGTGTATCTCGATCTATCCATCTCCTCAGGTGTGTCGCTCGCGGTTTGGGGAAAGAAGACCTTGTAAATCAGGGCGCGCACGGCGGGAAGACACGCGCAGGCCGTAGCCGTGTCTACCTCGATGGTGGACCAGTAGCCGACGGGGACATAGTCCCAAGTTGGGTTATGCGATCGACCCAGGACCTTCATGTGATGGATGCGAATGCAGGAGGCGATGGTTGCGCTGCGACTTGTCAGAGCTAACAACAAAGGGAGCGAGCAAAGGAGACACTTACAACGACCCCACCAGGAACATGAACATGACCCGAGCCCGCCTCCACGGATTCAATGTCAACTTGGCTAGTTGAGGCAGCGGCAGCACCAGTACGAGCAGGTCCAGGAAAATGTGGACGTATGCGCTCACCATGAACATGACGTTGACGTTGATGCATTTTCCCTTCTCTTCACCAGTCCATCCGGTCCACGAGTAGCTGATTGGCCGGCATTGGAATATGACAGCCAACCCAAAACCCGCGCCGTGCAAAAAGCACAGTACAAGGCTGAAGTAGAGCCAGCGCCGAAAGCGTTCATCCGGGAAGATTCGCAGGTAAAAGAGGAGGATCGAGGTTTTGACAAAGTATAGGCAGAGCGTGTAGACAATCTCGACCCAGTAAGTTATGTGTAGTACGTCTGTAATATGCGGAAAAGAGACGGTCCAAACGTCGCGGCCTAGGCCAAAGTGGTTTACTGGGCTGTGTTACTCGTCAACTTTCCAGGCGAAGAGAGTAGAGTCTTACTGGCAAACGAAAGGACAGAAAGAGGTATTAGAGAGAACTTGAATGTGGGTAAGCAGAAATCACAGATGTTTTCCGAATTCCGACTTACAAGAAGAAGTAGGATACAAAGATCATCGAGCCAGAAGCTTCCTCCAAGAAACGGCATTCGATACAACACTCGAAGTGCCACCATGACCGTAGCCACCAGTCCACCCACTCCACCAGTCCAGCTCATTATGTATCCGATATCTCGGACAGGCAAGTCGCAAGCTTTTGCGGTGATGCGCTTGGTTGCTAGGCAAGTCAGCACGAATTCTTCGCGTCTGTGTGTTGATACTGACTCAAAGAATCTTTGACGGTGCAGTTGTCCAACAGACAGTCAACCAACC
Source organism: Phyllosticta capitalensis (assembly GCF_038381095.1). Taxonomy (NCBI): domain Eukaryota; kingdom Fungi; phylum Ascomycota; class Dothideomycetes; order Botryosphaeriales; family Phyllostictaceae; genus Phyllosticta; species Phyllosticta capitalensis. The sequence goes on along the minus strand of NW_027117448.1, from coordinate 1,819,970 downwards.
ACTCCTCGAGCGCTTTTGAAGCGCAGAGACATGCTGTGTTGGTGAGATCACAGTCCGTCTTCAACTCCACCCCTCTCGTCAGACACGTTTGCTGCAGTCCGTTAGCCAAAGCTCTTCATTGGAGCACATCCTTGCTGCCACCTACTCCGCATTTTGGTATTGACAAAAAGGTATCGAGGGCAGCGGTCGAGTTTGTGCTTGAGGAGTCCGAGCCAGATGAAGCGGCCAAGGTGGTCAGTGGTTGAAGGATTAGCAGCGGAAACCACAGCAGGGCCCCGCGCATTATGAATCAAATGACGCTCGCTCGACAAGCAGCAGGCGAAGAAGAATGATGCACAAAACGCGAAACAAAGGGAGAGAGGCAGGCGAACGAACTGTCGTGGCCTCAATTACGAACACTGGCTAGTTGAGCTCATGGACCCTACAGGGCCAGCCCGAGCCAAACTTCCCTCTCTCATCGCGTGCCGCGAGCGAGTGTCTACGCAATCACCCACCTTTCATTGCGCGAGAAGCTGAGATGCCGCGATGCGTGTGACGGATCTGGCTAGCGCGCGTGTGGCAGCGGCTAAGGATTGCTCTTGCCCTCTTCGTCAAAATGGGGGTCAAGTCGGGACAATCCACTGCCTGCAGACTCCCACACCACGACATAATCGTTGTCTCCCCAGCTTCAACACCAGCATTGTCGAGAAGCAGACTCAGCGTCCATCAGTCACCCAGAGGCACTGCCCTTCCACACTCCTCAGCAGCAACATCTCCAAATTGTCGCCAATCCATAGCGCCGGCTAGTTTGGCCTTGCAGCGCCACACAAGCTGCATGCGGCCACCAACCACCTGTCATCAACGCCTCCTCAGCATCCAGACGCCGCAAGGCTTGCGTGACAGCCAAATTGCATGATTGAAGTTGCATTAAGGACGGCTCACTGCCGTGTGGATCTCAATGATGCATCCGGCAATTTTCCACCAAATGACGGAAACCCTGCCGTGCTGCAGTACTGCGATGGAGAGGAGAGGTGACGGTGAGGTGTTGGGGTGACTGCGCACTGCCGAGAATGCTTGATTGAGCCACAGGCGTGGCAAAACCGGCCGGCTACCTACTGCGACACTGCGTCGAAAGCAATGGGCGACACGCTTGAATGCTCCCAATGTGGACTTCAAGTCCTACACCCGAAACCTCTTTCAGTTGTGGTGTCGTTCTGATGTTTTTTCGAGTCTACTCATCGTCAATTTGTTGGTGGTTGCTCCTGTCTTGATCTTGCATTAAGGAGTGTCACGAAAAGAATGGATATAAGGACAACCAAGTCTGCATCGCTGCCACGATGAATTGCTCGGCACACAGCTGGTTTCCGACAGTAAGGGAGAAAAAATTGGACATCATGATTGCGACAACTGAGCATCGTCCTCACCACTGTGCGCGCCGTCTTCTGACAAGCTCGTCATGCCGCTGGTCAACCTGTCGCGCCTGTTTTGACTCCGCCACGGTCTCAACGACGAGGTTGTCTGTTGAGTGGCACCGAGTCAAGATGTGTGAGAACATAGGGCATTCAATCGACTGAAGACTTGGACGTTTGAGCTTGAAAAGGGACAGCTACACGGAGCGTCAACCACCCGGTCTTTTGAGTCCAACTGTGGCAGTTTCCCCTCGAGCTCGTTGAGGATCCTACAAGTTGTGGCGCATTTGCCCCTTGGGTGGCGCTACTACAAGCGAGGCTTGCTCATTCTTCCTGGAACCGTCCGTTAGTATGGCTTACTCTTTACCTGCCCTGGCAACTGCGTTACTGATTTTAGAATGCGCCCCAACTAACCATCCACAGGCCATTGAACAATCACCGAGCTATCAGAAAGAATCTCTTTTATCCGAGGATCAACGTCTTCTGGCAGGTTACGATGAGAATTGAAAAAATGCCTTGCACTCTTGGACATCACGGGCTTCATCGTTCCGTCGATACTTCTACAGCTCTTCACCATGGCGGAACCCTCCGCTGCCATCAGCCTCAGGGCGGTTTCAGGAACAAAATTAGCGTAATCAGCAGTGCTCTGTAGAGGTTCATAGGAGAATCTTTCCGGCCAATGTCGTTGAGAACAATCTTCTCCGCCAACAACTCCTTCACTTCTTGCAACACAAAATGAGTACCAGCAAACCGGATCCGGAGAAATATGCTGCCCCGTCGTCGATGCTCCTGGATGAGAAAACCCTGAAACGCTCAGAGGACGATGCGCGTCGACTGAGCAGAAGCTGGGCCGATTCATTCCTCGGCCACAAAAAACACCACACCAAAAGATGGAAGATCTTAACTGTCCTCGTCGCGCTATCTGGACTTTTGGTATTCCCTGTCCTTGGAGTCTGGTTCAAATACGGTTTCAAGTTGGCATACAACGGCGATTACTCCGCCGCCAATTCGACAGTCACGGGTCAAGTTCTTGGAGGCTCCTTCAGCCAATCGGAAGCCAAGGCAGTGGACATCGCATTCAGCGCTCTCGTCGCACCTATGATGATGGCGGGCCTCAATTATGTCTGGTTCACCAGTGCCAGGGTCTCCGTGGTCAACGAGCTCGACTCGGGAAGGCGAGGTGTTCCACTCGCGAGTCTGGTGGGAGCAAGCATCTCGAGTGGAGGTAGCTACGATCCCTGGCTCATTTGGACGCTTCTACAGGGAAGAACGTGGAGACTATTGATGTTCGGGACCCTCGTGCTGTTCTCTGCCATTGCAAAAAGCGCTTGGACCAACGTCATTGCGTACGCAGCAGTCCCTGTCATATTGACGAAAGAAAATGCAGTCTCTTTGCGTTTGCTCTCCGATGAACATCTCAACGAGGTCTCTTATGCGCCGGGGAGCAATGCCATCAACTTGGACTCTTTCAGTATGAAAAAGCAATCGGATTTGGCGAGCCAAATAACCGGGCTTTTTACTGGACTAAACTTTCTCGCCGCGTCAACGACACTACCGGCAAAACTTTGGCACGATGGCCCGTACGATGAAATGGGGTACTCTCGTCCCAATGCAACAAGGTCTTCTATGAGCCTTGCTGATCCATCCATCAACCACTTGATCGGCGTGCCAGCCATTTTCATTACGGTCCAATGCCTTACAACGCAGCCAAATATGATCACCGTCAGTCAAATGGGGACTGAGACCACAGTCATCAGTGCATTCTACGAAGACGCCGAGTTCCAGGCTTACTACCCAGGAGGAATCGGCGAGATCCAGACCAGCATGAACGATGTGTACCAATATGCCGGATTCAACCTGAACAACACTGAAGTATTCCTGGGCTACTTGACATCCTTCAATCTCAGCGGCGGTTCCATCCCAACACCCTATGGGATCATCGAGCCCCAGGCCCAGAACATGACGCCTAGTGGCTTCAGTGGCACCAAAGAGGTCATGTCGTACTGGGGCATAAGGTGCAGCCTCTTCCGTCGGGAGAGCGTCCTTAACCTCACACTTTACGATAGTCTGTGGCAAGTGGATTCTTCTGGATGGAATTTCACGGAGCAAAAACAGATTCCTAGTCTGCTTTCGCAATGGCAAACAAATCTCAACTACCGCGCGCCTGGTTCGACGCTTCCCGGAATCGGCCCTGCCCTCGCCAGGACAGCTGGAGTCACAAATTGCTCTGTGAGCGAGACGGAATTAGTCACGTGCGATAATGGTACCGACTTTGTTCAGCTTGCAAACAACTTCCTCTACGCTTCTGGCGAAGTGGAAAGGATCGTGCATGAAGTTACCTTGTCGGGGGAAAAATCGATCGACTTTCCCTACGACCACTATACGTTGATTCCTATGAGAACGTATTATGACCCGGCCGACTCTCCCGAGTCGATGCCTTCGAAATGGTACAACTCCAGTGCCTTGGTAAATACTGACGTGTATAAAATCACGTATGTACCCGCAGTGCTGTTCATCGGGCTGTCTGCATGTCTGATCGCCGCTCTGCTCACGACCAGCATGGCCTTGTACACGGCTCGCACGTGGAGTGCCAAAACCTTTCGGCAGATGGACCCGTTGAGGCTGGTGGTGGACTGCGGCGAAGGCTTGCAAGAAGACATTCGGGCCATGGGCGTGCTACAAAGCCTGCCCAACGCCTCACTGTCCAAGTGGGCTGCAGCCCGCATGGTGAGGTATTCACGAGCAGAGGATGGGATGCAGAGAAGAATCAGATTGCAGCCGGCGAGGGACGGAAGTTGAGCGAGCTCAAAGTCAATTTGGTTGAATGCTCCTGTGTACATATATTGATTGAGTAATTTGGACAACAGCCTTGCGCCAAGCATTTTTTGCAGGAATCGACTTTTCGTCCCAGCCATACCCTGGTCATCCCAAATCGAAGAAATCTGATCGAAGAAGAAGCCCGAAGCGAGAAACCCGGACTCGGACACTCCCGAAGCCCGGGGCACAATCGGACCGAGCAGGCGGGATGCGGACTAGCGCATCGGACGCCAACGCGGGGAAATTTCGATTTTGCGGGGACACAAGACCGATGCAAAGTCGCTCAACAGGAACCAACACTTCACCGCTGCCGCCAAGGGATGAGGGTGGACACAGAGAAGAGACAGAGAGGCCAAGGAGAATCAATTTCTCTACAAGTTGGTCTCTATGAGACACTGCCAGTCCAATTGGTCGCGTCATGGACCTTCAGCTCTCACACCCCGCACAACCCCAACAACAACGACCTACGTCACAACACTGAAAAACTGTGCCTCACAGAAAAGCGCCAACCATGGGGCCCTGGTCATGCCATCCGCGCCAAGATTACCCATCCACAACATGGCTCCGACTCTGTAGGCTGTAGCTGACTGACCGACCTGGACCTCTCCGAACCGGAACCACTCTTGTCATGCTGCAGGTCATGCGGATAAAACTGAAATGCTCGCGCCTCGCTTTAAAAGACTGGCCGAGAGCCACCACCGCAGAGGTCCTCCCTGTGCGCCATTGGACTCTGTGGACCCCTCGTCAAAAAGATGCCCTCCTTCTCAGCATCATCGTCGGCGATGCGCCTCGCACTGGCAGCTGGCCTACTGGCCATGCCGGCCTCGGCCTACATCACCAAGGACGGCGACGTCGTCATCCCCGGCGCCAGCTCCTACAACGGGCTCAACCTGGTCCCGCAGATGGGCTGGGACAACTGGAACGCGTTCGGGTGCGACGTGTCGGAGGAGCTCCTCCTCGAAACCGCCGACGCCATGGTCAACTTTGGCCTGCGCGACCTGGGCTACGACTACGTGGTGCTGGACGACTGCTGGTCCATTGGGCGCAACGAGTCCGGGTACCTGGTGCACGACCCCGTCAAGTTTCCCAACGGCATGAAGCACGTGGCCGACAAGATCCACGAGCTGGGCATGAAGTTTGGCATGTACAGCTCCGCCGGCGTCTTTACGTGCGGCCGCTACCCGGGCAGTCTGGGCTACGAGCAGAAGGATGCGGATATCTTTGCGAGCTGGGGCGTCGACTACCTCAAGTGCGCATCCCTGACTCAACAACAAAGTTTGACTCCCTGTGCTAATCCCTCTTGCACCACAGGTACGACAACTGCTACAACCAGGGGCAGTCGGGAACGCCGCAAATCAGCTTCAACCGCTACAACGTCATGTCCAAGGCGCTGAACAACACCGGCCGTCCGATTGTCTACGCGCTGTGCAATTGGGGCAACGACGACCCGTACGACTGGGCCTACACCATCAGCAACAGCTACCGCATGAGCGGCGACATCTTCGACAGCTTCCAGCGACCCGACGCAAGGTGTCCGTGCACCGAGACGCCGTGCACGTGGCCGGGATACCACTGCTCGGTCATGAACATCCTCAACAAGATGGCGCCAATTGTGAGCCGCAGCCAGCCCGGCGCGTTCAACGACATGGACATGTTGGAGGTGGGCAACGGGGGCCAGACGGGTGAGTTCTCACACACAATTGCCACAACAGCCCGCTAACAGCACCCAGACTCGGAATACATTGTGCACTTCAGCATGTGGGCGCTGCTCTCCTCGCCGCTGCTCATGGGCACCAACATCCCGTCCCTCTCCCCCTCGCATCTCTCCATCCTGTCCAACCCGGCCGTCATCGCGCTGAACCAAGACGCGACGGGGACGGCGGGCGTGCGCAAGTGGCGCGAGGTGCTGAGCGACGACGTCGACGACGACGGGCAGGGCGAAATCGCGCTGTGGACGCGCGTCATGGACAACGACGACACGGTCATCGCGCTGCTTAACGCCGGCAACAGCTCGCGCGTCATGCGCGCCACCGCCGAGGAAATCTTCCTCGACCAGGCCACCGCCGGCACCTACGTCCCGGCGCCCGAGCTCAGCACCCCCTACGACGTGTACGACCTGTGGGCCAACCGGATGAGCGACGACGAGGCGGCGGCCGTCATTGCGGGGAATGCCACGGCGGTTGGTGCCAACAGTACCAGCGTGACGCGGTACAATGCGACGGCGTTGAGCTATGCCGAGGGCCTGAGCCAGGAGCATCCGGCGCTGTTTGGCAAGAAGGTCGGGCGGTTGGAGGCGGGCGGCGTGTGGGAGGTGGAGGTGGAGAGGCACAGTGTCGGCCTGTTTAGGTTGAGGAATGCGACCATGGCGGGTTTGAGGAAGAGGGATGAGTTGTAAGTGGATGGGGGAGAAAGGGGAACGAGGCAGGTGCGTATCTACATGTCTATAACTGAGCACGCATCTAGACTGGAGGGAGGAAAAGTCAAGCATCTTCTCAATTCTACTCCAAGTCATCAGAGCCAAAAGTTTCGTTCTCGACTCTTGCAGATCAAACCACAACGCGCGAATGTCGAAAAGCGCTCCCTTGAAGTTGCACGTGGTGCCGACTCATCAATTACAGAGCACAAAAGACAAACCCGACCCTCCTCCTTATCCAACCATCCGCCTTTCTATATTCCAGCCCAGTAGAAACCAAAATCTTTCGAAACTTTTGCTGCCCCATCCTCGTCATCAATACAGTCCATCCACTTGCGACCATACCAATCGAGTTCTCCATATCTCTGCCTGACAGATGTGTCCACCAGACCTCTGGCTTTCTCCAGCAGTCTCCAACCACCCAAATTCCACAAATCACGCCATGGCACAGTCACCTCACGGAAGAGAGGCGAAGCTGCAGCCATGCAGGCGGACTCGCATCAATCCCGTACCTTTTCCCAGACAGATGTCGTGGGACAGACAGTCCCTCGCTCGTCCAAGAAGTTGGCAGGATGAGTCGATATGGGGTGCGAGACACGGCGTGATCGGCTCTCTGTGTCGGTTGCTCGATGTTTACCATCTTCTCATCCAAACAAGACGACGGATGCTCCTGGTGCGGACAGTCGAGGTGGTCGATGTCGCGATCTTCTCCCAACGCTTCTCGAAGCGTCCTTACGGCCCAAGTAGTCTGGTATCTTCTTCTCTCCTTTGCTGCCGCGACCCACAACAAGAGTGACTGCTGGCAGCGTGCCATCACCTCGCGCCACCCACCAGCCCACTGCTTTCGCCCTCGGTCTCGCGCCCTCTCGCAGCAGGCACGGCAGCCGCACCCAACAGGCCGTCCCCTTGGCCCACTGCGATGCCACTCCCGTGGCCTCGTCCAACTCCTTGCGCGCCGACCTGCGCCGTCGCTTGTGCATGCGCACTCTGCGGGCCGTACAACGCCGGCGTGCTCCATCCCCACGCCTCTTCAAGCTGTGACCGCGCTTCCTGGACCGGCCAGCCATGCAGCCGGTGCACGCGCGTCAGGAGGTCGTGGAGGGCGCGCTGGTGCGGGGGATGCGTGAAGCGGTCGCCGCCTGTATGTGTCAGTTGTGACGAGTGCGGGGAGAGAGCGTCTTACACATGCTAACGGCAACCAGCGCAATGATGTTGGCCGGCCCGTGGTCAATGTGCGAGTTGGCGATGCTGCACAGCGTGCGCACGTCGCGGCGCAGCTTCTTATCCACGGCCGCCACGCTGGCCTTGCGGCTGGGGCCCAGCTTGGGGATCGATGGGTCGTGGACTAGCAGGACCAGTCGGGACAGGATGTTGTAGCCGTAGCCCAGGACTGGTGGGTGTCAGTGCAGGCTGGTGGCGAGGAAGAGAATGGAACGACTTCGACAGATAAACTCACCCTGCCAGTTCCCCATGACCCTCACGCCTGGAAAGACGGGCTCAGGAGGCTGCTCCGGATCTTCCAAGCTGGGGACTCTTCCAAAAAACGGATCAAACGACGGCGGACGCTTGCGATTCCACGTCGCATTATCCTCAATGAGCTGGCTCCAGCGCTCCTGGCCCTTTGCCCTCGCCGCCGAATCTCCACGCCCAACCGCACCTCCGCCGCCTCCCCCGCCAAATGCAAACGCCAGCGCATCCCCACAGTGGGCGATGGCGCGCTGCGCCCATACCCACTCGGGGGCCTCGCACCAGTCGTGCGCCTCGTCGAACCCGCACATGCGCGCCGACAGCGTGATGGGCCGGTGCGTCTGCAGCGACATGTAGATCTCCTGGCGGAAGGCGATCCAGTAGGCGGCCTGGCGGAGGCCCCGCGGGACCGGCGTCACTGGCGTCTTGTTGGCGGCGAGCTGCTCCTCGGCGGCGCGAATCAGGGCCGCCGTGCCCGTCAGATGGCCGTGCGAGTCGGAGCCGACAATGTCGACTGAAGAGGTGTGAGTGAAGGAAGATTTGGACCGAGGGTAACGTACCGTCCATCTCCTCGAGCATGCGGAGCAGTATCGTGGCCGTCAAGAGGCTGTCATCCAGAGCGGCATCCTCATTGCTGAGGGCCGGGATGAGATGGTCCAGACATGCCGAATAGTACTGGTCTGCAACAAGGGGGTCGTAGCCCTGCGTGTAAGCGAGGTGCCGCGCAGAGAGGGCAAAGATGGCATTGGCCAGGGTGCAGCTGGTGCGGGAGCGCTGCGGCACGTCATATCTAAAGTAGGGGTACGGCGACGTAAAGTCCAGCTGCAGTCAATCCGGGGTCAGTCAGTCTCGGTATCGGAATCCGCATTCCCGGTGGAGACAACTTACAAAAGAGGATACAATATCAATATAGTTCCGCATCAGGAAAGCCTCACCTTCGACAGCGAGCGGCCAGTCGGCGTCGGCCCTCTTGGACTGCGTAGACGGGCGAAAGTCAATGTCGTGGCTCCCATCGACGAAGGAGGGAGGGGGCATGGGATTGGGCGTGATGATGCTGAACTGCTCCGAGGGCACGGCTGATTGGACGGACGGACTCGTCGTCAGCACCGTGCCCGCCTGGGAGGAAGCAGACGAATCGCTGATGCTTGGCAAAGGGGCATCAATCTGCGGGGCGACGAGAATGCTGGCCAGAGAGCCGCGATGACCAGGAGGCGTCTTGGAGTGGGCGGTGCCAAACACGTTGCTGCTCAAATCTGCTCCATTAGAGTAATCTTGGATCAGGTCTTCCGTCTCGTTTACAAAATCAACTGCAAAACGTCAGCAATGTCCTATCAGGGCCGGGATGATGACGCACTCTGCGGTGGGATTGGGAGCCATCGTTGCTCCTTGACGGACCGGTAAGGAGCATTGAAATGCCGCCAGCGGCGGCGTGGTTCCCGCACGCATTGCTGGTCAGCCTGCTCGCACCGTGAACACCGTGGTCGCTTTTCGTCACCTGCGGCAGAGGCGTCAGTCAAACAGGACAGCGGCAGTTCCGGCAAGCCCCTCGTACACTTGTGATGACGGGTCCGGCAGCTGATGCTAAACAGTCGCGTTAGCAGGCGGAACAGTTTGCCATCAGTCGTGCGACCCACCACGACATTTTTGGTAGTTGCTACAGTTCCATGGCGACAGGCAACACGGGCGCGGGAGGTTTGGCCTATGGGCGGTCGGATATTTCCAAGAAGGAACGAAGTTGATGAGTTGACAGAGGGCAGAGTTGCTGCTTTTAATCCGCTCGAGGCATCCCCGCCCGCGCGTAGTGCGGGGAGAGCTTGACGCCCGAAAGGGCAATATCGCGCTTCTCGGGTTCCGTTTCCGGCTCGCCGCTCCGCCACGCTGCGGGTCTGTTTTGCGGGGTGGGCCAAGCCCGCTGCGGACCTTTTGCCTCGAATCGTTTGGATCCGGCAACCCATCCGGACCATTTGGCGACTGTGATGCAACCGGATTGAGAGTGGACGATATAAATGCAATGGGATTTTTCACCAAAATGGCACCATCAGATTTCCCATTCTACAAACATCGCAACAATGCCCCACGCTGCATCCCCAGAAGTCGAAGAAAGCTTGGCCGGCGCTAAACTCTTTGTCAACGACGGCCCCCTCGAACCGTCAGACATTGCCCCCTTGAAAAAATCATATCCCTCAGAACCCATTGAAGAGCTGCGGAGACGGTACAAGGAAGACGGCTACATCTTCATGAAAGGTCTCATTCCACGAGAAGATGTCTTGAAAGCGCGGGAAAGCTACTTCAAAGGTCTCGCACCCAGCGGCGTCCTCAAGCCGGGAACCAAGCCCGTCGACGGCATCTTCGACGACGCCAAAGACCCGCTCGGGTACCCAGGAATCGGAGCGGGAGCTGTTGGAGGCAACGACCGTCCGGGCGGTGACCAGGCCGAGCTCTTTGTCGACTTGGCGTTGAAGCAGCACACCGAGCCGTGGTACTGCGAGGAGTTTGCAAAGCACCCGGCGCTGTACGATTTTGTCAGCAAGTTGACGGGATGGGGCGGCGACACGCTGTCGCTGAAGCGGACGCTGCTGCGGAACAACACGCCAGGGAACAAGGCCATCGGCGTGCACTACGACCAAATCTTCCTCCGCTACGGCGAGCCTACGTCAGTGACGGCGTGGGTTCCCATGGGCGATGTCAGCGTCCAGGGTGGAGGCTTGATCTACATGGAAGACGGTAGGCAGGAAAAACTCGTCCCGTTGTTGGCGTCAACTGACACTTGACACTTGCAGGCCACAACGTCGGGCAACGAATCGAAGACGAATTCACCGAAAAGGCCAAATCGAGCGGGCTGACCGAGGAAGAGGCCAAGTACGCCTTCAACAGAAACATGATGTCGACGGGCTTCCTGGCCGAAGGGCCCAAGGGCTTTGGTCGTGAACATGGCGCCAAGTGGCTGCTGACCGACTACGAGGCGGGCGACGCTGTGCTCCACCAACCGCATTCTGTACGTCTGCTTGGAGGCTGGGGAACTTGCTGCTAACCACGCGTCCAGATCCACGCCTCGACAATCAACCACGACCCGCAGAACAAAATCCGCGTCGGAACTGACTTGCGATTCGTCAATTCTGCGCGCCCGTATGACACGGTCAGTGAAGGATGAGATACTTGCGAGACCATCAAGAGACTGACTCGGCTTGCAGAGGTGGACAAAATACTTTGAATTCAACGACGGGGTTTAATTGGAGCAGTTTTCTCTTCTTGTTTTTATTTTGACGGGGCTTCAATGGACATCAGAACGACGTTCACGACCATCGGCACTTCGGGGGCGTGGCTTTAAGACAACGCAGATAAGCTTAAATTGGACGGACACAATTGCCGATTCTTGAGATTTTGAGCCTCTCCAACTGCCGTGAACCCTGGATCCCGGCCCGCTTAACGGGAAACCTGCTACCTGCCTCGCTCCACCGCCGCACACTTCGGCTGCGATCCGAATTCTGATTCGTCTTTGCGTGCTATGATAAGTGTTCTGCTCCTGAGCCTCGCCACATGCGGTGGACTTGGAGTTGACATACACACACAGCTCTTTTACAAACAGCGAATAATCACTGCAAGGCTCTGCAGGGATTGGATTAAGTAGTTCGCATTATTCCACGCGCCGTCTGGCGTCTGTCTTGGCTGCTGCTACTTGCTATACTACAAGCCCTACCTACTCCTAGCTACATGTATAGACAAACTCCAGCTCCAGGTCCAGGTCCTTTCACCAAAACAATCTCTGTACGTTGACAAGCTCGCAACCAACAAATGCGCAAGACGCCCAGGCAATCTATCACAATCCACGGCCATGACAAAAGACAAACAAAACCAGACGCTACCGTTTCTCTCTCTCGCGAAGACGTCTGTGTAAAAACAAGACAAAGGGACAAACAGTATTAAACAGATGACAGGGGCCGAAAATCATCAACAGCGAAAGAAGCGCTCAATGCATGCGTGCATGCCCAACCAATCCACCAACCAGACGAACCATCGCTATGTTGCTGAACGACAGACGGATCAGAGAATGAATGCCGGAAAAAGTGATTAAAAGCCCGTGGGCGTGCGATCAACGCTACGCGCACTGGCGCTGGAGAAGGAGGAGAGGAAGAAAGAGAGCAAGAATTACAAGGACGTTCAAAGGGAAAGGGAAAAGAGAAAGAAAAGAAAAGAGAAAAGAGGAGAACCACCAACCGCCGCGCCTACATCACTACTGCCCATCCCAGCCGACACCGGGATGCCACTCCATGCCGGGATAGCTACTCCCCATCATCTTGACCGGCTCGTCGCGCGGCGGTTGACTCTGCGTCAAGCTCTTGCGGCCCTCGGGCCCGGCGCTGCGCTCGCCATTCGTCGTGCCCTGACCCCTCCCGGCCATGCCAGCCCGGCCACGACTGCGACTCCTGCTCCCCCCACCACCAGCACCCCTCGCGCTTCCGTTTCCACTCCCACCCATACTCCTACTGCGACTCCTGCTCTGCGCCCTTACAGCCGACACCCTCGCATCGCCATACGCCTCCGCCTGCGCCTGCGCCTCGGCATTAGCAATGCCAAAGCCAGGCCACCTTCCACTTCCCCTACTATCCCGTTTATCGCCAAAGTCGCCGTCATTGTACGTGGCGTCGTCGTCCGGGAAATCGTACACGGCGCTGCCGCGATAGGGGACGTACGCTTCGGGACCGGGGCGATGGCCGCTGGAGGAGCGGCGGCGGGCGGTGGGGTGGGTGGAGTGTGTGGGTTGGTAGCTGGTGGAGTGCGCGGGGTGCCCATTCCCATACGTCTGATAAATGACCTGATCGGTATAGCTACGCGCAGGCGGCGGGAGATGCATCCTGCCGCCGCCGACGTGATTCGACTGCGTCCGCGTCGGCGGCGGGGGCGGCGGAGCATACGCCACGGCCGTGGGCGGAGCGGAGCCCATCCTGCCGTTGGAATAGGGGTGAGGATGAGGGTAGGGGCGGTAGTTGTCCGAGTCGAAGCGGGGGGTCGAGCGGGTATACTGCTCTGCCGGAGGAGAGGTGTTGGGCGGAAGACTGAGCTGGTAGGGGCGCTGTTGCTGTTGCGGTGCCATGCCGGGAGGCGGAGGAGTCGGTGCGTAATGTTGGTCATTGGCGGGATGTTCGCCGGGGGTGGGAGCGTAGTGTTGCATATCGCGCTGCTCCCCATGCGTCGGCGGACCAGGCACATAGTGCGTGGCCTCCCCGATACTGCCGTTCCTGCTGGCCGTCTCCTGGTCAACCACCGCCTGCTGCTGCTGCTTCTGCTGCTCATAAAAGATGCGCTGCGCGGTAAACGGATCAGGCCGCGGGCTGGCAGTCGTCGGCGGCGTCTTGCTCTGCTGTCTCGAGTAGCCCATAGCGTTGGCCGAACTAGGTCTCTCATAACCCATAGCATTCGCCGAACTAGGTCGCGACGGCATATAACTAACAACCGGCAAAGCAGGATCCGGGCCGCGGCTTCTACTCCACTCTCTGCTCGGGGGCGACGCAATGCGGCCACCGGGCGGGGACGCATGCATGCCGGCGAAGCCCGCAAAGCCGTTGAACTCGGGAGATGTGTTTTGGCGCGCCATCATGTACGGCTGCGTTGGTGGCACGTTTGGCGGGGGCGGGGCGTATTGAGTGGAGACGCGAGATGGTGGTTGGGGTCGAGGAGGCGTGGTGGACTGAGTAGCCGGACCCTGCGGCTGATAGTATCTGCTTCGATTTGCAGGTTGGCGAGCATCAGGGGCATCGAGCGGAGCCTGGCCATCGAAATCCGGGCCCGAGGGAACGTAGTAGCTCTGCGGCGGCGGGGGAGTCTTGAGAGCCTTGTGGCGAAGGAGGTCAACAGAGGGGTTGACGTTGGGGAGGGATGGCTCCTTGTGGTAGATGCGCGACGCACTCTCGCTGCTCTTCTGAAGATGCAGCGGAATCTCGGGGACGTCTGCAAACGGCTGGCCTTGGCTGGGCCGCACGCCACCGTCGCTCACGGGCTCGTCAATCACGCGCGTCTCTGTCACGGCCGGCATTTTGGACAGGCGCTTGCCCTCGGGCCTGCGCGACTTCTTTTCGCCCTTTTCTTTGGCGGCCGTTGTTGAAGCGGAGCGGCCGAAGATGCTCCCAAAGATGGAGCCGCGCCGCTTGGTCTTTTCCTTCTTCTCTGGCGACGACGGCGTGACGGCCACGGAATGGTTGCGCTGCAGGACGTTGCGTCCCTTTTTGTTTGGGCTGGGGCCCACCGACGGTCCACTCATGGGAGGACTGGCAGTGGATGGGGGCACGAGACTGGCAACGCCGAGAGCAGAGCCAGACCGTGACGTGGTGCCTTGGGACTCTGCTGGTGTATCGTTGGCAACAGAGGCTCTGCGAAAAGGCGAGAAGACTCTGGATCCGCGCCTCACGGGTGGTGGCTCAGAGGGCACATCCCTCTCTCTCTCGTCATTGCTGGACTGGTACGAAAACTTGCGCTGTCCAAGATCCAGGTCCCGCGGGTTGATGCGTTCGTTGATGCGCTCGACAGAAGATCCGCTGGGAGGTGTCGAGTGCTTGCTGCCCGGGATACCAACGCCGAGGAACGACTTGCGCTTTGTGTCGGACCTGCTCATGTCCGGCGGGCCTACCCCAGGCAACGTGAATTCTGGAGTGTAGGCCCTAGGATCAAACTCCTTGGCAATCTCCTGCGTCGTCGAAGAGCGTTGGTCTTCCACAAACGGCTGAAAGGCCTGGGGAGGGCCGCGGCGGCCCTGTTGCGAGCCATATTCCACCACGCCAGGAGGCGGCGACAAGAATCGCTGCGGCATTGGAGGTTCGCCCTGGGAAGCTCTGTACTCCATGACGCCCGGCGCCGATTTTTGGAACCGCGGATGGCTGGCATCGACCAATCCGGCAACAGGAGATGCCATGCCATGCGATCCCTGGCGAGGATCGTTGCGCTGCTTGCGCGTGCGAGGTACCAGCCATTCATTGCCTTGTCCTGGTTGCGGAGAAGGCCCAGGCGGGGATTCTTGAGGTGCGTCCATGACTGGAGGCTTTGCAGTCTCCTTTTGCGAGGCAGATGATGCAGGCTCTTCAACGGCGTCCTTCTGCAGCTCTAAAGGCTCTTCCTCGTGCTCAGATGCCGCAGTGTGGAAAGACAGGCCAGGAGACAGTGGCGCACCAGCAGAAGTATCGGTCCCCTCCTCGGCCACCGATCTAACGGGAGAAACAGTCTTTTGCCTCACAGCCCTATCACTGTCCGGCAGCTCTCGTGTTTCCACAAATTCTTCGGCCACTTTGCCGTTTGTGGTAACTTCGGCTTCATCGGCGTCAGCCCCCTCCTCCTCTCTTGCCAAGCTCCGGCGGGCGACCTCGTCCAGAGGAATAGGCAGAAGCGACGAGATAGAGGCTCGCGTGCGGATGGAGCCACCGCGGGACGCAGCGCCCCGCAGCGACGGGGTGGAGCGCTTATCTCGGACAAAGGATGGCCGCGATGATAGAGTCCCGCTGCGTATCTTGTCGTCCTGGAAGCCGGGCTGGAGGGTGGGTGCTTCGGCATCCTCGCGAATCTTTGACGCCTTTTTAGCAACATCGCCTTCGCCCTTGAGCTCTCGCGAACTGAGCGACGCGCTATGGCGGACGACGCTCTCGACCACCCTCTCCAGCCTTTGATCAGCGCCGACCGTCTTGCGCCTCTGCTTCTCCTCGGGCCAATTCATCGGCTCGATACTTGGGCTCGGCAGCACACCAAGACGTTCAATAAGCTGGTCGCTTGGCTCGCGCTCCGGAGTTTCAGGAAGCTCAGCGAGGCTTCTCTTGTTGGATAAGAGGCTGGACGAGCGGAGGTTTTGGTGTTGAAGGACCTGCGGACTCGAGTTGCGCCGCAAGCGCTCCAAGCTGCGCTGGCTGGGCAGCATGTGGCGGTCGGTCTGGGGGGTGCGTTCGCCTCCTGGCGTCGCGTGGCCGCTATTCCACAGCGTGGGGAGTATGTCCCACTCCTCGGGGGGAACAAACGCGCCGCCGCTGACCGGGCGCGAAGCAGCTGGAGAGGTAAAGGCGGATGCGCCGCGGCTTCGACTGCGATCGCGACAGCTGATGGGGCGCGAGGGGATGCGCGCGAACGGGTCTTCTTCAGAGTCCATGCTCGAGAGGGAGCGGGAGCGGTCTGCTTCAGGTGGGCTGGGACTAGCCGCTGCCGGTGGTTTGGAGTCGCCGTTCAAAACGCTGTCCAAACCCACCATCTCAGGTTCGGCGACGGGCCGTTTGCCTTTGCTTTTGTCCGCGCCGTCGTCCTTTTCAGCTTCGTCCTGAATCTCTTCTGCATGCCCATTGGGTAGAGGCTCCTGATTCAAACCGTCCAACGCCACGCTAACAGGCCTCTGCGTGTCTTCGACAGGCGGCAGTGGCGAAGCGACTCGTTTGCCCTTGTCGACTGTCGGAATTTCTGCAGCCATGCTCATCGGCCGGGCTCCGCTTCGTCCATGAGCGATCCGGCTAATCGCGGCTGAAAATCGTTTCCGCTTCTTCTGGTCCTGTTTTTCGTCAGGGAGCGGGGTAGCATCACCTACAGGTGGGAGGGAGTCGCTGCTGCCAGCCACTGGGGGAAGGGGAGTGTGCGAAGAGACGGGGCGCGATGGCACGGCACTGTTCGAGAAGATGGAGCTCTTCCTGCTGCCAACGACGGAAGTGGGAGCGGTGGTGGTAGTAGAGGGTGGGTTGGCATCGCGTAGGGCCTGCTTGCACACAGAATACATCAACACTGTTCCACCAGCGAGCATGGCAATCGATGTGGCGGCGACAAAACCAGTAAAATTAGAAACTACAGAGTACACAATACAGGAGACCGCCAACTAGAAAAATCATGACAACCGTGTGAAAAGCCAAGAGGGAATGCCACCACCATCGATTGCATGGACCGCCGCAGAAACCAGACGATAAGGGTATAGGGAAGAAGACTCGCAAAGAAAAGGAAATTTTCAATCTACCTTGCTCTCGCCACGTCCGAACCGGCTTCGTCCTTTGGCGAACAATCCCTTGGCCTCCTTCATGCCCTTTCCACCAAGGACACCGGCGCCTTTGAGCAAGTCCTTGCCCTTGGCCTGCATCTTCTCCCGGTTTGCACCAGAGGCTGCGCTTGAGCCTGCTGCGCCACCAGAAGGTCCAGCGACGGCAGACTCGGAATTGGCGGTTTGGCTGGTCTTGCGCAGGCCGGTGGCAATGTGAGAGAGCGAGGGGCCATGTTTATGTCCACGGATGCTGCCCGAGTTGACCGACATGGATTTGGGTGGGTTCCTCGGCAAGGTCGCCAGCTCAGCGTGCTCGGGCTTCCTGTCCAGCGTCATTGCGACCCAGGCTCTGAGGCCCGTGTCCATGGATGCAAACGATTCGCGCGTCTGGTTGAACTTGGAGATGCGCTCGTGGGAGGACTTGAGGGCGAGAATCTCGCGGAAAAGCGGAATGCGCGACTGCTCACCCCCTCCAGAAGATGCCAGTGTTTGGGAAACCGAAGTCGAACGTTCACCTAAGGTTGCGGCGGGATCGACGGCCGTGGACTGTGCGCGCCACGCGTCGGCATCGAGTGGTTGATTCGGAGCCGCAGGGGCCTCGAGCTCCACCGGCTCAGGTGATGGGGATGATTCTGGCTCGGGGTTGACGAGCTGGAGCCCATCGGAAGACCGACCCGAATCGTCGATCGACTTGAGGTTCTCACTGCTTCCCAAAAGTTTCGATGGCGTTTGGTGGGCGCTGTTTCCAGCGCTCGAGTTCTCCCAGCTGAAGCGCTTCGTCAGGAACCCGCTGGGCCGGGGGTCGTCTCGCTCTGGTGACGAGAATGGAGACGGCTCGACAGGTCGGATGGTGGCGTCGTGTACGGAGAGGCCAGTATGCAGGGACTGAACATCATCTTCACCGCCATTGTCGAGTTCCTTGGAAAGGCCCGAGCCCGCACGGTTGTAGGGTTCCACGCTCAAGCTTCCAAGGCTCGGGTTGCTCAATCGCTTCATAATCTCCTGCTCCAGCGCCTCACTCTCCACGTCCTTGATCGTCTTGCTGCGGGGAAGAGGAGTTCGGGCTTCGGGTTGAGTCGAAGGGCTTCTGGAAGACCTCAGTGGGGCAGGCGCGTCGATGGGAGAGTCGCCCAAATGAGTGTCTTTTGACTGTGAGGTAAAGTCGGTTTCAGCTGTCGTGGACGTCGCGGTCCTGTCAACATGCAACGGGCGCAGCCAAACATCACCAACAGCTCGCGGCTCCCGGCCGTCGTCCGCCTTGCTCACGTCTTCGGAAGACGACGCAGCCGAGCGTTCGCCTGGCGAAAGCGCCGACCTGATGGATTCGCCAAGCGCCGCACCAGTCGCAGCAAGCGCACCCGTCGGGTTCTTGATTGGGTCAACAGGCTCTTTATAGTCGAGCTGCTGCTTCGCAGTGGTGGGGGCGAGGTCGAAACTCGACGCTGTTGTTTCCCTGGACATTTTGACTGGGGGCTCGGGCTTTTCCTTTTCGGGTGAGCTCTGGCCTGGAGTGGTGTTGTACGACTCCCAGGTACCTGGAATCTTGGGCCTGAAACTGATTTCCCGCTCGGCCTGGGGCCGCTCAGCCTTGGTTGGGGACGAAGGTCGAGACGACTTGGAGTCGTTGCTCTTTTGCGACGTTGTCGACTGGGTGGAGTTGCGTCTGGAGTCGGCAATCTTCTCGTTCAGCTTGCCAGCGAGGTCGCGCACCCGACCCTTTGTTGGCGACTCGGCGCGCGAGACTGGCGAATCGGGACCTGGGCTGCGATGCGAATCCAAAAAGGTGGCCTGCGCTTGGAGCTCTTCGAGACCAGAGTTGAACTTGCTGCTCTTTGACGATGGCGACGCGAGATCAGCCTCGCGCGCGCCATAGTCGGCAGACATTTCGGCCGACGCTGGCGCTGCGACTGGCCTGGCGGGTTCAACGGCGGGCGACCTGGCGGGACTGTGGTTGGAGCTGGGAGTCGCAAAACCTTGTCGGGCTGTTGGGGTGCTGACGCCAGGCAAGGTGCCTCCAGACGGGTTCCTGGAATGGGTCGAGGTCGATGGCTTCTGAGATGGGTCGAAAGGTTGGATGGTGCCAGATGCAGACCTTGGACTAGGGCTGGGCTCCTCTGCGATTGCAGGGGTCGACGTGTCTGTCCTCAAACTCGGCAGCCCACCGCCCGGCACCCCACTCATGATTGGACTAATCCCAGCAGTGCTATCCGTGTTGCTCCTCGAAACGTTGCACCCGGACGTGGAGAGGGAATTGGACTTTGAGATGGGCGTGGGAGGAACAGAATTGTCGTCCTTGCGCTCAAAGGCAGCTCTGACGGCGGAACGGAATCCAGACGACGGCTGATGCTGCAGCTCGCCTTGGTTGGCGCCAGAGTCTGCCGGCGCGTCAACCTCCTTGGTCGAGTCCCAAAACTCGTCACCGAATGTGGATCCCGAGTGGACCTGTGGCAACGAGGGACTTGTGACCCCACCAGGCTGTCCCGGCGGTTTGGTGACTTCAAAGCCCGGCAAGTGCTCGTGCGGGCTCTTTGCATCACCTGGTCCACTTCCTCCACCGGCTCCCTCCACTGCGCGCTTGTATATATCCGCAGGACGAACAAAGGGAAGGGGTTTGTTCGGATTGCTGGGTGCGCGCTGGCGCTCGGCGATGGGGGTCGAGTTTTCAGAGACAGCAGACGGCATCGTGGCTTCAGGAGCCAGGCTGCCCGTTCTTGGTCGTCCGCCGAGGGGTGTGTCCGGCGCGCTCGTGGGAGCCGTGGCGCGCGTCTGCAAGGGAGGGGGGAGTGCGGATTGTTCAAAGTCGCGACGTGTCTGAGGGTCCTGGAAAGCTGATGAGTCGCTCCTTGTAGATGCCGCACCCCAGCTCAAGACTGAACCTCGACTTTGGGCTGAAGCAGCACCCTGCTGGGGAGACAGCGAGCTTACACTTGATTTTGGTTTTCCGGAGCCACCTTGAACAGAAGTATCGATTGGCGGCAAGTCCATGGGGCCACCCGAAGAAAAGGCCCTCTTGTCGTCGCCGTATTCAAACGAATTGCGCCGCTCCACTCTCTGCGGGTCTGTGAAGCTGCGAGAGCCCTTTTCAATGCTCTGGCCTCTTTGGCGCAGGCCAGTGGGAGCCTGGGGAGCCTGGGAGGCATGCGAAGACACGCCATACTCGTCGTCCTCGTCATAATCGCCCCAGTCGTCCCCGTCGTAGCTGTAGGGCTTGGCCTCGACCCATTTCCGGGTCTTGTTTCGGTTTACATTGGCCTTGAAGTTGGGCTGTCCCGACGGGAAGTGGTTGACGGGCCGCTGGTCTCTGCGCGCATCATCAGCATTTGGGCATGAGGGTGATTTGTGAGAGGCTCACAGAGGCGATGTGACACGCTCTGGGGGAAAGCGATAGGGGCCCGACATGACAGGTAGGAGTTGGAATCAGAGTGAGGAAGAAGAGGAGTAAAGATCGAGGCAAGACATTGGTTTCGCGCGAGCGATGCGGTGGGAGGGTTGGAGGGCGAACGAGGAAGAACCCTGGTGACGCGCGCGAGGAATGCGGCACGACTGGGGGGCGAGTCAGGGAGGAGAGCGCTCTTCAGCCCGTGAGAGGCGGTTCGTCGTGGTGTTTGTAGTTTAACAGAGCCGAGGCGGTGCAGGCGTGCAGATGCGGGCTCGAGGATGAATTCGATGACAGCGGGCCGGGGAGGCTAGACGGGGATGACGCCGGCTATGTTGGTTGGTGTTTGAGACGCTCGGTTCGACAGGCCTGCAGTCGGGAGGACGGAGAAGAAGAAAAGAAGGAGAAGTAGGGGGAGGGAAGGGGAGAGAGATACGAGGAGAAGAAGGGGGCGATGCTGAGGTTGTCAAGTGATGGCGATGGCGATGGCGCAGGCGGGGCTGATGGTCGACTTGGATGGCGCAGGAGCTGACGCAGCCAACCAAGAGACATTTCCTTACGTATCCTCACATTGTCACTCTCCATCTTCAACACCATCGCCAACTGAACTCTACACCAGCCTCGACTCTTGTCCTACACCACACGCACCTATCCGATCCGTCTCTCCTCGTGCGCCTGACTCGCCCTCCCCGACAAACCGCCTCCCTTGCTCCCTCATCTCGCCCTTGGCTGCCTTGCCTCGCACATCTCACAACCTCAACTCCATCACGACACCACATCCATCTTCGTGCGAGCTACAAGTCCGAGTCCAGCGACCGCCCCCCTCCACCGTCCCTCCACCGTCTTCCATCCGCCATCCGCCATGGCCGCAGCCTCGATCCAGGACCGGACCCCCGAATTCCGCTCCATCCTCCAACAAGCCCAGCGCCGCGTCGCAACCTCAAAAGCCAGCGCCCAGCGCCAGTCGCTCCTCTCGGCCTCGCAAAAAGCCGCCGCAAATGGCTCCCAGACAAACCCCAACAAGCAGCGCTCCGAGTTTGCGCGCAAGGCCGCCGAGATAGGCCGCGGCATCTCTGGCGCCATGGCCAAACTCGAGCGCCTGGCCCAGCTGGCCCGCCGGAAGACGCTGTTTGACGACCGACCAGTTGAAATTGCCGAGTTGACCTACGTCATCAAGCAAGACCTCGCCCAGCTCAACAACAGCATCAAGCAGCTGCAGGGCCTGTCGGCGTCGCAACACCCGGCAACAAAGAATTCCTTGACGGACCAGGAGGGCGAACACAACAAGAACGTGCTTCTCCTGCTGCAGGGCCGCGTCGCCGACGTTGGCCTGTCGTTCAAGGAAGTCCTCGAGTTGCGCACCAAGAACATCCAGGCTTCCAAGTCGCGCACCGAGAACTTTGTCTCCTCCGTGTCACACTCTGCCCAGCAATCCACCCTCGACCCCGGCCGCACCGACTCTCCCCTCTACCAAACACCATCCCGCGGACGCAGTCCGAAGCCCGGATTCCAAAACACAAATGCGGCTCAACAAGACCTGCTGACGCTCGAGCCCAACGGCTCCGGCTCATCAGCGCTCATGGGCGGAGGGAGAAATGGACAAGCATCGGACCAGCAGCTGCTGCTAATGGAAGAGGCGCAACCGACCAACACGTACATCAACCAGCGCGGCGAGGCCATCGAGGCCATTGAGCGCACCATTTCCGAGCTCGGCGGCATCTTTGGGCAGCTGGCGCAAATGGTGTCGGAGCAGAGCGAAATGATCCAGCGCATCGACGCAAACACCGAGGACGTGGTGGACAATGTCCAGGGCGCGCAGCGCGAGCTGATGAAGTACTGGAATCGCGTCAGCGGCAATCGCTGGTTGGTTGCAAAGATGTTTGGCGTCCTCATGATTTGTAAGTTCTGCACTTGGTGGCCTGGCGAGTCTACTAACACTTTCTTCAGTCTTCCTTTTGTGGGTTTTGATTGCCGGTTGAACCGCTCCTCCTCGTCGTCCTCACACCAGACCGACCATTCGCTTCTTGCACACACGTTCCTCGGCGAGACCCATCGCATCACAATTGGCGTTTTTTCTAAATTGGCTTTCTCTTTTGGGCGGCGCGGGGCATGGCACTTGTTTGTTCTGGATACTATAATGTTGCGCACACACGACATGGTGCGCTTACTGGCTGGCTGACGAGCAGCCTACGCTTGCAATCGTTGATAGAAGAAGAGGCGGGCTGGACTGGATTGAGCTTGCTTTCAAGACGATGGACAGCACCAACACCAACACTCTACCTTCGCATACAACCCTCCGTACGCGCCGCGGCGGCGCCACTTGTTCTTTGCTTCTTGCTCGACCCGGCAGCTTTCCTTCCCTGTACAATAGCCAGATTACATCACGTCCCCGACAGACGTCGGATGGTTTGATGTACACATAAACGCTTTTTAATCCCGATAATCAAAACTTGGTGGCGCGCTGGTTCGTCGTCGTCGACTACTGCTTCTTTCATGTTTTTATTTTTCCATGCGGTGGAGTTGAAGCGTTTTGGTCTTTTTTCATCTTTTCGTCTTCTTCCCTTTCAATGGCAGTGCCCTGTGTAGATGCCAATAACGGTTAGCGCATCCCAGCCACGGCGCTACCCCCGTCAGCTTCCATGACGTCTGCACTGTGTCAGCCACTGCGATGGGCTACCAAGCACCGAGTAAGGGAGTATGGTAGAGGATTCGGTACGGGGAGAGGACAAGGTGCTGCAGGGTGTTTTGCGATGCCACACAGTACACCTAATTGCGCAGAGCGCGCATAGATAGCGACGCCAAAAGCTCCCTTCCCTCACTTGCTTATTACTTAAGTTTGTATCTCCATCGTCGTCTTCGCAGCCAGTGTGGTGTGTAGTCCTTATTGGGAAACGGACGGAACACGGCAAGCCATCCGTCTGCGCAACCCCTCCACCATCCCTCCCGCTCTTCCCAGCCGCGGGAAGCGAACAGCGGAGCGGGAAGAGAAAGTTTTGGTATGTGTAGGGCAGCAAGCGAAAGTTGGGATGGCAGCCGCGGGAAGCGCTGCGACTTTGCCTGTTGTGGGAAGGTGATGTAATGGAAGAATACATGCGTCTCTGGGGTAGAAGCTGGACTGCCGGCGCGACGGCTGTGTGTGGAGGTTTGAAAGTGATGGATGCATAGATCGATGAACTGAACTTGACTCCCTCCCTCCCTCACGTGGCCTTGAACGGCTACGCTGGTTCTGAGTACGCTGCGTTTACTCTTTTACTGCTGTACTTACTCGCTGTCCTTTCCTAACGAACTAACGATACGGCACTTGCTCTTTTTGCGCATCTACTGTCTGCCTCTCTTCACCTCCTCTATCTGTACTTCTCTTTCCTGTTGACTACATTACCTAAACGGCAATCTCGCACGACCGCACGACCTCTCGAGTCTGAAGTTTGAAGTCTCAGTAGTCTCAGCCCACAAACTCCAACTCTATCTATTTTAGGTTCTGCTTTGCCTTGCCTTGCCTTCTCGCCTGCGCCCGTCCGCCTACCCGCCCGTCCGCTCGATACGAAGAAAAGTAAACCAAGTGCTGCGTGTGGCTGTGGCCGTGGTTCAGCAGCAAAAAGCCAGAACTATCCGCGACAGTGGTACTGGGAGTGCAGATCACACATCATAGATCGTAGATCAGAGATTTGGTCGAAAGAGCGGGGTGGCGGATAAGTATGAGGGTGAGGTGACGGCTACGGCTATGGCTACTTTGGATTTCTGGTGACTAGGGATTGTTGAGTGTGTGCGGACTCCTTTTCTGCGCAGAGGAGCTGTGTTGGACATTGAGATTGACGATAGTCTTTGTTATTTGCTCGTCTCCCTTCATTTTTTAGAGCTGTCGACGGCGTTTTGCGCGTGGTGGCGAGCACTTGGACTTGAATTTGGGGCCTGGGCGTCAAGGCTGGACATTTGAGGAGTGGGATGAGAGCCATTTCTGTTGTTTTTGTCGCGTTTTTGGACTTCTGGTGATTAGACCTTGTTGTGGTGTCGTGTCGTCGAAGTGTTTGTCGCCTGACATCAACATGGTCGTGTGGACGACGTTCTCATCAACTTGACGATTCGCCGACGTCGAAACACATACACGCATGGATTGGTCAAACACGCATGGATTGGTCAAAGAAAGTCAATTTTCTACCTCTCCAAAACTGCTAAAACCGCTTCACAATGGCACTCGCTCCGAACGCATGCACGCATGCACTTGAATCTCACCAACCACAAACCTTGCTACAACTTGGCCGCCACAGTCCCCTTCTCCCTCTTCAACTCCTCCTTCGCCCACTCCCTCAACACGCGCTTCAGAATCTTGCCGCTCGGGTTCTTTGGAATCTCGCCCACAAACATAATTCCGCCTTCGAGCCACTTGTACTTGGCGACCTTGTCGGCGACGTACGCCATGACGTCGCGGGCCGTCAGCTGCGCCGCCGCCGCGTCGTTGGGCCGCCGCACGACGTAGGCGCGGGGGAGCTCGGTGGCGTTGTCGGTTGAGGAGGAAGATGTAGACGACGTGTTGGATGAGTTGAGCGTTGATGACTTGACCCCGATGACGC
Source organism: Phyllosticta capitalensis (assembly GCF_038381095.1). NCBI lineage: Eukaryota > Fungi > Ascomycota > Dothideomycetes > Botryosphaeriales > Phyllostictaceae > Phyllosticta > Phyllosticta capitalensis. Next base: position 1,794,958 of record NW_027117448.1, on the reverse strand, counting down.
CCGCGTCGACGATCGAAGGGTGGCTCAGGAGTACCGCTTCCAGCTCTGGCGGTGCCACTTGGAACCCGCGCACTTTGATGAGTTCCTGAGTGGAGATGTTAGTCTGCAGTCGTGGGACGAAAGGAAGAGGCAGGCCTACTTTCTTGCGGTCCACAATATACCAATACCCATTCTCCTCCTTACAAAACGCAATATCACCCGTATGGAAATAGCCATCAGAGTCCCAACTATCCGCGCCCACGCCGCCCAGGTACCCGCGAATGACGGTGGGGCCGCGCACGCACAGCTCGCCGCGGACGCCGTAGCCCGTCACGTCGCGCCCGCCGTCGTCGACCAGCTTGAGGTCCAGGCTGGGGCACGCCGCGCCCACGCTGCCCGTGTCGTCCATGGTCGGGTACGGCACCATGGTCGCGATGCACGTCGTCTCCGTCATGCCCCAGACCTGGGTGATGGGGGCGCCGGGGGGGAGGAGTGCTTGCAGGCGCGCCTGCGCGTGGGCGTCCAGCGGCGCGGCGCCGCAGGCGGCAGCCCGCACGTGCTTGAGGGGGTATTTGGAGGTTAAGTGCGGCGAGTTGATGAGCACGATGACGATGGGCGGGACGACGGCCATGTCGGTGATTTTGTACAGTGACATGTAGCGCAGGTAGGACTCTAGCTCGAAGCGCCGCATGATGTATGTCGGCCGCCCGCTGCGCAGCGGCGCAAAGTGCACGCCGGGCGCGACGGCGACGTGGAAGACGGGCATGGGGATGAGGTTGGTGCGCTGGTGACAGTCAGTCGCGGCTCATGGCGAGTGCTCAGTCTGAACATGTGGAGAGCATTCAAGCAGCGTTGGTGGGCTTGGTACGTACGACATAGTCTCGTGGCTTCCAGTCCGTCACCATGCGGTACTGGGCAATGAAGTTGTAGTGGGAAATAACAGCAGCCTACAGCATGTGAGAAGCGATCAAACATGGCATTGGGAACTCGCACCTTTGGCAGCCCCGTAGTCCCACTGGAGAACAATCGTGCAGCATCTGTATTCTTCGAAGTCTCCAGATCGTCAAACCGCTCCCAATCCGACTTTCCGTGGTCAAGCAATGTGCGCCACGACTTCATCCCCGGCGGCACATCTTGGCCGGGCTTTTCAAAGACCAGCACGTTTGATTTGGGCAGTCCACTCTCCTCGGCGGCAACCAAGACATTCTTGGTCAGTTCGGGCTCGACGATGAAGAACTTGACGCCGGCCGCCTTGATGGCGTGTTTGAGCTCGTAGGACGTGTATGACGGATTTGTCCCACAAAAGATGCCACCAAAGGCAACGATTCCATTCACGACGAGTGGGTAGTCCACCTATCCACACGAGTCAGTAGGGCTATAATAGAGCAGTTAAGAGACTTACGTCATTAAAGGAGTGCAAGCACACAACGTCGCCTTTTTTCAGTCCGGCGGCTTTGAAGCCGGCGCATAGCCTCTCTATTATTTCCCGCGCCTGTCGTGCCGTGTAGCACCGCGACGTGTTTGCCGCATCTATATAGACCGGGTCGTCGTGGTTGTATTCGGGATTGTCAAAATACCACGACAAAAGATCCTTTGTGGGAATGTCAATCTGTTCTTTGGCAAGAAAAGGCATCGCGACGGGGAGGAATTGGCGCGAAAAAGGGTCAAATGCAACGCCATGGTGAGACGAAGGAGCATCTGAAATACTCTGCGTTGCTGGTGGACGGCGGGCGTGCTGTCGTCTCTATCTCCGCCAACCCTCGGCTGTACTTGGTCATCCCCGCATTGTGTACGACAGCGTCATCTGGAGAAACAATCCCTGTCGCACGTGCGCCGAAAGCTTGCCTCTTGTGCAGTTCCTTATGGCGTCTGGTGGCTGTCTTGTTATTTCCCATTGGTGGCGTCTCCTCTGAAGGATCTACGGATGCTCCGCGGGGCGGAAATATCCGGGAATAAACGTTGATCGGGCTGTCGGGATGCTTCAACCACCACACTTGTCGACTTGAAATTGGAGTGCATTTTGATGCTGTATGACGAGATAACGCGAGGTGAAATGATTGACTCAAAATGGAACAAACTCGAAGAACAATTCAACGCGACACCTACGAAATGACTGGAAGCTCAACGAAGCTGTCATACTTTCCTCCAGTGTGCACAACGTGCCTTCCAACATTCTCGTCAATCGGCTCTTTCAATCTGAGCATCTCGACCTCTGGCAGCCCCAAGTCGTGTCCGGCTACACGCACCAAGAGTCCCTCGCCTTGGGCAAAAACCATGCCAATCGGCCAAATGGGAATCTCGAGCGGAACGACGGTGCCTGCTGGAACCGGCTCTCGCTTATCGTGGGCGTAGAATGGGCGACCATCGACGATTTGCTTCGTGCACAAGTGCGACGCCCGCAGCTTGCCCTGCGGCCCCAGGTATTTGGCGACATTGACGTCTGGGACCTGATCGTCGGGAACGGGGCACGGGTAGTTGATGGAGACGAGGGGTTCGCCGGTGGAAGAGATCTTGCGCAGCTGCACGGCGACGTCCATGTCGTCTTTTTCGGCGCACGACATCCAGAGCTTGACCACCGGGTACCCAGCAAGCTCGGTGTAGCTTTGGAAAAAGACTTTAAAGTCCTATGGTTGTGAGCATGGCAATCTTCTCTGCGTTTCAAACTTACCAAGTGGCCGTCAAGACTGTGCGCATCGTAAGAGGCGGAAAATTCTTCATTTGGGGGGTTGGGTTTCCCCGTCTTGTCGGAAGCATCGAGATGATACCGAACACTCCTGGTACGCGCAACAGGATACTGCTGCTCTGGCCGCTCGACAATGGATTTCACCATGCTGCCATTGAATCCCAACAAGGTGAGTCGGAGCGGTGGAGTGTCCTTTTCCCAACCATTCTCGATGCCTTTGCAGTAAAAGTCCAAGAATCGCTGCAAGTCGGCGGTCGCCTCTGGTCGATAAAAGTCGTACCACTCTTGCGTGTTGTGCACTCGCAGCCACTTCTTTTTCGTTGGAGATTTGGCGAAAATCTCAAAGGAGCCGCGAGAGTGCAGCCCAGTTGAGTAAGAAGCCGTCTGGTACATTGGCAGGTCCGGATTCGGCATCTTTGAAATGTCAACCACGCTGCTGGCCCAGTAGTCATCGAAGAACGGTCTGTGAGAAATGGCTCCCGGCTGATTCTCAGCTCTGTTTGGACCTGTCCAAACCATCATTAAGAGGACATGGGAGCTTGCAAGCGACACTCATACCAGCAAATACCGAGAGAATCAAGTTTGACATTCCCGGATTCGGAATGCCTCCGCGAGCAACAGGATCGCGGTAAGAATCAGCGAACGATTCCCATGGAGCCACGGCTTTCAAGGCGGGGTGATGGAAGCGGGAGACAAAGTTGACTTGGGCAATCGCAAGCCAGGAGTTTCCACTGGGTGCAGAAGTCAGCACGTGAAGCGTCAAAGTGTTTCGGCCAAATCATACGCCATTGCAACTCCAGAACACCACGGCTGCTGAGAGAGCCAGTCGATGAGATCATATATGTCGTCGGCTTCCTGATTGATAAATCAGCTTCCAGGCCTGGTATCAAAAGTTGTGGCACACACGACTACGGCTGCTCCCAGTGACTCCCCATGAAGGCTTGGTGATTTTAGTGCCTGAGGGGATTTGCTCTTTTCACACGGTTTTAAGATGAAAATGAACATGCTTGTGAGCCACGACTTTTGCTACCAAGCCTTGTTCCGTGATGCTGCCGAATTGCGTTCATCTCACCTGTTGCCCAAAGAACATAATGTCGCCTTCCGAAGCCCCGGCACCACGCGCATCCGCATTGACAATCGCGTATCCCCGCTCAGTCCATTCGGCAGGGCATGGCGCCTGCAAGGTGTCAGATTTGAACTCCACTCGGCTTTGTTGAAGATTACCTCGAAGCTTTCGTATCCCGAGGTCCTCTCCATCGGTATGCCGACGCGAAAGGGCCCCATCATGTCATAATTTTGGACACCTAAAGAGAGTGAGATTAAGTCGCGTTTTTGATTAGGCATGCAGACCTCCTCCAGTCTTGCCATATGGACTCCAGGCGATGATGGCCGGTACCTGCTTGTCTTTGCCAGTGTCTGCAGGACGAAAGATGTCGACGTAAATCTTTGCTTCATCGCGAAGCTTCACAGCGACGTCCCTCTGGAAGACCGTTTCGACACCAAAAGGCCGGCGGCCGGGCTTTCGAACATGGCCCTTGGAAAGGACTTGTTCAGATGGATTGAAGCCTTCGTACGTGTAGGCAGGATGATCTTCCGGTCGTGGCAGTTTGACAAATTCAATGTCAGGAAAAGATTGTTGAAGCTTTTGCATTTTGCCTGTCACTGCTATCGTTCTTGTGAAGACTGGGAGGCTCCATATCCATACTCTTCAACCATTTTAACATGTTCAAGATGAAGTGGTCCCGAAATGACTGCCATGCCGAAGTGTTTGCCGAAAAAGGACCAATTGACGGATGCAAGGTTTCGTCAACATGAATGGCAAATCCGAAAAGACGATCCAGCCGAGAAGGGCAAGTGTGGAGGGCGAATGGCAGGGAGAGCCTCGATGGCGTTGTTGTTGATGCAGAGCGGTGTCGTTGGACGCGCAAGGTCGTTCGTGTTCTGATGGACGCGGTTGGTTGACCCCGCAGCGACGCTAAATCCGACGGAGCGGAAGTGTTCCTCGGGACCGAACCGCTCACGTGATCTGACCAAACAAACAAGACGCGGACATTCGGACGCCGATGTCATCCAACACGTTCAATTCCAGGCTTGTAAAACTCAACACCAAAAAATTCCGACATTCGACATCGTGACTTTGCGGTTGCGCCCAGATCTTGACTCAGGTCCTCCGCTCCACCCTCACCGCTGCTGCGGAACGCCCCGCGTACCAAGCCTCCAAGACTCGGCAACATGCTTTCAAACGCGAGCGGACAAAAGCCAGCGGAGCGGGCTGAGCTGCCACTTTCAACCATCGATAGGTGTTCAGCTTGCGTCGCTTCAAGTTGCACCAGCATGTCTCCGACGACATCCGGCCTCAACATCCCCTATGTATTCAGGCCCCGCTTCAAATCTTCCGTCAGCTTTGAGGTTGCCAGTGGCACAACTGTTTCCGTCTGAGCATGTCAGAATTATGAAGGATTGAATGCGCCTCGGCTTCACGGCAGACCGCCTGTCAGTCCGCTGTGTCCGCTGTAGAGAAGCGCTAGCATCCGGGAGCGAGCATTTTCCCATGATGCCCAGACTGGTAAACGGCCTCCTCTTCGGCCTCCCCGTAAATGATTACTGTCACTCGAAGCCAAGCTTGAGAAACTTGGGGCTTCCGCCGCCTCTTCTTCTTCCTCCCCGCGCTTTCACTCGAAGCCAAGCTTGGAAAACCTGGGGCTTCCCGCAGTACTGCCTCCGAAGTTTACCCTCTATATCAAAATCGCGATGACATGCGCGTTACCAACCAGGGACTCCTTGCTCTTTCGCGTCAAGCTTCCCTCTCGGTTGTTTGGCTCAAAAGCTAACCGCGAAAACTACCGGCGTAACTCGGCAGCCACAGCTAGACGCGCCCTACATCTCGGCGACACCGAAGAATCGATGAGGACACCAACATCGCATGGACACGGGTGGAAAAGGTCTTCAAGAAGCCGAGGATCTTGTGCAACTGTGGATGTGTACTGTGGCGCTCAGGCTGAAGCTTACTCTCAGAGCTGGTGACTTTGATTCGGCATGACCCTGCGACAGATCAGTTCAACGTTCTGACATATTGACGGCCAAGAAACTGTACGACATACGACAGCTTAGCTCAGAAAGTTAGCTGAAGCCTGACTGCGGTCCGCAACATAAGACTACACCCTTCCGCCGTAGTTTTATTCTGCGATAAGACGCATTCCTTCATCATGAACAACACGTTTACAGAATCTCCTGGCGGAGTCAGCCCATTGCCGTGGACGACAATGTTCACGCCATGGTCTGGCGCCATTTTGGGTTGTTTCTTCCACATTTCAACGCAGTCTATTGAACTCGACCACTCTGGCTGGACGCTCCTTGCTCTGTACAACGGTCTCATCGTTGTGACCGCCGTCCTTTTGTCGCAGTTCGGAAATTTCGGTGTCTTCAAAGCCGCTTCCAATGCCATAATCTTTTGTTGGGCAATCCTCATTGGCCTACTTTGCAGCATCATCATTAAGCGTCTTGTCCTGTCGCCACTAAGGAAATATCCTGGCCCATTCCTTGCCAAAGTCACCAAGTTCTACACTTGCTCTTTGCAAATCAAAAGCGGTAACCAGCTGTTCAAAGAGATCCGGAAGATGCACCAGGAGTATGGAGACATCGTGCGCACCGGTAAAGATATCTAACTGTTTCACAAATTGTGAGTCTGACAACTTAGGTCCACGCGAGCTATCCATTCTCAAGCCGTCGGCACTGTCGGCCATCTATGGAGCTAGGTCTAAGTGTACCAAGTCGACATTTTACTCGCAGTCCAAAGTCTGGGCCGAGCAAGACCACAACGTGTTTGGTCTACGCACGCACAAGGAGCATTCGTGGAGACGGAGAAAGATGGACCACGGACTCAACAGCAAGGCCCTCAGCAGCTACGAGCCACGCATCAGATCCAAGGTCGACCTCCTTCTGAATCAGCTCTCCGCACGCCAGGGACAAGATGTCGACATTACCTCCTGGCTGGGCTTCTTCTCATTCGACGCCATGGGCGATGTTGCGTACGGCCGAGACTTCAAGATGCTTGAAAAAGGCCACGGCACCATCGAGTCTGCAGACGGCAAAGAAGCCAAGGTTGAGCACATGCATGCGGCACTCAAATTTGTTGGCATACTGAGCTCCGTCCCATGGCTCATCCGCATGTTTGCACAGACCGAAATTGCGGGTGACTACAGCGTCTTCATGGAATGGTGCAAGGAAAAGATGCGCGAGAAGCAGGCGTCATGGCACAAGGACCAGGTGCCGACAGACATTGCCTCGCATCTCATAGGAGCGCGAGAGACGAGCGTGCCGGCTCAGCGGCAGACCCAGACGTCGCTTGAGGAAGACGCCTCGCTGCTCATCGTCGCCGGATCCGACACCACCTCGGGCGCCCTTACCAACGTCCTGTACTACCTAACGCGATACCCGCACGTCTACAAGAAGCTGCAGTCGCTCGTTGACGAAGCATTTCCAAACGGCGACGCCGACTGGAGCTACGAGGAAGCCCGCAAAATCACCTACATCGACCATGTCTGCCACGAATCGATGCGCCTCAAAACTCCCGCGCCGCAGGGCTTGGTGCGCGAAGTTCCGGCCGGCGGCCTACAAATCGACGATGTCCACATTCCCGCAGGGACCATTGTCAGCGTGCCGACGTGGTCGCTGTATCACGATCCTCGGGTCTGGGACGAGCCTGACGCGTACAAGCCCGAGCGCTGGGAGGGCATCGATGTCAATTCGGAGAATGTCCCCTTCATGCCGTTTCTCAGGGGTAAGTTACTCCCTTTAGCTGCCAACCCTCCAAACAAGATGCTGACAAGACTGCAGGAGCCTACTCCTGCCCCGGCAAGAACCTCGCATACATGGAGATGCGCAGTGTGCTAAGCCGGCTGGCGCTGCGCTTCGACCTGGCGTTTGCGCCCGGCGAGACGGGCGTCGAGTTTGACGAGGGCCCGATGGACACCTTTACCTTGATGCTGCCGTCGCTGCGGTTGGTGCTGACGGAGAGGGAGCGGAAGAGTTGAATGGGAGTTTTTTGATCCTTGTCATTCTTTCAGGAAAGTTGATTCTTTGAAAGGCAGGCAGTGTTGCTTTAATTGCAAGGAGACGAGGCAAATTCTGAATGTGCTCATGCCTTTGCTTCGGCGGTAACCAATGAGTCCCCAGCAAAACTCGTGGCACAATTGTGACTTCTCAAGGAGTTGTCATCGCCACAGCAGCAAGCGCGGTTGAGCGGGGCGCGCCATTCGAATTGGACGCCAACTCAGCAATCCATCACTCACAGCGCTTTTACACTTCAACATTGCCTTCTTGTGCTGCTTCATTGAATGCAGTCCTTTCCCACTCACCAACGTTTTCCATGAATGCCATTTACAAGAATACCAGAACAGTCTGAAGGAGAAACACAGAAAGGAACACAAGAGCAAATAGTGAAAAAGTTGAAACGCCATTGAAAGAGGAAATGAGAGCTGGGAAGTTGCCGTCTTGACCAAATTTGCGGGAACAGGATATGGCTTTGTTTCCTCCAGGTGCGACTCCTCGCGGTCCACCAAGGCCGGACGTGCGTGCTTGAATGCTCCCTATACACGCGTCTCCAAAGCTGTCTGAGTTTCGCATGGAATCGTGGAGCCAATGTTTCGCGATCCGCCGTGAGCCGTCATGGCTCGTCGTTGTCCTCGGCCTGCTCTTCATCCTCATTTGATTCCCAAACACGCAGAGTCCATCCTCTCGAAAACCAATCTTTTCTCCAAGATAATTTGTGATTGAAGCGGAAGTAAGAAAGGGTCCAGAGTCTAACAATTTCTCCGGGCTCATCTCTCCCTTCGTAAAGAATGTCACTCATTTGGAGAGGGTAAGTGCTTCCAGTAAGAGTGCTTTGCCACCCATGCCCGTTGACGACGGCCAGGAGTCGTTCTGACTTGAACCTTGGTTCTCGAATGACATTGACGTCCTGAAGTATTCCATATCGCATTTTGATTGCCAGAAATTGAGTCGTTTCGCGGAACACGTCCATGTCTCCACCAACAGACACCCGATCTTGCGCGAATGAAAATTCGGCAGGCTCACCGAAACAGTAGAGGTTCCTCACATTGGCCAGTTGGCTGTCTGTGATGCACCAAAGCTTTACGACTTCGAGACTTTGTAGAATGTCGTTGGTTTGGAGTCTTCTCAGGATGACTGTCCACCATTCCTTCCCACAATCGTCGGCCATATAACACTGCAAGATTGAGAGGTGGCACAGCGATCCAGATTGCGCTTTGAGGAAATCCTCGAAGTCTTTGCCTGTGAGCGTGACGTTTCGCAACTCAAGCCGCTTTAAAGTGTTGGGGCGAAGCTTCAGTAAAGCTTGAGCGACCACATTGGGATGTGAGATGCAGTGCGAAGATCCAGATAGGCAAAGTCGCTCAAGATCCGGGAAGCGCGCGATAAAGCCTGACAATACATGGGGATGTGCGGCATGGGAGATGCCCGTCCAGGATAAGCAGCTTCTGAACCTTTTTTCCGTAAAGAGAAGATCCAGAGATCGAATACCCGTAAAGGCTGTCTTCAGACTGCAAGTGTTGACTTCCCGAAGCACACAGAGGCTGATGGGTGTTTCTTTGAAGGACTCAAGAGCCGCCCCAAGGAAGAGACTCTCCGGTCTTTTTTCAGCCGCAAGAAGTGCTTCCAATGCGATCATCCCAGATATGGACGAGGACTCCATAGCTACTTCGTCAAGGAGACAGTCATCACTCAGACAACCAGGGGCATTGGTTCCATAGCTGTACGTCGGCATACGCTTGCCGCGAGAAGAATTTACAAGGCAGCCTTCGACCGCCCAAGCATCCTGACTCCTGGCGGCGTACCCGAGGGAAATGTGTTGTAGGTCAGGTAAACGTGACAGGGCGTCTCGCAGCAATTCCTTTTGCACTTGCATTTTCTGATTTCGAGTCTGGGAGTCGCAAGTCTCCTCAACACGGAGTATCGATCGCGCTATTTTGAGCAACCGAGTCGAAGATACACAGAGTGACCGAAGGTGAGAGACGGCCGGATTTCCAGTTCTCAGAGAGTCTTTTAATACGGTAAAACTTGGTTGATGTAAGCTGACATCAAGAGAATGTCCAAATGACCTGAGGCAGATGTGCAGTCCCAGATGTTTAATGAGAGGACTAACTCCGGGGATTGATGTAATAGTGCCCAATCGGGAAAGATGTTGCTCTTCCATCGAAACATTTTCGAATTTCTCGGTGCAGGAAAGAATATGCTGGACAAACTTTTTCTGGGCATTGTACTGGAACCATTTGGACGTCGCTCGGACATTGAGACATGTAGGCATGTCGAGATTGTTGATGATCATTTCCAAAAGCTCATTGGGAAGCTTCTCGATTGGGCACTCCGTTTGAAGACGGAATTCTGCCATGTTGGGACTGGAGACAAACAAGATGATTCAACTGAGCGGCGTCGTCTTGATGTATCGATCTGTCAAGCCAAATAAGATTCAGCGGATCACAGACCCTGAGTTGGTTCAAGTGGGACCATATCCTCGGTTATTCGATGAGGAAGGAAGGGGTGTGTACTAGTGCGTCATGATTTTGCGGACGCCAAAGACCGAGGCCTGGCCAGAAAACGTAGCTACGATTACTCCTCGTAAATCTACGCAAATGATGACTGGTGAACTCAAGTATCAATTGTTCAAGGCGCTTGAATGCTCCCAAGATGCATACATTTTCCACCCCATGGTTGCTCCTTTCAAAGCGCCCTACTTTAAGCTTCACTCGCCGTAGATTCGAAACCTGGCAGACCCCGCAAGAAGTGGACAATGTCGTCAATCTCATCCGGCACCTTGTACCAATGGCCTTCATCGTAATCCTTCCACTGCACCGCGCATCCCAGAGCTTCGAGAACCTCTTTGGTCTGACATCCTAGCTTGACTGACACCTTCTCATCGTGTCTTCCGTGGCCGAGAAAAATTGGAGTGCGAGGAAATGCCAGGGAGTCCTCAGGACTATCAGGCAGCGGTGGTAGTGAGGCGATGTCGCGCGCTGTGTTGGCCGCGCGCAATTGAAGGTGCTCTAGGCTTGTTTCCTGAGCGGGCTCGTCGCATTCATTGTCTTTTTGATCGTCATCACCCTCGTCGTCTGAGCCGAAAAAGTCATCGTTTTCCTCTTCGTCTTCCCCGTCATCCTTCCTCCCATCTCTGCTTCTTGGATCCAACGAGTCTGCAAATGGAAGCCAACCGCTCATCCCAACAAAGCCAGCGAGCGCTGTATGCGCTCTTTCCGAGTCTCCGGTGGGTTTGAAATTGAGAAGGACGTGAAGAGCAGCCGCACAGCCTTGACTCAGCCCGCCGATGACGACGTGCGACAGTCCAACTAGTCTGGCTTCCTTCTGAATCAAATCATGGACAAACGCACTCGTTTCGCGGATACCATCGTACTGCAAGTGTTGCCGCTCAGATGGATCGTCCAAGGACCAGTTGTCGAACCATTGGTTGATTGGCATGCGCTTGAAGATTGTGGCGCGCCGCTTCTTTGCTGTCGGGAAGATGAATTTCGCGCCGGGGAAGCATCCAGTGAGAGTTTCGCCCCGAGAGGTTTTGCTGTTGAGTAAATCGACCCCGAAGCGCTCTGAGTTGCTGCCGCGGCCGTGCAGAAGGATGATGGTGTGGGTGTGAGTTGCGGTAGGGTCGACAACGAGAGGGTCCGGCCAAGTCAACTGCTTTCGCTTCGTTTTACTGATCGAGGCGCTCTCGCCTGTGTCACCTGGCTCGACAAAATCTGCCATTTGATGAGAAGCAGGTAGCAGAATCAGAGATGGAGAGAAGAGAGAAGATAGATGACTATTGAAGGTTGACTGTTGAAGGTTTCCGCGAATGCTGTGCCACTCTAGGCTCCAGCCATCCAAATGGTGCTGGACCAGTCAGCGGCTATTGCCCCTGCGGCTGTGCGGCGCAGCCTCAATGACTCTTTTGAAGCTGCACTTCAAAATGCCCAGATCGGGTCTTTGCCCGCTCCGAAACTACCACACAATGTCTCGAGTATGCTCGAAGACTGCCAAGGCAAGAGGGTACGGCTCGAGAACGTCATCCACAGCTCTTTCTTGAACCCAAACCTCGTCAATGCCCACGCGGTACCAAGCCTTGACGTACTCCCAGTACTCGGGGTAGAATCCTGACATTTCCCAATCAACGATTCCGACGACCTGGCCATCGCGGACGATGATGTTGCGCGGATGGAGGTCATTGTGCGTGAGGACGATTTCTCCTTGGGGCAGTGCTCGAATGAATTGTGCCACCGTCTCAGACCAATGGGTGCGGCGACAGGCGTACATGGCCTGGATGCACCCTTCGCGGAATTCGTCGTCGCTCTTGAACGGTCCATAAGCGCCAATGTCGTCGGAGAATATCTGATCGTGGCAAGGGCCCCCGTCGACGGCGCCAATGAAGTCTGATTTGATTGCGCGCAATTGGCCGACGTAGTCTTTGAGCTGTGCTTTGATAGAGTCCTTCTGCGATTGATCCAATTCGGCCCAAACGTTGTTGAGAGTGTCGCCTTTGATGAATTCCATTACGATGGCCCCGCATTCGGGATCATCTTCACGCATGTATGCGTCATAAACCTGTGGGACTGGCACAGACGTGTTTTCTCGTACAAATCGCAATGCAGCAGCCTCGGCCATTCCCGTGGCGACACCAGTCTTGATAACCGTACGGGCATCAATTTTGTACAAGCCGGGGGTACTGGTGAAGTCTTCAAAGGTTGCAATGGTTTTTGCTGTGACCTTCGGATTTTTGGTTGAGGACGCCATGATGAGACCACGCTCTTTGTTGCGCGGAGATGAAATCGCTGGTATTTTTGGAAGCCAAGGGTGATCTGACGAGTGCGGCAGCGAATTGGGCGATGATGGCAAGTCATGGATGTGGATGAGGGTTTGTTGTGTACCTGGAGAAGCGACACATCGCTTGCGGGTTTGTTAAGCGACGGGCGGAGCTGCGGTTGGAAGGAGCAACAAGCAGACCAAACCGCGTTTTGCGTGCGCAAAAAACGTCTAGGTCTCTCCCTCCCCTAATTGCAGCCCAAAGTAAGAATAGATTCTGATTACACGTATCCAGTCAATTCGCTCTCAACTGGAGTGGCCCTACATTTGGACCCCTATCACTATACCTTTGGCAATGGCCTTGGAGCTACTGACCCTCTGGGCGACAAGCTTAATGATGAACATTCTGAGTAGCATGTGTTGCCAAACAAGTGTTTTGTGATGGAGGTTGAGGTTTGGGCGCTCTAGCGCAGTCACCTTTGGATATGTGCGTTTTCCGGCGCGCGTTCTCAATAGACAGAAGAACATCCATCACCGTCTTTACCGTGCAAGAATGAGAGACTTTTCCCCCGAGATCAGGGCGAAAAGACAAAGCAGTCGCTTTGAGTACACATTTTGGAACCATGCCGACGCCAGTTCATCTTTCTCGCAGAACTGACGGGGGTCTGTCAAGAAGAGAGAGTTGCTTGAGTGATGTAGAAGAAAGGATTTAATCTAGACCGAAAGATTTTGAAAGGCCAGGGTTCCGAGGAAGGTGCATGCGATTGAAGTGAATGTGTGTCTTGATCCTGTTTGAACAAGTAGGAATCTACGAAAGTCTTGTTATTTCCAATGGCCTTGAGCGCTCTGTTTTCTGCATATACGGCACCGACTTTTCGTTGCCAAACGCCGCGGTCTTGAAACTTACCCAGACTTATCATGGCAGCTCTGATCCAAGAGACACCCATCCGGCTCCATCATTCAATGTGTTTGAACGGTGCGATCGATCCTCTCGTGCTCCAATATGGTGAGCGACAAGAGAAGTGTCGACTCCGAGAGTGGGTTCAAATGTCGCGTAGTCCGGTGTACAGCCAGTGACTCTTTAAACCTCCAAGTTGAAATGTATACACACAAGAAGCATTCAAACGCCCTGCCATCCCAAGACTGAGACATTTCAGCACGTACTCGGATGGCTGCAGGGCGCATTCAAGCACCTCTGCCCGCCTCGAAATCAACAATTCCCCAGCGATTCATTGTGGCAGTCAGCATAAACGCTCCTCCGCTACCGGAAGCTGCTTTGGTAAACAGTTGCTCGCCCTCGCGTCATCGTGTAGACCGGCGTCATTTCTTCAAGGGCAGTTTTGCGGCCTCTGTGCAACAATGCAAGCAGTTGTAGAGCTGTTTGCCGCATCAAGAGTACAGCCACTGCTGCTCCTGCAGTGCCGCCGCCATTATGCGTGTGCATGTAAGGCCCAGAAGGGACCGCGACGGAAGAAGAGGCGCTACTGTAGTGCCCTGCGCGTGATGCATTGGTCTGCCACCCGCAGTGGTAGGTCGCTCTGCCGTAGCGACTAGTGGACTTTGTAGGACTCGGCGATGCAGGAACGACCGCAAGACTTTGGTGGAGGGGGCTGATGGAGGGGCGGGAGCATCCTATGATGCTGTAGGAGGTGGATGGGAGTTGGTTGGTTGGTTGCGTTTGCCGACTTTTGAGTTGCGAGACGTCGGCTCTTGTCACGCAGTTGCCAACCTCTTCTCTTTCAAAAACTCGAATTGTAATTGTCGCTGTGGATGGCAGAGGACTTCAAGAAAATGGAGTGGCAAGCCTCTTCAACGGATACACGGGCACGGCAGCAGCATCGCCTGCCCTTCCCTGTCAGTAACGGCGTTTGTACCACGCAGGCGACCAACCTCTCGCCCGCGCACTCGCGGCACTCAAAAGCAAAGGACGCCAGGCAGGACGCCTTCCTTACATCGATCGACTTTCCCTGCTTCCGTCGGCAAGTGCTTGGTTTGTTGCTTGTTGCAAGCCACCCGCTCCTCCACCCCCATCTCTAGGCCCGTTGGTGGTGACGGCCCGCTAATGTAGGCACGCGAACATGTCTCACTCCCACGCGATGCGGTGCGCTGCGAGGCGAGCTGAGGAATGTAACTTGGGGGATCCTTAACCGCGACTTCGACACTGTCCGCCATCACCACTACCACTGTTCCCAAGCTATGCCGTTATCGATTCGCTCACCGCAAAGAAGGCCTAGTTCTTCATGCCATCAAATTCAATGGCACGAAGCTGGGGAGGTATCAAATGCCCGATGATCCAACACTCGTCGACTAGCGACCCTTCCCCTGGCACGCCCTCCATGGCCCTCATCGTGTCTAGAAGCAAGAGCAGGACAAACACAAAGGAAGGATGTAGGGCAGCACCACCTTGGGCACTTGGAGCGTCCTCTCCGCCCGCAGCACGACACAGCCGGGCAGCAAATGCAGGCGGGAGGGCATCAGATCTTCGACCTCCTTGCATCACGGCGAGTCCGCCCCGCCTGTCCACCTCTGTGCTCCGCCCTTTGGCCGATGCGCGATCGAACCATGACAGCCGTCGTGGAGCAGAAGCCAGCAGAAGCAGTGAGCAAATCGACGCTTGAGGCGATGCCCGCTGCATGCAGAGGTGTGGACGCGGATGGAAAAAAAGACAGGGAAGAAAGACTGCAACTACGAGTAGCAGTGGGTGAGGCCAGAACGAAGGAAGGGCTTGCGTCGACCTTGCTCTTGCCTGCCGCCGTGCCACTTGAGGAACGAGTGCCAAGATCACGCTGCCATCTTCCCAAGCGACGTGATGGGAGTAGCCGGCGGAGAGGCCTCGTTCTCTGATTCTCGAGTACGACGGTGGCTGCCACGCGGAGGGAGGTAGGAGGCTGGTACGCGTGCCGTCAAGAAGCAACCGTGAACGAAAACTACAGCAGGACGAGGCAATCTTGTCATAGCAGACTGATTCAGCCCAGCAGTCTTGCGGAAAGTCCAATGGGACAAGTGTAGACCGTCGCTCTGGGCCTCCTCGACTGTCCAGCTGCCCCTATTCCAGACCCAGTCTGGGCGTCGTGACGGAGCGAGCGCCCACGACAACTCCTTGCCATCCCACAGCCGCGCCTCCGATGCCAGATGGAATCTACAGACCAACCTGCCCGCCCTGTCGTTCACCAAAAAGTCATTCTTTTTTCCATCCTATCGAAATCCCTCATACAGTTCCTCTCAGGGGCTGCATTGAACGAGCGTTGACGTCAAGCACCTACAAGCCGCTCTGATGTTCAAAACCAGCGGTGAAGCAAACGACACGAGAGGGGCGGGGAGGGGGGGAAAAAAGAAGGGAAAAATCCTGCATGTACGAGGAACAAAAGACGCAACAAGGCAGAACGAAAAAGAAAGATGAAAACACGACCGCACGATGGAGCGAGGGAGAGAGAGAGAGAGAAAAAAAAGAACAAATCAATAAAGACGACCAGACCAAGATCCGGTCTCTGTCTCTGGGGCCGCGATGCCGGTCTGCCATCAGTGCGTGCGTGCGTCTCCTGCCCTGGATAAGGACCCTCTCGGCCCCGCCCGCCATGGCGCCTGGACGGCAAATCCCCAACCGCGCGGTGGACACAGAACAGCGGATGGCAGACCCTGGCGGCGGTGAGGCTCCGCGGATTCGAGATCCTATAGTAGTTCCCTGATCCTGAGATCAATCATTGATAGTCGCAGGATTTGCATTGGTGTTGATCTGTGGCATCATCATCATCATCATCATCATCATCATCATCATCATCATCATCATCAAGAAGCGAACCGGTCAGATGGACTTGGGGCGGCACGCGCGAATCGATCGAGCGACGGGTGAGGTCCGTTGCTGGCTGCGCGGGTTTTATTGATTCGCGATGCGATTGGCAGTGCTTGGTCAGGCGATTTGGGGGGCGGGGATCTGTTTGCGTTCACCGCCAGGTTTGATGCGTTGATCTGCTGCTGCTGCTGCTGTCGTCGGGTGTTGAGTTTGCGGATCGCGAGATGATGGATGAGATGGAGTTGGGCGTTGCGCACGTCCAAAACAAACAACCAGACGACGAGGGCTCCTCGTGAGATGGCATCCATCACCGTCTCGCCGTTGCCATGCCGTGTCCTTTTTGTCGTGTGTAACCAGCGGCTGCATCGGCCCCTGTTGGACGCGGTCGAGTCGAGACTCTAGACTCCAAAGATTCGAGACTGGAGGTTTCCCAGGGCCGATCAAACAGATGCGTTGTGTATACAGGAGGATGGCAGAGGACATGGCGGCAGACAGGGAAACGCAATGATTTGTGGACCGTTTGCTGTCACTCACGGCCGCATTATTTCGCATCTGCGCATCTCGCATCGCGGCGCGCAGGTCTTGAGACAAGCAGCGCAGCCACAGGACTGTCGCTGTTGCTGGTGGTCCACCAATCACGCCTCGTGTTTTTGCCTGCCTGCCTGCCTGCATCGTGCATGCATACATCATTTGTGTATACAGGACATGTTGACGTGCGCCAACGGCAACAGATGGACCGACCGATTGACCCTCGCGCGTTCTATGTTTGGCACGACATTTGACATTTGCATACGCCCTCGACCTCGATGCCTGCTTGGTGGAGAGATGTAGTGATGAGATGGACTGGGGAGTTGGACACGTCGAGACGAGCGATGCAGGAACCCGCTGCCTCCAGTCCCTTTGCCCAATAGCCACATCGCACACAGACGACAAGCACACCGGACTGGCTGCTGCGTAGGTATACCTCAAACCAGCGGCCCGCCCTCTCCTGCCGCAGTCTCATCTCAGTCCGCAGTCCACCGTCTCGTCTCAGCCAGCAGCCGGGCGGTCGGTACCACAAAAGATGGGATGCACGCGCGATGCCACGCCTGCCATGCCTGCCATCCGATGGTCGCCAATCGAGTCGAATCGGGCGCGGAGGCGGGTACGGCGGACCAGCCAGCCAAACAGGAAGGCTGGCGGGGTCTGTCGTCGACGGATCGAGACAGGTGCTTGTACGTAGTAGCCCACGACGGTCATGGGTGTGAGATGAGAGACAAGGCGCGAGCCAGAGCTGCTGGCAGGAGAGATCAGATCAGATCGATCAGATGGACTTCAGGGAGCCTCCGTACCCAGCAACTGGGGAGATGATGGATTGCCGATGAACTCTTCCCAATCGCGCCAAAATAATCCGCTCCCCATCTGCTCCAGACAGGCACATCGAACCGTCAACTGATGAACTGGCAAACACCGCCCGTTGGTGTTTTTCTTTTCGATCACCACCAGGAAGCCAGCCAGTCGTCGGCGCGGCCACCCGCGAGTCCACCCCGCGCCAGGCGAGCCAAAACGGTCACTACTGGAGGCCGTTGTGGCCGTGGTGGCCCGCCAAGGGTCTCGTCGTCACTCGCCTCGTCAGCCACATCCCACAGCCCACCGCACCTCAACTTCTCAACTGCTGTCTGCCTTTTTCTGCTTTTTCCACGCACGGCGACAGGCGACTGGCAGCCGCTGAGCCGGCGACAGGGGGGAGGGCCCGGGAGGTGCACAGGGCATCTGGCGGTGGACGGGCGGTGGATCGACAACAGGCCAGGCGCGGCCGCGGAACGGCGGGAGGGCGGGCGGCGGTGTGGGATGGATGGATGGATCGACGAACCGCGAACCAGGGGGTCGAGCGAGCGTCGGTCGACTTTTGTTGATGCGCGTTTGATGCGAGCGATGGGTCGAGAACAGGGGTCTGAGACTAGCGCTGCAGCAGCAGATGGATGCGTTTGTGAGAGATCTTGGAGACGGGGCTCGGTGTCTGTCTGTCTGTCTGGCTGGCTGGTGGAGTGGTCGGTCGGCGGACTGGACTGGACTGGACTGGATTCGACTTGACGATGATGTGGATGGACGCAATTTTCGAAAGCTCACAAGCCATATGACCATGTGGATACATAGCTGTGGGACGCTGGATTTGGAATCGCTCTTGTTGGCCTTGTGGACGACGAAGTGGAGAGGACCTTTTTGCGTCAGCAGTGGATGATGAAAGCCCCTCATCCTCGCGAGCTGGACATTGCAGACAACGACGAGAGAGAAACGGACAGGACGCGAAACACAAACGACAATCGCAAGAAAAGACATTGAAGACTGGACGTCTCTATTCATCAAGCGCAATAGGTAGGTAGATAGCAAACAAAAGACCGAAAAAACAAAAGCACGTCGTCCTGCAGTCCCGTCCCTTTTTCTGTTTCCGCACCCCGTCTAAAAGTGTGTGTGCGCGCGACTCCAGCAACCCTCTCCGCAAGGAGAAGAAGTTGCAGCAAAAAAGAAAACAAAATGGGCCGTTATCGTAAGCAATGCTTTTGGGGAGCCGTTTCCGTTTCCATATTCCGTTCCGTTTCGTATGCGTGACCCGTGACCGTGACCAAATCCTGACGAAAACTCCGAGCAGATGTCCTTTTTTTTTTTTTTTGTCTTTCCCCGGTGTTGTACACCGCCAGACAGTGAAGATGCAAAAAAGAGGCCGTGATGTTTGTGTGAAGAAGTGATGCAATCGTGAGACGCGCAAGGAGTGATCAACAAGCATACGTGTAAAGACAGACAGACAAGCAGACAAGAGACGAAAAGGAGGAGCCGTCGCAGAAACCGATTGAAGCCGCCAAGCCAACGGCAGGCAGTCGGAACAAACGCAAAAAGCCAAATAAAAAATTGACAAACAGACCGTTTCGCTATATATACAACACAACATGCAAAGAGGATATCTAGTAGAAGTGCCAAACCCATATGCAGCAAAATCAGACAAATCAACAAAACATTCCGCAATAACCGTCATCAAACGCCAGACATGCCATCCATCCGTAACCATTCTCTTTCTTCTTAAATGCGTAAAGAAATCATCAGCTGGTCGACTCGACTACGCGCAGCCAAAGACGCGAATGACGGCCTCGCGCATGGTGCTGCGACGTCTGCGGCGCCTACTGCTGCGCGTCTTGGCATCCGAGCCGCTGACGTCGTCATCGGAGCTCTTCTCGCTGTGGGTGGCATTGGTGTTTGCGCGCTCGCGGCTCTTCTGGCGCTCCGACGACGTGCGGCCGGACATGGAGCTCTTGCTGGCGTGCAGGGTGCGGCGGACGTAGCGCAGGAGGCCCTCGTCGTCCGAGTCGTCGTCCGAGTCGTCGCTGTCCCACACCGACACGGTCTGGTGCAGGGCAAAGTGCGCCGTGTGGACGGGCGTCATGGGAGGGGAGGGGTCGGCGGACGAGGGCGAGGTGTAGGAAGAGGGGAAGGACCTGGGGGCTGCCGACGCCGAGACGGTGATGGAGGGAGAGGAGTGCGAGGAGCGAGGAGGCGTCGATGATTCCGCTATTGCGTTTTCCGGGATGCTCTCAGTGAAGCGCCGGCTGCGCGAGGCCGAGGAGCGGTTGCTGCGCGAGGCGCTGGATTGTGCCGCGGAGCAGAGCGACGGGATGAAGAGGATGTCGTCGTCGGGGCGCGGGGGACGAGGAGGGCACTTGCGGCGTTGAGGTGATGAAGAAGAAGAAGAAGACTTGTCTGCGGACGTCTTGGGGCGCTGGGTAGGGCTGAGAGGGGCAGGAGAGGCAAGAGTTTGGCCTTCACGCCTCCGACCAGAGGCGCGCTTGTTGTTTGCAGGAAAGACGCGGAGGGTTTGCGAGCTGGTTTGTCTGCGGACGTCCTTGGACTTGACAGACTCGACAACGCCTTCAGTCTCGTGGGCCGAGTCGGCGCGATCCCGTTCGGGGAAGCCAAAGTCGAAGGAGCTGGCGGAGCTGGGGACGGCAAGGTCCTCTTCCTCATGGCTGGAGATCATGTCCAAGGCGGCGCGGTTGTGGTGACGAGAGTTGCGGCTGCTCGACTTGCTTGCCCGTCTTGTCCTGCGCTCTTTCAAATGGTTCTCCAGGGCGTGGTCCCAGTACTCGGCAGTGCTGGTGGGCGAGAGAGGTAGGGCTGGAGGCGGTGATGCGGGAGGCGTGATGCAGGTCGAGGTTGGCGAGGTACGTCTTCTTGTCGACGAGGACATTTTCGGAAATGGTTGAGAGGGCGATGGTGAGGAACGGAGGCAGTTGGTTGATGTCGAAACAAGGCACGATAGGCTCTGGATGATATATGCGGAGGGCAGCAGGCCAGTCAAGGGGGCCAAGAGGACCCACAGACTCAATGTTGAGCGTCATGCCCTGGACTCTGGCCGGTCGAAGATCAGGTAAATCGACCATGGGGGAAACCAATCAGGAGGGTCAGAGGGCGCGTAATTTTTTGACGCTGTGCACTCTATTGTCTCTCAGGCGTGCGGCGATCAAAGCAAGGGGACGACGGGGTATTGGCTGGTGCGTTCCTTGCGTAGAGAGCAGCGTAGGTGATGCATCGCAGAGCAGACGGACAGAGTGGCCCGGGCTGCCAAAGCAATATCCTGGGCAATGTCAAAGCGCAACGGCCGGCGGATCTCCAGCAACGTGCATTCGGGGAAGCAAGATTCGAAATCCAGAAGAGATGCCGTGCGTCTGCGCCTGGAGGGCAATCGAGCAACTCGACGTCGCACAGCTACGAGGAATGAGACACTCGCTCGCCCGAGACATGGCAAAACCACAGCCACGGTCGACGATATCCTCAACCTGCTCTGGAGGGGGTTCTCCTACTCTGGAGGGGGGTTCTCCTGCTCTGGACAAGGGGTTTTTCCTCGACCGTTGGACCCGTTGGACTATCCATCGCGACGAGCAGGGAAGACGGCATCCTTGCTTGCGTCCCGGACCCGCGCGTAGATCTCGCGGCAATCGGCTGACGGTCTCGATGAGATGGATGGCCATGTGCCCAGTGACAGTCGATACTCGAGCATGCTTCTTTTCTGGTTCTGTGGATGCGACCGAGTGACCTGGGCCACGGTGAAGCACATGTACCACGACCATGTCATCTTCTCTTGGGAAGTTTTGATTCACCTCGTTCAGCCCACACGACGCAGAGGCTGACGAGAAGGGCCGCCCGCTGTCATGACGTGCGGCCTCAGCCGCCTTGCAGATTCCTGCCCACTGCCCTCTTCCATTCTTGGTTGTCCGCAAAGAGAAAGTCACGATGCCCCAGTCGAGGCTGACGTCTGAGACGCCGCATCAGATCTGAGAACCATGGCGGCCGTCATGCTCCGCGGCCGTCTGGTCATCTCAAGGGATCTCGCATATGTGACGCCTCGCAATGTAATCGAAGACGACGGTCGAAAAAATGTGACAGAAAAGAGAGAAAAGGGTGATTTTTGATTTTTCTTTCCCCCTCCTACCCTCGCATCTGCCAGGGTCCACATATACTACGCGCCAGAGCCCCGCTACGATCGGGCCACCCTGGAAGGGGAGCGCGATCATGGAATCCAGACCAGATTCAAGCTGCGCAGGCCCGTCGGCCGGCTGGCTCTCCCCGCTGCACTGCACGCTCTCTCTGTGGTCCATCGACCGGGGAAGAGGGAGAGCATCGTATCCGTCCCGGGGTCGAGTCGACATTTGCCAGACGCGGGATTCCTGCAATCATCCAGCAGTCCCACAGTTGATGAAACAAAACAACAAAATGAGACGACGACGACGACGGCAGGACGACCCAAGGCGACGAGAGCACTGAAGCGCGGTGCGCTGCGAAACAAACACCGAGGAGGCGGGCGGCTTCATTCCAGGATCCAACAACAGTTCAGCGGCAGACAGGGCGGCGGAACCCGACAGATTTCATACCTAGATGGTGCAGTGGTACACGATGAAAGGCAGACGGGTTAAACTGGTGGTGTTGATTCAGCGTCGTCGGCCCAAAGAGGCCAAAGCCGAAATTCAGCCCCGCGTCAGCTCTCCCCGAAGCGTCTTCGTCTTCCAGCAAAGTCTACCCGTCTCAGACGAACAACCCTTCGTATCTCACCCGACAAGCATTCTTTGGCCTGGTTGTCGGTGCCGCCGCCGCCGAGGAACCAGTTCGAGCGCGTACAAACCCACGATGGACAGCTCCACGGCCATGGCGCGCCAAGACGACGACGGCATCCACGTCGAACTGACCTACGACCCTCTGGACGCTGTCTCGGCCATGGCCAGAGTCAAGAGCCCCAAGGCCGGCGCCGTCGTCCTGTTTGCCGGTATGTTAGAAATTTGTTTTTCTTTTGTTGGCATATTTCTGTCGTCTGTCTTCCGCCCTTCCACCCGCGTTGGACTCCACTCTTTCGTCCAGACCGCCGCTTCGTTGTTGTTTTGCTTTTTCGACGTCGTCCCGAATGCCCGCCGCCAAAAGAGGAAGCGTTTGTCATCCTCCTACCCCCCACCCCCTTCTCGAACCCCTCTTTTCAAACAGTCGACAGTCGAACAGTCGCCGGCCCGGCCGTCCGCTTGACTTGTTGTCCAAAAACAAAGCATTTCAGCATCTCAATCGGGAGACCCTGACGATGGACATCTGTCAACTCGCGATCGCATCAGCTCAAAAAAAAAAAAAAACCCCCCAATCAAATTTACTATTCCTATTCCGCTGCCTCCTGCGTCGTACTGCTGTCCTTTACCCCACCAACCACAACGAGTCCAGTCGTCCACCAAGCAAACTAACGCGTCCCTCTCCCCCACCTCAAGGCACGACGCGCGACAACTTTGCCAACAAGGCCGTCGCCTCTCTGACCTACACAGCCTACGTGCCGCTGGCCCTGCGCACTCTGCACACGCTGGCGGCCGAGCTCGTCAAGAAGCACGACTTGACCGCCATCAGCATGACGCACCGCCTGGGCCCCGTGCCCATAGGGGAAGAGTCGATTCTCATTGCCGTCTCGAGCCCCCACCGCCAGGCGGCGTGGCGCGCCGGGGAGGAGGCGCTCGAGGTCTGCAAAGAGAGGGTCGAGGTGTGGAAGCTCGAACGCTTCGTCGGCGAAGAGGGAGGCGTGTGGAAGGCGAATCGGGACGGCGTGCAGGGCGTGTGGGTTCCAGACGACAAGGAAGACACAGAGCATTGAGAAAGAAGGGTGGCAGTGTTGGGAAGGGCTTTTTTTTTGGGGAATGCAGAATGCAAAATTTGACTGACGACCGGCACGTCAACGACCACGGCGGCACAATGCCATTGTTTGGAGCTGACAGGTTGACAGAGCAATGGGGTGAGCCGGGCGACGCGCTGTCTGCCACTTTCACTTTGCCAAGCCGCTGCGTCGACGCAGGAGGCTGCATTTGCTCGACGACCAAAAAACCCCTCTGCATGCTTCCGGCTGCCCCTCTGGTTTCAGTGTTGGGGGCCTCTGTTGCAAGGTCGAGAGGACGACAAGTAGACAGGGAAAGAGGCCAATTGCTTGCCAGTTGGCTGGGCGGCTCGTCGGCCATGTAAGCAGCTGCAGAGTGCACAAATCATCTTGTTCAACGCGGCACGGCGGCAATGCACTAGCAAAAATTCTATTCTTGCCTGCCTCTGCCGGCGCCGCTCCCGCAACCTCATCTTGTGCCACGCAGGTGGTGGCTGTCTGCTGTGGCTCCCGACCTCTTGGCCCGTCATTCGCCAATCAAATGGTTGCCAGCCCACATGTCAGCGTCGAGTTTGGTCGCGTCAGGTCCGATGTCGTCTGTTGATGTGCCGGTTGCGGCGCAGGGCTGGCTTGATGTAAAAGTTGAGCGGAGAGTACAATCCTCGAGGTGATCATGATCGTGTGATTCAGCCTGTCCACCACGCTTCGCAACATGGCAAGGCTCCACCACGTTGTCCCATTGCTACCGCTTGGCGTCGTTGTGCTCTTCGCCCTCTGCGGCCTTTGCCTTCTCGAGAAGCGTGGCCACATCCATCCCCGTCGCAGTCTTGACAGCCTCCTTCATCTCTTTGCGCGCGAGGATGCTGGCGATCCATTCTTCAATCTCCTCGTCCGATTGTTGACTATCTCCCGTCCCGACGCGGTGTCGCACCTTGGCCCTCAGGTCGTCGACGCTGCTGACGTCGAGCGCCCACATGGCTCCGCCGGTGAACATCATGGCGGCGCTAAAGACGCTCAGTGTCGCCATGTTGAGCGCTTCAAACGCCTCCATGGCGCCATTGGCCTGCGCGTAGGGTTGTGTGTTTGGCTGGTAGAACTTTGGCTTGACGGCAATGTACCGGCGGACGCGGGCGCGGCGTGTGACGAGCTGGGTAATTGTCATGAAGGCTGAGCCTGCGCAAAACAGGCCGAGCTGGCGAATTGATCGGCGTGTTATGAAGCCATTGTCCGGTGTAGAGTCGGGTGCCTGGGGCGCGTCTTGTGGAATTGGCTGCTGCGGCTCTGCTGGCGGACTACTAAGCATGTCTGGAGGATGGCTGGATGCGTGGTTCGGGAGGAAGCGCTCGAATGCAGGTGGTGACGCTGCGGGGCGAGGATGCGGGGAGTGAATGGCTACCGGCCGCAAAGAAGAAGGCTGAAGGAAGACACGAGAGAGGGTGAAGCGCTACTGCAATGGGCTGCGTGGTCAGCGTGTTGTGATGGTTGAAGCAACCTCTCCGCGCCGCGACGCTTAGTCATCAGCCTAGCGCGATGCGGAGAAATGATTCGTCTGTTGCGCCTCTCGGACAACCTCCATGCACCACGAACATGTGCATCTCCAGCCTCTGATCCACCGGCGACTTTCTTTTGTTCCCTCAGAGACTTGACCATGGAGCTTGTCAAACCCGCCGGCCCGCAACGTGCAGACATCACGAGGTTGCCGACTACTTGTGCCTGGGCTAGGTAATACTAGTTGCTCGAGTACCTGACTCTGTCCCTCCGTGGCAAGAAAATTACCCACCCCACGGCTTCTGAGCGGCCAAGTCAGACTTGAGGAAGCCAGGGAGCATTCAAGCTCCTAGGACCTGGGAGATGGACACTCAAAAGAGAAGGACAGCAGCAATAAGTGCCTGGATAAGTTTCGATATTTGACCGACTTTACCTCAAGTCATAGCGACACGGTACCCCACAATCCCATATTGCTGCAATACACGGGCGTTGCTATGATGTGCAGACGCCTGCACGTGCTGCTCTCCTGCCTCCGTGGCCACGGTTACTTCTGATACACTGCTCCCTCTTGAACTTCTCCTCCTGCAAGATGATGCGCTACATCTGCGAGACGATTATGAATTCCTTCATCAGGTAGCTCTGCTGACCTACCCAACGCTTACCACCATGAGACATTTTCTTTTTTTCTTCGAGATGCTGGTTTTGGCCCCGCGAGATGCTCGTCTGGCTGTCGGGTGCCTTGCTAGCGACCTCAAACTTGCATTGCATAGGCAGCTGGATCATGGTGGACGACGAAAACGTGAGGAGAGCCGTCGACTCCACTGACGTCTCCCTGCCGTCCAGCTCGGGACCAGCCTCCTCTGCGGTGGTACTTTGGTCTTGATGTTTTGCATCACTGGGAATCGACGAGGTATAAAGGGGGGACTGTCCACAGTGACTTGATCATTACGCTCATCGCCTTCGCTCAGCAGTCTTGATCACTCAGTCCCATCGCTTGTTCAACTAGCCAAAATGATCTCTTCCATGAAGCTCGCCCTCGTTGCCCTCTTGGCCTCAACGCAAGTCTCGACAAGTCCTCTCCATTTGCTTAACTGACTCTCTCCAGCTCCCTGGTTGCAGCTGCCCCCGGCCAACCCAAATCCGAGTCCTCGCCCGGCTACGCGCCGCCTCCGCAGACGTACCCAGCGCCCAAGACGTCGTGCACAAACGACGTCAAGACCATCTACTCGACGGGAAAGACGAGCATCATCGTGACCGAAACCAAGACGATCCCGCAAGTCATCACCAAGACGGGCGTCAACAGCGTGACCTCGGTCATCACGATCCCCTACACGACGACCGTGACGGTGCAAAAGCCGTACACGACGACCATCCCGCTCACCAAGACGGCCACCAAGACCAAGGTCATCACGACAACCTACACCGAGCTGCTGACCACGTCCAAGGTCGAGACGGGCATCCACACCGGCCTGTCGACCGCTGTGGGCGAGAAGACCAAGGAGACGGTCATTACCAAGCCCTACACCACTGTTTTGTCCACCTATTCCGCCAGTGTTTGCCCCGTTACTAGCTACAAGCCGTACACCACGTCGTACGTCAAGACCGAGACCAAGTGCGCCACCAAGACCGGCGGCGGCTGGTAAGGTGCGAGCCCTCATTGGTGCTCTGCTGGCAAGCCTCCTGCAGCCGGGGCGGCGCAGTGGAGCACGTTTCTCGAGCTGGATGCGGACAGGGTGTGGAGGAGCGGAGGGCGGCGGGCGGGTTCTGTCATGGACAGAGAAGTTGTCTTCGTTGCGCTGTACGGATTGGCACTGCAGCGCCCCCCTTGATTGTTTTGTTTTTGACGGCTGGTCGGTGGGATACAGGTCGTCGACACGCTCTTTTGCAGAGACTAGCTGGTGGACGGGCAGGCGAGCTGAATGACAAGTGGATCAAAACTTCCAAGGCACTGCAGAGGTGCATGACTGCTCCCGAAACCTACCCTTTTTCATGCTCAAACGTCAAAGTGTGTGGTGGCAACGCATTTCAATGCTCCTTGTGCATATAGGTCTCGATTTTGTGGTCCAAAAGCTCGACGGCCTGCTCGACGTCGGTGTACCGTCGGGCAAAGGTTACACTCGTCGATTGCCGGGCTTGCACCGGGGGCGCGCCTGCCTCGGACGGGAGCGTGGAGTTGGAGTTGGGGTTTCTTTCGTCGCCCGACGCGACCTCAACACCAACACCAAACAAACACCTCCATGCCACAAACCTCAATACCAGATACCAGAGCCGGCAGCTCAATCATCGTTACCGCCGCCACGGACAAACGGTAAGGTTTCCAGACCTGAGCGCAAACGTGGAGTCATCATACTCACAAGTAATAGCAACGAGCTGTCGCCGGGCTCACTCGAGCTCGAGTCCCGGCTGCCTCTCTCCCACTCTCTCGCGCCGTCCAACTCTCTCGCACCCTCTCACTCTCCGCTCCTCTCGCCCAACTCCTCACAGTGTCGACAACCACCCAGACACCACCCCGCCTGCCACTGGCCCCCGTCTCGTCCACCCCTCAGTCGGTGCCGCCCCTCCCACCGACCCGCCTGGCGCCACCATTGGCTTTCACGCAGCCCGCCGGCATGGCTACAACGCGCTGGAGGTCCTTCAGCTGGTGAAGAGCGGCGGTGACGTTGACGTGGCTGTGGTGGATGCCACCATCAAGAGCATCCACACCACGCTGCACAAGATGGCCGCCATCAGGAAGCCGCCGGGCTTTGCCCCGAGGGTGTGCTTGTGAGTTTGTCTATCCTCTTAGGACGTTCACGGCATATATACTGACCTCTAATAGCCTCTGCTGGACCGACGAGCCGCGCCAGTGGTGCCTCAACCACCCCACTGGCCATGTACTATGCAATCTCTATGGTAATCAAGTCACATCTCGGCGCGACAAGCAGGGCAAATCAAAAGCGATGACCAGCTGTTCGAAGAGATCCGGAAGATGCACCAGGAGTATGGAGACATTGTGCGCACCGGTAAAGCTGACTAAGCCTGTTGAAGGTTGTGAGCCTGACAACTCCTAGGTCCCTGTGAGCTGTCTATTCTTAAGCCGTCGGCACTGTCGGCCATCTATGGAGCTAGGTCCAAGTGTACCAAGTCGACATTTTACTCGCAGTCCAAGGTCTGGGCCGAGCAAGACCACCTCTCGCAAGTGCTTGTAAGTCTATCCTATTGGGGCGTTGACTGGATATCCATACTAGCTTCTAAATAGCATCTACTACAATAGGATGCCGAAGCAGTGGTGCCTCAACCACCCAACTGGCCATGTACAATGCAATCTCTGGCGATCAAGCCACACCTCGGCGCGACAAACAAGGCAATGTCACGCGCGCGGCCAAGACGTTCGCGCAAATTCTGCAAATGAAGCGGGTCATCGACAACCGCGCGAAGTACAGCCCTTGGGCGGATGGATTTGCTTGAGCGATGGAGAGGAAAGGAGGAGCGGCGGGAGGCCCCAACTTACACCCAGCCGGCCAGGTCATTCGGTGTATCTTCGTGGTAGGAGCCGGCGCAAAATGAATCGCAAAAGTCATTTCGGCTCCAAGGCAGTGCGAGGATGCTTTAATGCTCCCTGTGGTCACCCATTTCTGAGCCCAAATGCCTACTATGTCTTTGACTGCGGAGGTGCTTGAAGGCTCCTTGTGTACAGACACCTCGTGTAAGCGGTGCATTTCGCATTCTGCTGGCTGCCTCTCTGTTCGTGTCTCACTGATTCTAGCTACATGTACTTAGGCAGAGATACGTGGCTTGCGCTCATTGATGTTTGTGCCATAAGCGCCAATAACTGCAAAATTCAAAAATTTGTTCGCTTCATGTGTCAAGTCTTTGGCCGGGTGAGGTGCTTGAATGCTCCCTGTATACATGAAAGTGATGCATCCCCCATGATTTGCGCTCTACCGGCTGTTTACTTCTCACTGATTCTCGCTGATTTGGGTAGAGATGCTTGTCTTGCGCTCATTAATGATCTCGCTTCAAAATCTTGACCTCGAGATTTGAATGTTTGCTGTTTGGGGGCAAGAAAGCTCCCTACACAAAAGTCTTTTGATTTGGAGTTAACAGATATTGGCGCCAGCAAGTGGATCAATAAGGCAACGCACGGGTGCTTGAATGCTCCTCGTTCACCACAAGTTCACCCCCCTCCCCCCCTCTCTCTCTCTCTCTCTCTCGCCCTCTATCGCTCGCAACACTTACCACTAGCTGTACATACAGTGTGCCAAAAGTACGGTCACAAGATGAGACGCAATAGATGTGGAGCAGGTAGGCAGGCGCCTTCTAGCCGTACCCACATGACATCGTTTATGGTCTTCGCGTACCTGGGTAGACAGGTAGGTAGGTACGTGCTCACGGGAATGCCCAGGCAGAGCTCGCGGGAGTACCCAGATACAGCTAGACAAGACAGCAAACTCAACACCATGGCATTGCCCGATTGGGACTCAAGTGACTATCTGCCATGCGCACAAGACGTCTGCCGAGGTCTTACTTACAACTTCAAATGTCGCGACTAGCCCGGCGGCGCTCGCAAGCCTTCGCGCAGTGCCTGATGTATCAGAGGGATCATAGTAAGACGAAGGGTTTCAGAAGCAGAGGTGCTTGAATGCTCCTTGTGTGGATGCATGCTGACTTGGTAGTTTTAGGTTCCTTCAGAAAATTTCGTATCCAGTTTCATTACATACTCCATTCAACTTTTTCATTTGACTCAGCTATTCCAACGACTAAGTCAATATACGGGCGCGCAGGAAGCATTCAAGCACCCGTGTCTCACCTGAAAGTCGAAAGATGTTGTGACGCTGGCACATGACAAGCCTTTGACAGGGAGATCGAAGTGGTCGGCCGCAGAATTGATCGACCACATTAGGGCCAGCCATTACGCATTGCGACATGCAAACCTTAGAGTATCTGAAGACCGGTCACGGCCCAAGACGGCCACCGGCTCGGGCCTACCCCTGAATGTTGTCTGAAGACAGTGGCCATCAGCCAATCGTCGATCGACAGACTCCATCTTCGCTTCCAAGCAAGAACCGGCGGGGGCGCGCTCAAGCTCTGAGCTCAATGGCCAGTCAAACCCAACGAAACACTTCCCCACGTCGTCTGCCTTATCTTGAGGAGCCACAAAGTCATGGGGCACTCGCGCCGGGTTGCAAAGACTTCATGTCGCCACGGGAGTACGCAGATATCCGCTCTTGTGCAACTGTCCTATGGAAACGAGGGGAAACCCCGCGTACCCCCTTCTTGATTTCTCATTTTAGTTTGGGTCTATTCTCCACGTTTTTCTTGACTGAACTTGCGCTCTTTCATTGTGCTAGTAAGGACGCTAACTCCCCTTTTTTGCTTAGGAATTTGGTAAAGTGTAGGTAATTAGGTTAGTAAGGTTGCCTTGCTTACTTGCCTAAAAGAGAGGGGGGGGGGGATGGCAAATTATCCGCCGCCTTTTTTTTGGATTCCCGCAGCTCTTCAGCCGCCTGAAGAGACTGAGTAATATACTGCTCGATGCTCTCGCCGGCTGACTTCAGCACCTCGGCGAACCCTGCTCGTTCTGCACGGAATTCCTTCAACCCTTTTATCAAACCCGCTGTCTTACGCCAATCTGCTCAGCCCCTGCGCGCACCCTCTACTCTATTCTCTTGACTGGACGATGTCAGGTCTCAGCCTGCCCTTTTTCTTTTTACGAGTCAACGGTTGCTTTCTCAATTTGTTTTCTTTTCTTTTCATTGACTGGACATTGTCAAATCTCAGCCTGCTCTTTTCCCTTTTTCACGAATCAACGGCTGCTCTGTTTCTTTTCTTTTCGGTTGTCATACTCAGAATCAATACGTCCAGTTGCGAGTTGGGGGACGTACTTGGACTCTCGGAACTAGCTCACCGGCAGGTAGGCGTCAGCCAACCTGCGCAATGAGCCCGGTGCAGCCGGCGCCCAAGGGGGCGCGACTCAGGTTTCTTGGTTTTCGTCTCACACTTTGGTTTTCTTCTCTTGCAACTTTCGGTTTCGGTTCGAACAGACATAAAGATAAAATCCTCACGCAATGGCAGCATTGGCAGCACGGGGACCAATGAAATGTTTTATGGATTTTGATTTCTTCCCCTTTGCGAGTGATGATGGCTCTATGATGTCGTGCGAGAGATTCAGCACACGTGGAGAGGAAGCTGCTGGAGCGCGGCTTGCAGCAACGAGGACTCGCATGGGCGTTCCTGGAGTCCAGCCAGGCCGAAGTTGTGTCTGACGCGCGCTTTTGTCGCTTGTGCTGGCAGAGCAGGATCGGGAAGTCTCCAGGGTCAAGCCAACGAGTAATAAGGGTGCTCCTTAGGTCGCTCCGTTGGTTGTGTACTCGTCGTCGCTTGTTTGCAGTATGGCAACCGGGAGACTCGCTTCGAATGTAGATTTCAATCCCTGTCCCAATTCTTGATGGTTAGCGAGAAAATGGCAAGGGTTCCCCAACCCCGAGGAAGGGACAGGACGTGACACGAGAACTCACCGCCCAGCAGAACATCACCCAAGACATGACCCTGTGTCGGCCCAATCGAATCCACAGAGCATTTGCCTCTTTTGTGTTTTCTGCCCGGCAAAGCAATTGTCGCATCGGAATATCCTAAAAGTCTCTGAAGTCCCGGGGTCGATGGCCTGGCCTGCGCGTGCTTTGGAGCGGGGACAGTTGTGGTCAAGTAGAAGAAGAGGGTTTGTCGACGCCGGTTCAAGAGCAAGGCATACAAAAAGAGAGTCTCATCAGTGCTGGTGGTACTCGTCAGCATCTTCAGCTGAAAATAAGGTTGTGCGGAAGAGGCATTGAGCTCGTTGCTCGCCTGGCCGGCGATGGGATTATGCAGAAGAGGCATTGGGCTCGGTGCTCACCCTGAGGTTAAAAGCGAGAGGCATCGAGCCTACTGCCTGCCTGGCTAGCGATGAGGTTGTGCAGAAGAGGCGTTGAGCCTGGTCCTCGTCCTGAGGCCGGCGATGAGGTTGAGCGGAAGAGGCATCGAGCTCGGTGCTCGCCCTGGGGGTGTGCGGAAGAGGAATCAAGCCTGGTGCTTCGCCCGGCTAGCGATGAGGTTGTGCAGAAGAGGCATCGAATTTGGTGCTCGCGCTGAGGCTGCGCGAAACCAGAGGAATCGAGCTCAGTGATGCCCTCGGTTTGTGCAGAAAAAGCGTCGAATATGGTGCTTGCCCGACTGGCGGTGAGGTTGTGCAGAAGAGGCATTGAGCTGAGGTTCGTTGGTGGCAGATGTTGGTGTAGCGGTATCGAGCTCGTGGTGATGATGCTGGTCCGGCTGGTGGTGAGAAGAGACAACGAGCTGAGGGCCATCGACGGCAGAATCATGGTGGAGCAGCATCGAGCTCAGTGCAGTACGTGCATTTCCAGGCGCTGGAGAGGGGCTGCTGATGCATTTGAGCGAAATGAGGGTGGGCGACCGATTCTGCTTGGGTGAAGTTTCACTTCCATCGTCATCTCCCCTCCACCACCTCAACACCATCATCCTCCACCTCCTAACCTCCGTTTCTCTTCCATCCACCCACCGACCCGTGCTGCTCCATCGACGTCGCCTCTCGCCGCTACCTTTTGCAAGCTCAGCTTAGCTCTCCATCTACTCTTTTCGATTCCATCACCTCTGCTGCCTGGCTTCGCCTCCGCTTTCGACTTTTCCAGCAACCAGAGACGTCTCTCGTGCTCGATCGGATTCAAGCCTGTCCCCAGCTTTGGTTCGCGACCAAGTCCACGACCAGCCAGTTTGCCTCGCGCCTCGGAGCCCGTACAACGAAATCTGTCAGCGGCAACAGTCGTCTGCATTTCTTCTTTCCTTGTGCCACCGACGCGTCTCGCCGTCAGCACCGGACCCAAACAATAACCTCTCACTTCCATCTCGACCTTCGTCACCACCACCACCACCACCACCACCACTGCCGCCATGGACAAAGTGTAAGTACATTTCATCAACTTTCCTGTGCATGAGACAACAACATGGTCTTTGGTCAGTTCAGCATCTACAAGCTAGCATCTTATGTTCAAGTCGCCAGCTAGTATTCTGCTGTTCCTACTTGCATTACATGTTCACTTTGGACCTTTACCTCTCTACTCATTTTGCAACTTCTTTACAGTCTCTCTGCATTTGCATAGTAAAACCGAGAGTAGATGTACTGACACATTGATAGTATTCACTTCTCCATCGCGGATGTCGTCGCGACGGCGGACAGCGTCACCGTCCTGCCCTTCCCGGGCAACTACCCTCCCGCTCCCCGCCCCCGTCTCATCCACCCCCCGGTCGGTCCCGCCCCTTCCACGGACCCGCCTGGTGCCACCATCCGCTTCCACGCCGCCCGCCGCCATGGCTACAACGCCATGGATGTCTTGAACCTGGTGAAGCGCGGCGTCAATGACGTCGATATTACTGTGGTTGATGCTGCTATTAAGAGCATCCATGGCACACTCCACAAGATGGCAACCATCAGGAAGCCCCCGGGCTTCGCCCACAACTGATCCTTGTAAGTCTATCCTATTAGAACGTCGACTGTGTATACATACTAACCTAAATAGTCCGTGGAGGGCTGGGAAGCCGCGCTAGGTGGCTTAGTTGTTCAGTGGATTCTCGGGGTGGCGTCGTCTGGAAGCTAGAGTGCAGATAAATCTTGAAGGTCGATTTCAGTGCAAGAATGCTTGAATGCTCCCTGTGACTACGCATCTACGCGCCCAAATGTCCAAGTCTTTAGCTGCTGAGTTGCTTGAATGCTCCCTAAGCACACGCATATTGACTTGGTGATTTCAGTGGCTTAGTTCTATGAGAGAGCTGGATGAAAGTAGTGAGAAATTGAAAAGAATTCATGTTAATATTTGCCGTAGTAGCTTCTCAAGAGACTCAAAATTACTAAGTCCAAATGCGTGTATACAGGGAGCATTCAAGCACCTGAACTCGGCAAAACCGACTGATTATATAGGTCAACGCAAGCCTCGAAATTTGATGTTGGAAAGAAAGAAATGTGTGCTCGGCGTCTCTGACCAGGAGGCAGTCGCGGTGCACGGTACACCTCTACGAGCCTTCTGATTGGCCATGACACGTTTGTCTGGCACATCGTTGAAAAATTTCCTGTGTTCGAAGTTGCAAGGCGCAGCCAATCAGAGATGGCGCCTGGATGCTCGTATGCTACTCCCATTCACTTCCCATCAGCGCCACACCATCTGTCTCTTTCACGCAGAGACGGCCATGAATGGATGTTGAAGCACTGAGATGTTGCGGTGATCTTCTTCATTCTGGTCCAGGGCACAAACGAGCGAACACGTGGAGTTCTCATCAGGCTCGGCGTAGAAGACTGAATTCTCAACGGATCCGCAATCGGGCCTGGGCTACAGCTCTTGTCCTGTCGGATGTTTGCTGGCCGAAGGGTAGTGCGAAGGCATCAAAGAAACGTGCAAGCACCCGAAGTGGAGGCTTTGAAGAATTTGAACTACAGTATTTTTTCAGTGCGGTAGCACAGGTGGCTCGCAAAAGAAAATTCAACTCCGGAGCGGGATGCTCGAATGCTGCCTATGGCTCTGTACTCGTAGTCACTCAGTAGATTAATCTCATGTGCCCGAATTTTGAAGTCAAGGTACGTATAGATAGGGAGTGATCAAACACCTTGCTGCACTGACACTTGGATGTTTGAGCTTGTCAAAGGATGATTACATGGAGCATTCAAGCACCCCGCACCGCCTACGAGTCGAACTTTTTTACGACCCACTGTGGTAGGCGTACGGCGCAGTTGTGGAGATCCTGCCTGGTTTGGTGTCAGCTCATTGAAGAAACAGCAAGTATGCATAATTGCATGCAGTTAGGGCTGATCGAAGTTGCTGCCTGCGCTCATGCAACCAGCCGATGCTTACGTGCTTTTGGCGTCCGCCTGTTTATTGTGAGAGGCGCGGAGTGGTGGGGGCCAATTGCTGAAGTCTTAGGAGTAAGCTGGTGGCACAGTGGGTGACGAAAGAAACGCCAACTCAGAGATTTGGATACTCGCCGTGTGCCGCGCGGCTTTGACATCAAGCTGAGACGCGTGTGTTTAGGGAGCATTCAAACGTCTCACTGCCCAAAGACTTGGACGTTTGAGCTTGAGAAGAGAGCCTCAGGGAGTGTTCATGCACCCGCGCTCTGCCTTGGAGTCGATGTTTTTTTTTTTTTTTTGCGACCCACTGTAGTGGCTGGTAAGCAATCACACTGCAGCCTCCCACTCTCGTCACCGCGCATGTCATGACGATCCGATCCGATCGCAGCGGTTCGCGTCGCATGCGCCAACTCAGCCTGCCAGCCCTGTCTTACTCAACTTCTCCACCTCCTCAAATCCGCAAATGCAAAGACAGACTGACATCTTTTAATCTCTTACTATCTCACTCTTCCCCGCGGATCCACACAAGTCAATTGACCTAAACCAAGACGTTTCTTGACGCGGACTTTGGAGAGTCCATGACAGCATGGCAGCAGCAACAAAAGCCGCCAGCCCCACACTCGAAACCCTCTGGCAGCACGAGCCCAGCTTACCACTCACCTGCCTCGTCTGCGGTGGCAGCATCATCAACCCGCAAGCCCTCGCGCGGACGTTCTCGCTCACTTCCTGCTTTCCCTCTTCCACATCAAAGAAGTACTCGCGCAAGATCCCCATTCCCGCGGAGGACGATGAGATCGTGTTGTATGACAGGCATGTTGACTGTATCCGAGAGAATGGAGTGCGCTATGTGACCGTCTCGCACGTGTGGAACGCCGCGGTGGCAGACAAGCAGTACAAGCGCGGCGAGTCGGCAGTGAAAGAAGAGGTGGCAGCAAAGCTGGCGGTTGAGCTGCCCGTGCGCGTGTACAGGGACGTGGTTGATGCTGAGGCGAAAGAGAAGCAGACAAGGAGTCATCAAGAGCACGGACAAGGAGGACATGGTGATGGAGAAGCACCGCTGGAACTCTGGCACGACTACATCAGTGTCCCTCAGTGGCGGCCCGCCGTGAAAGACCGCATTCTCCTCGCAATCCCCAAGCTCTACGCCCACGCCGCCTACACCGTCGTCCACCTCGACGACGTTGACTCATCGGCGCTCAAGCTCCTGCGCCAGGGGCAGAGCAGCCGTGAGCGGCTTACCGGTATGGCCAAAATCTGCAACGCGGCGTGGTATAGCCGGGTTTGGACGGCTATGGAGTTCGTACAGAGCGCCGAACTACGCGTGATGCTGAGTGACGGAGCCGTCGAAGGCGCCGGGGGCAACGTGTTCCTGGGGGAGCTGGATCGCGTGTTTGCGCGCGAGATTCGCGAGCACGGCGATGGCCATGCCGTCAGCCGTTTGGTTGACAGCTTGGCTGGGCCAGGGAGCAGCAGCCTGAAGCCATGGATGCTGGGCGGCCTGTGCCAGGTGCGGACGGACGTCAAGAGGGGCGCCAGCACTGAGTTTGCGATGGCCTTTTGCCTGCTGGCCAAGCGCCGGTTGACGCGTGCGCGCGACTTCTTCTACGCCTTGCGAGGTATCTTGCATGATGTTAATTTCGAGGTGGAAAAGCTGCGCAACGATCCACAGGAGGCGTGTCTGCAGGTCGCAAGAGTGTGCATGGCGCGTGGCGATTACAGTCCGCTGCTCATGATTCCCGATTGGGTGAGAGAGGGCTCTGACAACCTGCAGTTCCACGTTGGTTTCAACGACGTCAACACCTGGGGGCTGGACCAAGTCGTCACACCGGGAGTGATCGTAGACGGCATCACTCCTCGCGGCGGCAACAAAGTCCTGCTTAAGTGCGAGGAGATAGGGACGGTGCATTTCATGCGCCGATTCCGCTACCACGACCTTTTCGAGCAGGACCCGACCGACATTCTCAACTTCTCATACGTCGCGCGGCTCGTCCTCGACTTTACGGGACCGGACATTGAAGCGTTTGTCGAGACTGTGGGCGGACGTCTCTACGGGCAGAACCCACAAGCCATTTTCGACCGCCTGGCACGCCAGGATCGATACCAGGGCCTCAAGCAGCGGCTCACGCTACGGTACGACGTACCGTTTGAGCATCCTTGGGGGGCTCATAATGCCAGCTGGATCGCGGAGGCCATGGGCCTCTCCAATCTGGAACTCAACGCCAAAAAGCGCCTTGCGCCGCTCAAATTTCTTCGCCACCACGGCGGCACGCTGCACCTAGGCCTATCCGGAGCCCTCGTGGGCATCGCGTGTCCTGGCTGCCACGGCCGATTTGTCTATCGCGTCGCGCCGTACAAGCCCCTTTCCGAGATGCTCGGCGCCGTCGCGTACAGGATTCCTGGGTTGAAGTATGCGCAGTCGCACAAGGACGGCGTTGCGATTCTCGTCAAGGATGGCCGCGTCGTCGGACGTATGGTCTGGGCGACGCCGGCTTGCGCGTGTCATGAGATGCGAGAGGTCGAGGTCGAGTTGTCAAAGCTGCCCGTGCCGGCGCCGAATGAGTTTGCGTATGGGGTTCGAGGAAAGTGAGAGCCGAAATAGGCTTCCTGGTCAAGTATTAGCTTGGTAAGCACAATAGTGTGTCAAAAAGGGGAGGAGCGACAACTGCACGTGGGTAGTATTCAAGTGATTCCGAGCTGGAAGACTTCGAATTTGAAGTCCCAGAAAATGACTACTGGTAGTTTCGGGATGACACTTGTTTCGATGCTTCCCTCGACGGAAAATTCGTCTTGCTTTGTACGCACAAAAGAAAAAATCAGAAACTCACTTTAACCCGACTTTGACGGGTGCAGCCGCCAGGCGAAGGTTTGATCATAATTCCCAGGGACCAAAAGATGCTGTTGAGAGCTCCTTGCAATCGCATTCTTCGACTTAGTCGTTTGGCAAAGTTGACCCCATGTACCCAAATTTTGAAGTCAAGACACGTGTAT
Source organism: Phyllosticta capitalensis (assembly GCF_038381095.1). Taxonomy (NCBI): domain Eukaryota; kingdom Fungi; phylum Ascomycota; class Dothideomycetes; order Botryosphaeriales; family Phyllostictaceae; genus Phyllosticta; species Phyllosticta capitalensis. The sequence goes on along the minus strand of NW_027117448.1, from coordinate 1,757,220 downwards.
GTTGGAAGTGATCAAACAGTTACTCTCTCAAGACTTGGACGTTTGAGCCCGTGGAAGCAAAACTACAGGGAGTATTCAAGCACCCCGCAATGACTTTCAGTCGCCATTTCTTCTGCGATCCACTGTAGACTCGCCAGTCCTCCGAGCCGTGGGAGAGCAGTTTTTGTTGTATGGTCAGGGATTGAGAAGGGGATGAAGTTGCGAGTCATCGCAGGTTTCCGAAAATGACCGCGACGCCAGCAAACAAGGAGATGCCGCGCCGCGATGCATACATGGCCGAAGGGGCAGTCGCGCCATGAGTCGAGTCGAGTCCAAATTCTGATAACGAGGACATGCAGCAGGTCGAAGTGAAGCAGAAACGACGAAATGAGGAGAGGAGCGGCAGGACAACTACTTGCTTACCGGGGATTGATTCTCCGCGCGCCTTCAGCAACAAACGCGACAGCAACAGAAGACCTACATGTTCGCAGCAGTATCAAAGAGACATCCAAGGATGCGGATGGAGGCCCGCGAAAAGAATCATCCAGACGCGCATCGGACCTACCCAATCGCGGAGTAGACAAACGAAAAAAGTAGGGCCGAAGGCGCACCCGTGGGGTCTGTGTTGGGGTCCGGGGAGAGCGCCACAAAGGGCCGTATCATGGTCCCACCGAGTGTGCGTGGATGAAGGAATTCTTCAGAAGAAAAAGAGCAAAAGAAAACAATAGAAAGACAGAGGCGTTCAGGAAAGAGCAAGAAATTTGGAAAGAGAATTGACAGTCGACACGCGTAGAAAGTGCAAGGGTAAAGTGAGTAGAGACAAACGGCGATGTAGCGTTGCTACAAACACCTTCCTTTCGCTTCCCCAGACATCTGGGAAATGGTCTCCGAAAAGGAACGAAAAAAGTCCCCCTCCCCAACACGCATTCCCCCGTGTTGTCAGGGTCCTCCGCGCCGTGGCGCTTTTCGCGGCGCCTTTTTCAGCCGCCAACGGCCTGGAGAAGACATTGCAGCCGATGGTTGGTCTGGCCGCACAGCGCAGGCAGGTAGGCGGGCTATTCAGGCTGAATTGAATCATCGGAAAGGACGAAAGGGGGTAGTTGGGGGTCGTGTACGGCCGAGCAATGGCTGGCTGTGGCTTGCGTACGGGCTCTGTCGCTGTTGAGTGTCCCGAAGCAAGCAAGCAGGTTGAGGTCGACTGCAGTTCACTGCGACGCCGGCAAGCGTTCTTCCATCAAGTAATGAAATCTTAGCGGCCAAGGAATCAGACAGCAGAACGCACGGCAGTCCAGGGGGTCGGTCAGCTGGCCAAGCGCGTGTGTTGTTGGGTTCTCGGTTGGTGTTTGCCCGGCAGGGAACAGAGTTATGAGGGGCCCCATGGCACGGCACCTACCCCACGACGCGCTAGGCCACCCCATCACACACCCACACACCAGAAAAGTAAGCCGTCCGCCAGCATTCCTTTGCGGGCGCTTGGTTGGCGGGCGGCGCTCTCACCGCTGCTCTCATATAACACATAGGGCTGCCCTGCCCGCGCGTCGCTGCCACATACCTCCTGTTGTTCCTTTGTCACTTCGTCGACCATTCCCTGCCAGACGCTCTGTTCAGGTGCCCGAGACGCCCTGCTGACCAGGACCTCACTGCCTTGTCATGGATCGCACGTCACTACTGACTCCTTGGAGGTAAGCAAGATATATAGCCGCCGTCGTGCACTGCAGCCCTTTGTACCGCTCTCCTACCTTTTATCCATTGTCCCGATTTGGACCTCGCCTAACCAATGCAGTATAGTGCCGTCGAAGCAACCATGGCTTTGTCGACCACCTACGCCCAAGTCAATCGTTGGTTTACATCGTCATGAGCAGACAAACAGCCATGGCCACTAGGACCAGAGCGAAGGCATGCGATGCGTGAAGCAGGCGTCACTGTCGAAGTGGTCGGCAGAATTCACTGCATCAGCAAACAGGAATCCGAAAACACATCGTTACGCGAGCCAGGGTGCAAGCAAGCAGGAAAAAGAGCTGGGGAAACCAGGACGTACATCATTCGAGACAACTGGAGCCCAAACAAAAAATCCCGATCCGACCCCAGCGAGACGTCACGACCTACCCTGACCGGACCCTCCAATGACGTACTTACGCCAGCGATCGCGATGCTCACCGGTACCCAAATCGCCAGCGTGGATACGGTGGAGAGAAGTGTCGACACCGTTGGCAGCGTAAAGTTCCATGTTGCCCGTATGCGGACAACGGGACGGTCGCCCGCGGCCCACGATTGCTACGACGGGTAGTTGGTGAGCAGGCGAGGTGGGCTGAAGGGTCAATCGTCCATCATCACCATCGACTCCTCATCACGCGTTGCCAAGTCGGGCAGTTGAAGCAGCACGTCTCGTGTTGATATTCTCTGCCTTCCTTGATTTGTCTGCGAGCGCTTCGCTTACCTCACTGACTGCATCAGCTCCATCGTCAGCATCATCATCATCGTCCTCGAGGACCGTCGTCTCCAGTGCCCGACGTCCCCTCAATCTCCGGCTGGCCATTTCCCACAATTTCCCCGGCCGGGGACCGCAAACTCCGCAACATTGCTCCGCCGGGCAGCCAAGTCATTTCGAAACGTCATCGGACCGAGCGTCGACGTCGCGTGCCAAAGATCCTGCAGCAGGCCTCACTTTCTCGGCGTCAGGCTGTTGTCAGGTCGCTCCACCAGAAAAACTGATGCAAAATCTGTCGGATCCTGACTCTTTGATGGAGACGAAGGAAACGTATTCCCATGGTGGGCGTTGATGTTTTGGGGCCTCGCACGGCGACCGGGCGCCAGCAATTACCAACAGCAACTGGTGGACCAGGCGAGACAAACGACGAGGCCGCACAGGCGTCAAGGCACTACCAAGCAAGGCACCCCGCGCGAAGGCCCTGCCCTGGCCGAACCGACGACACGACGCACCCAGACCAGTAGTTCCGATCCGAGACGCCGTGGATTACCAGAATCGGCAAACCACCGAAGCCAGGTCGCGTCGCCAATTACCACTTCGGGAATGCCAGCACTCGGGAATAGCTTCGCCTTTCGTGTTGAAGTGGTTGCCGACCGGCCGACTTTCGCGGCAACGCATGCGGCAAAAATTTTTCTGAGGCGCGCCACGGCATCTCCCGTTGCAAAACTCTTTGCAAAACGCCGCTACGGTAACCAGTTTCCGTAGGCGCCTGTGCCCGGGCGTTTCGCGCGCGTGACATGGGCGTCCGCGTCTGGAGTGGGTGGGCTCATGGTTGCCAGACACTTCGGAAGAATCGTATCGCGGATGGGCCGAAGGCGGGGATTTTGGGGGAGCTGGGGAGAGGAGAGAACGAAGGGGCAGGCCAGACCGCGCGTGGCCCCATGGCGAAATTGCATGGCACGGCGGAGCAAGCCGAAAAGAGGGAGACGAGGTTCAGAAGGAAGCGGCTCAAGAGGTCACAGGTCGCAAGTCGCAGCAATCAAGCAGGTCACGAACGGCGCCGGGCCCGAAGACGGTGCGCCACGTTTGGGTTTGGGCCGTCGCGTCGCATCGCATTGCATCGCATGGCGAGCAGGGGACAGTTGGGGTGCTGGGGAAGGTCGTTGATGGGGAAGCTTCGGCACTTGACAAGTCTCCTCGCCTCGCCTGGCCTGGCCTGGACGTTTATTCCGGGAGCGAAACACGAACGACAGCCTCGCAAGAGTATCACGGCCGCGTCAGATCAGCAATCACGTCGGAGGGAGTGCGAGGGTCTGATTTGGTGGGAAAGCAAAAGATGGGGGGGTGTGATGGTGGAAGCGAGCGATGATGGGGAATGGGGGCTGTGGTCTGGAGAAGGAGGAGAAGTCTGGAGTCGGCAAACGAACAAACCTGGAGTGCAGGCTCTGCTCTCGTTCGACGGTGGAACGTGGTGGGATCCTCCTCCACCCCCCTTTTTTCTTCCCAGGACGACGACTCTCCACTTTTCGCAGGCCTTTCTGTCTCTCTCCGCCATTTCTCCGTGGACCGGCGCTGCAAGTCGTGTGGGGCCCTGGGTTGCATTGGATTGCGGAGGGACCAGGGCCTCCAACTCAACGGCAGACACACTGGATTTTTGCTGGGCCTTGCGGCGGAACAAGTGGGCAAGGCAAGACTTTTTGGCAGTCGTTTTACGGCTGTCAAAGGTGTTGCAAGTTTCGAGGTTTCTTGGGCAAGCAGAGAAGAAGTGAACGACTGAGAGATCGGGCCGGGCAGCAGGAACACTTTGGCGGCGGCACAGACGTTGATGGGGAAAACTCCGTCGAGTTGCAGCGCAGCGCAGACGGCAGGGTGGTTTTCGCGCGGAGCAAGTTGACCATGGCGATACGTGGTGTGAGCTTCTCGAAGCGTCGGCTGTGGGTTGGGGGCGGCAAGGCGAGCGGTCAAGAGAGAAAAAATTGTCTGGGCGCCATCATTGGTGCTTGACTTTCTTCAGCCACTGATGCCAATGGCGCTGGGTGTGGCGCCGGACAGTTTTAGTCAGCCAATCCAGGTTTTCCTCTCCAACGGCGCGGACCGGCACGCTCTCCCATGGAATCAGGGGCGGCAACGACAACAACATCAACAACGACGACGACCAAAAAACAGCCTCGAAGGATTTTCCAATGTTGCCACAAGCCAGCGAATGCGTTGTCTTGTGCGCAGCACAGGTATGTGGTCGACATGAGCTGCTCGCGGCGTCGGGCCTTTCCCTTGGCTCCGGCTCCCTGTAAGTGATTTTCGCATGACCCTGGTCCCAGGCCCTCCCCCTCCCTGTCGCCTTGCCCATTCTGGAAGAGACGACCAGAAACCGCCACTCTTCCGCCAAAAAAATGATGACGACCAGAGAAAATTTCGGAGCCGGTGTTTGCTGCGAGGGTTGCGTTATCTGATTGTTCATCATCACGACCGTCATACTCATCACTGGTCATCCAGTCGGCTTGTGTCGAGGCCGAAGGCGGTGAATCCAGGGACCAAGGGACCCAGGGACGACTGAGGGATTGTTCACTATTCACTGTTCAGTGTCACTGTTCAGCCTTGCCGAGTTCAGTTGAAGACAACACTGATGAGAAAGAATACAGAAGTCTACCTCTTACTGTGCTGCACTGATGTTGATGCGTTGTCCTCGTTCGTCTTCGATAGTGGCTCGCACGGCCATCACGGGAGCATCAGCCAAGCGCGCCGGTCCAGCGATAGCTCCCACAACTATACCATCAAACAACCAAACATCAACGTCGCTCTCCCGCATCCCGCACTATCGACTGTATCAGGCATGCTTGCTGGCCATTGACTGGCTGCTGAGTTTAGGACATGTCGGTCGGAGAGGAGGGTGCCCCGGTGGCATGCTTTCGGGGCTCGTGGGCGCTTTCTCGGCTGCCCGCGGTCATTGTGGGTCTCAACCATTTTTCTGCCGCTTTGCCCGTGAGCGACCTCTGCCTGGCCCCCCTCGCCCTCGCAGCCCACACTCCTCAGGTAGCATCCCCCACCGACACGCCATGGAGCCGGTTGGAGGCCCGGCATCTGGAGATGTCTGCACGCCCCGTGACGGGCCCTGCCCCGTCGGACGACATCATCCTCCCCAGTCGTCCCATCCTTGGATTTGTTCCTGTCCCATCCCTCTATAAAACCCAGCCTCTTCCCCGGCTGCCCACCATCCCTCACTCCCCTCACCACTTGACCCCTTTTACCATTCCACCATGGGCTTCTTCAGCAAGAACGAGCCGACCCACGAAGCGGACCCGGAGAAGCACACCTCCGAGGCTACCACCCCCAATGACTCTCCTACCAGAAACGCCTCGCGGGAGGTCGAGCAGCCTACCGGCAGGGTTCCTGCCATTTCGATCCTGCTAGGTGCCATCGCCTCGGTTGGTGGCTTCATGTTCGGTTACGAGTCTGGTCAAATCTCTGGTTTCATGCAAGAAACCGACTTCATCGCCCGCTTCGGCCAGAACGGTTCCTTTAGCAACGCTCGCCAGGGTACCATTGTCGGTCTGCTTTGCATTGGTACCCTGCTTGGTTGTCTCATCTCTGCTCCCGTGGCCGACCGCATTGGCCGCAAGCTTTCCATCTCCTTCTGGGCCTTTTTCTACATTGTCGGTGTCATCATCGAAATCACCTCGGACACCAAGTGGTACCAGTTCGCCATTGGCCGTCTTGTTGCTGGTTTCGGTATCGGTTCGCTCTCGACTTGCGTTCCCATGTACCAGTCTGAGTCGATTCCCCGCCGCATCCGTGGTGCCGTCGTCTCTTCCTATCAGCTGTTTATTACGCTCGGTATCTGGACCGCCTACATGGTAAGTTGAAGGAGAGTGCGACGGAGAAGGCTCTCGCTGACTTTTCAGATCAACTATGGAACCCACAAGGACTACTCCAACAGCGCCCAGTGGCGTATTCCCAACGGTCTCTCCGCCCTGTGGGCCATTCTTCTTGGCTCTACCATCCTCTTCATGCCCGAGTCTCCTCGCTGGGCATACCGCATGGGACGTGTCGACGAGGCCCGCCTCCAGATGGCCCGTCTGAACGGCTGCGACCCCGACTCCGCCCTCATCAACCAGGAAATCGACGACATTGAGGAGAAGCTCCAGGCCGAGCGCGCCGGCGGTCACCACCCGTGGTACGAAATCTTCACCGGTCCTCGCATGCTCTACCGCACTCTGCTCGGAATGGTCCTCCAGGCCGGCCAGCAGCTCACCGGTGCCAACTTCTTCTTCTACTACGGCACGACCATTTTCGCGCAGACCGGTCTCAAGGACTCTTTCGTCACGTCCATCATTCTCGGAACTGTCAACGTCGTCGCCACGATTGCTGGTCTCTGGATTGTTGAGAACTGCGGTCGCCGCAAGGCCCTCATGGCCGGTGCCGCCTGGGCCTTTATGTGCTTCATGATCTACTCGTTCGTCGGTCACTTCATTCTCACCGAGGGTGATGGCTCGAACACGCAGGCTGCTGGTGCTGTCATGATCGTGTTTACTTGCCTGTTCATTTGCGCTTTTGCGACCACCGTAAGTCGACCCCTCCTCGACCCCCCTTTTTTCAACCACCCCCCTCCCCAACCCATTACACTCTTCTTTTTCGACAAGTACATGCATACTCAATGGCTCTTGCCACTGGGAATCGATTGTCGCTTCTTTTCCGGTCAAAATGAGCCGAAATACCCAAAAATCGCCCCCTGAGCCCCCCTGACCCCTAAAAACACTTCCTACACTTATAAACCACCCCAAATGATGACCTAGATGCTAACAATTCATAGTGGGGTCCACTCGTATGGGCAATCGTTGGAGAGCTGTATCCTGCTCGTTACCGTGCTATTTGCATGGCCCTGGCGACCGCCAGCAACTGGTTGTTCAACTTTTTGATCTCCTTTTTCTCCCCCTACATCACCGAAGCGATCGACTACCTGTACGGTCTGGTGTTCGGCGGCTGCTGCTTGGCCCTCTTCTTCATCGTCTACTTCTTTATGATCGAGACCAAGGACCGCTCGCTCGAGGAAATCGACACCATGTACGTCCTGCACGTCAACCCCATCACCAGCGCCAAGTGGGACAGCAGCAGCCTGCGCCAGGACGGAGCCCCCAACACCGACAACCTCTACCTTACCGAGGGCGGCCGTGGTATCCGCAAGGACCCCGAGGCTGTTGGCGGTGTCCGCGGCCGCAGTGTCCACCAGGAGGAGGCCCTGCCCGAACCCAAGGACATTGAGTCGACCCAGGCATAGATTGATGTTGAACGAGTGACGGGGAGAGCGCAAGAGGGAGTTGGCGCGCAGTGGGTGTAATGTTTCTCTCTACTCGCATCGATATCCGCTTTTTTTCACTTTTCTATTTTTTCTTACTGCATAGTCTGGTGTTTTAATTTGGCGGATGGGGAGCATGTTTTCTATACTTTTTTTTTTGGGATCGGACGATGGAACGACGAAGAATCGACGAAGGACGTTCTTTTGCGTCGGTCGCATCATGGATGCCACCGACCGAGTATAGTGTACCATACCACCACAAGGGGATGGATGGAAGAGGAAGAGGTGACGGGGAAGAAGCAGAGGAAGACAAAAAAGCGAAGAGACGAATCAAATCAAATCAAAGAACAATCCCAAAAAATCACTCCAAAGACTCTTGTCCAGAGCCTGGTGGCAAATTTTGTGGTGGCACATATGCGGCGAATATTCGCAGCACGTCTGTCGGGGAAATTTTCGGCTCAGGGAATGGTCAGCCGGAGCACATTCAAACATCCACGCCGGTTTCTTGTGTGTACCACGAGTTTTGCCACCAAATTTCAGTCTCTATTTGGTTTTGTGTACAAACCATGGACCACTGACTGACAACTTCAGCAGACGAGTAGTGTTGCGACCAACTTCGTGTCACTCCTTCAGCATCGAAATCAACCTGGCGATCGGCAAGTCGGCTCAGCTCAATTCAGCTTCTCGCGTTGATCAGTGAGTTGGTTCATTGACTGCCAATACCCAACTTCTCGTCTCTACTGTGCAACTGCAACAACAATCGTCCATCTCTTCTCTCCACCCATCCCTCCACACGCGCTTGTTCCGTCTTCCATCTCTCCAACGCACCTCCTGTCGAAGACCTTCCGCATTCAGCTTCTCAGCAGGTACCCCAAAGTCGTCACTAAAACGCCCTGCATTAGCTGGCGCTTTAGACAATGCAGGAGCCCACCACGTGCTAGTTTTGGCACCACGTGGCCTGGTAGGTACCAGAGCATGTGTCTAGTTGGATGTAGTGCATCAAAGGTAACTACGGCGATTGAGCAAGTTCTCTTGCAGGTAGGTAGGTGGTGGGGTTGAGATTGTGCCTCCGACATTTCCCGGTTTCTACCACGCTCTTTGCACGATAGCACATCATGCGTGGTACTAGCTGAACTCGCAATTGGTTGTGTACAAGCGGGCACAAAACGTACGCACAGCGGAGAAACCGCCGCTCGAAGGGCTTACTCGTTCCCGGACTGCCTGTCCATGCTTACATACATGACTTCCCCGCAAACCGGAGCACCACACACGCCTTCTCGTTTGATTCTTAAGTGACCGACGTTGGACAGGCAGGGGATGGCAAAAGTCGAGAAAATTGAAAACAAACAACTCGCCCGGGTGGCTTTTGGCAGCGTCCGTTGCCCGATTTCGACCAAGTCAATGTCACGTCGACTGATTGGTGGATTATGGACCACGATGGACTGGGTCATATTGCGCTCTGAATGCGTGGACTGATGAAGAGAAAAGATCGACAATTGAAGTGCGTTGAGAAAAGTATTGCATGTGGCTAAAATATGCTTATCTGGTGATCGAGAAGAATGGAAAAGAAGTTTTCATGTGCGTCTGATGCAGAGAGGGGGGAGCGAAGAGAAGTGACGGACCGGTGACAATCGAATATCGCCAGGGTACATGCCATCTCAAGGCGCGCACATGGTGCTCTAAGGATCGGAGCGCGTCGGGGCGTAATGCACATGTCATGGTTCTACCATGTGTGGATGGACGCGTGAGTACTGTGTAGACACGCCCTACCTCGTTTTCTGGCTCCTGTCCGTTTTCTGCGCGGAGATGGAGATAGTGGAGATTTCTTGATGCATCATTGCATGTGGGATACTGCACACACACTGCATTTCAGCAAAGATGAGAATGGAGAGGTGCTGCTTCTGTTCGATCTTCTTCCTCCGCTTCTACAACCTCTTTCTGCTCTGCTTATGGAGGTGATTGCTGAGGTGCTTGAACCATCAACACCTGGCTTGTCTCTTCTCCTTCACCTTCCAATCATCTAATTTGCGCTGCGGGCGTACCGCGCTGCAGCGCATTCAATTCCTCCTCCGCCGCTCAACCAGCATCTTTTGCGACCGGCACATCATGATCTCGCTCCCAAACGCCTTACCATCACTGAATCCTTTCGTCGCAAATCTTCCCGACCCAGAATCTTCTGGCGCGCGACGGCACCGCAGCACACTCTCGTCACTTCTACTCTCTTCAACGAGACCTGAGGTTTTACGGCCACACTTAGTCAGGGTCTGGCCTTGAAAGGAATCCAGCCCTGCCCAGGTGCGTGACCCGATACGCCTCTTACTGAAATCCTGAACTTGCATCTGATCCTGACGAGATCAAAACTGCTCAAAAACCAGAGTTGCTCTGTTGGCAAGATTCGGAAGGCGACGAGAACCGTAAGATGAAGCGGTTCTAGGAGAACTGCACGAAGTTTGGCGCGTCAGATTGAAATGGCACGCGTAGGATGGAAGACCAATGGCGCATGAACCTCCCTAGTCGTGCGGTCATCTGTTACCTCTTCGACTCTTGCGCTGGAGATTGAGAGTTTCAAAATTGAAAAGCAAAGTCGTCTGCTGGCATTACGAAGATGCCCATGAACAAGAAGAGTCGCTCAAAGTACCGTGCCTTTGATTGAAATGGTGATGGAAAGAGACGCGGATTCGAGTATGTTGCATAACAGACTAAATAACCGCAACGGCCGTTCCTCCGTGGTTCCTGCAGCTGGCAAACGAAGGACGCAATTTTTTGCCGGTCAGATTCAAAGCAAGGTGGAGCTTCGGACGCAGTGTAAAGTTGGATTGCGGACAGACAGACGGATAGACACAAGTCGCAACGATTGGAGGAATTCAAGCTACCACAAGCAGAAGGGACCCGGAAAGTAAACAGACAGACACAAATTCCTGCCTGGACTGCACAGAAAAGATTTCTCGGAAAGATACCAAACGCAGAACAACCAAACCAAAGCAATGCAGAGCAACCTAAAGCTTGATAGCAGCTCGTGGAGACATCAAGGACGTTCCATGAAGGCATGGATTCGTGAGTGCGTATTGTAAATACCGTGCAAGGCCTGGCAGTGAAAGACATTGTCTGAGGCTGCGGGGTCGCACTTTTCTGCTGCTACTCAATCCACCGGTCCCTAGATAAGCAATGGTTGGACACAACAGCATGTAGATGAGTGCTCATCATCATGACGTTCAATGACATTACCATCGTGTATAGGACTACGCTATGCTATACTGCGCTTACTCTAAAAGGTCTCAGAGACGAAAGAAGGAAAGGAAAGACCAGGAAGGCAAGCGGCGTGGACAGAAAAGCCGACTAATTACTTGCTCCCGTGACCAGCTACTCGGCACAAAGGCTCAAAAAAAGACGCAAACTCGGAATCAAAGACAGAGACAGCAACATCCCCTGTTTGGAGTCCGCTTAGTTCCGATACGGCTGATGTCCACCGCTGCCGTCATGGTGCTCGCGCTCGCGCTCCACGCCCTGCGCGTGCTCCAACGCAGCCGCCGCCTGGTAGCCGTCGCCGTTGGAAAGGTGGCCGGGCTGGTCTTGCTGGTCTTGCCGGTGCTGCATCGAGGGATCGTATGAAAAGTCGTCTGGTGCGGTCGATGCCGCAGCGTATATATTGTGGTGATCTGTGGGCGGGGGAAGATGCCGCTGGTGCTGCGGATGCGTATGTTGCGATTGTCGTCGCTGTTGTTGGTGATGAGGATAAGCGGAGTGTTGGTGTCGAGGGTGGGTTTGCTGATGCTCTTGCCATGGCGCACCCCGTGCGAACGTCGCCTCCATTGCGGCCATGCGCGCCTGCGCTTGCGTCTGTCCCGAATCCACCCCGTCAATCTCCATGTCCATATCCACGGCAACGTGCATGCCCGCCGCTGCGTACTGGGTCTGCTGCTCCAGCCCCATCATCTGCGGCGGCACCCACGAGCCAGCCCTGTTGGCAAACGGATTGAACTGATCGTGCGACGTCTGCCACATGAGATTTCCCCAAGTAGGATCGGGGTGAATCTCCCACGGCTCCGCAGGAGCGGCGTCGAAGTGGGATTGATCTTGGAAGAGATCGAGGGTCGCGGCGGACATCGATGTCTGGGCGTGGTTCTGTTGTTGAACATGGTGCTGCGGCCAGGAATCCAAGTTGCACTGCTGCGTCATCTGGCGTCGGTGCGTCATATGCGCCGATATCTGATCGAGCGAGACGCCGTGCTGGTCCCGATGGATCTGGCCAAAGTAGCCCGCCGATTCTGACATCACCGTTTGGTAGTGCTGGCTATGCGACTCTGAATGTTCTCCCGACTGGCTCTGCCACATTGACGGCCGCGGCGTCTGGAGCGGCGAGTCGTCACCCTCCGACTCCGGCTTGGTAAAGACCATTTCAGCAAACGCGTGGATCTTGCTGTCTTTGGAAGACGCAAAGCCGCGCAGCTGCACGCGAATCTGCTCGCACGCGCCGCGGGCTGTGGCGTTGCCCATGTCGGACATTTTCTCCAGCCACTTGATGAGTTTTTTCAACACTGCCAGAATGGAGTCGCGGTCGGCTTTGGGTTCCGTCATGTGGTAGAGCTCAAAGGCCAGCTCGAGCATGAAGACAGTTATCGCCTGCATGAGGTGGTGGACGATGCACCACCATGGGCCGTTGCGGTAAAGCCAAAGGACGTCGGGGTCGTCATCTGGGAGGAGATCGGCCATGCTTCTAGCAGCTTTGACGCACTCTCGCGATCGTTCGTTGTTTACTACTTTGGAGTCAGGGCCAATGTTCTTGATTCGTAGGTCGATGCGGCACAAGCAGGGTCGGTTGAGCAGAATCTTGGTGCTGTAGAAGGAGAATCCAAGCAAAGTCCTCTCGCGATGAGTAGCAGGCGAAGTGCTGAAACAGAATTGGTAGTGCGACGGAAGATTCCTGTACCATTGGTCCAGTTCCTCGCTGAGCGCGATGATGGCATTGCGGGCTGTTTCCCAGGATTCCGTCACAGTTGCCGCAGAGTACAGTTTGACAAAGACTTTTTGCGCAATGATGGCGAGTAGGATGTGATGGCGGAAGCAAGTCGTCATTGAGACGTCTTGAAGACCATTCGTTAGATTTCCATCTTGGTCATCAAGATTCATTCGATGCAAGGCTGGCGAGACATTATCCTCCTCGACTGGATCCGGAACCGGTACAGATGCGAACAAGTGATTGATGGTCGGCGGACGTCCAGTAATTTCACAGAGGACGTGATCCAGACGATAGAGGGACCACCACACGCGCACTCGCTTCTCTTTTTGGGCAGGCGGGAGGGAGGGCGTCTCGGATCTCAGATGAAGCCCGAGAGCGACGGCATGGCGACAAGCAGAGCCAACCATGACCCAGGCGCTGCATCAACGTCAGGAACACAGTCGACGGCATCAAATCATCAGAGAAAAAAATGTAGAATACCGGCTCACCTGGCCAATGGCCAAGTAGTAAAACGAAATCAGGGCAAGCACCTGAATTCCCTGAATGTCTGGGTGTTCCAGCAACGTTTCCCCATTAAAGCCGAGGTGTCGCGCTCGAGTGTAGTAGATGAGGTGGTCGCGGTCGTCACCTCTCCAAGGCGCTTCGGCAAGGTGCGAAAACCTGGCTCCAATAGCAAAGACGAGATTCAAAATGGCCCGCCATTTGGCCGGCAGACTTTCTGGATTGTGAGAGCCAAGATACATTTGGAACTGGCCCATAAAATCCGACTTGCTCAACGCGGGAAACATGCACTGTACATGCTCCATGTAGCTCTCGCACATGTTGGTGGCCATTTCGGCAGGTGGCAGTTCATCCTTGTCGACATTGGACAGCAACAGGACGTCTTCAGAGTCGACGTGATAGTTGTAGTCCGAAACCTTGTCTTTGGGTCGGGTCCCTGGCGCGTGACGTCGTCTGTCTGCTTCCAGGCGGTCCTTTTTCGCTCTTTCGCTGTCCCCCGCCTTGCCCCAAGCATTTTGTCCCTCGCACTCGTCCACCGTGTGCGAATTCTGCACGTGGGCGAGCCTTTGAGCCCAAGCAACGTCCGACACTTTGCCAATGAAGCCAGTGGCCCGCGTCTGTTCGGTCTGGTTCAAGTCCTCGCCAACTAGGTCGACTGACTGTTGCGAACCGACGTCGGCAGATACCAAGGCCTCTGCGTTCTGTGTCTGCTCGATGCCGGGCGAGCGCGATCGCGGCCGCTTGTTGCTTGCTGGAGCGCCGACTGTGAGAAGGCGCTTTTGCGAGGCCGTCGAGGCTATGGAAAGATCATCTTCTGGGACCTGGGGGTTTGATTCGGTCAGTGGCTACGTCGAAGCATATGTCTGGAACATTCTGACAAGTTTCCACCGTGGCAGCCTACCTCGGACTCGAGCGCCTTGATCCTCGAGCGCATGTCTGCAGGCAAATGGACACTTGTCGAAAGGTCGCGAAGGAGCTGCAACATGCGGTCACCGCGCTCCAGGCCCCTGGGAGCGTCAGCTTGGGGATCAAATGGCCAGACGGGCCGGGCTAACATCTCACTTCTTGTGGCGCTCTCGCTTCCCGTCATTGTAGACGCAAGGCAGTTGGAGTTGGTCACAGTGGTCACAGGTGGGCTGCCTTCCGCTGCACTTGATCTTTCGCGAACGACATTCGGCGCATGCCTTTGCAGTCCTCTTCTTGTCGGTCGCAGCAGGAGGTGTGTGTACTCGATGTCGCAAGGGGGGTATCGCGACCTTGGCGGAGGACGAGGGAGGAGGACCCATGCTGACTGAAGAAGGGCTCCCATTGCCGACCTGGCTTGTTCCACGGCCGGTGACGGTGTTGCGTGAAGGTGTGCTGACCGGGGAGGCGGCCGAGCTCCGTAAAGACTCTTCACTGATGGATAGAACCCGATGCGGCGGCATGGTCGAAGATTAAGGCAGAGGCCTGCTCAAAATGAGGCTGTGAGCCGATTCTTGAAGTCGCTTTCGGCCATCTCACCTTTTGACTGGCGTGGACAGTCCCTAGGCCATGAATCAAGGGCGACGGCTGGTGGGACGAGTTGGACAAGCGGTTGAATCAACCACTTGTCCGACGGGTGGGTTGTTGTTAGAGAGGAAAGAGACAGCTGCCACGATGACGGCTTTCTGGGCAAAGTCTGCAGATTCCAAGCAAGCCCTGAAGAACAACATGGGAGATGTGGATCTGGGTGCTCACGTGGCGCCGACGACGCGGAACAAGCAAGCGACGAAATTTGGCCAGTCTGTGGCGAAGGAACCAGGTTTGACGCAACCCATCGAGTAGATTCAAAAGTATCGACGGGGCCAACCTGTTGTGGGATATGCGAGCTGTGAGATGAGGCTCAGGTTGGTGGCACGGGGACGCGGGCATTGCTCCGGACTAGGCCGTGGGCGGCCATGGCTGAGACTTGACGACAAAGACTGCTCATGTTGGTGATGATGGCGGTTGCAGACGTCGTCCAGACCATGATGCCGCAAAAAAGATGTCGAGTGTAGCGCAGAGCCTCTTCCTTGGGCTTTCGTGCGTTTGGGCGCCTTTGGTTCGGGTACGAGACGCCGGAACAAGGTCCGACGGTTGCCATTAGTCACGTCACATGATCGGGGGGACTACCATTATACACCAATTACCATTCAAAGCCATCTATTCGACTCGAGTTCATCGGTTCTTTTCCATCATGAAATTCATCGGGATTGAATAGTTTCTCTTCCAAGTTTTCGTGGCTCGTCTGAACTACCAATGCAACCATAACCCACGCCATACGAAAACATGTACATTGCAACTGTATTCAATCCAATCCTACTCTGATCCACCTTTGACCACTCTCGGCATCTCCATCTCCACTCCAATCTAATCAATTCCTCCAACACCTTGCCAAGCCATCATCTGCCCAAATTCGGTCACTATACAGCACACGTCGTCTAAACCTCGGCCCGGCCTCAACTACCGAGACATAACGACAACCGATGCCGACCTGACTGACGCCGGACCGCGCAATCATCCACATCACCATCAAAGCATCAAAAGAAATCATATCCAAACGAAAAGAGCAAGGAAGGAATCACCATGGAACAACCTGCGCCATCCCCGACGCCGGCGGCAGCCGAATCGCAATACTTCAGCCTCAACCCGCCTCCCGCCAACCTATCGAACCACCTAACGCTGGCCCGCGCCTTCATCGAGCGTCATGCCTCCGAAGGTCGAAGTGTCGCTCTCGTCACTTCAGGTGGTACCACGGTCCCTCTCGAAGAGCAGACCGTCCGGTTCATCGACAACTTCAGCGCCGGCACGCGCGGTGCCACGAGCGCCGAGTACTTTCTGCAACAAGGCTACGCCGTCATCTATCTTCATCGCCAGTTCAGTCTGCTGCCGTACAGTCGGCACTACAGCCATGACAAGCGCTCCTTCCTGGACTTCATGGCCGAGGATCCGGCGACGGGGACCGTTGTCGTGGACGAGGAGCATCAAGCCAAAATGCTGCGCGTGCTGCGGCAGTACGCCGAGGTCAAGCGTGCCAACACGCTGCTCATCCTAAGTTTCGTCAACATCACCGACTACCTGTGGGAGCTGCGCGAGGTGGCCAAGCTGATGCGTCCGCTGGGCGCAAACGCGCTATTCTACCTGGCGGCTGCCGTGTCGGATTTCTTTGTCCCTAAGGACCGCATGGTCGAGCACAAGATCCAGTCGGCGGAGGAATTCTCCTCATCCGCATCCAACGGCGGCGCCGCCTCTTCCAAGCCGCCCCCTGCCGCCCGCACACAGGGCAAATCGCTCATCATTGATCTGGAACCGGTCCCCAAGTTCCTGAAGCAGCTCGTCGACGGCTGGGCGCCCGAAGCCATGATTGTGTCATTCAAGCTGGAGACAGATCCCGCCATGCTGGTGCGCAAGGCCGTGTACGCGCTGCACCGCTACCACCACCATCTTGTCATTGGCAATTTGCTCAGCACGCGCAAGTGGGAAGTCGTGTTTGTGAGCGCCGAGGACGACGATGAAGATGATCTCAGAGGTGATGCGAAGAGTACGGCTGAGAAGTGGATCCGCGTGCCTCGCAGTCGGCGCGCGCGTAGCGCGTCGGGCATTGAGTCGTTGGTGGGCAAGGCGGCGGGACGCGGGTTGCTGCCGAGTCGGAATGGAGGCGAATTGGGAGCTGACCCCGATGCTGCATCTGGAGCTGATGACGAGGAAGCGCTGCGGCAGCAGTTTGTTGAGGAAAAGAGCGTCGACGCACAGACAGACTTTGGGACCGGAGAGCCGTCGGTCGAGATTGAAAGTCTGATTGTGCCTGAGATAGCAGCGATGCATGGGCGGTTGATTGAGAAGGCGAAGGCGAGGGCAGAGAGAAGGTAGGAGTGGAAAGTGCGGATGGGCAGGGGTAGGGGGTAAGGGGAAGCAGCGAGGGGCGGACACGGAGGTAAGTCAGTTTATCTGCTGAGCATGCAAGCGGAGCAGAAAAGAGAAGAGGCGAGAAAAGCGCAGAAACTGCAGGCTACCCTCTTGCATATCCATTTACGACTGGTTGCTGTTAGCATTCCACTTCGCCAAAGTGCAGGATCTCGCATCGGACGGGATCAAATCATTGACAGCCAAAGCCACTAGTTAAGTGAGTAGTGTCCGTTGCTTGGGATCTGGAATGCAGCCGCAAGTCAATACAAACACTTCCAATCCACGTCCTACCACAACCGCGCTGCACCCCCTCTCCCATCTAATCCACGCCCCAGACGCCCAAGACATCTCTGCCTCCTTCAACACGACCATCTGCCCTCCCCTTCCTCAGCTGCAGCTTCTTGACGCGCCGAACCAACAGCCCGACAGCCAAGGGTCCAATAATCGTGCACAGCATGATGGCCCACGTGGCAACGAGGAAGATCTCATCGGAGAAGATGCCCTTGCTCTGCGCGACTGACGAAATCAAGAAACCAATTTCGCCCCGTGCTACCATGGCGCTGCCGATAATGGCGGCTGGGTAGAGCGAGACGGGTTTTGCGGCGTCCGGGGACGAGTTGCGCGTGGAGGCAGTAACGGCGGCGTCGGCGATGGGAGTGGGCGATGATGATGAGGGTGCTGCGTTTTTGGTAATGGATACATCTGCTGGAGCCGGTGCTTTGGAGCTTCGTGCTGCGCCGCCCTGGGGCCTAGCAGTGCTCGCTGTTGCAGGCTGCTTGTCCTGATTCTTCGTCTTTGCCTTTGATTGAGCATCATCGCGGGACGACGACACCCCCACGAGGTGCGGCACTGACGACCAGCGGAGCTTGCTTTGCCGAAGACGCTCGACGAGTTGCGTCGAGACCGAGAAGCGGACGAGCCAGAGACCACAGGCTAGCTTGCCCAGCAGCATGAGCAGCGTGTAAATGACGCCACGCCAGATGACCGGACCTGCGAACATTCGGGAAATGGGGATGGAGAAGCCGACAGAGGCCTACGAGGACTGTTAGCGTATGGGGTCGGTATTGTGATTTCTGAGATTCTTACGAAGAAGAGTGGCTTTAGTATCCTTTCGACGGCCTGCTGGTAGTAATGCTCATACACTGCGGAACCTGTGGGGTGGGACGACGAAGCGCAGCTCACGCCTTCCGCGATTTCAACGTTGCCAGGAGTTGAGAGGGGAGCTTGGTCCTCAGTATGCGAGACATCCTTTCGTTTAGACCTTTTGACAGGGTGGTGTGGAATTTCGGTGTCCCACCAGCTAATACACGCCCCGGCAATGTAGGCTGTGAAGAGGTTCGAGGTTCCCGCGAAAGATCCGCCTGCCACGAGCGCAAAAAGAATGGCTGTATGAATGGCAAAAGGGGTGTGCTGGTGGGACAGCATTTTCTCAAGCATTCCATTCGGCTCCTTTTCTCGGCGCCTGTTCAAGAACACAGTAGCAGGCTTGACAATGAAGCGGCAAACTAGCGGCGTGAGCACGGCAAAAGCCAATGAGACAAACACAGGTCGAATGACGGTTGTCGCATCGAAAGACGAAGAAGATCCGCCGAGGTTCGAAATCACCTGGACCATGACCAATCCGACGACATCATCCATCATGGCAGCGCTCGTGAGAACCACGCCAAGCCGTGATCTGGTCAGACCGCTCGTACTTAGTACAGTAAAGGTAGTGCCTAAGCTCGTCGAGCATAGTGCTGCGCCTGCTGCGAACGCCTGCAGTGGAGTAGCGCCGACCAAGTCTTGAAGGATAAATGAGAGGCCGATTGGAAGGCCAATGCCGGTGATGGCCACGGCAACGGAGAGGAGGAGATTTGCCTTGAGCGATGCAAACGCTGTCGAGAGACCGCCTTTCTGAGTCAGGATCAACCATTTACAGAGTCTGGAAAGGAGAAGCACCTTCATAGACAAGTAGAATCAGGCCGAGGTATCCAAGCTGGACGATGGCCTCCTCCGTTGACTCCCCGAGCCATTTTCCACCAGGAGTACCCCATGCTACGCCGATGAAGATCTGACCGAGCAGGCCGCAGTAGAGGGTATTGTTAACGATGACATTGATGAGATTGAGAATGACGAGAAACGATGACTGGGTAAGAATGGTGACGATGCCAGGTTCGTGGTACGGCAGCGAGGCAGCCATGATAGCTTCTGAGGCTGGCCGTCACATTCAGTCAGCAGCAATTATGGTCGCACTTTCAGGCCCAGCGGAAGAGCCTGTTGATGCGTACTCAACGGTGCTATCGGACAAAAGAATGGCGGAGAGAAGTGCCCAGAAAGGGTGACGTCAGGGGTTTATCCGTCTCGCTTCCAAATGCGGTCAAGTGCGATCTCGCTTACAACCTTCTCTTGACAGCAGGCTCGTCTTCCATCAACACCACCAACGCAAATGCTGTGCATCAATTGCAAGCGTACTCAGCAAGTTGAGACAAGCTGAACTTCCACGAGTAAAAGTCCCGCTTCTTAGACGCCGCCTCGATGCGTCGAACCTGGACCAAATGCCATCGGACCTCGCGCTTTGGAGACGAACCTCCATGTTCAAAGAGTCGAAACTAAAGTCACTTACGTCAATGGAGATATCAATGTCCTTCAAGCTTGCGCCTACTCCTCATGGCAGTCATGAGAGTGGACTTAGCCTCAGGGTCACTGTCTCACTCAGCTAACGCGTTTCAATCGTCAACTCGGTGTCGGGGCCCTCACGGCATCAACGGGCACTAGAATATCCGTCGCAGATCCGGCCTCAGATCCGCCCCGCTGTACTCCAGTCTGTCGATCCGTTCATTCGAATGTTTTGCGTTGCAAGAGAAAATTGGTTCAAAAAGGCTGCTTGCCATCAGATAAGCATGCGGCACGGAATCCTTCCTCTCGTCTACAACTTGGCGGCTGACGCTTGAGACTGCTACTCACACAGAGAGGCTGACAAAACGACACAATCGCTTGATGATGCGCACTTTCCATGACATGGCATGTTTCCAAAGCAATACCGACAACATGTTTTCCCAAGCCGACCGAATGCCCTCGGATGAGAAATCGGCCGCGGTCTTCCACTCGGAGTGGTTGGAAATCAAGGACTTGATCCTCGGGCGAGGCATCTGACCATGACTACGTTGAGCGGCATGAATTCCAGTCCCAAATCATGTTGCCAAGAACAGCTCCTGTCTCGAAACCAGTCTTGACTACGGATTCGGCGGGTGTGGCAGGCTGTGCCGGTCCAGTTTCGCGAAACGAAGCTCGAGGCTTCAGACATAAGGGTCGTCGCCCGCCCACTGCCGCCTGCCGGGACGCTCGCGCGGACACGACCTCATTCTAGTCCATACATCCACCACCGGCTTCTGCATCGCCCTGTTCGGCATCTCCAGTTCAAGGTCTCCATCATGTCAATCTCGCAGAATTTCGCCGACAGCTACGTTGCGTTCGAGTCGCTGCGTGCGGCCGCCAAAGACAAGGAAAGACACCATGGAGAGACGATGGCCATCATTGCTGGCGAGTTTGACAAGTACACGGTTTGGGCCGACAAATCTGGCGCGGCGCGCTCCGGCAAGGACTTTCGACTTTCGCTGGACTACCAGTTGCGAGAGGCATCTTTCTACAAGGACCAGGTCGTCAAACTGTTGCAGAATCTTCAAGAAAATACGGAAAAGGCTCTCTCCATGCTGTCGGATGAGCAAAAGAATGAGAATGATGGCCAGGTCACCGACCCTGATGCTCCAAATCAAAGAGACAGGAAAGCCGACGAGCCGTTAAAGGAGCAAGAAAAGAACGTTTCGCAAAAAGATGAAGTCGTTGATGGGGCGACCAAACAGGAGACGGAAAACACGGTCGAAGATGTGCCAAATACTGAAAAGCTCAGCTCGGATTTTTGGAAGTTGATGAGCTCGATCAATACTACCATCACAACGCTGGAAAAGGTCCCCGTGCGCAACCGAAATTCAATCAACGAGGTCAAGGATG
The DNA here is from genome assembly GCF_038381095.1 of Phyllosticta capitalensis. Lineage (NCBI taxonomy): Eukaryota > Fungi > Ascomycota > Dothideomycetes > Botryosphaeriales > Phyllostictaceae > Phyllosticta > Phyllosticta capitalensis. The sequence continues at coordinate 1,736,172 of NW_027117448.1, read as the reverse complement.
ATGAGCTCGAAGGTGGAATCGCTCGCGAACACTTTGACATCTTACATGTGAGGGACAAATTGCCAGACAAGAACCTTGATCCCAAAGTTATCACACGTCTGGGGAAGATGATTACGCGTCGACGGCAGCTGCTTTTGTCGCTCAGAAGTCGACGCGACGAGTTTCGGATGAGCGTCTCAACTTCTGATGCCTCCGTGCCGAGCCTGCAAAAAGTCACCGTCCTGGACGCTCCTCCCAACACTGCGGCTACGGAGAACTTTGAAGAGCAGGGCGACAAGCGCGACAAACCACTTCCCAATATTCGGGACAGCGTTTTGTATGCTGCCTCTGAGCATGATTCCATATCCCAAGGCTCGACACCAGAGGGGAAATCAAATGGCGGGCAACCTCCTCAAATACCGCCCCGACCAAGAAACTCGGCTGGACTGGGAATGACGCGGTTCGAGTGCAAGTATTGCTTCATGACCCCGTATATCCCGTCTGACACTGCATGGAAGTGAGTGCTCCTTGCCAAAAATTTGGAAACAGACTGATTGTCGACAGAAATCACATACTCCGCGACCTCCAGCCCTACGTCTGTACATTTCCGTCATGCAGCCTCGTCGACCGCGTTTTCGAAAACCGCGACGCTTGGTGGGAGCACGAGATTTCGCATCATCGGTCGCAATTCTACTGCAACACGCCGGGCCACGCTCGTTATCGTGACCAGGCCACCTTCCAAGTCCACATGCGGGAGGAACACGATGCGGAACTCGTCCAAGATAAGCTGTTGGCGCGATTCCGTCGCCCAATCAAGGGCCAAGGTGGCAGGTGCAACCTTTGTTCACTTGAGACGCGCGATCTGAAACGACATGTTGCCCGGCATTTGGAGCAACTAGCGCTTTTTTCCATCCCGCGCTCAGACTTTGACGAAGGTGATGCCGCCAGGACAGCAGTCTTAAAGAGGCAATCTGCGGAAAAGGGGGCAAAATCATCACCAAAGACAAGACGAGAAATCAAGGCCAAATCTGCGAGTGCGGAGGAAAAGGTGGAGTCAATGCTTGATGAAATGAGTAAGGCAAAAAGTCTAGAAGAGACCAGCGACGATGACAGCACTACAACTGGCACCCGAAGCACTTTTGGACCATCGCCGAAAGATACAGCAACAACGCAATCGCTATTCAGGAGATCAGAGTCACGAGGCGATTCTCCTATCCCCGTGCCCATCAACAACCCGTACAGGAGAGTGGGAGTGCTCATGTTTACTTGGTCTGACCCAAGACCATCTATATCTGTACGATTGCCACTCCCAAAACACGAGCCTTGCTAACAGACTTAGTTTTTCGACCTTGAATACACCTTTCGCTGCCGTTACCATTTCGACGTGCGTGTCGAGGAAATTCCAACCGATGGCGACGTATCACAATACTTTACGCGGGGCGTCAGCGACCTCATCCGCGACTTTAGTGGGCGCTCAGATCTCATGATCATCTACTACGCTGGTCGCGCACGCTTCCTCAGCCGGTCGCAAGACCTTGAGTTTCGCAGCAATCGGGACTTTTTCGAATTCGACCAACCGTGTGCGTCCATGTCGTGGAAGCTGATTGAAAGCAAACTGCTGGCAGACAATGCCGTCAAGAGCGATGTGCTCGCGGTGCTCGAAGACAGCGCAGCGATAGATTTTGCGAGCGGGAACGAAATCAGCCAGATCTTGGAAACGCCAGATGTACGTGCTGCGTCGGCCGCTTCGTCTTCTGCGTCCTCGGACAACTCGGGAGAAGAAAAGAGAGACAGGTGCTTCCAGTTCTTGACGATGCGGCGGACGACGCCGTATCCACAAGCTTCTTTTACCGAGTCAATGAATCAGGTCTTGCTGGATTCGACGTCTGGAATCGATGCCTCTGATCTAGCATACCACATGACCCTTCAGAATGAACACGGCCACTCGACGCGGAATCCTTGTTACGTGTTCCACCGGCTGAACCCCCCTGGACGGGACATTGCCATAGCGCCATTGCCAGGGCCAAAAGAGGTTGACGAGCCAACATTGTCCGACGCAAATAAATCCGCAGGCAATGAACAAAAAGGAAATGGGAAAAAGGCACAGGCCGAGGCAGAAGTTGAAACTGAAGCAGACGGAGATGTAGACACGGCACCAGCATCTCCGGCGCCCAGCACCATGTCTGTGAGCAACCACCCGCTCGTCCTAATGGCGAAGAAGGTGACGCTCAAGCCTTTCGTATGGCCCGCCCAGTTCAACCCCTATTCCACTGAATATGTTAGCGCCCCTCGCACGAACCGTGACCGCTTACTTGTGCCCGAGTCGGCGTCTAGAAGCTCGCCATCGCCAATCGCTCGCGGCAACACAAGTGATGACCGCGACGCTGCGGGCCCGGTCGTCGAAAGAAAGCACTTTTCCTTGCTGCATCCACGCTTCCCGTTTCGCCATCAGCGAGACCAACGAGATCAGCAGGAACGAAAACAAGATATTCGGGCGCAGCAATTCCAATCTTTTACGTTTGATCAACTCCCACCATCGCGGCAAGACCCGACTCCGTCAAAGCGAAGGCTCCCTCGCCGCCGCAAGCCGAATGCGTCGGTCAGCGACAACAACCTCGACCTTCCCTCCACCCTGTCTCTTTCGCTGTCTCTATCTTTACCCACGCCTACACTCTCTCTCCCCGCACCGGCTGTCCCTCCAAATCTTGGCCTGAGTACCTACGACAGATACGAAGATGACGACAACGCCGCTCCTGGGCCAACAATTGAGAGAAGACGGCCATCATCAGCTGTCCTCACCCGGCGCAACACCATTGCCTCGACTCATTTCTTCAACGGCGGCTTATACGCCCCTCAACAGCCGCGTCGCCTCTCCCGTAGCACATACGACCACATGCGCAGCGCAAGTCAGAGCCACATCCAATCCCAACCCCAGTCCCGGACACTCACGCTCAATCCACGCAATACGGACACGCGCTCTATCATCCTCGACAGCGACGTTGCCTACCCGTACGGCGGCGTAGGCGTAGGCGGCGGCTACGTGGTCGAAGAAGACGCCGAGCTGGACTTCGAAGCCGACGCAGCGCCCGCGCCCCAGATTCCAACGCTCATCCAGCGGCCGCCGAAGCGCTCGTCGTCCCGCTCATCACTACACATGCTGACGAATCACGGCTCCTTTTCGCGGCGACGCCCGCTCACGGCCAGCGGTAGCACGCCGTCGCTGGCGAGCACCGTGGCCAACATGCTCGGCCCTGCTCCTGGCCCCATCTACAGTCCTGCGCCAAAGTCGAAGGACACGGGAACCGCAAACAACATGATGATGGCGGCTGGCCCTGTAGCGCTTCTCAGCCAAGCCAGTCTTGCAGCCATGTCGACCTCGCCAAGTCCTCAGGCGCCAAAGAAGGAGAAGGAGCCGCAGAGCTTGAAGCGCGCCGCCTCCATGTCGTTTCGTCATTCGCTGTCGCTTCGCCGCTCGATCACGGGGAGTCTGCGGCGGTCGGCCACGTTGATTGGGGTCGTGAGTGGTGTTGGCAGCAGTGTTGAGAGCACGCCGACAAAAGCTCCTCCTGTCTTGCCATCGTCTCCGCTGGCCGCCACTCCTGCTGTTAAACAGACAGAGATAGAACCTCGCCGTGTAGACACTGATGCCTTGGCGGACGCCGGAGATGAGCCCAGTGCCACCAAGACTATTGAAAAATCCGATTCTTCAGAACATTTCAGCACTCCCTCCGAAGGAATACTGGCGACGTCCCAGCCCCCACCAACGACACTACCCACACAATCGCGCCCTCCTCCCTCCCCCAAACCTGAACGCATCAGCGTCATCGCGCCCCTCCCGAACATCCCCTCCTTCCCCATCTTTGCGTCTTCCTCGCGCACCGACCTTGCCTCCATCCCTCTACCTCCAGCGCCCGTTGATGACGGGACCTACGTCGCAGGCGGTACATTGCGGCGGTCGCCGTGGGGATCTATGCGGCGCGGGCGGTCGCTGCGGCGGTCGATTTCAGGGCTGTTTAGCGCGGGGAGTGCTGATGCGAGGGGAGCGGGTGGCAAGGTGAGGGGTGAGAAAGGGGAGGGAGCGGAGGGAGGCGCTGGCGAGGGGGCAGATGGAGAGAAGAAGCAGACACAGAGGCGTGCGAAGAGCTTGAGTCGACCGAGCACGGCGTCAGCAACGATGACGGCGCAGAAGGATGGCGGGACCCCCGACGACGCGCTCAAAGGCGGCAGCAGAGACTCTGGCGTCCTGATGGAGAGCAGTGGGAACCGCAGTGGAGGTGGAGGGACCACGGGCACAGAGGACAGCGTGGCTGGTGGGAGTGGTGGTGCTGCTTCTCCGCTGGAGCAGAAAACCAAGCCCGAAGCTGCTGGCGTCAGTGAGATGGAGAAGAAGGCAAAGAAAAAGCGGAGTCGCGCCGAACTATGGGCAGGGTTCAGAGCAGGTGTGAGTCGACGGTTAGCTTAGCTTGTGATTTCAGGGGGATAAGGGCGTCTACATACGTGTGACCTGCACGACAGGAAGCGGGCGTCTGTCGCAGTTCTTGGTGGTTTGTTTGCCCATCCGTCCTGATATTTCTGTCTTTCCCTTCTTCTGGATGTCTGGCTGGGCTTTGTCGATCTGTCTGACTTGTTCAACTCAGCTCAATTCCTGACGGCAATAATGAGAGAGTAAGCGAGAATTACAGTACCACGGTGGGTGAAGAAAGAAATTGCTAATCTGGGAATCTCTTTCACCAAGTTAAACTCGCAGAGATGTGGAGTCCTCAAGCGCTTGGTGCCTCTAATATAGAGATTTTTTCTCTTGATGGGTATTCATAGGGAGCATTCAAGCGCTTGCGTCTGAAGGTGCGACGGCAACATGAAGTTGGGCCTAGGTTGAATTTCTTTCCTCACCTACTGTGGTACCTTTCCTACCGTCTGACTCGTGTCTTTTGACATGTCATGTCCAGAGCTCGCGTCGAAAGCGTGCATGCACGTCGGCATCGACACAACATCTATCAGCAAGAAACCAGCACGCATAAATCTGCTCGATCAAGCGGGACAAATCAGTTTGTGAACTTCTCATAGCCTCTTACTTTGACTCTGAGCTCACACAGCTGGATACCGAGTTACCAATTCCAAGTCAAACGGACTTCAAACACAGCCGCCGGTTACTCCAAACCAGGACATGGACGTCGTAGGATCGATCGTTCCCAAGTCAGAAAAGAGCCATGGATGTCCGAAAGCAGTGCTGAGGCTCAACCCCTGAGCTAGCAATCGTGGTTAGGTCTGAAGATGGTCGCAGAGGACAAGATGGTTGCAGGGGAACAGGCCAGAACAAAGTCAGCGGTGTTCATCATCTGGACTGAGATGGAGACTGGAAAGCTAAGAGACCGGAAGGACTGCGGCTTTGATTGACGCACTTGACGCAATAGTCACGCCTGTCACATCACGCGGCTGCCTTTGGCGCACCCCACTCACGTGGTCTCCTTTCCAGTCAACGACACGCAGGGGTATAAAAGCCGTGTTCCCTTCCCTGACTTCTTCTTCTTCAAGACAGCCAGCCGCCCGGCACTTTGAACTGATCGAAGTCGCCACATGGCTACAAATCCACCATCGCAGACGTGATTACTCTTTTCTGGTTCCCAGGGTGTTGCCCCCTGAATTTGAGCTGAAGTAGATTTTAAGTTTTCGCGTCTGGTAGCAAGAAGCTGGAACCGTTGTTGTCAGCCGCTATTCTTGCTGATACTGTTCACCATCATTGTTTGTGTGTGAAGGGTGGGCGCTCCTTGCTACTTGCAGTTTTTGGACGCGAGGCGCAAGTGCACCCGACAGGCCTTCCAACTCCAAGTACTGGATCGTGCAAAACATGGGCGCCAGACCACCGCAGTGCCTTGTTTGCAAGTCGATGTGCGTCTTTCCACAGCTCACACAAAAGGCCGCTGCGCATGTCGAGCAGATACAAGGACGGAGTGGGCAATGGTTTTATAGCCTTATTTCCAAGCACATGATCCATGTTGGCCAAAATGTGCGGTGCCGTGGATATAAAAACTCACTGCTTCTGTCCTCTTTCTTCCATTCATCACACCGAGAGGACTGTCTGATGCATATCGTCATCTCCCCCTTCCCACTTCGGGTTTTTTTTGGAGAGACGAACATCTATCTAGTTGGTGGCTTGTCTGTTCGCGGGGAAGTGGATTTTGCTCGAAACTTCTGCATCGACAACACACAGGATACGATGCTGCATGCCATCATTTCTGAAACATGCTGAACATGATTTTCTTGTTCTTGAAGTGTGAGTTGTATCTCGGTTGAGACTTTTGCGCAACCAGAGCTCAGCTCACCGCGGAAACAGCAGCGGTCCAGCGCGAAAGTGTCCAAAATCGTGTACCAAACCTCCACAGTCAGAGGGTGATTTGGCTGTGATATTCCCAATGAGCAGTAAAATTGCTTTGAAAAAGTCATTGGTGTCAGGAATGAGAGTATATTGGGCACATTTTATACTCCTCCGCCCCCGGAAGTGATCATGTGGCGAGCAGTCGAGTCAGCAGTGAATGTTGTCTCGCCGGGGGGTTGTCAGGTATAAATGCTTCTGCTTCTCCCTTCAAGATGGATCTACAAGCCTATTGCCCCCAATGACCAGGGCGAGAGTTTCGGCAACAAAGGCAATGAGAACTGTCGGGACGTCCCAGTTCCCATCATCTACTTGTTGCTCCCTGTCTCTGCCGGCTGACTTCCAAATCACTCACTTCCTTCGCATTCCCTGTCTGCCCATCTCATACAAGATCAATCACAGTGGAAATGATGCTCTCCATCATTGCATCTCTTTGAAGGGCAGTCTCATCAGGCATACTTAAATTCATTTTTAGTCTCAATCCTAGTTTCTTGCGTCTCCGCTGGAACGTCACGAGAAACCCGAAGAGCAAGCAGTCATTGGTCTTGGAAATGGCCGATCTTTCCAAAAGCCAGAAGGTGCACTTTGCGCCCGTCACGCTGGGAAGTTCGCGCGGTTTTATACTCTTCAGTTCCCTGGCACACGTGAGCAGACTTCGTTCAGGGGCTAGGCTTCAGGAGTCGTCATCCACACTTGTCTGCGTGCGCCTCGCAAGGTTTCTACCGGCGAAAACAAATCATGGGACTCGAACGAGTGGAAGGCATGACCGGACTTGCATGTTGGCGCCATTTTCCAGGGATGTTAGTCTTCACCGTGTTCATGCATTGACGCCGTCTCTTGTTGATTGCTAAGGAGGTATCGTCAGCAGATCGCACTAATCGTTCAAATGCAGGTTGTGAGAGAAGGCCTAGGTCAAACTTTTGTGACGGTGGCTTTTCAGCAGAGTCAGTGAATGGCAAAATACTGCGCGCAAACGATTCATATCCAAAGTGAAATGTCCAATTGCGTGTGTACAGGGAGCATTCAAGTGCCTTGGGTTGGACTTGCGTTCCAAAGTGGTATGTCCAATTGCGTATGTACAGGGAGCATTCAGGCATCCGGGTTGAACTTGTGTTCCAAAGTGGAATTTCCAATTGTATGTGTACATGGAGCATTCCAGCACCTCGGATTAGACTTGTGATCCTCAGACTATTTTGATTTCGACGGGCTAAGCTGGAGCTATCTACCAGGGAGGCCTTTCAAGACTCACAGGCACCGCCAATCAAGCGCCCCTTCACTCCTCTCCTCACTGATCCTCCTTCTCGCGACAAATCTTCTTGTGAAGCTTCCAATGCGCCTTCTGACAAGCACTGTCGCAGTACCTTGCGTGCTTGCACTTACCACACTTCTTGAGACTCTCCCTCTTCGTGCCGCAGTGGACGCACTTACCCTCCTTGACGCGCTTTTCCTCCTCCTCCATCCTCTCCAGCTCGGCCCAAAGAATCGTGCCGCGAGTGTCGATCTCCTCAACGTATGGCACGCCAAAGAGCAACGGCATGGCAACACGCGTCGCGTACTTCTTGGCCACCCAGTACTGGCTAGTCTTTGGGAAGTCCTTGAGCATCCGACCCTCGCCGCAGTGGCAGAGGTACGGGTGGAGCTGTTTGGCGGCGGGAGTGCCTGGCTCGCCAAAGGGGAAGAGGCCGTACTCGCATTCATCTCGGTGCTCCCAGGTGCGACAACGCTCGGCGCAGCAAATGAAATATTGATGCAAGATGCAGTCGTGCGCGGGTCCGATCACTCCCACATCACCCGCATTGACATGGTCGAATTGCTTCATGGCTGTAACGATAGGATCACGTGTCAGGGGTAGGACATAGCCGTCAATGAAGAGACCGGAGGTTGCCATATCGTGCCTCAACCCCACGAAAACAAATGCCATGTGTGGCTTCGAGCCCGGAATCGTACGAACGAAGTGAATGGTTGGATTCACCTTTCCGGGCTCGGCTATGGCGGTGGCCAAGCGGGTGAGCGAGACTTTTAGCAACGTTGTGGGACTCGGACACGGCAGATTGGGGACTCTGGGGCCGATAGTCCGGCTCATGGTCTCGACACCTTCCTCGTGGGACATGCAGCGCTGGGCAAACGACTTGACCCGCTCGCTGTTGTTGGGAGAGATGGCGATTTTGGGCGCGGCGTGCAGCGCGACGCGTGGAAGGGTCCAGGGGAAGAGGTTGCCAGAAGCGTCGCGATAGACTGGAAAGCAGCCCTTCACAGGAACACCACCAACGCCTGGATACATGGTGTGGGCGGAGAGCATGATGCCCGACCTTGATACCTCCCTGAACGCACGCGCTTCAGTTGGACCTGGGAATATGGGATAGGGAAGATGGACGAAAACGGGATCGCAGTTTCCAACAAAGACGCTGACCGACAGGGAGGTATCAACGCTCACCTCGGTCGTGGTGGTTGGATTTTTGGCGATCTCCTGGGCCACTGGTGACTCTGACGGGAGGAACTGCTTCACTTCAACGTGCTTGCTTGCAGTGGGACCGTCGAGGAGGAACAGGGCCTGTTCGCGCTTATCTGACGCAACGGCTGGTGTCCGAGGAACGGCAAGGCTGCGCACACTATCCAAGTTTCCGGCAGTCGTTGGCGGCTCCTTCAAAACGTGCAGGCGTGCCCGATCGGCGAGTCCGGTCTTAAAGATTGTGCTTTTGCCTCTCATCTTTTGGATGAAATGATCCATCGGCGGGATGAGATCAAAGTCCAGACTCACAGTCACGCCCTCGCGGGGACCATGGAGAAGAGCGAAAAGCGGGACCTGGCAAACGACGATGAGATCCGAGCTGCCTCTCCAGCCAGCCTTGTCTTCCTCGATGCTACCGATTCCATCTTGCTTGGTTTTCGAGAGCTTTCCGAAGGAACACTGAACCGAGTGAAACTCGTTTCTGTCACCCAGGCTGTGCAAGACTTCCATATGCAGGGGCATAGCTACAGTCTTTGCTTTGTCGTCCTCTGTGAAGAAGACCAGGCTGGATCTGGGGACGACCATGGCGAGATAGACGGTTGAGGGTACATCGGGTTGACCCAAAAGTCCCTCATGCTTGTCGTTAGGTGCATACATGTCGTAAGGGGCCTCGCCCAACCTCCTTGGCTCGACTTTCAGGAGCTCTGTGTCAAAAAGGCCGACAGTGTGGAATGACAACTGGAGCTCCTGGAGCCTGTGCTCGCTAAAGGACGTTGAGTCCATACCCTCAATCTTCTCGAGCAGCAGCGAAAGTACCCGGTTCCAGTCGACGTCAACATACGACTTCACATAATGAAGGAGAAGTGCGAAGCTACTCCTCGTGTAGTATCGCTGATCACCAGGAACGCGAATTTCGGCCTCCTCGATGATGGAGACCATGCCGGTCAAGCCGTCTCCTCTAGTCTCATGCTTGAACATGGACTCGTAGAGTTTTCCAAGGTACTCCGGGACTTCGTCCATATCGAAGACGGGCGCGCAGGTCTTGCCGTCCTTTGGGAACAAGTAGCGTTCTGAATCAGCAATTATGCGCCACGGAATCCGAAGGCGGTACTGAAACAGCTCATTGACATCCCATATGGTGGTCTCAGGCACAAAGCTGTCCGCGCTGATGCTGGCAAGGTATTGGGAGGGGGCAATTCCGAGAATCATGGACAAGAATTCCGGCGCGGTGCACAAGAGTTTCTTCAGGGAAGAGTTCATATTGAACGTCGTGGCTTCCTTGTGTGGCCTAATAAGGCTCTCTGTGTAGAGAATCGAGGATGGCTCATGGCGCAGAAGAGGAACGACGGCCGGCAGTAGAATCAGCATGCCAGCTTGATCGGCGACGTTGGCTGCGTCGATGACGTCGAAGAAGATTGTCTCGTCCTCCCATTTTGGCAATTGTTGCGTCGGGGCTGAGCTCCAGGCGTTCTTGTATGCGTATGAGAACTCAGGAGGCGCTGGTACAAGGGGATTGCCAGCCTGAAGGGTGTAGCAGAAGCGCACCGGATCACCACAGTAGAGGCGAAAGTCTACGCGGCGCGTTTTGACGAATGCTGCAAAGGTTTCTGACCATTGTCGAAACTGGGCCCTGGCCGCGTCGACGACTTTTTCGACAGCCGAAGGTGTGTAGTGGTCAATCTCATCAAAAGCAGACGCAAGATGGAAGCCAGTCAGAGGGTCCATTCCCCATGGAACAAAACGCTCGCTGAATTTCGGTGATGAAAATCCAAAGAGGGGATTCGCGAGGCCGCCTTTGAGAGCATACTTGTCGATTTCGTCCTCGTCTCGCTGGTTGCCAGCAACCACGCCCGTCCTCCAGAATCCTTCAAGGGCGACCGACATGGTCGTAAGCGAACGCTCAGCGTGTATTCCAGTAGCCAAGATGCTCTGAACGATGTGGCCACCAGCACGCATCTTGTGCATCGCGCGGACAGCGATGCTGCCTCGTGGATCGAACATTTCGATACTTTTACCCGCGTAGTCGAGGAACAGTGAGTGGACGCTGTGTAGGGTGGCATTGTCGTAAAAGCGAATCCACTTGCCATAAGGGCAAGAAGCCCAAGACTGGAGGGATTCACTGTACTCGGCAAGCTTTTCTGCCTTGCGGACGACGAGGGAAAGGTCTTCCTGAGGAATCGCCAAGTGGAAGAACAGGCGCCAGGCGAGAGCAACAATGTTATCCTTGGAACCACAAGCATCGAAGCCATCGGCGATGAGCGTGAGGATGAAAACATTTCTTGCTGTGGCTTGGTCAGCAAGGCACAAGGAACATTCGTAGAGGACTTACCAAGAATGGCGGGCTCCTGATCCGAGCACGTGAAATTAAACTTGGTTTGAGCTGGGAAGAGTCAGCAGCTGTCGCCTTGAGGGAGTCTTCAGACTTACAGTCGAGGCCCTCTAGGTGCAGAGAGAGGAGAATGTCTCGCGGATCGCCCCATTCGAGGGACAGAACTTCAACCTTCTGAGACTCATTGCCGTGTCTTTTGGGAAAGTCGCGGAGCAGATCGACCGCAGGTGTGCTGCCCAAGGGACAAAAGTGCTCCTGCAGGCGCGCCTGGGTTTTTCCAAGCATCTTGACGTGATCTTGAAGCCAGAACGGCTACCAGAAGGTCAGTGTTTATGTACTGCAAGCGAAAAGGACGGAGTGTTTGGTGTCGAAGTTTGTTTGCTCAAGTTTGCAAATTTCGTGCTTGCCAAGAGATCAAGATAATCCGGTCTTCGGGAAAACCAAAACACCAAATACTGCGAGTGGTTGAAGATTGAAAGATTGAAAGAGGGAAGCAGCGATATGCAGTGATGCGTTGCTGCACGTCGAGGGCCTAGCCCAATCGGGCAATTTTAGCGAGGGTGCGACGATGCCATTCTACACCAATGTTGGTTGAGTGGTCGGCCCAAGGAAACAAACTGATCTTCACTGATCTTCTCATGAAGGCCGTCAATCGCTCACCTTTGAAGTAATCTCTTCCTTATCCTGCAGAATACATCTAGTCAGTATCTCGTCCCATTCATCCAGCAACTATTAGTGGTGACGGTACCTCTACGTGCAAAGACAAAGTTACGTGGCATTGCCGAAGGATCTTGCTCTTTGAAAACTGACTCATTCAGTTGCTGCTTACGTCGTCTGGGTATACCTACTGTTGTGCTTCAAATTTGACGTGTCCTGAGTCCAAGAGAAGAGGCATGCAGTTATTACTCTTGATCACACATCCCTTCACCACCAACTCTTCTCTCAAACTCCATCTCAACCACCCACGGCGCATTCACCGGCCTAAAATCAACACACTCAATCGCCGCATTAACCAACAAACACTGCTCTCCTCCAGCCTCCATCCACGCCTCCTGGCTCGCCGGCGGCAACTGCGCATACCCCTTCCTCCTGGCCTGATTGCTCCCGACAAACTCCTTGGGGAAGCACTCCAGCCCGTCCTCCTCGCTCTCATCGAATCGAATACGCTGGGCACCGTACCCGGCATGAACGTGGCCGAAGCAGTGGAGGCGCGGTTTGGCCCGGACGATTGCGTTGCGCAGGTGCTCGCAGCCGGCAGCGGTGCGGCCATCATCCGCCGCGTCCAGCAGGTATTTCGGCGGGCCATGCGTCATGACGATGTCGACACCCTCAGGAATCGTCGAAGTCGGTGTCGCCGTGTTGGTGGCCCAGGGCGGCGTCGTCGCGGGCGGGTTAAACCGGTCGTCGCCCGTGGGATACTGGAACGCAGAGACGCCGAATTGGGGCGTGTACGGCGAGGCAAACACCGAGAACTGTGCCCCGTTTCTGAGCTCGAAGGTGTGCGTGCCCTCCCCCGGAAAGGTCACGCCGTTGGCTTGGGCGAGGCCGCCCGTCATCAGCGCCCTGGCGAGCGTGTGGTCGACTTCGCTGCCGCCTTGAGAGACGAGATGTTCGCGGTCCAGAGTGAGGTCGTGGTTGCCGGCGATGACGAGTTTGAGCTCGGCGGGGATTTTTCCCAGCATCCGGATGGCGCGTGCAAGGCTGGGAGCGTCGCCATTTTCTGTCAAGTCGCCGCAGTGGAGAACCACGTCCACGTTTGGTGCTGGGAGGCGGAAAGCCGCGGTCGGGTCTTTGGCCAGTTCGAGGTCGTGAGTGTCGGCGAGAATCAGGAATCTTACGCTCGCCCGGCTGTTGGCTTGGTCTTCATCTTTGGATTCGTGGTGGTTGTCTCGTGACATTTCCTTGGCTTTTCGGCGGTATTGTTCGTCGGCGTCGGATCGCGGGCGCTTCAGACTGAGTTTGGTTTCCATTTTTGGGTCTTGCTTGCTAATAAAAAGCTGCCGAAGATGTCGTTGTGGAAGACTCTTACTCTGTGATGTATGCTGGATTCGCTGAGTTTGTTCTTTTCGTAGCTGCGTGGTAGGACTGTACAAGGCGCTCAATTCGGATAGACGGACAGGACGAAATAATTTCGAAGAGAGGACTGCCATTTAAGTGACGCTACCTTCCCAAACTTTGGTTCATCAACAGCGAACGACGACGAAATCCGGTAGCGAACCATCCGATGTGACTCAACCCCCTCGCCACGACTACAAAGAGTGGTTGATTGCCGAATCTCAATAAGGCAGCCGAGCATCTTCTGTGCAATAAGCGTTGGAGACCAGCGATTGCGCACCTACCCAAGGACGATGCTAGCGGCCGTCACGGATGTTGCCCGTTACGCCGGTTCGACGCATGGCATGACATGACAGAAAGATGGCGGTCTACGGCACGAGCGGAAGACGTTGACAATGCGGGCGGGACGGGACTGGACTGGCTGACACGTGCTTGGCGAAGCGTTCATGCAGCATCTTGCGGCGGGCTCTGTACGCTGTCAAATACGATTACGCAGATTCCTCATCTTTCCAAATCACACTGGGTCCAGAACGCCGGCGTGAAAGACATGGGACATGATAGTGTATGCTTCTTGTTCATTTGGAGTAGATACTGTACAATGCAGCTTGGCAGCAGGTTACAAGATGATGCGCCACTTTGCCGTGGCGTGGCGGATGCGCTCGCCGTAAAAGTAGAGCGGCACGCCCAACAGAAGAATGGCAACGTAGATGCCAGCTTGCGTGCCGAAGCAATCAATGTAGCCCATGCCGTCGACCCACGGCACAACGCCATACAGGAAGCCGAAGGCGACGATGTTTTTGAGACCTGTGGTATGAGTACTTTGTTTACACGGCTAAAGAAGACAAGAGACTCACCATTTACCAACAGCAATGCGTCCATCTGCACGGGGAAGTAACACTCGGAAACATACACCATGGTCGGCGCGGTGGCGGCCGTGAGACCGACGGAAATCAAGCCGTAGCCCCAAAACAGCGCGACCCAGTGCCAGGCGCGCTGGACGCCGTAGCCCCAGAGCAGACAGCCGACGGGTACCAGCACGGCGGGCACCACGAGCAGCGGCAGGCGGGTCTCGGGACGAAACACGCCGGCTGCGCGTTTGGAGCGCCACGCGCTGTAACGGTCGACGCACCAGCCGCCTACAAAGGCGCCGACGAGGTTGCCGAGGAGGCCGGGGATGTTGACGAGACCGATCAATGCGGGGGAGAAGGTGTAGGGTTCGGCTGAGAGGACGTAGGAGGAGAGGATATTGATGGCGACGGTGAGGGCGAGCGAGACGGCGTACGCGAGGAACGCGTAGATGACTGCTGGGTAGGCGCATAGGGGAAACGGGCGCGCAAAGAGGTACAGCAAGCTTTCTTGAGGCCGGGGTGCAGCGAAGAGCTTGAGGGATTGGCTGTACGTCTTTCTAGGCATCTGGTCATGTAGAACCATTGGCGGCTGCGATGCTCTGATGGCGGTCTTCCGGGACACAGTCGCCGTGAGGACGTCTTCTTTTGCAATCTCCTTTTCCGTAGAGGAGCTTGGGCTGAGTGTGCCGGGGCTGTCACGGTCATATGATGTTTCTGGCACGAAGAAAACGACGAGAAGAAAGTTGATGCCGACGGCTATGGCGGCGATGCCCTTGTGCCAGCGCCAACCGATTGTTTCGGCGATGAAGCCGCAGATCAGCGGTCCGATGGTGTTGCCTCCAGAAATGGCAGCCATGTAGATGGCCATTTTGGAACTGCGCTCATGGAGGAAGTACAAGTCCTGGAACGTAAGTTGGTGTCTCAAGAAGGCGTGATTTGGAACCTTACATTGACCATGGCAGCTCCCAGAGCCTCGGTGGTCGAGCCAGCAAAGGCCGCCACAATGTTGGACCAGAGCAAGCTCTTGAAGCTTTGTGCAAATGCTCCCCAGATGTAGCAAACACAAAGTAAAAGGGAGGCAAACACAAAGACTGGTCGTTTGCCAAAATAATTTGCAAGGGGAACCCAGAAGAAGTTCTGTTTCAAGTCAGAAGGGCGTTTTCGTAGGATGAGCAGACTTACAAAAAGACCCAAGACAAGGACAGGCCACTTCAAAAGATCACTTGTTTCGTTCATCGATTTGCCAAACTCCTTGCTCAGCAAAGCAAAAGCAGGCGCTAATCCGCCGATTCTGGAAAGAGTCAGCAGATGCTTGGAGGGCAGACTGAGCACATACGCGTAATTTGTGAAAAATGTAAATGAGCACACTGCAAAGAAGCAAACATGTTTCTGCACCCGAGACCACCGAAGTGGGTCATTTGGATCGGTTTTCGAGGGTCGAGGGAACAGCACGAGCTCCGTTTCTTTGCCAACAGTCGATGCTTCTTTGGTCAACGACTGCGTCTAAGCGTAAACGAAAGACTTACTTTGCTGCAGCTGGACCGTACCCTCCGTCTGATCCAGCTCGTGCAGAGTATACAGATGAACCATGGCGGCAATTTCCACTCGTGGCCGCAGTACCAAAAGAAAAGCACCAACCTTCCCGAGGCGGCGATGAAGAGAGAAAGACGACGACGGGGCGAATCCTGCACAAGCTACCTCTGCGCATATATGTATGTGTCTGCCCTACATTTGACGGTGGCTTGGCAAACTAGCGCTTTAGTAATCTCACTCCTGCAGTGGTTGATACCGGGCGGTGGTGGGCGGCCATCGTGGTGTGCAAGCTGCTCGGGTCCCCATGTCCGAGGAACATCGGCATTCGGGAACCGCTTCTTTTGCGTTTGGTTGACTTGTCGTTGAACCATTCAGACGAGTGCTACTGCAGCTATTTTATCGAATTTTTTTTGATCTTGATGGGTCTCGGCCAGTGGTGTCACTCGGGCGCTGAGCTTGTGCCTCTCGACTCGGGTATGCAACGCCACGGATTTCGGGCAACGGGACCGGCAGCGCCACTTCGCCGCACGACGTGTACCATTCGGAAATTTTGCTTTTAAAGGACTGGGTGGAGATATGAGACCTCGACGATCGGTGTCGACATGTCCAACCTGGACGCAGTTGTGTTGCGCATCTTTGCTATCGCTGTGGGCTGTTGACGTGGATTTGAAGATGTTTCCCAACTCAATCCCCTGGCTTCTGATATCCTGCGTGAAGTAAGTGAAGAGCATTCATCATGAATCCATTATGGCATCCGAAGCAGACTCCTGAAAAACTTGGATGGTGTCTTGTTGGACGGCAAGCAAGAATATCAACAGCGTTGTCGTGCGCTGGACCAAGGGAAGGTATCTCAAAATTATGCCACCAGTCAAGATGTCTGAAGAACATCAAAAGATAATGAGATTGTACACTGGATTGGAATTTTGCAACTGGTTTTCGAAGTTCAGCAGACGACGTCGAGCGGCATCACGTGTGGCATGGATGCGGGGTGACGATCCCTGCTCGGTTCACGTCAGACGCGCCCGATACCTTGATTCGACTCTTTGTTCTCGCCCTCACTTCACCACATTCCAGTTCTACATCCACCGCTCATATCCTCAGCTCCGGCATCTTCGACCATATCTTTCCGCGCCATCTTTTCTTGTCGTCCGCCGCCTCTCACCATGTCGCGCGACTTTGACCGCAATCGACCTTATCGCAGGCCAGACTATCATGAAGCAGATTACTCTCGCCCCATCGAACGCAACCCAAACCGACACGACGGCCTCGACTACGAAGACTACCCGCGATCGGATCATAGCCATCGCCGTGCGTCTCCCGAGTACAATGGCCCGCGCCGAGAGGACCACAGGGATCGCGACTCGTACAGACACAACCAAGGCCATGACTACTACCACAACCAATTCACCGAGCACTCGTACCGCGGAGAGGAACGACGTCGGAGGTCATACTCGCGCTCCAGCTCTCCTCGACACGGCGGAGGTCAACACAAGGACCGTCGCGGCGCATCTCCAGACTCTTATCAACAATACTCGGGTACCTTCATAGCATCATGATGTGGCTGATATGACAAGTTCCAAAGACGCATGAAATGGCTAATTTACTTGGTCTCTGAAGATCACCATCGCCGGCGGAATGTTGGCCGCCGCAGCAACTCGCCTTCTGTAGACCACCTCGATGATGCGTCCCGTGGACACTCGTCAGCTCGCCAGTCGTCGCTCTATGAATCGAGATCCTCCACTCCGTACCAGGTCGTCAGGACCCATGGCCCGCAGGCAAATGGAGACGGCACGCCGGACGGCTCCGCCACGCAGTTTCTCTTGATCAAAAAGCTGGGTGAGAACGTCGGCGAGGAAGACTTGCTCAAGCTCGTGTCGAAGCTGTTCAAGAAGGACGACGCAAAGGATCCACAAGCGGGCGCCGCGGGACTGCGTTCCACCGGCCTCAAATCCACCTCTGTTCCTAGGAACGCGGGCGCCAAGCCTGGCAGTCTGAAGCGCATATTCCTGGTTCGCGACAAGATGACGGGGTACAGCTGCGGATTCGGATTTGCAGAATATCACAGCAAAGAAGTAGGGACTGCAAGTCACCAAAAAGGCCCTCGCTCACAAATTTCAGGACGCTGTTGGGGCCTTTGAAAAGTTTACTCACGAGAGTGGCATCTTTCCTGAAGATGTGGAGGTTACATTCGCCCATCTCGGTATTTTTATGCCTGCGGTGCCAAATATGCGCGAATCTTTTACGCACGCCAAGTCTGGAGAGGGCGACATGCGTCTTCAGTACCGATTACCGCATCTATATGCCAGCGAGCTGATGGTGGCGGAGAATCCCCCGGACGAAGCCAAGGCCGTCGAAGCCGTGGACAGGAAGGAGGAAGAAAAGGAGAAGAAGAAGAGGAAAGCGGATGACAGCGCCGCCGCCAAGTCGTCCAAGGTACGTCAACGTCGTAGCACGCTTCGGCAGTATCTGACCCCACCAGGCTCCACGCATCAAGCTGGCAGCATTCACGGCGTGGAACAAAGCGCAAGTCGAGCTCGGCCACCGCGAGCGCGAAGACGCCGCCACCACCACCACCAACAACTCCAGCGAAGAAGCCTCGACCACCGAACAGCCAGCCGCAGCAGAACCACGGCTGCCCGTCTCGCCGCTGGTCGACTGGGAAAACAACTGCTGCTACCTCTGCATGCGCAACCTCAAGCCCAACACGCTGCGCGCGCACGTCGACACGTCGGAGCTGCACAGGGCGAACGCGGGCGACGCGGACAAGATCGCCGCCGGCTGGAAGAAGCTCAAGCTGAAGAAACCCGACACCGTCGTGCCCACGCCCAACGCCGTCTCTTCGGGCAAACAATCGCAACCGCTCGACCGCGCGCGCCTGCGCCGCCAGCAGCAAAGCCGTATGGGAGGCACAAACACCACCAAACCCACCCCCAACACCTCCACCTCCTCTTCCCACCACCGCCGCACCTCCTCCTCCTCATCCCCCCCTCCGTCGCCAACCAAGAGCCTGGGCGCCAAGCTCCTCGAAAAGGCGGGGTACCGCGAGGGCGAGGGGCTGGGCGCGAGCGGGACGGGCATCACGGCGCCCATCGAGGTGACCAAGTACGCCGAGGGCGTGGGGCTGGGGGCCGTCGGCGGCAAGCTGGGCCTCGCGCACGAGGTGGCGGCGCAGGGACACCAGGAGAGGTTGGCGAATTTGGCGAGGGACCGGTATAGGGCGTTGGAAGGGGAGGGTGGGAGGGGAACGGGGAGGGGGGAGTCGAGGGGTTGAGGAGAGTTGGGGAGAGTTGGATTCGTGGGTGCTATTTGGGATTTGGGATAGCTATTTTGCGCACAGGACGGACGGAGGAGAGGGGGAACGGCGTGCGGGTTCTTCGGGTCGTCATCTGGGTACATCTGTCGGTAGATCAAAACAAGTTTCATCATCAGCCTTATCCTCAATCAGACGTCAACATCAATATCAACAACCAAACAAAACAGCAACGCGAGGCAAGGGATGGATGGATCAAAAGGAAACGTGAGGCTGGCTGGCGGGGCGAAGCGAGGCGAGGCGCGGAGCGAGTGCACCGCTGCGCTGCCGCCCGGCAGAACGGGACGAGGGCGGGCTAGGGTTAGGATGGACATGGGATGGACGGGGCGAGTGGGTGTTTCTGCGACGACGCAAAAACATCAACAACACAACCCGTTGAACGAAGCAAGCACAGTGATTTGAAGACGGTGCATGAACAAAAACTTTTGCGCGTCCACATGGCATTGGAGAGATGGTCGTCCATTAGCATTCTCACTCTCTCACTCGCTGCGGGCAGCCATTGATGGAGGCCTGCCACACAAGACACCGTTTCTTGAGAAGAGGGCTGTGTGTGGCTCGACAGCTGCGTAGTCATCCACCGCGTACCCGGATACTCGCGAACTCTGATTTGCTTTTCTGTTGCGAAGGTTTGTTCGTTTTTGCCGTTGCCGTTGCCGTTGCCGTTGCGCTACCCGCGACCAACCAACCGGCCGTTGGCTGGTAGGCTGGCTGGCTGTTGACTCGCGCCCCATCAAAACCTAATTCGCAAGGAACCATGGCTCCGTCATGGACAGCGGACGCTAGACGGTCATGTGTGTCGGCAGGCGAGAGGAAACAACGAGGTTAAAGAATAATGGAGGAGAAAATAGAAAATGATTTGCGAGTGAAACAGGGCGAGCGCTATGATTTTGTCGCGGGGCAGGTTGATGTCATGATGCCTGTCTAGCACCAGCCTCTCTCTTGATGCTAGATGTCTCACACATCAAACAGCATCGCCGAAAGAAGGTTTATTTTGCTCGACGTTTGGAGTCTGGAGTCGGGGTTAGTAAGACGGCGACAGGCTTGACACGTCGACTGGCTCGCTTCGCTGCTACTGGCTCGCTTCGCTCCATTGGCTCGCTGCGCTCGTGGAGCAAGATGGCGGTGCAGCGGTGGGCTAACGGCGTCGGGAAGAGTTTGGGTGAAGCCAAGGCGGGGAATTTGCCGCAAGGGTCAGCGCCGATGTGCTGATCAATTTGGAGGTGCGAGGTGCGATTGCGGAGAAGACGCAGACAAAAAGTACTTGGTGGTGGCTATTGCTTGCTGCTGCAGCTGTACGTGTATAGATGTACATGTGAGATGGGTGAAGAATTGGTTGTTGATAAAGCTGCAGTAGTCGAAGAAAAAAAGGACAATCAACCCCCGACAAGCTCTGGGGGCCCTGATTGGTTGCGCAGCAAATGACGACCCCGGATCCAACGCCCATACGGCTGCGTCGCCGTGGGCCGCGACGACTGAGGAACAGAAAGCGAGAGGGCGACAGGAACAAAAGAGATGGTGCTCGTCCTGCGGGTAGCAAGTGTTGGTGTCGCTCTCTCTCGCTCTCCTCCCCGGCCCTCTCCAACTACAACATCCATGACCCCTCCCCCAGGTACTTTAATATATCCTGGACCACGGGCCTAGCGGCTGCGCAGCCTGCCTGCCGCACAATACCTGACAACCACCTCTCCTTCTACTCTCCCTCGACCAGCCACCGACACTCTACCTCCAACTAGTAGTAGCAGCTGCTTCCTCCCGTTGCCATGGCCAAGCCCAATCCCAACCCGCCCGACACCTCGTCCGCGACTATTGAAAACCTGTCCCGCCATTCGAGCTTCTCCTTCCTGCGCCGCCAAAAGTCGTCGGATGGCAAAATGGGCAAGAAGCAAAAGCTAAAGGAAGAGCAGGCGCGACTGCAGCGCGAGCAGGAGGCGTTGGCGCAGCGACCGCCGCAACTGCCAGAAATGCCCATGCCCCAGGTCAACACCTTTGGCACCTTTGCTGCTGGCCGCGACAACAACAACCAACTCCGCCCCGACTCGTACCACTACGTCTCGCACAAAGCCACGTCCTTTAGCAGACCCTTGATGGACCGAAGGATCCCCTCTGCCTCGCCCGTCCACGTCCCTCCTCCCATTCCCCAGAGCCCCACCGACGACTCCCACCACAACTACGTCCATTCCAACTCGCCCCGCACCGAAAGCATGACGCACCGCGGCCGCTCCAGCTACGCCAGCAGCATCGCCAGTCCGGCCGTCAACAGTCCCCGTCGCGTCCGCAGGCGCAAGGACCCGACGCCCTTCAAGTAAGTTTGCTTCGTCCCATCCAATTCATACAATACTGACGTGGGTACAGCGTCCTCATCATTGGCGCCAGCGGCTGCGGCAAGACGTCGTTTGTCAACTTCCTCAAGACGTCGCTCGCCCTCCCCAAGCCCAAGCATGCCATTGGCTCCCCGCCGCCCCGCCAGCACGACCCCAACTCGCCCTTTACCTCACACTACCTCGAGACGGAAATGGACGGCGAGCGCGTCGGCCTGACGCTGTGGGACTCGCAGGGCCTCGAGCGCAGCGTCGTCGACCTCCAGCTGCGCGAAATGACGTCGTTTATCGAGTCCAAGTTTGATGAGACGTTTGCCGAAGAGCAAAAGGTGGTGCGCTCGGCCGGCTTCCGCGACACCCACATCCACTGCGTCTTTTTGTTGTTGGACCCCGCCCGCCTGGACGCCAACATTGCGCACGCCCGCGGCACTCCGGGCAGCTTCGTCGACAAGTTTGCCGTCAAGCCCAACGTGGTTGGCTCGCTCGACGAGGATCTCGATCTGCAGGTTCTGCGCGGCTTGCAGGGAAAGTCGATAGTCATCCCTGTCGTCAGCAAGGCCGACAGCATCACCACGGCCCACATGGCGTACCTCAAACGCTCCGTGTGGGACAGCTTGAAGCAGGCCAAGCTCGACCTGCTCGAGGCGCTGGACCTGGACGACGAGTCGGACCTCGATCCTGGTCTCGACGACGACACGGACACGGGATACGCGCAGTCGGACGACGAGGTGGACCAGTCGGACATGATCAACAAGCTCGTCGACCGCTCCGATTCCGACTCGCAGCGCTCGTCGACGTCGGCCTCGTCGCCGCCCCCGCAGTCGCCCGTCGTGGCCAAGAACAAGCAAGGCCGCCGGCTGTCGGCGCAGCTCACGGCCGTGGCCGCCGCCCAGCAAGACGACGAGCTCCCCTACCTGCCGCTGTCCATCATCTCGCCCGACATGTACGAGCCCGAAGTCATTGGCCGCCGCTTCCCCTGGGGCTTTGCCGACCCGAACAACACGGAGCACTGCGACTTTTTGCGGCTCAAGGAGAGCGTCTTCAGCGAGTGGCGCGGCGAGCTGCGCGAGGCGGCCCGCGAGCGCTGGTATGAGGGATGGCGCACCAACCGCCTGAAGCGACTGGGCGGCGCCGCGGCGGGCGGGCTCAGCGGCGCGGGCACCCCGCGGCGCAGGCCGGATGGTTATGCCAGCTCGCCCGCTCCTCAGATGGCGCCTGCTGCGCGCAACGGCAACGGCAATGCGGCGTACAAGGCTGTTTCAACGTATTAGCCTTGTGGATATGAGGGGAGAGAGGTGGAGAAAGGGTGGTGGTTTGGCGGTGGCTAACGCCAGGCTGGATGAGGCTTGTTTGGTCGAATTTGCAGCCGAGCAAAGGGTTTGATGACGACGGGACGTTGGCACCAACTGTCGTTTTGCCGGTCCGTGGCCTACCAACCACTACACGGCCATGCGTTCGGGTGAGGATGAGGATGGATATGCATTTCTCATGGGTTGAGTATGCTTGGAGAGTATGCTTGCAGGTTTGTCTTTTGAGTCGCCAGAGTTTTCTTTTTCAGAGTCGTTTTTGAGTCGTTTTTTCCTCTGGACTACTACACTACCTTCTTCTACCGACCACGGACGGACCCTTTTCTTTTTTGATACACCACTTTTTTTGTTCTTGCAGTTTTTCTCTGTCTGGTTTATGCCATGGCTCTGTTATTTTGTTTTCTATTCGCTTCTTGTACACGTCGGCACGTCTATCATGGACGACGCGACACGCGACACCGACGGCTTTGAGCATCTTTTGCGATTGATGGATGCTTGTTTTTACGTTTTTATCTTGTAGCACTGGTGGCTTTTATTATGAGTTGATGGTTTGATGTTGTTTGTTTTAGTTTCTACCTCAAGGCATGATGGTAGTTTTGAATTTTTTGATGGTGCGCGAAGTGTGGTTTGATGGAGGGGAAACTGGGGGGTGGATAGGAGATGGGAGGGTGGGTTTTGTCTTCTAGAACATTTTGTTATTTTGTGGCCGTGAGCGAAGGGAAAGGGTGTTCATAAAAGCGTCGAACAAACTGCGGTGGTGGTACGATGTAGTCGGTCGTCAGTAAGGGGTAAGGACAAGATATGAAAGGCAGTAGTAGGCTTGGTAGGAATATTGGAAATATACCCTTCTTCTTTTAGCCTTGAGCTTGATCGATTTGAATCGTGGTGCCGGTGGTGTCTTTGGTGCGAGGACGGTACTGGGTATGGACATGGTATGGAATATACAGGGTGCGGACACCACCTGATTGCTTTACTGCTCAGTAGTGCTCTCCCTCCCTTGTCCCACCTTGTGTCTGCCTATATCTGTGTATACAAGTGTATATAATGCACGGGCTACGGCTCTAAATGTGCCTTGGGCTGAAGAACAGTAGGTATTTGCAGAGCTGCTTTTGGTTGCTGTGCTGTGCGGTCGATGGTGGTAGCAGTTGAATTGCTAGCGGCGGCCCATCCGCTCGCTGCTTTGGAAGGTTGAACTGGGAAAGAGAAAGGAAAGGAAAAAGGAAATCTAAAGCAAACCCTGTAGTACGCCGCACCTTGATGGTGATGTGATGCACAAGTAAACCACCACCCCCCTGTCCTCCGTCTACCTTGGTTTCGTCCCCTCCGTCTATATGTCCCCTGGATTTTCCCCTTGCTTTGCCGTCGTCAGACAACCTGAGCAAGCCCATCATCCCCTCATTTTGCCTCCCCCACCGCCGCCTCGCCAACCCTAACCTCACCGACCTTGACCTCCCCCACTCCCACCTCTCCCACGCCCACGCTCGCCGGTACAGCCTGCCCGCTCCTCTCCCTCGCGCGCTTCTTGAGCACGTTTTCGATAAACGCCTCGCCCGCCTTGTACGAGCTGCGCACCAGCGGGCCCGACGCGCAGTACAAGAAGCCCATGTCGAGCGCGCGCTGCCGCCAGAGCTCGAACGTTGCGGGGGTGACGTATTCTTCCACTTTCATGTGCCGTTTTGTCGGCCGCATGTATTGTCCAAAGGTTACCACGTCGACCGAGGCGGAGCGGAGGGCTGTGGGGATTGGGTGGTTAGTGGGTTGTTTCCTGGGATAAGGGCAAGCGAACGTACCTTTCAGCGCCTCCCACATCTGCGCCTCCGTCTCGCCCAGGCCCAACATCATGCTCGTCTTGGTGATGACGCTCTCCCGCGCCGCCTTGGCCCGCTCCAACACGCGCAGACTCTGCCGGAACCCCGCGCGCCGGTCGCGCACAAACGGCGTCAGCGCCTCGACCGTCTCGACGTTGTGCGCGTACACGTCGAGCCCGCTCCGCGCCACCATCTCCACCATGTCCAAGTCGCCCGCGTAGTCGCCCGTTAGCGCCTCGACGAGCATGCTGGGAGCCTTTTGTTTGATCTTGGAGATGGTCTCGGCGAAATGCCGCGCGCCGCCGTCGGCCAGGTCGTCGCGGTCGACGCTGGTCAAAACCACATATCCCAAGCCCCAGCGGCGCAGCGCCTCGGCCGTGTTCTCCGGCTCATGGGGGTCGAGGGGCGGGGGCTTATTGCTCGTTTTGACGCTACAAAACCGGCAGCCGCGCGTGCACGTATCCCCCATGAGCATAATCGTCGCCGTCGCCGCGCTCTTGCTCCCGCCGCCCCAGCAGTCGCTGATGTTCGGACACCGCGCCTCCTCGCACACGGTGTGCAGGTTCAATCCGCGCAGGTCGTTCTTGATGCGCTTGTAGGAGCTGGAGTCGGGGATGGGCGTCTTGAGCCAGGACGGCAGACGCGTGATTTGCTTCTTTTTGCCCTCCGGTCCCACCATTGCGGTGCGCAGTTCGAGCATTTCGGAGGAGGTGAGCGGTTCCTCTTTGCGCGAGACAAAGTCACCGAAGGACGGCCCCGCGTTCAGTTTGTCGTGGAAGGCGGTTCGCGGGCGTGGTTTCGACGTGGAAGAGGTGGACGAAGGCTCGGTGACGGCGGTGGCGAGGCCGCGGCGGCCCCATGTCGCGGGGGCTGTTCGTGGGGAGAGGGTGGTCGTCGACGTAGGGAGCCGTAGGCATTGGGCGCGTGGTATCGAGGCGGCCATGGTTGCTGTCGGGACCAACAGGGTCAAATTGGCGGCGTGAGGTCGAGGTGTTGAGAAATGTAGAACGTCAGTTGGGACGAGCAAGGGTCCGAGGACTCGCGGCTTGGCGTTTCTTATCTTAAGGTACTTATCCATCTCGGTTGGAGCCGGGCTGCTGTGGCCGACATCGGTTGTCCGCGGCTCGACGACTTGGACACTGTCAGACGATTTCGTCGACGTGCCACTGGTTGGACTCTATTCTACCACCACACTTTTGCAGTCATCATTGCTCATGTCTTCCTCAATGATTTTTGATTGTCCACCACTCAATCCTAGTTATCCATACTACCTAACCATGTATGCCACTAACCTACTTCCTCCAGTTCGATGATGCTCCAAGTAATCCAATCAACCCAACAACCCTTTTGGTCGAAATATTTAAGTTAAGAAAGTCGAAAGAAAAAAAGCTGTCCAAGAAGAGAAAAAGAGAAACCCCAATTAAAACAAACTTACGACACCAGCACCGTCTCGCCAATGCCCGGCACGCCGTCCACGACAACGTAAACAACATACGGACCCGGCGGCGCAACGTTCAGGCTGGGCGGCCCGCTGACCGTCAACTCCTGCGCCGTCGCGCCCGCATTCCACCCCGTAAAGTCGAGGAACATCATGCGCGCTCCCATGTGCACGCTATGCGTTACGAAGCCGCCGTGGTAGAGGGCAATCTTGACGTTCTTTGCGCCGGGCGGCGCGTTGAAGTTGACGTAAAACGTGGAGGACGCCCCCGCCTTGATCTCGAGCGTCGACAGGGTAATCTTGCGCGGCCGCAGCGCCGTCGCGTTGCCCATCAGGTACGGCGGCGTGTAAATCTCAACGCGAAACTCGGTATCGTACGGGAAGGCCGTGTTGTTGTTGGCCGAGATGACGGGCTGCTCGACGGGGTTGCTGCCCGTCACCATGACCGTGCCGTCGAGCAGCAGCAGCGCCACCGAGTGGTACAGGCGCGGAATCGTCGTCGCGCCCGCCGTCGTGAAGCGCTTGCCCAGCGGCTGCGCGGGGTCGTACAGCAGCGCGTCAAACGTCGGATTCTGCCCGAGCCCAAAGCCCTGCGCGCCCTTGTTGCACCCGTTGAGCCAGAGCACCGTCCCGTCCGGCAGCAGCGTGCCTTCGACCATGCCGCGTCCTTCGGGCATGGAGTCCATTTCCCAGGTCGGGTTGGCCGACATGGGCGAGATGCGGCCGCAGGATGGGTCCGTTGGAGAGGTGATGTCCTGGTAGGCGCCGCCGCCGCAAATTATGACGTCCGAGGTCCAGTTGTTGGATGAGCTCAGCGGCAGCATGACGGATCCGCCTGTGTTGGGGTAGGTGCGGTATTCGCCCGGCATGTCGGGGTACGTCTTGATCGACTTGTTGCCGGCAATGTCAAAAAGCTCCGAAGACTTGGACACAAACACGTACAGCGAGCCGTCCTTCATCAGATGCATAAAGGGGTACATGTAGTACGGCTGGTTCTTGACGAGGATCTCCATGGGCCGGTTGATGCCGTCCGAAATACCTTGAGCGTTCAAAAGCTCCCACGTGGGGTTGTTGTTGGTCATGTTGGAAGGGTCGAGGCCGTTGAGAGATCCCGAAGCCACGAAGACGGAGCCGTCCGCAAGAGTCTGAGCAGATGGGTACCACCGCTTGCTGGCAAGCTTGTTTCCAGGCTCGCTCCAATTTTGGCCATCCAGATCGGTGTTGTTGACGGACCGCTTGAGGTATCTGATGCCGTCGAAACCATCGCCGACAGTGGGGTCGATAAAGTCGAGAGGTCCGTTGCCTCCCAGAGCAAGAAACGTTCCATCGGCAAGGTAGGCGCCGCCAGCGCAGAAGGAATTGGTCTTGTAAGACAGCGGAACGTACGTGTTGAGTTCAGTGTCGTACTCGGCGGCATAGGCGTACTGGCCGTCGCTCAGCTTGACCTGCGTGTAGTTTTCGACCTTGTCCAAAAAGGCAACCTTGCCATTGGGGAGCAGACCGGCGTGCATGACAGGAACGCCAGAATCACCAACGACGTCGAAAGATCCGAGAATAGGCGCCGGAGGAGCAGGGCTGGCGCCAGGAGCCGCGACCACTGGCGCACTAAGGCAGGGTCCAGACTGACAGCCAGAGCCGCAGTGCGAGCTCGTGTTTCCGCAGTATCCGTACATGGAGCAACAGCTTCCCGCCGCCCAGTCGCCGCAGATGGTGCCTCCATAACTGGCACCGCAGCTGCCGTCGGTCGTCACCTTTCCGGTTGCGGTGGGAGCGGCACTGCTTCTAGAAGTACCGAGAACTGGCTCCTGAGTGCTGGAGCTCGTTACAGACGAGCCCGGAGAGCTGACCGGCTTGGACACGGGAGATTTTGTCGTGGCAGATCCGGACTTGGACGAAGAAGGCGACGATCCAGACGACGATGCGGCGCCCGTGCAGCCGTTCTGGCAGCCGCTTGAGACAAGACAGTGGTCACTGGTTGTGCCGCAGTAACTGCAATAGGTAAGCAAATGAGACAGGGTCAACGGCCAGCAAACCTACCCATATTGCGAGCAGCATCCACCATATGCGCCCTTGGGATCGCAAGTCGCCCCGCCAAAGTCCTTTCCACAGCGGCCGTCCGACCTCGGGGCAGTCGAAGTACCAGAAGGTGCAGCCGCCGAACTTGCAGAGCTTGCCACCTTGACCGGCGCAGAAGAAGTGGAAGACTTTGCAGAAGTGACAGGCTTCGCCGAAGTGGCGGGCTTCGCAGAAGAGGTGGCAGCCTTGGAGGGCGCAGCACTCGACGCAGCAGCCGAGCAGCCGTTTTGGCAGCCGTTTGCAACTGAGCAGTGCGCGTTAGTATTTCCACAATACCCATATTGACTATTCGCGGCATTAGCTTTTGTTCGTCACATGGCTGGCCAGTCGGTGCTTACCTGCAGCAACCCCCATACGGGCCCTGGGGGTCGCATGTTGCTCCTCCAAATGCCTGTCCGCATCGTCCGTCAGTACGAGGAGCCGTACCTGCAGCGCGCTCTTCTATGGAAGCTTCAGAGGCGGCATGGCGGCTAAACGAGGCGTAGTGGGAATCCCTGGCCGACAAGTCGGGGACGCATCTGGAGGTGTGTCAGCTTCGAGCAATTCTCCAAGCTTGCTCGACCGGGCAGTACTCACACGTCGCCCTCGGCGCAGACTTGGCCCTCCAGACAGCGCGAGGGCCCGACGGACGAAAAGTCGCACGTGGGCTGCACCCAGTGAAAGACAATGTTTGCGTGGGCCGTGGCGGCGCACAGGCCCAGTGAAAAGATAGCAGCCTTCATGGCCAAAAGGCTACCTTAAACTGGAGAAGAAGAAGTGAGTAAAGAAGCGAAGTGTAGCTTATGCAGCGGGGAAGCGCAAAGGTATATGTGCAAAGTGCAAAGGGGGTGGTTGGTTGGTTCGAGATGTGAAGGCTGAGAGGTGATTTGATTGGGGACAAACGAGAGGCCAGGCGAATGACGCGCAGGAGAGGTTCTTCTGTTTGACGCGCCGCTGCTCCTGCTGCTGCGGCCACTCGCATGCAG
Organism: Phyllosticta capitalensis; assembly: GCF_038381095.1. NCBI lineage: Eukaryota > Fungi > Ascomycota > Dothideomycetes > Botryosphaeriales > Phyllostictaceae > Phyllosticta > Phyllosticta capitalensis. Next base: position 1,707,387 of record NW_027117448.1, on the reverse strand, counting down.
GTGCTACCAGCTGCATGCGCATGACAGCGGCAAGAAGCTGAAGGGGAAGGACCCGGCCTGGTTGCACAAGAGTTGTTGCAACCAACGAAAAGGAAAAAAGTCTGGGACGTACCTGTCGCTGATAGCTCGTCAGGTGAGATGGGATACCAGGTTCAAATTCAATCGGGGAAAGCAAGGACGTGGAGATGGTCGTTTGGAAGGAGGGACTCGTAATTAATCGACGGTGATACCAGCAAAAGGAGGGATGGTTGCAAGGAGGGCGTGTAGAGTTGGTTTCGTGGTTTTCGTGAACGAGAGGCGCAGCAAAAGCAACGACGACAATTACAGAATTACAACAGCAAACGCAGCATGGCGCTGGAGGTGGTGGAGAGAGCGAGGGACCGGTGGGCTGGTCAGGGCTGAGGTCCGCGTCTCGGCGATGCGGTATATAACTACTTGTTGGACTGGCTGTGTGCAAAATGCAAGCCACCACACCACGACTGTGGTAGGTAGCAGCCCTAGAAGGCAGCCAACGGTGCCGTCTTCCTTCGACTTGTCAAAATTTCCCCAGCTGCACCGTCGCTATTTTGGGGCCACCATGGCGCCGGCCAGGCTCAAACGGGCAGCTGCCAGAGCCGTAGGCCAGATGCGGGCGGCTTGAGAGGACGAGTCCGTCTGGGGCCAAGCCACGCGCCTCGAAGCTTATGCCCAGTCTGTGGAGGCTGCTCAGGGGGTGCATGGGTGGATGACAGGAACGGGTATGGCTGCCCCTGATGTGTTGCGACAAAAGTCTGCTTGCCCTCGTCAAAAAAGAGTCGACAACTATCCAACCTACTGTTCGAAACAACAACAAACCAGCAAATATCCCTCAGTCCGACCGACTTAAGCGCGGCCATGGGGCCAAGAGGCGCAAGCAATAAGGCTATTTTATGCTTATCTTGGAATGGAGCAGCGTTGGGGGCGTGCGTGCCCTCGTGTTGTGCTCCTGTCGCGCAGACTCTCGCTATAGACAACCAACCAACCACGGGCCTGCGAAGCCTTCATGCTGCAGTCGCCGAAGCGCCCAACCTCATGCCTCTTCGCTCACGACTGCCAGCTCACCCACCGCCACACCACGGATGGCGGATACTACCTCGCCGTTCGTGTCGCTCTCCTCTTCGGCTTTTGGCTGGACAGACCCTTCTCCACACTACCACCACGCTATGCCCACCAAGCTAACCTCTCCAGGCCACCACATCTCCCTCCAACCAGTCAAACTCGCGGCCACTCGATCGTCGCTGGGACCCTAACCGCCCCGGCCCTGACTAACGCACGCGAGCCATGGACCCCGCCGCCGTCACGCGTCGTCGGCGTCTGCCATGCTGGGCGTAGTCTGTTCGTGTCGCTCTCCTCTTCCCCGCGGAGAGACGAGTCGACTGCCTATCCGCCTGGTTATGCACGCGCCAGCCATCCTGGCCGCGGCTCCATGCGGAAAAACGGATGCTGCCGCTGCATCTGATCTCATTGCGCGTGTGCGGACATCCCGACCGCTCATCTCGTCTGATGCTTCCTCTGCTCGCTTCCGGGGAGAGATGGTTGGAAGCGTGGCAGGGGAAAAAGAAAAACCGGGTTCCCCGTGCATCCAGACTCGAGCGGAATCCTGCTGCAAGACGAGATGCGTCGACACGGCTTGCGGCCCTCTCAACACATCTACGCTCGAGCTGAAAGACCGAAATTCAGGTCTTCTCTTGATGGGTCCTCTTTCTTTCATCCCGGAGTACTGTGCCAGTCGCGCGAAAACGCATGGACGTACAGTACGTAGGAGCAGACTTTCACCCAACACTCCCCAAACCCTCTCCATCCATCCATCCATCCGGCAAAAAAGGCGAACCGACGCCTCTCTCGCCTCCTCGGTCCCAGACCAGACAACACGACCCTCTCTCTACACGACACGACACACCCCATCGCGTACACAGTTTCCCCAATCCCACGTCCTCGAAGCTCGTGTCCGCGGTATATTTAGCAGCCATCCCGGCGGCGATCAGGCTCGCTTATGGTGCTTGCGTGCATGAGATGATGGGATGAGGGGATCCCCGCCAGATGTGCGTTCCGCGCTCCGCGCTCCGCTGCGCCCCTGGCTAACCGACTACCAGAGAGAGTGAGTGAGAGAGTGGATGAAAGAGTGATGACTTCCACCGTACGGACAGACGCCTCCCGGTACTAGGGAGTCAACCTCGGCAAACATCGGCCGGCACGCCGGTAGATAGTGGCACCGGTCCATCAGTCGTTCGTCTTCTCGTTCGTCCGTTCATCCACTCGTTTGCGCGGTGGTGGTGCTGTCGTTCGTTACCAACAGACGCCTCGTCCGCCGCTGCCGCTCGTGACCCGGAACACGCGGCACCCAAGCGGGCCGGCGGCGCGTCAGACGTGGCACCCGTTTCTCATGGCCGTCTGTCTTCGTTGTGGTGTTACTAAAAAGGAGAATGCATTCGTCGCTTTCGTTTTCATCCACGCCGGGGTGGTGGATTTGGTGGTGATGCAGCTTCATCAGGAGGATCAAGACTGCCGGAAGCAAGCGCTCCGTCGCGTCGCTTAGATGTGGAAAGGTATCTACGTATTTTTGGATACGACGCACTGACCAAATCTTTTGCTCGTCAGAGCTAAAGCGTCGGGTGGCCGTTGCGCTCTGCCGTGGGTGCCATGGCTGTCTATGTATGAACATTTCAAGCATTGTTGAAATGTCCTCGAATTTTTGTCTCTAGGAGCTGAAAAGGTCAAGAAGAAGGGAGCGCGGCCCGCTATGCGGGGACTGTGTCGTTTTCTACTTTCTCTTTCCATCAAAGCGGTTCCATTCGGCTGCTCTGCTTTGGACTGCGGAGATGGTGTTCTTCACTGTGTGAAATTGCTGATCTGCAGTATCTGCACAGGAATCAGGACATTGACAAGTATCGGTTCTTTGGTGGCGCTGACTTCGACCACGCAGGAAACGAGACAAACAAGGCAAGTAAATTTGCCTTCTAGTCATGTTGACACAAAGCAGTCGCAGTCGGGCATGGCCAACATGATGTTCACTGGAAACGTGGGTCGCTTGCTGATGTCGAGAAGAGAAACAGGAGGCAACAAAGAGGCGTTTTATACCCACCGCATTCGTCCTCTCGTGATCTCTTCAACCGCGACGGTCCCATGACTACCCAAAACAGTCTTGCGCACGGTAAGAGACAAACGACGAATTTTCAGGTGCCATTACATCACTGGACCGCCTATAAAAGAACCTCCCCGCGCTCCTCATTCCTCCACAAGCATCCACGGCTTCAGAAACGTGTGCTCGCAATGACCATGGACTGCTCGGTCACAAAAATTGCGCGTCCAACTCGTACTGTGGTGGTTTGGAGAGATGTCTGCGAGCGAAAACCTACTCTTAGTCTCTGCTCTCTTTAGCAATGAGTCCGCAAAGTTGGATTTCCTCGTATGTCAATGGTCTTCCCCATGACGGTATAGTGATGGCATACGACTTCGGTTGCTCCAGATGGATGATGAAGAGTGATTGACAGTCTGGTCAAAGAGCTAGGCCGTTCACTCCTCCAGTCCCACGCGCGTGGATGGGAGCAGGAAAGGCGGAAGCAAGCAAGAAAGTAACACATTTCCCTTTCCTGTGAGGCCTTCCCAGTCGCCCTCATCAGGTCCTGTCGTTTCTCAGGCCGCCCAGAGCCTCCGCTTGCTGTCGTAAAAGACAGGAAGACTGCGAAAGACGGCAGGATTTTATACCCTTCGACTCACTGACCGCCGGTGAGCTACTGACCATGTGATTAGGAACGACCCACGTGCAGGACGTCGACGCAACCGCATGTGTCCTGCCCCTCGAAATACAAAAGCTCGCTGATTCTCTCAATGTCAGGACTGCTTCACTGCGCGACTTGCAAGCCCTAAGTGAAACAGCTTGCGTTTAAGGCAACTTGGTTGCTCGCGCATTTATGACGACGACACTCTTGCGGTGCGCCTGGGAGTCTTTCGCGTGACTGGGCTTAAGCAATTTTTAGGAAACGGGGGTGATGGTGTTGCTTCATCAAGCAACATTGATGGCAGACGTCATTGAGTTAGATGAATGAGCTACAGCCCACGACATTGACACCAAATCTTCCTGCGGAGCAAATCAATTATCCCAGGCAACAGAAAACAAAGAAGTGACACCGTTGTCACTGAATGAAAGAAGGCCACACAAGTGCTCAGGTCTGGTCCTCGAAGTCTCACAGCGAAAGCGGCAGTGTGCTTGCAGATGTAAAAGGAAGAGATGTGGCGAGGAGTGGAGCTTTTATAAGTGTCCATCAAGCAGGCAGCAGGCAACAGCCAGCCAGCCAGTCAGTCAGGCGCCCGTCCCCCAACGTGAGCGCTAACCATCCAGGGGCGAGCGAGTACGCCCACAAGGGTATAAAAACCACCGGCCCTTTCCTGTCTCCCCTCCTCTCCACTCCAACCATGCGGATTGACCAGTATAGGATCAGCACAAACGTTCTCTTTATTGACTGTTGGTTCAAAAGCCCAGACGACTTGTTGGCTTTTCTTGCAGCGCGAAATCAATGTTCACTTGGGGAGTGGTCGGATTGAGTTGAGTCCAAGTCTCGCAGAGATGAGAAAATTTGAGAAGCCGAGTTGCGGCTTCAGGTGTGAGTGATGCTCCGCTACAGTGCTTCTCAATGACGACGGAAGACAACTCCCAAAACTGACGCTTTGCGCAAGGCTGGAATACTTACCCCTGAGCCGAAAACTGGGGTCAAGATAGACAAAGAAGCGAGGCACAGAGTGCATTCTTCTTGGTTTGTAGCCAAGAAGAGTCAATCACAAGCAACACGTCATGTCGCTGTGCCTGGTGCAGCTGGTTGTGCAAGGGAAGAAAGTGGCAAGACGGGGAGCTTTTATACCTGTCCATCCAGCAGGCAGCCAGCCAGTCAACCAATGGGCCAGTAGGCTTTCTTCCCATGTAAGCACTGACCATCCAGGGCAAGCGAATTCGACAGCGGGAGTATAAAATCCCCTGCCCCTTTCCTGCATCCTCCCTCTCCAACCTCGCGGATCGACCACCATCTGGCTGGACCCCTCAGGCTACAAAAACCCACGACTGGTTTTTGTCAAATGCCGCTGAGAAGCAGCGACTCGGGCTTCGGGAGGCTTGCGCGAGCAGAGCGTTCTGGTTGAGTCGAGTCAGAATGTAAGTCTCGCGGGGTTGAGATAGCTTAAGGAAAAGCTGAGTTGCGGCTTCTTGTGCAAATGATGCTCTGCTGCATTACTTCTCAATGATGACGGACGACAGCTCCTGAAACCAGCTTGTAGAGCAACTTCGGTGTACTCACCTTCCCCTAAGCTGAAAGCTGGGTTCAAGACAGACGAAGAAGCGAGGCACAAACCAGTCATTTCTTCTCGTGGTTTGGGGCCGGAAAGTGAGTGCTGCTCAAGTTTTGTCATGGCGCCTCAAGCCAAACTGCGCTGGATGTGGATGTGGAAAGAGAGGAGCAATGTGGGAGGCTTTTATACCCTGTCCGTCCGTTGCTCTGCTACTGATCACTGGTCCTTGAGGACTGCATCACGGCCTTGAGCGCATTTGGTGGCGAGCATTGTTACTTCTCAATGATGACGGACGATCACCCCAAAAATAGACTTTTCGGCAACTTTGGAGTGCTTACCACTGAGCTAAAAGGAGAAGTCAAGACAGACAGAGCAAGGAGGCACAAACAAGTCTAGTCTTCCCATGGTTCGAGGCCAAAGAGTGGGTACCGTCCTTAGTTCGTTTCATGACGCCTCGAGCCGGACTGCGCTGGATGTGGATATGAAAAGAGAGGAGGAAGATGGGGAGATTTTATAGCCCGTCCGTCGCTTTGCCACTGATCACGAGCACTCGGCATTGATAGTCCAGCTGCCAAAGACATCACAGCCCGAATGTGCAGATCACGCGCGTCCCAGTCGGTCGTTTGTCCCTTTCTTCTCCCGGGGGGCGAGTACAAAAGACCCCGCTCCTGCTCTCTTCCTACCTCCACCACCGCGCCGCCAGAGGTTTCAGGCACCGTATGCCTTGTCGACCCACTACTGTGGCTTTCTTTCGCGCCTTTACGCTAACATTACTCTTTCTCCTGTTTGTCTCGAGCAGTCCAGGCAACCACGTCGGAATCTGCGGGACACCGACTGCTCCCGTGAAATCGTGGTGCTCTGCGTCATTATGCAGAAGTGATGGTCTGCCACCGCAAACCGCCGAAGCACCCGACACCTCTGGACTTGGAAAGCTGCACCCCACCGACGCCAACACAAAGTGTATGTGGGATCGGTTGACGTTCACCAGAACAGTTACTTGTCCAGCTTCGGGGCTCTTCTCCCCCAGCCAGACAAGCCACGATGTCGCAGATGCAAGACCGGAGAAGTGGTGAAGTGAGGAAGGTTTTTATACCCCTGATCTACCCGCTCGTCACCGCCCACTTTCGCGTAGAAGTGACGTGGCGATCACAAAACTGCCCAAAAACGCAGGAATCACGCGCCGCTTTTCCTCCGGCCGAACCAAGATAAATTCCCCCCTCCCGCCCTCCTCTTGTTCTCGGCTTCTGCATCAGCTTCGCCAAGCGCGTTGAAGCAGAAGTCTTCCTTTGCTGGCTCACTTGCGCTGCTACGGATACATCGATTGCAACACACTCTTTTGTCCGCTGGCTGGGTGTGTTACATCTTTGACGACAGCTCATCGCCGTCTCTCGGTCGCGCAGCGCAGGCCGCAGCGCGAGGTGTTGGTCGTCTCCAAGAAGTATAAATGACGAGAAATATCACCAGAAAACAGTGAGGGCAACAAACCTCTATGACATGTGCTCTGCAACACTTACTCCATCCACATGCAAGGAATGAATAAGAGAAAGACAGGGAAGAAAATACAGCCAGTATGCCCGCGAGGCGGAAGAGTGAGACTTCCCTCTGGCTATAGAGATGCCTGGCGCGCTCTTGTCCTGCCATTTGCGTTGCGGCTTAATAAAAGGGGGGACGATGTAAGGTGAAGCAGGAGGGACGGGGTTTTTATACTCCTGATCCCCTACTTTTCCCCCACGAGTGACGCAGCGATCAGCTGCAGTTATCACGCGCCGCTTTTCCTCTGGCCGAACCGAGTATAAAAGCTCCTCCCTCTCCTCCTGATTCTCAGCTTCTGTATCAGCTTCACCAGACACATTTAAAGCGGAAGTCTTCCTTTGCTGGCTCACTTGCGCTGCTGCCCATAATGGACCATTTAATCCATTTCACTTGTGTCCGCTGCTTGGGCTTGACCCACTTTTGACGACGGCAATTCACTTCTAGCTCGTCCCCGTCTCACGGTCGCGCTACGCAGCTTAAGGTGCTGACCGTCTTCATGAAGTACTTATGATGAGAACCAGCACCAGGTAGCAGTGAGCGCATCAAGTCTCCCTAGCTCTGCGACACTCACTCCATCCACACGCAAGGAATAGGCGAGAGAAAGACAATGAAGAAATCGCAGTCAACATGCTTGCGAGCGACGGCAGTGGGACCTAATCTCTGATGGAAGAGACATCTGGCGTGCCAGTCGCCGTTGATGCAAGAGGGAAAGAAGGGAAAGCCGGAGAGGCGGGTTTTTATACCTGTCGAATCGATGCCAACCGACCACTCAGTCCCACTGGAGTGACGTCACAGCGACTGACCACATGATCGTCCTCCGCCTAACGACTAGGTATAAAAGCTCATCGCTCTTCTTCCTATTCGCAGCTTCTATATCTGCTGTCCTACGCAAGCGTAGCTAAAGCATCTACTTCTGATGCCAAATGCATCCTGACTTGCGCTTCTGCGTGAACTCATCATCGCAACTGTGACTTTTTTATCCGGTTGGCGTTTTCCATACATCTTAAGCCAAGGCAAGGCAGCAACTCACTTTCAGCTCCTCAACGCGTCTACTAACCTCTATTGCACAAAACTTACTACCTTTATAATGCGCCAATAACAGCAAACAGCATTGCCATATCACGAAGACTATCATCTCGATTCTTTGGCGCAGCAAGGACCAACATGCCATTGCCACCGGAATGAATGGGAGGGAGACAAGAAACAGACAAACACAGTCGGCTCATCTCATTAGCCTTTCAAGTGTTGCGTTCTTCTGATGGCTCAACCATTCGGCCATGTGTCGCCAGTCGCGTTGCGGCTTTGTACGAGAGAAAAGAGGAAAGGTGAGCAGGAGAGAAGGAGGTGCTTTATACCTGTCCGCCCATCGACGCGCTCACCATTGCCCACTTCCTGATGTAGTGGTGAAGTAGTGATCATGAGACTGGAAAATAATGTGGCTATCACATGGCTTCTTTGCTCTGGCTGGGTCGAGTATAAAGCTCCATCCTCTTCCCCTTGCTCTTCGCTTGTGCATCTGCTTCACCAGACGCCTCCGAAGCCCGGAAACGCCAGTGTCAAACTCGAACTTGACTGGGTCTGCTGCCTTTTCTTGGATTGATATCTACACTTTTGTCTGCTGTCTGGATCTGGCGCTGCTTCGCCACTACAAATCCACTTCTCGCACCTTGATGCGTCTACTCCACTTCATATCACACGATGTTGGCGACCTTCGTGATGCCTCAATAATGGAGAAACGCATCACTCAATCACATTAACGCCACGCCCCGACTCCCCAACTCCTCTGCCGCAAGTGACAAGCTCGGCCTGACCCTAGCAATGAATGAGAGAAAAAGAGAGAGAGACACACAGGCTCACAGTGTTCAGATTCTCGATCGTCAGTTTACCACGCTGCGCCGCATGGGCAGACCAGCCAAGTGCGCGACGCTCCTGTGGCTTCTGCACAAGTCTCATGGGGGCTTGCTGAGGCCCTTGGGAGTAGTAGAACGAAGGAAGAGGACGCAAGGCCTTTTTTTATACCTTCATCCCAGGTACGTGTCCACGCACGTACGCATCCATGCGTCAATTTAACCACGTGCTCCCATTATCATAGCACCAAATCACAAGTACATGGTAGAGACTTCATCATCATCATCATCACAACTCATCCATTCATTCATTCGCTTCGTGCGCTCTCGCTCTCGCTCTCGTCCACAACAACCACATCAAGCACCTCGCCTTTCTCTACCGGGCTCCCGACGTGCCAAAATCCCGCGAACGGCCAACGGGCGTTGGGATCGCCAACCGTGACAAACACGATGGTGGTCGCCATCTTCCCGCGCCCGGGTCAGCTTCACAGCCCGTCTTTTTTGTGATGCCCGGATGGCATTGTCTCTGGTATCCTTTTTCCACCACTGAGCTGAAGAATGTTCCAAAACGCCAAAGAAAAAACAAATCAAGGAACCCCCTCCTAGCCGCGATTGCAATCGCCAAAGACAAAGAATTCGAATTTTTTTTTGACTGGACTCGTTGGGAGGGAGACCGAATGGAACAAACGCCAAACTCACTCACTCTACCGGGCCAAAGACACCAGCTACTAATCAAGACGGACAGTGTGGCGAAACGACATCTCCTGAACCCAACAACCAATACGAACACGCAAAAAGGGAAAAAGGGGAACCACAAAGGGTTTGTTGATCTAAAACAGGTATCCAAGAAAAGGGGATAAAGAAGTAACATAAAGGAAGGGAAAAGGGGGTATATCAGGAAAGTTTTTAAAAAGGCGTGATGGAGCGTAAACGTGATGGCGGAGCGTAAAAGCGTGGACATAAGGTAGGTTTCGACATCTCAAAGCATCGAGGAGGAAAGATGGAAATCGGGAACAGGGGGGAAGGATCGCGGTGTTTGGGCGACGTGCGATGGCGAAAGACTTGTCGTGAGAAAGATGGGAACAGGACATTTTTGCGCTCTTTCTCCGTCTCGGTGCCGTGAGGAACTGGTTTTGATGAAGATGAGAACGAGACGTTTTTGCGCGTTTGTTCCGTTTCGGTGCCGTTCAGGCGCCGTCCGTTGGCCGGCCCAGTGCCGACCCTGTCGCTGCTGCTTCCATTGAGAGCATTGGAGAACGAACTACAGACCAATAGCAGGTTGACGACGTGGCCGCGTAGTTGAGACGCCGGCCCGGGTTTTCATTCTTTCGCCTGCCCACCAGGTAGGGGCTCGCAGAAACAGCCGTTGTGGCCGTGGTGTCGTGCTGCTCTCAACGTCGGCATCTTCGGATTGGCCGGATGGCGGCGGACGGGAGCTGAAAGCGGCGGCTGGACGACAGTGTCGTAGCCGCGGCGCGAAGCGACCGTCATGCCACGTTTCAACAAGAAATCGAGCGCGCTGCGATGGTGACCTGCAAAGGGAGGAGGGACGGGGCGGAGTGGAGTGGAGCGGAGACGGACTCCTGGCCCAACGACCATCAACGTCCACCCCGTTCATTCCAAGCCCATCTCAAATCAGCTCGTCTGCGCTCCCCGCCCTCGCGCTCTCCTCAATCGCCCGCCACACAAAGTCTTCCTCAAACACCGGGCCCTGCCCGTTGCACCTCGCGGCGCCACGCAAGCGCTCGCACACATCCGCCACGTCCACCGCGCCCTGCCGCACCGCCGGATGCGCCTGGATGAGATCCCACGTCGCACTCGCGCTGAGATGATTGCCAGAGCTGGCAGCGCCGACGATGGGGATGCGCGAGAGGATGGTGGCGCCGGGGCCGAGGCCGGTGGTGTTGACCTTGTGGGGGTCCTCAATCTTGGCCACGGTGACGACGTCGTCCTCGGTGGGCGAGGGCAGCGGATCGCCGCCGACGCCGCGCGCGTTGCCCGACGTCGCGCGCAAGATTTCGTTTTCCGTCTTGGCGCGCTGCAGCAGCAGCTTGAGCCGCTCGTTGTCGCTCTGCAGCGAGTGCGTGCTTGTTTCCAGCGCGTTCAGCTTGGCCTCCAGCTCGCGGACGTGACGTTCCTTGCGCTCGCGAAAGGCGCGCTGCGCGGCGCGGTTTTGGGCCTTGCGGCGCGACTGGGCGGGCGTCAGGTTGGCGGTTGTCGAGGTCATGGTTCCTGAGGGCGTGGCCGCCGTGCCGGTGATGGACGAGGAGATGGACGGCCGTTTGATGAGCGTGTGCCCGCCGCTGGCCGATTCACTGTCATCATTGTCCGAGGAGCCGCTCCGGGTACGTGTGGGCGAGTGCGGCGGTAGCGCGAAGCCGGCGTCTGCGGGAGCAGCGGCGGGAGCGGCGGGAGGAGCAGCGGGCGCGGGCGGGAAGGATTGAGCATGTTGTGATTGAAACGGCGGGACGCGTGGTTGGGTAGAGTCGAGGTCGAGGTTGATGGCGCTGTCGACGCTGGTGGTGGGGTGTAGGGCGGTGGGGCCGGCGACGGCGGCGTGGTGGTGATTGGGCGGCGAGCCCGAGTGGAGGTTGTGAAAGTAGTGTTGTTGATGTTGGTGCAGAGGGAATTGGTCAAAGTGATGATGGTGGTTGTTGTTGTCCTGGGGCGGATTAGTGAGCAGCAGCCGAGGCTTCTCCACAAGAATACATACGTGGGGATTTATCTTGTGCTCGATGCCATCGTATGAAGGCGTGGGCGGCAAGCCCATGTAGTACTGCTGCTGGGGCGGGGCCGAAAAGTACGAGTAGTCCATGATGAAGTTGTAGAGAAGAAAGAGAAGAGGGCAGAGAGGATGGTGGTCTGGACGGAGGAAATGAAGGTGTCGGGATCGAAGCTTGGACGGCAGGCGGAACGAGGGGAACCAGGCGGACGGTGGTCGAAATATAGTTGGACGTGGTTGTTTGGTCAGCGGTCGACCGTCGAGATGGAATAAGGCTGAGAGGAGGAGAAGAGTGCAACCTGCAACCCAAGAGCATTGTTGTTGTACTGTAGTCGCTGCCGGTCAGTCAATTATCCGTCCGTGATGTTGCGCACCCCGTCGTCAGTCGTTTGGTGGCCATGACGCTGCCATATAAATCCCTGCAGCTGATCCAGCCGCCCATGGCCACTGCATCTGACCGGACCCAAAACGAAACATGCAGTATACAACGTACAACGAAACGTGTATCATCTACTCAGTACTCCAAAAAGAAACACCGCTACTTGGTCACTTGGAGCCCAAACCAAACGGCCTCTGATTCCCCTGTAGTCGACCTTCCCCAGCATCCCCCTGGAAAATATATAAACCCCCACGCCCACCACGACCACCGCGCCCAGCTCCGTCTCCGTCTCCGCCTCCGTGCCCGCCTCCGCCCTACCCCAACCCATATGCATGCCCAACCCGCATCTCCCATATCGCCGACCAAGTTACTTCTCCACCGCCAACTCGCCTCGCACTGCACCGACGTTCCATGGAGAGCCGCCGGCCGATGTCTTTCTCTTTCCACCGTTGGTTGTGTAACGCGGGCAAGCTAGGTTAGGCTTTCCCCGACCAACCGAACTCTCCGCCATAAACTCTCTCTTCTTTTTCCCTCTTCAGACCATTTGACACCATGCTCTATCCACCAATTCCTCGATTCGATAGCCAGTCTTTCCGGCTCATTCGCTGACTTCTGCCACTATGCCTGGTTTGGCAAATGCGTGGGCGGATGGACCGGCTTACCTGCTGTAGCCTAGGTCCTGCTGGGGTGTCAATCCACACGCGGATGAGCGGACGCGCGGGCGGTACGCTCGCGTTTTTTTGCTGACGCCGCGTCTCGAGCGTATTGTTACCACTGTTGATGGCTTGCTGCTGGCGGCCGGCGAGCGGCACAGACGCCTATAGGCAGGCAATCGGGCAGGCAGAAGTGAGGCTGTCTGCCCGGCTGACTGGCCAAGAAAGCGATCGATGACGGACCTGCCGGTACTCGAGGGGAAGTACCAGGTACCAGGAACAGAGGTCGTGGAAGTTTCCCGGTTTGATCATAAAGTGACTTTGTCGTAGGTGTTCGAAGTGATTGAGGATAGCCATGGAGGCTTTGTATTGAAAGACTCGACCATGTGATGCAGGATTTTAGCATCGGCCAATTCCGGCATTCAATTTGTGGTTGAACGAGGTATCAGCGTCCCCTCAACAATGCTTGACTCTTGGAGTAGAACGACGAGAAGGAAATTTTAGCAGCACAAACAACAAATTGTTCCGACCCCTCCCCGCAAACCATCAGTTGAGGCCTGTGACAAAGCCAGCATACCTGCGCGCCACCAACAAGCCGCAGTAGACAGACACCAAATCCATGATTTCAGCATGAGATAGGAGAGCATGCCTTGGGACGTGGCGTCAGTGCATTGATATATGTCGAGACTTTTTGAAAGAAGCAAGGCTGGCGGACAGCGGCCACCAGTGAATACCTGCAACAGAGCGAGAGGCTACTTCCGCGAGGTGCGTAACTCCCACGCTGGGCATCGGAAAATGGCCCTGGATGCGGCAGAATCCGGAATATGGGCCATAGCCAGACGCTGGCCAAGAACCCAGGTCAACATCAGGGGGTACAGATAAATGAAGACTCCTGCCTCCAGATGTCCAGATCAACCCGCCGCTCACGTACGTCCAAGTACGGCAGAAGTACACGCATGGGCATCACATCGCGGCATGACGTGCGTGCCATGGATTCGCGCATCATCACCAGTGCAGCGACGCGCCCCATGTTTGCCGGAGCCGTCTCACGCCGGACGAAAGCCAACCAACGCCGCCAGCAGCCAGGCTCGAGCACGCTCGACATGAGGCTGAAACCCGCGCTTGCGTGGTCTGCGCGCCTCGCGGGCTGCTGCATCGACTCCGCGCCACGCCGGGGACGAACGGCGGAATGAGTGGTGGAATCAGAGCGGGCGAGGTCAGGTGGACGGCGGAGCGTGGGCGAGGCGGAGGTGGAGGCTGAGGGTGAAGATGCGCAGTGTGACGCCGCAGGAGGGGAAGGACAGGGGAGAGCGCGACCAACATGTGGTCAGCATCGGAGGAGGCCAATGGCGAAGGCGATGTGGTGTTTGAGGCTGGAGAGGCTGCTTTGTACATGTTCGGTTGTTTACGCGCAGGCCCACGTGTGCGGTTGAGTAGATGGCCTCGCGCTTGAGAGGAGTTCGTCAAGGGGCCAAAACGGGTAGTCGCATGCATGAAGATGTCGATGCGGGGATGTGATGGGGACAAATGCTGGTAGCTGAATTTGATGCTCGACGACTGTGAAGTCTGGGCCGCCAACACCACAGGGATCATTCGATAAAGGGGCAAAGCAGTTGCGATTCCGGGGGGGCGCGGTGTTTGCGGCGCGGTTGATGCAGGTCGGGCAGTACTACTTCAGCACGGCGAGCTGCCAAAACCATGTTGATTGCAGTCCTCTCTCATCTTTCAACCGCAACAACAGCCCAGCGAGCATGATCCTGCCGTGAGTCTGAGCCCATTTCTTCTGCTCGAGGTTTCGGGATATATTCGACGTCATACGATACACATCTTCATTGGAAGCTGTCCTGGCTTGTGATATCACCGTAATTCCAAGTCAGCGCGAGTCGGCCGAGCATGGTGTTGTGGTGTGTCGCCGGAGGTCGTTTGCCAGAAGGAATCAGTGAGGCGTGCAAAGTTGAGGGCAGGTGATCAGAAAAGATGGCGGTGCCCAACCTTTGATGAAGGGGATTTGTGAGTAGGACAAAGATGTTGAGTGTCAGCAAGCTGAATGGATACTTTGCCAGTAGGCCATGGCCGTGGAGCGCACGGTGAGCTCGAGGAGGGGCATGGGCACAGGTCGACCATATTGCTTGCAGGCTGCTTGATTTTTCTTGTGTATTCGGACCAACTTATTTTGCGCTCTAGGAACCCTTTCGGGATTGTCAGACGCTTCCCGGTATCGGTTCAATGTCGATGACGGCAAAAAGTTCTACCCCTGGGTATTTCGAGCGGACGAATTCGGCTCTGTGGCCAGGAGCTCCAAGGCTCAAGTCCGATAGGAGCTCGAGAGTCAAACGAGACTCATCAACGAACACTTTGCGTCGGTATCTCGCCTCAATCCCAATCGCTGTCCTCGTCATCGTCGTTTCGAGATTGGCGAATCTTTTTGTTGTCATGCTCGTCGTCCTCGTCTTTGCGCTTCAAGCGGGGATCGGAGTGTTGCAGCGCGCCAAGGTCCAGCAGGAGCTTTTTGAAATCTGCGCATGGTTAGTCTGGTACGAGCGGTCAAGGACGAGCAGTGAGCCTTACGTTCCACCGACGTCCGCGGGCCGTTAAGCTCCCTCAGCGTCACAATCTGCCTCTTGATATCGCCGTCCTTGTAAATCAAGACCGTGGGGCAGTTCTTGTCCGGGTATCCCTCGATGCACAAGTTGCCGCGCATCTTGCAAAACTTGATGTCTCCAAACTCCCGCGCAAGCTCCCGCCACAATTCTTCCGCAACCCGCGATTCGACATTCGAGTCGGCTGCCGTCAGAAGGACAAAGACCCATGCCTTTTGTGAAGCTTCCGTCACCTCGCGCGAGTAGTCTGGCTTTTGGATGGGGTAGACTTGGTTGAAGACTGACGCATTCGAAATGGAGGAGAGTTCGGCCATTCGCTTCTTCCTGTTGGACGTCAGACAGGTCGGAAAAGGGGGAAGGCTCAGCGCACCTGTACTGCTCGAGAAAGTCCTCATCCTCTTCATCTTCTAGTTCTGCCAGCTCATCCAAGTCCTTGCCCTCTAGTCTGTTCTCATGCGCCAGCCTCCTTGCCTCGACGAGGGCTTCTTCAATCATGGGCGTTGGCGAGGGAGGCTTTTCTGGAATGACTCCATGCTTGCGCAGAATGTCGTTCCTTCGACAGCGTCAGCATGCAGCTTGAGTTGACGCCAGA
Source organism: Phyllosticta capitalensis (assembly GCF_038381095.1). Classification (NCBI taxonomy): domain Eukaryota; kingdom Fungi; phylum Ascomycota; class Dothideomycetes; order Botryosphaeriales; family Phyllostictaceae; genus Phyllosticta; species Phyllosticta capitalensis. Next base: position 1,691,766 of record NW_027117448.1, on the reverse strand, counting down.
GCCACGTACCATTCTGTGTCCTCGTTCGGGTCGACTTCTACTGGAATTGGAACGTCGGGAATGTTCATCGTGGCGGCAAGATGTGGAGGATGTGGCGAGAAATTTCCAAGGTCCTTGGAGGCAGACAAGCTCTTCAACAATTCGAAGGGGTGTGTTGTAATTGCGAGCACAGCAATGTCGATGCCTGGTATAGCTTGAGCTTGCGTCGGGGGCTCGGGGGCTTCCCTCGCCTCCGCAAAGTGGTTGCCGCTAGCATGGTCCGTGCGCGACGAGTGGGCCTGACTCTCGGCCACCGCCTGGCAGACAGCTCCCATCACCACACCTCAAGGGTGAACATCATCCTCTCCCTTTGCAACATCTCCTCGCGCCCACCTCAACAAGGGACAATTCGCCGCCCGCATCCGAATCGCTCGTTTCCAATACATCGACTCTGCCAGCGTCACTGGCAGTCGCTCAGCTTCGTGTGTCGGCGGGCAGACGAGGACACCTATACCCCATACTTGAGGCCACGCACTCTCAGGTCGCCAGACGGCGCCCACCCGCTTCACCATGGAGTTCGACAAGAAGGATATGCCTAAGAGCTTGGGGGTTCTCGCTCGCGTGGATAAGTCCACAATCATGCAGGAAGGTGAGTCCCCACCCATTCAAGACTGCTGCAGGCCGTTGCAAATACTGGCTAACACTCAAAAGCTCGGAAGTTGAAAGATCCGAGAATCTCTCCGCTTGCAGGCCGCGAAATCATCGGCCAAGTCGCTCGTCTCTTGCTGAGCGGAGAAGAAAAATTGACATACGACGAAGTGGAAGACCTGGTCGTTGGCTCCATGTTCGTCTTTGATAAAAAACAACCTGGTTTGCAGCAGATTCTTCACTGGTTGGTAAAGGAACTCCCATCCGTCCCTCTTAAAGAAGGTCCCCCCTTCAAAAAGTTTGAAGAGACGGATTACTACACCATGTTCCCCAACTCGGTCTTGGAATATGCGGAAAACAGAAAGAAGAGTGATGGCAATGACAAGATAGTTCGGCCCAATGCCATCAGGGCTCTGTGCCGTCTTCATAACAATGTAAGAACAGAAATCCAAGAAGCAAAATCGCAATTGACCAAAAGCAGGCATCCAAGGCTCCAGAGTTCGCGAAATACGCTGGCACTGCCATGGTCGACCCCGACTCCAGCGTCCAGTCGGCTGCGCTCGTCAGCCTGTATCACACGCTTCCCTTTGGCACTCAACATATCCGAAGCTTGCAGGAACAGATCCAGGCGGTGTTTACTAAACCGAGAAGCTCGGGTTGCTGGGCGTGGCCGGAATACCATGCTCTGGGACTCGACTACCGCAGCCGCCTTGCACCCGAAATGCTTGCAAAAGACATCATTAGATCCGGCGACGGCAGTTTCAAGAACAAACGGAAGCTCCAAGGTCCCGCAGCGAAAATCTTCTTCTGCAGGATTGCGGCGGAGCTGGCAGAGAAGGGAAATTATCGATCGGGTTCGATCGAGTTTCTCAAGGAAATGTTGGACAGTTTTGAGTCGATCGAATACGACCCGACGATCACTGGTGACAAGGAATCTTTCGTCCTGAAGCGCTCCATGGTAGCGCTGGAAGCCGCCAAGACAATCTGCAGCATGGAAAATGTCGATCCTAGCACTCTCGATCTAGCTGTGCAGAAGCTTGTCGACATGGGAACTAACTCGCATCAAGCTATCAAGTTCGCGTCGATGCGAGCTCTGAGCACGGTTGCGAGCAACTACCCCAGCGTCGTCGGCAAGCACACCGACACCATTCGGAAACAAATGAAAAGCCCCAACAAGGATATTGGCAGTTTTGCGACGACAACGCTGTTGAAAATAGCGGGTGAATCGGACGTCGACAGCCTCATGAAGGATGTAGGGAGCCTCATGGCCACTGCCAGCAACGACTTCAAGGTCATCATGGTTGAGGCAGTCACCGCGCTGTGCCTGAAGTTTTCCAACAAAAAGACAGTGTTGGCTAAATTCCTTGGTGATTATCTCAAAGACGAAGGATCATTTGAATTCAAACGCGCCATGGTCGAGGGCATGTTTGACCTGGTCAGGTCCATTCCGGAGACCAAGGAAGATGTCTTGCTCCAGCTCTGTGAGTTCATTGAGGACTGCGAATACCCAGGCCTCACCATTCGTGTGTTGCACGTTGTTGGCTCAGAGGGTCCAAGCGTGAAGCGCCCCACTCTCTACATCCGCTACATTTACAACCGCTTGGTGTTGGAGAACGCGCTTGTCCGTGCAGCCGCCGTTACGGCCCTCTCCAAATTTGGTGTTGGCCAAAAGGATCCAGAGCTGAAGCGCAGTGTCCATGTCCTGCTCAGCCGTAGTCTGGACGATGACGACGATGAAGTTCGCGACCGAGCAGCTTTGAGTTTGAGGCTGATGGATGACGAGGATGAGAGCGCTCCCGAGCTCATCAGAAATGGTAAGGAAATCATGGCCCAAAATGAGCTTGGCTAACTTGACGGCAGACTCCATGTTTTCTCTTGCTGAATTTGAGGATCGGCTGGCCATGTACGTGTCAGCTGAGGATCGTGAGACTTTCAAGGAACCCTTTGACCTTTCTATCGTGCCTGTTGTCAGCAGAGAAAAGGCACGGTCGGAAATTCGCACCAAGAAGCTTCTCGGAAACACCCCAGTTCCCAAAACTCGTGCTCCCGAGTCGAAACCGTCTGTGCAACGTGGCGCGGATGCTTTGGCCTCGTCTGCCGCTGCAACCTCAACTTACATGAAGGAGATGCAGAGTTATCCGGATTTGGCCGCGTGTGGCAACCTTCTCAAGTCGTCGCCCGTCATTGAACTTACCGAGCCAAATACTGAGTATGTCGTCACTGCGGTCAAGCACATATTCATGGAACACATCGTCGTCCAATACAACATCACCAATACTTTGGACGACCATGCGCTTGTCGATGTCACGGTAGAAGTGACGCCGCAGGATGGGTCCGATCTCGAAGAGGGATACGTTTATTCAGTCCCTGAGCTCAGAACACAGCAGTCTGGTGCTGTGTATGTTAGGTTCAAGAAAGCCAATGGCGCCGAGGGCTTCGTTTCGGACAACCTCACAAATGTTTTACAGTTTACTCTGAAGGAAGTCGACCAGGAAGACGGGTACCAAGACGAATACCCAGTTGAAGACCTCACCCTCAACGTGGCAGACTTCGTCATCCCAGCATATGCCGGAAGCTTTGATCATGTTTGGGGACAGTCTTATGCAGACGAGGACACTCAGACTTTGCAACTCAGTCTGACAAAGATACAAGGTAAGCCGCCACACCGTCGCCAGCATGCGAGTAGAACTAATCCTATGCAGATGCTGTTGACCAAATTCCCGCGGCCCTCTCGCTCCAGCCACTTGATGGCACAGATATTGCTGCTAGCAAATCAAGACACGAGCTGAAGCTATTTGGAAAGACGGTGATGGGCGGCAAGGTCGCGGCCGACGTGAACATTGTGCGCTTGAGCGAAGGCGAATTTGCCATCAAGATCTCGGCAAAGTCCGAGGAGCAAGGTGTCGCCAAGTTGCTGGCGAATTGTTTGATGTAGAAAGGGCGGACTGCAGCAAAAAAATTGGGGTTGTTATTGGCAGTCTGGAGTGTCCTAGGTGCATAATTACAGCTGATACCAAATCAGACCGCGATTCAGATTCAGATCTGCATATGATGCGAATTGCCTTAAAAAAGTTAACTCAATTGCTCCTTTTCTGCTGGATGATCTCGCCTCGTCCTACGGTAATCTTGGGTACCTGTAGATGCACCGGTCAATTGACTGGACTAGATTGTCCACGCTGCCTTTGTCTAGGAACGCCTCTGTATCGCGGATACACCCCTCAATCTGAGTCCTTGCGCATTGAATCCTCGGGCAACCATCATGGGCTTCTCCTCTTCTAGCTCTCTCCTTCGACGACTTAGCTCGTGGCGCTCTTCTTCTACCCGCCTTGCTTCAAAGCGCGCCTGCTCGAGGTCGAGGCATTTCTGTTTGAGACGCTCCTGCTCCAAGTGCTCTTCCTCTTCAAGAATCGCCAGGTGCCGGTGGTATTCTTGGTACCGTGCGTCAATGTTTTCTTGTAGGCTTTCCAACTCTCCTTGCTGAAACTTTGCGAATCCAAATTTGTGCATCGTCGAGATCCATCGCATCAAATTGGCTTCCATCCTTTTCCTGCTGTTTGATAATCGCTGCGACGCGGTGAAGCTCTCTCGAAGAAAATCGTCGCACCTGACATAATTTTCCAAGATCTTGTTTCGAAGCACTAAGAGGTGTCCCGATAGGCTCAGAGTTGTCCACTTATCAACGTCGTATGAGTTCAGGAAAGTAACGTCGTCATACCACAAAATGAAGACGGCGACATAGTATCCAACGGAGAGGGCTTTGCCTGCGTTCCTATCAGAAAACTGAATCCACAGCCTCCTGGACTTTTCTGATTTTGGGTACCCGGAATCTAATTCTTCAGCGTCTCGGGCCGCCACTTGAGGATCAATCGTGACCGTTGCATTGAGGTTGGCGCCATGGTCCAATAGAATGCTTACGTACTGAAGCTGGTTGAGGGCTGCGCGTTGCAGGTATCTTTGCCAGATTGTCTCTCCTTTCCAGAATTCGTTCGGACCTTGGCAACCTGGCAGCTTCAGAATCTCTTCAACGGTAATGGCCTCGTCACTGACGCCCGCAACGCCACGTAAAACGCCGGACACTCCAGGACAGTGAGCTGATAGGCAAATGTCGAGTAACGGGCGGCCGCCAGGAGTGACCATACCACCAACTCGGGAGAAAAAGTAGTCTTTTAGTCCGAAGGAGAGATTGAAGATCACTTTGATGAAGATTTGTTCTTCCAAAGAGTCCCAATATCCCTTGAGTCCGCGCGTGTCGACTGATTTAGCCATGTCAAGCAGCCCATCGATGATGCAGTGCCACCAATGCTCGCCCTGCAAACTTTGGTTTTCGTTTTCGAGTTGTGCCAGCACCGTGATTGAATCCAACAGATTGTGGTGATACAATTGACTCTTGAAAAACACGCGATGGACATCGAACAAGAATGAAGCGATGACGATCCTGATGCGGCTCTCGTCTTTTTGTATTTGCTTCCCGGGCTCTGCAGTGCTCATTATACTTCGGCAGAAGTCTCTTTCTTTGAGAAATTCGCCGACTGTCTCATGAACCCAGGTAATGTTGCCATTGTCTTGGATTTCAAGAAGACCGGCAGTGCAACTTTTCACCCGACTCTCCGTTCGTTTGACAAGCTCGGTCTGACATTTTTCCGTTGAGCCTATACGAGCAGCCAATTGCTGAATTGATGGTGGAATGCCGTCCTTGGTCGCTTTCAGTTCTTCTGCGATTCCCAGAACCGTCAGATTGTTGTATAGGAGGAGGAACGATCCCAACTGGTTGCAGTCGTAGACGTGATAGAGTAACCGAAGTCCTTGATCGCGCCGCTTTCCAGTAATGTCGTGGCGTGCAAGTGACTTCGCGTAGAGGCCGTCTGCTCCTGACAGCTCCTGAGGGGCACATTCTACCTCATCTTCCAGGTCAGAAAAGCTGGGGTCGTGCTGAAAGTCTTCTAGAATGTTTCCCACTACCACTGCAACCCACATGAAGACTCCTTGGGCCTTGTACTGAATTCTTTCGGAGATTTGCTCCAGAGCGTCTGGTATGTCGGGCTGGAAACGTTGCCATTTATCTTCGAATGTTCGTAGCTTCTTCTCTGTGAACAGCTTGATGTCGTTCCTGGTATTCTCATGAATACTCAAAGAAGGGAAGTGAGCAAGCTGATTTTGAATAGTTTCGTTCCGCCGACTCGCCAGACAAATCTTGACGTCGTGATAGTGTTCCACCTCCAAAAGCAATTTCAGAGTTGTCGTCAAATCGTTGTTCCTTTCGCGGGACAGTTTCTCTTTCGTAGGGTCGTCTCCTTCGTCCAGAGACTCAAACTCGTCCAGACCGTCAACCAAAAGAAAGAACTTGACCCCAGAGGGCTTTTGAGCAAGACAGTTTCTGAATGCACGCTCCAGCTGATTCCAAGACCACTTGGAGGATTTCGAAAAGTCCGAGATTGACTTGTTGGCATTCCAGGCGGCTCGAACGACTGAGACCAGCTGCGGAACTTGTGAGATCATCTGGCAGAGTAGCGAACGTAAAATCCCGGTTCCACAGTAGAGAAGACGCGATTTTGAGGTCCGTCTGATGAAACAGCAAGCGGTGACAAGCTCTCCGGGTCCAATCCAGGATCTGAGATAGGTTTTCAGCTCGGGATGCTCATGAATCGATTTCATAAGCGTCGATTTTCCAGAGGCAGGTTTGCCCACTATCCAAAAGACTGGTTCCTCAGCGAGGAGCCAACAGACAAACGACTTTTCAGAGTTCCAGGATTGAGCATTGGGTTGCTTGAAGATCCATTCGAATGTTCCAGCAAAGTTTGGCTGAATCCTGTCTTGCGCGTCGTCCATATTTTCGAACCTCAATGATTCGAGGAGTTCTTTCCTCTCTGAACAGCCAAAATCAGCACCAGAATGTATGAATGCAAAGAGTGAAAACTGTCAAATTGGTCTCCTGCTACATCACATCTTTCGACTGACCCCTGAATTTGTTTTCCTTATGAATAAACCCCCCAAGCATCTTCTGGTGAAGACAACGGCACTTCAGCCGGCTCATAAGTCAAAAGCGACTGACCTTCTTCATTTCTTTCAAGGCCTCGCCCCGTCGCTTCCTCCTCCCTTTTCTTCAAATCTTTACGCAGGTCTCTGACCTTCTTTTTTAATTCCCCGCGGAATCGCGTGTAACCAACGTCGCTTTTGTCCTTGAATCTGCACATTTGGGTATGACTAGCCGGGATGCCAACCGAACGGAAACCGTAAAGAACTGCCGATTGCTTTTCAACAATCTATATCAAAGTCAGGATTATATTCGCCTCGAGTCCCAATTTACGTACGACTTGTTGAAACCCCGCGATACAGGTCGCAAGCTCCTCAAAGAAACAGATTGGTCCAAATTGATGCGCGATATTTCCAAAGCTCTGACATGCATTGGACAGAATTTGTGAATTTGGCTTCAAAGTGTTTAGAAACTGATCATTGGGATTCTTCAGGCACGCTTTCGTGGCCCAGATCAAGGTTTGACCTAGGTCCATGGTCTCGCTTCCCCGATGAGGTGTTCCCATGAATATCTAAAAATGATCAGCGAATTCAAATAGTCATCCTGAATACCACATGCTTACCACGTTCCTTGTACAGTGAAAAAGGCTCTTCATTTGGTCATCGCGTGACATGGAGGATTGCACAAGTGCCTACTAATTGGTGAGTATTTCCTGTGAAGAGATTCCTCTCACCTGATCACTCACTTCTTGGATAACAAGACCCCCAAGACTATGTCCCACAAGGAACAGAGGCCTGTACATCTGAAACTTCTTAGCTCGATGGTAATTACTGTACCATACCACTCACCGCATCTTCATCTCGCTCATCAACAAGGTCTTGAAGGAGTCCCGTGCCAAAATCGTACAGACTTGACTGGATTTTGCCGCTGGCAAGGCCCTTGAGATTGGAGTCGTAGCCCCATGTGATGATTCTCAAATCTCCAAAAGTTTCCGGTAGCAACTCCTCCGGCCAAAAGACGTCTATGTCTGCATTAGTAAACCATGAAGGACAAGGCGTATGCATTGATAGTTTTACGATGATCTTTGTTCTTTTTGGACTTCTTGCTTTCGTCCGAAGAATCGTCTCCCATCCAGGTCCACGTTTCTTCTCTATGGCCGCCAAGGCCATGGACAAAACAAATGCTGACACAGTCAGTGGATTGAAATGGGTGGAATGGCGTCGACAGACTCAGCGAAGACCGGTGTCTCTGGTGGGGGCTCATAAACAATTCTGGTGCCCATAGGAGGGCTGGACGATTTAAACAGTCCCATGGCAGGTCGAATGCTCTCCTGATTGTCAAGTTGCTGGATGTTCAGATTGTTGTACATGCGCTTCAAGGTATTTAACATAATTCGGAAGTCCCAGCTGAGCGTGCTTCTCTAAGGGGATATTGCTTCGGACGGCAGTCAAGACCGACCAGAAATTTTGAAACCCTACCCTCATGATTCAATATCTGTCCATTGGTCAGGAATCTAAGCCCTAGCCTCCAATCATCGGATTCCAATCACCCCTGTAGCTGCCTTGTTGACATGTAGATCTCTCAATTCGGCCGCCGCCATTATCCGAACTGGAATGCTCGTACAGGTTGTCCTCGTCTACAAGCGCTGCTTACTTGGAAGCGGTCCAGTCAAAGTTATCGCCCACCCCTCAACTTAGACGCTCGGCGTAGAAGCTTCCAATTTCTCTCAGTGCATGAGGCCTGCAATGTACGCGCGTTTTGCGACAGCGTCTCCTCTTTCCTTCCAATTGGATCCATCTTGACGCTGGGCCAGTTCCCGGGACAGTTTATGCAGTCGAACGAGAATGGAGCGCAAGGATGAAGCTGAGCAAGGTGTTGTGCGGGTCTTCAATCTATACTCAGGGCGGCGAACGGGTGGAATGGCATGGGGTTGCGACGCGACTTGTCGCTGTCAGCTTTACTCTTCCTCGATTTTCCAGCTCACTGAATGTTCGCCCCATCCTGGAATCTCCACCAGTAAAAGGTGCATATAGGCAGCAGCCCTACCACGTAGACGTTTGATGCTGCATCTTCATGCCGCATGCCCCGCGCGGAAGGGAATCAACTTGACCGGCTCGTCCAAGGTCGACGACTTCCATACGGTGAGATTGCACAGTATCGGACAACCAAATTACAGTAATGGAAGCATGATGAAAGCCAGCGACACTTTTGGATTGGGCTGCATTCGCTTCGCAATGTTTGCATGAGAAAACGGTGGCTGTGAATTTCGTCCGCAGCGTCTGTGAGGAGCTTCCATCCACTTCGTAGGTATCACATAGACCCCCGTCGTCTTGACCCTGCGGGCGCTAAGATGGGGCTTTGCTCGGGGCTCATGAGTTCTGCCTGCGCGTATGCATGTAAGACAATGCCAAAACGACTGGGAAGTGACGTACCGGCGGAGTACCCTGAATTGGTCGATTGCTGCATCCTGCTGCGTGAAGCTCCTAGTGATAAGGCTAATTTTGCAAATTGTGTTGTCAAAGGAAGCCGCATGGGTAACCGCGCGCTTGTACCAGCAGACTGCGTCCTAAAGATAGACGGACTATTAACTCCACAATTCAACTTTCGCCCGTTCTTGCATTCAACTCTGCTGTGAAGGGGGCCCTTTTGGTGAGGGGGGTCCGCCAAAAAGCAGAAGATGGCACGCGCTAAACCTAAATACGAATCAATCAAAGTTTGGATTTAGTCAGCAAAGGGAAATCTGCACGTGAGTGGTGAGCACCAGGGAGGTCCTCCACTACAACAACAACCAGCACGACAACAACCAGCACGACAACAACCAGCACGAAAACAACCAGCACGAAAACAACCAGCGCGACAAACCAGCGCGACAGACCAGCGGGATGGACAGCACGACGGATAGCGCGATAAACCAGCGCGACGATATGGTCCAGTTCCCCATCCTCACCTCCTCCGGCTTGGTGAGTCTTGCGTAACCCTGCCGGGGGTGTTTAGATGGATTTCTGCACCAATCCATCTACGGTCCATATTATAAGCGACCATCTGGCTGATTATGTAAGTGTGGACTTCTTACCACTTGACTTCCCCTTTCCGCAACACCAAGAGACCTTCAAGGGTCCTGATTATAAGAGAGCTTCATTTGCTACCAAAGGGCGTTTCTAAGGCTAGCTTTTGGTATAAGAGCAGCTATATTCTTGGTAATTTTGGCCCTAGACATAAGGGGGGGGGGGGGGGGGGTGGAAAATATCCGGGAGGGGGGGTGGAAATTGGCCATCTCTTTGCTTCATGTCTCGCGCGAGTGCGCTCTTGCTCCTCACTGACAGTCTTCTTTGACTCTTCGATGATTACGTCGACGATTCTTTGCAATTGTCCCATTACAGTGTTGTATCCAGGACTGTCTCTCGAATCGAACTTGCACATTGTTCTGTGATCTCCTGGGATCGCCATTTTCTTGACTTTTTTGCCATCCATCCCTGCACAGGATGCCGGAACAACCTCCAAGTAGTCAGAAAAAGTCCTTGGTGTTGGGGTGCACTTACATGTTTAGAGCCCACAATGGGGATACTGGTTTGGTACTGCTCATAAAAGCAAGCAAGGGTTAAACGGTCATCATCCCTAACCTTTTCAAAGTTCTCGCGTAGAACCTCCAGGATATGTGAGTCGGTTCTCAGGCTGTCCACCAATTGACTGTTTGGAGACTTTTGACAGGCTTGTGCCACGAAATCCAGGTGTTTTCCATACTTGGCCAGGGGACTCCCTCGTAGCGGAGTGCCCATGAAAATCTATAGTTGATCAACTCAATCATCTTAAGCTTCGGATGTTTCGAGACTTACCACGCCTCTTGTGGAAGGATATATGATTTCCCACTCTAGTACTGAGGTAGAGGACTCAAACAGCGCCTAATCCACAGTGAGTACCCCTCTCATATCGAACTCGACAATTAGGAGCCTACTGATTGGATGATGAGACCACCCAGACCGTGTCCCACCAGTATCAATGGCCGATTCTTCTGGTTCTTGTTAGGATTTGTTTGCAAAAGTCGACCAGAGTCTTACCTCATCCCTTCGCTTAATGGTGAGGTCGTTGAGAAGTGATTTGCCGTAACCTAGCAAGCTTGACTGGTTTGATCCACTGAGGAGGCCAGTAAATGCCGAGTCGTAACCCCACATCATTATCCTCACGTTTTCCAGGTCTTGACGCAAGAGGTCTTTTGGCCAGAATACATTATCTGCATTTGTTAGACTTCTGTATTATACAAGGATTCATCACATGTCGACTCACGTTGATCTGAAGCTTCAGTCTCATTGGCTGGGGTACTTGTGCCAGTCTTGAGCTTCCGTAGACATTTTTGAAAAGTGCTGGAGTTTTTCTGAGAGCCTGTGCAGGTCCAGGTCTCCTCTCGATGTCCGCCTAGGCCGTGAACAAAACAAACACTGTTCCCATTAGCACTGATTCATGCTGACTGGATGATCAAATCTCACTCCGCAACTGTTTTTATTCCTTCTGGGGGCACATAGACAGTGGAAATACCCACTGGACGTTTTGGCTCTCTTCCCATGGTGATGAAGGCTAACTCTGCCGAAAAGGAATTGGTCACAAAATTGAAGCTGTAATCTTGGTTTACATGTCAGGAGATGTCAATGTATATCAATGGATCGAGAAGTCCTAGCCCTCAGGGCATGGTAGTTGGAGCGCGGCTCTTGATTTGGTTTCCCAGATAGTATCTTGTTCCGGGCGCTTGTCAAGGACCCACTAAAACATGCAAACCTCGCGTTTTCGCGCCCACGAATCTGCAAATCGTCCCATCGCTACGCATTGCAGTCCAGTCAGTCACTCGACATACCCTTGGAGCTGTTTCGACAAGATGTCAGTCAACCAATTCGGCGACCACCCTGGCGGAGACTATGTTTGTCGCGCTGAGGAACCTCGACTGTGGCGCTTGTCTGCAGTTTGACAGTCCAATGGATACTGAGCTTGGCCCTTCTTTTTGAGTGCTTGAGCTTGATCTGGAGCTTTCGTGAGCGCGTAGACTGTGGATTCGTCCGTCTTTCGCGACACTGCGTCTTGAACTCTTCCAATTGGCTTTTTGTAGGGGCCAGAGGAGGTGACTTGGTCGACAAAAGACCCGAGCATGAGATGAGGCTGAAAAAAGCTGCAGGCTCCTTTGCGATCTCAAGCGCAGTTGTAGCATCGCTCCATTGTTTCCGTTGCCAACTGGTTCGCGTAATTCATACGTCGCTCTCCTGAATCTCAGTACTTGAATTTGAATGGCGCAGCGCAGGGAGCTACGGAACTAAAGCCGCACAACTCACCGTTGGCAAGACTCCGCAAACAATGAGTAGACCAGGCTTGTACAGCTTCACAGCCTTACCATGTAGACGTTTAATGATGTACGTTGATGCCGCACACCCAATGGGGAAGTGGATTTCATTCCCCGACCCAGGTTTAGGCCAATGACTTTTACAAATTTTTCATTGAACCAATATACTCACTTCTTGAATGCGAAATAAGATTCGGAGGTCCCTTAATCATTACGCTCTCGCTTGCCTGGAAAACGTGTAAGGGCCACAAAATGAAGGTCATGGGTGCTCTACTTCAGCGCCTACTAGACGTGGACCAAGAAACTGTCGAAGAAACGCGCCTCCCGGATATGATCTTGGAAGGGGAGACTCGCAGGAGATTTGGGAGCCAGGCTGCGTTTGTTTCTGTCAGTGCTCATGGAGTCCTCATGCGGCCATGCATGTCAGACTGCCAAAGGTTGGGAAAGTGATCACCTGGCAGATCAACCGAATTGGTCTTTCGCTGCATATTCTGCTTCGTCGTGTGCTGTTAACGCAAGCCGCATGAGTAACCGCGCGCTTCACCCAGCGGACTTTGTCCTAAAGACAGACGGACCGTCAACTCCGCGATTCAACTTTCGCCCGTTCTTGCATTCAACTCCGACGCACGTCTGATCCTTTGAGCCTCACTATTCTGCCTCGTCGCAAGGCGCCGCGGTTCAGGATCCGCAATGTGACGAGGCTGAACGAGTGAGGGGAACAGAATTGGACCACTGGCAGACTGCTTCTTCGTTTTGCCGCTTCTCTGAGTCCAGTCACCGTTTCTGCCTTGGCGGTAACGTCGTCGATCTCGCATTGAGTGTAGAGTGCTGCGAATTCAATGAGTGATCAACACAACTTGTGTCTGCATCGTCCTTCGTTTGCCGAGAGGGCGTCGCTCATGTATCAGTCCGTCTCGCCGCGTATCTTTCCAATGCCGCGTTAGCTTTGAAGCCAGTTGCGTGACTGCTCAATATATGCAGAGCATATGAGAACTACTGAGAGCTGTTTTATTGTTTGTGTCTGTCTGAGAGTTTCCACGATCTGGTCAAGAAATGAAGAGCGCAGACCTCATTTCGACACTGTCATCGACAAATGAAACGGGAAAGAGGCTTGGAGTGATCAAGGACGGTTCGTTGCCGTTTCTGGACGCTCCTACTCAAGGATCCAGATCGTCCTTGTCGGTGCAAGGCAGGAACCCTCCACACCTCTCAGCCTCCTGTCGTTTCAGTGAAATTACACGTTGATCCACTTTGCCTCCAGTCTGTCTGGGGCCTGTCGGTCAGTTTGCTGTTCTTGGGGAGTCACTTTCAAGAGATATCCAATCGCTTCCAGCCTCATTCTCGCGAAGCATCCTTGCCGAAAATAATGCGGCGCAGCAACCATCGAACCCACCATTGGTTCAAACACATGCAGGCGCTTCCATTGATTTGCCAATGGCTCTCCTATTCCTCATTTTGCCGGTTCGTTCCAGCGCATATGCAGCAGCTTAGAGCCTAATCACTTCTCGATTTCGCCCCATCTCGGTGAAGCCGTTTTGGTAAAAAGAAGCGGCGTAGCAGACTGCTGGCTACACGATTGGACGATAACTACGGGGTGTGATCTTCACATTTCCACGCGCCGCACTTTGCCATGTTCGAAGTTGCTAGAACGCACGACGCTGATTTGTCCATCAGGCCCTCCTGTCAGCTGGTCGCTATCTTGGGCTAACGCCGCAGTCCACGATGTCCAAAGTTGCATTCTCCAGGATTGATTGGCCCTGGCAAGACTCCTCCGGCTCACTGCCGTGCGTTGTTTGAATTCTGGCCACTCGATTACATCGACCGTCTTTCGCGCCGCACTCTTCTACGTTTGAACTTGCAAAACTACTTCTCTGATTTGTTCGACGCCCCTCGTGTTTGTTGACGCCGCAGTCAAAGACGTTCGAAGTTGCAGTTTCCACGGACTATTCGTCCCGGTCAAGCTGCTCCAGCCTTTTGCCATGCATCTCCGGCCATTCAACTCGATTCACCGTGTTTCGCGCCGCAATCTGCTACGTTCGAAGTTCCTTGACTGATTTTCTTGATTGAGTAAGTTGCCATGGCCATCGTGGTGGTTCCATCCTTATAAATCTCACGGGCTACTTCAGCAGGTATTAAAACTACGTAGTCTTCAGCTCTTCTCCATGACATTGAATCCGCGCATTTTCACTCCCTCTGAAGCAGGAAACAGAGCATCTCGCCACTTCTGAGGCTGTGGGACAGGCCACTGATTACCATTATCGCTCCGCCATCCTCTGTACCCCACAGTCTACGCCGCACTCCAAGATTTCCAAGGTTGCGTTGTTCAGGATGGTTTTGGCCAAACGCATGCTCAACGTCACTGCTTGCAATGGCACGTCAGTCAATTACACCGACTGGAATCCGTTCCGCAATCCACGACGTTCGAAGTTGCAATGCTCGAATTTGATTGGCTTCGACAGTGTACAAAAACTGTCCCTTCCCACTGCGCCTTATCCACTATACTCTATGCCACGGACTGTTTTGGCCGTTTGCATTCTTCCCGTTCCCACTTGCTATCAGTCTGGCCAGTGAATGATTCCGACCAGTTCGCGCCGCAATCTACGACGTTTGAAGTTGGAATGTGTGGCTATGATTGGTTCTTGTGATGGGCAGGACCAATCTCTCCCACGGCGTCATGTATGCACTACTGCACGCCGCACCTCAAGAAGTTCAAAGATGAAAGATTCTCCATCAATTGGAAAGGAGGACGAAAGCCATCTACTCAATCCCTTGTCAAGAGCATACGCCGCAGTCAAAGACGTTTCAAGTTGTCATGTAACCGAGCAATGGTGCTGGTCAATGCAGTTTTCCCATTTGTCGGCTCCGTTGACGCCGTAATGCTGGAAGTTCAATAATTGGTTTGTCAATATGCGCCATCAATCCAACCCTGCTCTTTTCGCCTTACGCCGCACTCAAAGACGTTCAAAGTTATTTCATTCTGCAAGTGATTGGCCAATAAATGAGAGCACCTCGCAGATGTATCTGCAGCCGCCAATGCATCAATTCTGCCTGGCGCCGCTTTGCAAAGTTTCTATCCAGACTGCACATGATGATCTGATTCGTCTAGCAGCTCCGGCCCCCATCTTTGCTTTCGTCGACGCCGCAATAAACGACGTCCGGGGTTGCGCATCTGCGAGAATGGTTGGCACAGACACTGCAGATGTCCCTGACGCCAATCAAAATTTCGTACTCCTCGTCGTCGGGAGCGTCTGCACGGCTCAACAGACCTGTCACGTCACGCCCGTCGATGCGCTGCAACCCCGGTCTTGAATCGTGTTCCTGGCCTCGCAGCTTCTGCGTACGGTAGTGGTCGTTATTCACGTTGCGTCAGCCTGTCAGCAGCACTCCAACTTTCCAGCTCCAACTCCTGGTCGCTGGTCGTCAGGGAAGCGACCAAGTCGTGCAGGTGCGGGTTGGGAAAGGCCCAATTGTGGCTCCAACACTGACGATCGTCACCGGGAGATGAAAGAGCTAGCCGCTCATGTATCTTTCTGCCTGACGCCGCACCTACGACGTTTGAACTTGTCATCCCGCCAATCAAACGGGCTTGGAAATGTCTTTTCCCCCTTTCCCGTGCTGTTCGCTTTTGCACTACGCCTCACGCGCTTACCTGCATCAACATGTCCGGGGTGTCAAGCCGCCCCAGCCCCCATGTGTGCCTGGCGCCGCAGTCCCCGATGCTCGAGGTTGCGAATCTCATGATCTGATTGGCTTGAGAGTACGATCTATCCACCGTTGAGCGATCGCCCGTTCGCATCTGCCCTACGCCTTACACTGCTACGTTTGAAGTTGGCAATCTGCGTGGCTGATTTGTCCAGCAGCATTTGGCCCCCATTCTTGCCTGACGCCGCAGTCTGCTACGTCTGAAGTTGAAGGCTCGGCCGGTGATTGGTCAATGGGAGCTGCGGTTTGATTACTTTGCGTCCGGATGTTGCAGGCATGATGTCGTTGAGCAATACATAGATGATCGGTGAGCATTTTATTCATCTGTTAGCAGATTCTCACGGCAGGAAAATCGCACTTTGGAGATTCAGGATCCTATATTTACCTATCCTGCATCGTTGATTCATAGAATCACTTCCTCAATGTTGACGGCGCGTACGCGGGAGCCGATATTTGCCCCGACAAGCAGAAACGCAATGGGCAGGCCAGACATGACAGCAGTACTGAATCATGGATTGCGAGAACTGTGTTTCATTTGGTCCCACATTTGTTTGACCTGGCTGGCAGTGGAGACACGAGGTTTCTGGCTGAGGGCATTTGCTGGCGACACAAGCAAGAGGAAATGGAGAGGTACCTATAAGCTGCCATTGTTCACTTAATCATCAAAGGTACAGAGCTATCAGACCCTGTGGAAGCTGCAGATTCACTCAAGATTTGACACAAGTTGCTTGTTCACTGTTCAGCACGAACCATTCCCATTTCATTTTGCAAGCTAACTCACATACATCCCCCACCGCAGCAAAACAACGCCATTTCCGGACCATCTGGTTGATCTGAAATTGTAGTGGCTGATCCACTGTGAAGTGTAGTGGCTGATCCACTGTGAAGTGTAGTGGCCGATCCACTGTGAAGTTGTAATGGCTGATCCACTGTGAAGTGTAATGGCTGATCCACTGTAGAGCTGTAATGGCTGATCCACTGTAGAGCTGTAATGGCCGGTCCACTGTGGAGCTGTAATGGCTGGTCCACTGTGGAGCTGTTGGACATCCATCCAACACCCTTGTCTTCGCAATTATACGATGGATTCGAAGACTACGCGTCTCCACGCATTGAGTTTTGGCGGAGCGGTAGGGCTACAATACAAACAAGAGTACCATGTGTGTCCTTACACACGTTTTGGTAAGCACTCAGGACTGAGAAGGTGCTTTACTCTCTTCCGTCATAATGAGATTGGCAATCCAATCCTTAAGAAGACGGCGATGCTGACCGAAGTCTCGCTTCAATAGTCAACGGGCTGCGGCGGCTGGGGAATTCGCTACCACAATGTCGAGGTTGACAGTTTCGGCACATGCCTACATCTTTTCATCAGCGTCAGCACCGCTGGGCTCAGCTTTTACCGGGAGCTCCTCAGAGTCTCTGGGCTCGACCTTGACCTCGGGCTCCTCAGAGTCGCTGCGCTCATGTTTGACCTGAGGCTCCTCAGACTCGCTGGACTCGTCTTTCACCTGCGGTTCTGCAGAGTTGCTGGGCTCGTCTTTGACTTGCGGCTCCTCATGATTCGCTGGCAGGTCGAGTCGCTGCTCAGAAGAACGACGCTGGTTTTGTAGACGAAGCGAGTCGTCACGAGCGGTGGGCTGTCCCCACGAAGACCGCGGTGGGTTGCGATAACCTTCCTGATGACGCGGTGGGCTCGACCTGTCTCTACCTCGTCGAGGTGGCGAGCGGGAGCGGCTGTAATGTCCTCGCGAACGTCGCGGAGGTGAGCGAGAGCGGGTGTGATATCCTCGCGAGTGCCGTGAAGGTGAGCGTGAGCGACGGTCTCGGCGGGTGTGATCAATCACAGTACGCACCAAGATTTCAAGCAAGCTGCGGTGACTGGGACTGAGGCTGCGGCTGCGACTGCGGCTTCGGTCATGCCCGTTGTTACGCCTGCGGCTGCGGCTGTCGTCTTGCCTGCTCTCGTGCCGACGGCTGTGCGTGCTGTTGCCACGCGGGGAGGGTCTGCGTTCAGACGTGTTGCGCTCGGCGCTGTGCGTGCTGTAGCCACGCGGGGAGGGTCTGCGTTCAGACGTGTTGCGCTTGTCGGGAAGGTGATGAGGTTTGGGAGGCGGAGCCATGGCCGTAGCCGGCTCCTCGCGTTCTCCAGCCGATCTGCCGGCATAGCGCTTGTAGAAATTGTCACCTTTCTCTGGACACTTGAAACCAATGTGGTTGAAGGTCCTGCAGTGGTGACATTTGCGCCGGCAGGTGAGGTGTCCTTCGCCGTGTACGCCGTGTCCGCAGCGAAGGCAGCGCGCCTGCCAGTTCCTATTTTGGTCAGTACATTGGACAGAGGAGAGATTTCACGACTTACGGGAGGCTGGGGAGCTCGTTGTAGTGGCCCTTGTCGGGCGGTTTGTAGTAGGGCTTGCGGGGTGGTCGCCCACCGCCGCCAACAGTCGACACTTTGGGCATCGTGAGGTGATGCCGTTCGGGTTGTGATGTCGAGGTTGTTGTGTGGAGGGTTAGGATTTGAAAGCAGAGTGCGTGGGAAAAGTCGCCTTCGGCCAAACGCCGGCTGGCCGGAAAAACTTGGAGGTGGTGGGCATCGTGGGTAGGCGCGGAAGGTGCGCTGGTGGTGTTGTGGGTCGTCCGCCTCCGGGTTTCCATCACCAACAACAACCACGCCCAGCTCGACCGTTGAAGGTGCCACCACTCTATGTCGCTCCGAGGGCTTATGTTTACATTCAAAACGCAGAAGTTTTCCTGTTCTAACAATGAAGTTGCACCGCGAGTGCCCCTCTCCACCCGCGCCGCGCTCGCCTTCTGAAGCTTTGGAAAAGTTCTTCGCCAGCGTCCCACCTCCCCTACGCACGCTTCAGCCAAGATCTAGTTGCACTCATCATCGGCTTCTCGCTTTCCGTCCGCTAGGCAACATGATGGTGGTGAGCCAGCCTGCGAGGGACCGCGAAACAGGCGCGGAGCCCGCTTCGACACGGACAAATCTGTTCTTTCCCGCGGCGGATGGAACAATGAGGCCGGACTCCTGAGAGGCTGAGACGAATCTGCGCTCGCAAAGCTTCAGTTATTTGGCAAGAAATTCAACATGTATACGTACAGGGAGTGATCAAACACCTTGCTACTGAAAGACTTGGACATTTGAGCTCGTCAAGGATAGCTACAGGGAGCATTCGAGCATCCCGCAACGCCTTGGATTTACGATTCCTTTTGTAACACTCTGGTGATGACTCGCCTTTGCCGCCTTACGCATCATCGTCCTGGTCGGCATCGCTTTCCACTTGTACAGCACCCGACCGCGCTCAAATTTGCGCGATACACTCGGCACTAGATAGACCGGAGATCGCAATGTTATATCATGGAGGGCCATTTTCATACAGGGTAGAGGGGCAGAAGGATAACGATGTTTTCCCACGACTTTTGGAGGAGTTTCATGTGGGTTGATTCGATATGCAGAACGGATTACGGATTACTTCTCGGTGGCTACATGGCCTCCTCGACGGCGTTTGCTCCGACGCGGCGGAAACGTCTCTTTCACGCCCTACTGAGAAAAACACACTACATGGACAAAACGCAAAGGGGGGGGGAACTGCCATATCCACATCGGTGCCTGCGCCAGGCGAAGAACTTCGAGCTTCGGGTAGCCTGGCTGAAAGTACAACACAACATGTGGCTTGGTGTTCGGCCTGATTGGTTCGTCGTGATGGACGTTTGCATCTGGTCGACAATTTGCGCGGCCTGCTCTTGCTGTAGGAGCTGATAGATGTGGTTGCGTACAAGCAGATGGTGCACGTCGTCCTCGGACAGTCACAGGTGATGACGAATCCACTGTACACCCCTCGACTCTCGATCTTTTTTTCATCCTTCACTGGACTTGAGGTCTGTGATGGTTTGATTGCGGTCCTCAACAGCCCTTTTGCGGGTTTCAGCCTGCTGTTCCGCAATGGTCTCCGCTTCCCTAAGATTGTCAATGTTTGTTCTTTGGTTCTCAACCTCCTGATGATGGATGTTGCCTCAGCACCCAGAAAACGTCTGCGCTGTCAATGGTGAAGGTAGGCAATGGTGAAAGTAGGCAAGGGTCTGTCGGACAGACCGGGCTCTCCATTTTCGGTGCTTGACATGGTTGGGGAGGTGACGAGCAGGGACTGCAAAAGCGTCTCGCTTGCTTGTACTGTGGCAGACACGCACGCCCTGCTTCCCTTGAGTTCTTGGAAGACTTTGGCCGTATCAGATAGCACCCGGCCACAGGCGTCGTGAGATGGACAGAGTTGACGTTGACAGCCTTGATTAGCTCGTCCTGGCAACGAGCCACCAAGGCAACATTATCGTGGAGTCAGACCAAAGCTCACAGGGGTCAGCCACTCGCATCCATGAGTACTGTCGCCAATGGCCAGACTGATCACTCTGGCATGCGGCGAGCGTGGAGCAAACCAGCGCATGAGCGTGGATTTGCGCATAGTCCAGGTGACTGTGTTGCCGTTGTGGTAGTTCCTCATGGTGTCCCGATCTGCTCGATTCTATTAGTGAAAGCCACGGAAGACTGGCGGGGAGCAGTGGAAGAGACGGAGCGAGAATACGTACAAGTATATATACAAGATGAGAGGAGCATGAAAGAGCCCGAAGACCTCGGACACTCCACCTCTTTTCCATGCGGCGATGCTTCCCGAGCGCCAACAAGACATGAAGCAAATGTACCTGTCGATGGATTTGCCCTCCAAAGGTTGGTGACAGTGCGCGAAGTCGCAAGCTGAATGTCGCGGGTTCCTTGCGTGTGCTTGAGCAAGTGCCAGAGAAGGGAGCCCAAAGTGTTTGCTATATATACGGCGAAAAGCCAGAGACTGTCAAGAGATTAGGGCAATGAAGCGGAACGGGCTTTACGTACTTACTGGGAAGTGTCTGTACGGAATGGTCATACTCACGCCGCCTCTTGCCTTGACGCTCAGGCATCGTCCATTTCTTCATCCCTGTCCGTGGTAGCAGCCGAGGGGCATTGCCTTTCGGTTGAGGGGCTGGAGGTGCCGTCTTGGGATGCATGCGGCGAGAACAAGGAATGCACTTGTGGGCCACTTTGCGGAGTTGGGCCCTGTGATTGGCGGCGCTCAGCGGTAGGGGTGTGACTAGTTTGCTGCGACGGGAAGGATTCTGTAGTTGTTCAACCACTCGTCGTTTCTCGGCTCATCGTACATCCAGGACAATGGACTCAAATCCTTTGTGACCAAGGGCTCGTTGTGGCAGGCTTCAGGAAAATAGAACCGACAAATGAGATCCTTGGATCCGAGCTTCTTGCGCAAGTAGTAAGTATTGTGGATGTGCTTCTGCACGCGGTCAATCACACCGTGGAGCTCCTGTGCGGTAAACTCTTGCTCATCAGGGCTTGACTGGATGGGCAAATTCTCGTAGATGGGATCTCGAGTCCTCTCCGGCTCGGGGTTGATGGCAGTGATATAGGCGTCCCCTAACGGTGGTGTTGGGGAGCTCAGTGGCGGTCGATAAAGGCGCTCGAGCTTGGGCAGCTGCGACAATCCCTTTCAAAGCGTCACCAGTCATGTCAGGAGTGGTTTATGGGCGGACAAGACAGTCTGCATCGTCTTCTTGCTCCTGGCTGGGTCGGGGATGCCTTGTTGCCTAAAATTACCAGCCCTTTCGGCGCCGGCTGTCTCCAGTTTCTGTGCAAGCACCGCCTGACCAACATACTTGGCTTGGGTACCATCGTGATTGGCCGCAGCTTGAAAGTGGTTACCTGCGTCAAATGGTCCTGAACTCGTCCTTGGTACCCAATTTGGTAAGCAGACTTGGTGGTCTCCAGCTCGTCCTTGGTGCTTCGATGGGCAGACTTGACGGTCTGCAGCTCGTCCTCGGTCGTAGCAAGAGAAAGCATGACAGGTGCAGAGGTGCGTTCACCTTAGTCCAGAGCACCGTCGGGAGCAGTCGTGCCAGGCAGCTCGGATAAGGGCCTGCACACGAGGAAGAATTGTTGAATATATACTTGGGAACATCCAGAACTCCGAGTCACTTGCGTCTGGGGATCGCAACGAATTCGGCAAAGCACTTTGAACGTCGAACCAGTCGACACCTGTCTGGCCCAGAAATTGAGTGCCCAGTTGGGACAGTCAAGCGCGCTCTGATTGCTGAGTCCGACCCGATGGCAGTTGAGGCCGAAGCCTGTTTGAATATATCGCAGGCTGATGCGATTCATCAGGATTTCTCCAACCCATCCCTGGTCCACTGTAAAGCACTTGAAAATTACAGCACTCTCAATGGACTAAGAGTGAGCCCGGGCATCATGGTGGACCAAGATGGTGTATATGAGATGCGTTAAAAAATTTGACTGATTGGCACTTTCATGCTGTTGGAAACGCCGGTGATGGTTGTTTGTGAACCCAAACGCGGCGAGTGAGCGCGGCGGGGCGTCGGGACCTGACGGCTGGAGTGCGCTATAGTCGGGAGCGCCGGCCGCGTTGGGGAGGATTCCGCTAGGTGAGTCGCTCCTGAATAATTCTGACAGGTCGCAAGAACTCTCCCTCAATGGCGGCGATGTAGTCGTGTGGAGCGCGGTCCTTGTAGGCATCATCGATGGTGTAGCGCTGGGTGTCGTAGAGACGGGAGGCTTTGTCGATGGTGATTTGGAAGCGAGC
The DNA here is from genome assembly GCF_038381095.1 of Phyllosticta capitalensis. Classification (NCBI taxonomy): domain Eukaryota; kingdom Fungi; phylum Ascomycota; class Dothideomycetes; order Botryosphaeriales; family Phyllostictaceae; genus Phyllosticta; species Phyllosticta capitalensis. The sequence continues at coordinate 1,669,514 of NW_027117448.1, read as the reverse complement.
AATGAGTTGATTCTCTCACTGGTGGAGGCTTTCTCTAAGGAGACGCTCCGTGGGTTGGTTAAACGTTCTGTGCCATTTGGTGGCGGCGCCACGGAGACACTCGTGGAGATTCGCGGCGACGATGCCGTCAGGTGAGCTGCTACTGGAGATATGTGCTCTGCTCATTTCTGACACTGTCTCCTCCATCAGCTTGTCTATTATCGTGATACAAGGCTGCTACTGCTTGAGGGTGCTTCACGCTTGAGTAGAGAGGACTCCAGTGCTCTGTCGTCTCCTGGGCGGTCGGGCCAGGGTTGGCAGCCGGCTTGTCCTCAATGCCAGTCGAGCGGAGCTCCCTTGGTAGTCAAAAGGACCTTTGTGATGCTCCTGCTTGAGAGGGCCAATCTAGTCAGCAAGATCGGCCCTTTCAGCCTCGAAATTGTGGAATTGGTCGGCTTTGGCCCGGAGGGCGACCATGTCTCAAACAGGGAGAGCGAACAAGAGTCGGGTCTGGTTTGTCTGCTCCTGAAGCGTCGACTTTGCCTGCTCGACCGCGGCCTTTTCGTCCATCAAACGGCTCCCCTCGTCCTCGAATCGGTCATCTCAGGCTGTTCGATGGCCGCAGCCGACAGGAACGGCACATGAGACTGGGCGCACTCGACAGTTTGTGGAAATGACTGCGCGAGAGTTCCATTGGAAGTCCGGGAGGGTGGACAAGAGAAAAGTCTGGCTTCGCTCAGGTTGCCAAACGGCCGACCAGCCAGTCATCTGTTGACCGTGCATTCCGATTCAGGGTCGCTGTCAACAGCGAGCATGACGAGGCGAAGAAGGCCTCGACTTGGTCACCTTCCAAGGATTGCACGGCATCCACGACGAAGTGTTGGTCCTCTGGCATGCCATGGTCCTCGACGAACGCAGCGACCAATTCGGCGGCTGGTGGATCCATTTCCTCGTGGTCCTGGCGCCACGCGCGAAGCTGACAACCGGCGATCTGGACGAGAATCTTGGAATTCCACGAGGCGTGCGCCAGAGAGTGGTGTCCAAGAACTCTCTTCCGGAGAGAGACAGGATCTAGACCATAAAATCTGTCTGAGTGGATGAGAATCTCCGCGGATGAAGAGGATAATGAGGTGGACGGTCTCATCACCCCGAAGATATATATACGACAAAAGAGAGAAAGAAAGGGCGTGGAGTAGACGCGAAATCCAGACAGGCAGACTGCTTTGGAGCCCGAGATGAAGATTTGCACGAGCTCAATGGATCTGTGGTTGAACATCTTTTGCCGTGGTGAGTAGATGGCACCAACGTCAAGAATAGTGCCAAACTGCTTCATGACAAGGGTGGTGAGCTGTGGCAGCTCGAGCATCCACACGCGCTGGCTAAAAGAAGGGTTATCAGCGTAGAGCTGAGACTCTCATTGCTGGGTGGTTGGACCCTCGAAGTCTGGCACAGGGGCTTCGAATGTGAACGTCTTGTCGTTAACACTCTCCGAATGAGCGATGGTTTTCCTTGCGAGACGGAGTTGCAGAGGCACAAGTGATATGCAGCACCACACCTGTCCCGGACATCGCCAGAGAGCGAAGCTTCGCCGCTGCAGAACTCTCATCCCAGGAGGACCGGTGGGTTCTCGATGCAACTGCGCAGAGCGTGTTCTGGATCCATGAAGACTGCGTAGCAAGAAACGACCACAGTTTCGAGCGCGAGTTTCCAGAGAGCCGAGCGAGGAGTTATGACGTCTTTCTCACCACCTCTTGGCCGCTCTGCAGTCGGGAAACGCTATCACCACGGCAGCCAATTTGGTGTTTTCGTTCACAGAAGCCTCTCCCAGCTCCAGCAGCTCTCGCGTCGTCTCAGCCGCCTCCAGCGGCTGCTCGCAGTCACGCCTACTGACTGAGCGCGGAATCCAAACAAGCAGAATTGCGGGAATGATTGCAATCGACGAGGGAGAATAGGACGTCGCCGGAGGAAATAATATATACGACCAGAAAAACGCCAGCGTGCAGAAAAACGGTCGGTTGAAGACTTCACCAGTAGCCGGGAAATGGAAGTCTCGGCCTTGCAAGATGCACTCGGATGCAGGATCTTGAGTCGGAAAGTTAGAAGCCAAGTCCGGTGATGGAGCCATGTCTTTGACTTACCTGAATGCGATGCCAAGGCGAACCCCAGAAGACTTGTAGCTTCTAAGGGAGATTTGGCTGGACCCGCGAGTGCGTGGGTTGTCCAGCAGCCGTAGTTGGAGCCGCAACTGAATGTAGGAATTGACGTGCTCGCTTGCGGTTGCCGGCAGCCCCGGGCAGCACCTTCCATCAACACCTCGTCGGCATTTGACTCGTGTGAATGATGATCCTCCGGATGTTCAGTCTCTTGTGCAATCGAATATCAAATCCAAAGGAGGTTCCACCATGCTGGACCTGGCGCACACGCGTTGCGATGGACATGTACACTTCGTTGGCATTGGACTCGTGAGACGGCTGGTCCTCTGGATCTCCGGTATCTTGTGCAAGCGCGCGCTCCGCCATGCGCCAGAAATGGCCCGGATTGCCCAATGGATCGCTCTTCTTGTACTCGTCTTGTAGGTCCTGGTGCCGGCGAATCGCGAGCTATGTACCTATTCCCCGCCGCGGTATGATCGGCGAAACCTATCGTAGTTTGGCGCTATGAGAGGCGCATCAGAGGTAGACCTGGACCGAGACAACTGAGCGGGCTGGTCAAGTCAGGAGGGCCAAGGCCGGCGTGTTGCGGGAAACGTTGAGCAACTGGTCCATGACGACTTTGATGATGACAGGCTTTTACAAGGAGGGTTGAAAGTGGATGAGTCGTCTGCCTCTCATGTCGTATGACAGGAACACATCTGAGCGGCCCTTGAAATTGTTGGTTTGGCCAGACAAGAAAGACGCAGAAGTCACTCTGTAGAACCTTTCGTTGACAGCTTTCCGGGGGGAGTCATTGGAATATATATACAATGGAGTGAGAGGGAAGCAACAACGACGGAAGTCGACTCTTTTTGAGCTGCTGTACAACTCCAGCAGTCACAGAGGAAGTCCTGTAGTTTAACTCGCCAGTTGAAGTTGGTGGTGGATCATTGCCGGCCTGCACATCCGCCAGGGCATCGTTGGCTATGTTTGGGTCCACGCCGATGGAGTGGCAATGGACTCGAATGGTTGGGATTGCCAGCAGACAATTCGTCGGCCTTGAACAAAGGTCAGTCTTACGAAAGTTGGTCAGTGATGAATGCATCGAGATCTTACCATCGAGACAGGCAAAAGGAACCTGTTGCAACGATCCTTCCCTCGGGAAAACACGCAAGGACAACACAAAAGTATGTTGTTTGGGACATGGACCGGGCCCAGTGCTCGCGATATTGGTCGCCTGTTGCCTTTGATTGCTTCCAGTGAGCAGGTGGATATACAATACAGACAGGAAAAGACATGGGCAAGAGAACGGTGAGAGGCTAGGAGTCTGATGCGATCACCATCTTTGTTGATGGCTGGACGCCTCAGGGACCCAAGACGGCGCCACAGTCGTACTGTTGTGGAGTCATGCTGGTATTCTGAAGCTTCGCCAGTTCAGGGATGACCGATTGCTGGAAAAGTAATTGCAGGAGACCAGAAATCTTGAAGGTGCCCCAGCGTGGCGGCGCCGTTGAGAAACGCAAGAACGGCACAGAAGTGCGCCGTCATGAAGGTCTTGACCGGATCCAGTTCTCGAGGTCTTTGGGCTCAGTCGTCTCTGAATGACCAAGTGGATATGTACGCAGTCTCGAAAAGATCAGAAATGGTCCATCGGTTGATTGGTTCTCCATCAACATCTCGACGACGACAGGAGTGTGCATCGTGCTAGGTCGTAGTCGCTCAGGGTCCTTGGCATGAGGGTCTAGAGCACTCCGTCCTAAGCAGTGATCCGGGCTGAGCCGGACGCGGCAGACGGCCTCGACAAGAGTCATCAGGTGCATCGGCTGCTTGTGGCGCGCGTGGGATTCGGAATGAGCCCTCGTCTGGAACCATCTACGGCCAGGGGGCGTGGGCGGAGGGTCTTGCTTGGCGGCTCGAAAAGACGACCCCTGACGCGCTCGCACAAGGTCTTCAAGGCCTTGATACTCTCCGCATCCGGATCCGCATGGGAAGATCCTCTCAAAGACGGAGGACGGACAGGCAACAAGTGACAAGCGCAAGAACGGGAACGCCGCAGACATACATCTTGTCTGCAACCATCCGCTGCCAAGTCAGGTACACGGTTTTGATTTCTGCCGTCCTCGAGTGACTGTGTGGATATATACGACAGAATGAAGGGGCGGAAACAACAGAAAATTTGGTGGAGAGTTTTGGCTAGCCCAAGACAACCTGTTTGTTGAGAAATATCAGTCGATGCGTTCGGAAAAGACGGCCATGGAGCTTACGTTGAGCTGTCACGGATTCTTTACCTCCGACCGTGATTTGTTCGTTCACGATGTCCGCAGACTTCGCTCCTGCCTTGGTAAAGTCCTTAATGCCGCGGAATTCTCGAAACGCAGTAAGAACGTTGTCGTTGATAGGCCTCCATCGTATATACTCCGGGCTATTGATGACCAAGTAGGGGAGCTTTGCGCGCATTTCTTCGTTGGGACCCTCGTCTCGACTAGAGTCATCTGTTGTGAGGTCTCTCAAGACCTCAACACTCCACTGACCGTACGTGACTTCGTCGACAGCTTTCTTTGGGCGAACAAGGTACTTCTTTCGGTATGGGCCCTTGTGGTTGTCTGTGCAAGGCAAAGTCTCAAGTGTTCGGGACTCTGGGTTGCCTTCCTTGGTTGGGGTAGAGGATGAGCACAACGGGTGGAGTACCGTCGGGCAAAGAACCACCAGGATATCCGTTGGGAGCGCAGGAAGCAAAAACTCTACGTTGCTTAAAAGCGAACATGGTTTGCGCGAGACGGATGCCGAAAAGGGACCAAAGCCTCGATTAGTTCCAGTGGTGAAGTTTGTTGTAAAGTGGATATATACGACGGGAAGACTACAAGGTCGGTGGTCATGGAAAGGCAGACGAACTCGGGACCGTCTGCTTGGATGGATTGTAGGCAATCACTCCGCCGGCCATGTTGAAAACGTAGCCATGGGAGCTCCGGCGATCGTGCTTGTCGTTGTCATCGTCGGCAGTATCACTGTACCAGTGGAGGTTCAGTTCCCGACACTCCGGCAGCTAGTCTATTGAGTGATGGAGATTAGTCAGAGCATCGGCAAAGACGGTCAGGGAGCTTACCATCAAGAGAGTGAAGCAAAACCTCTCACTTAGCCATTGCTGGAGTGCCGTCCGCAGGCAAGAGTCTCTTCTGTCTCGCAGACTGGAATACTGGAGTGGATTGCGATGGCTGACCGATGTTCTAGAGAGCGGAAGACGCAGGTGTGTTGCGAAAGCGGAGGTATCCGCAAAACAAGGCGTGTTGACTATATACTGCGTTCGTTTCGTCGGGCGATGTCGCACATCCGGACGACGTATGGCGCATGGTTGAAGTTTGAACCATGTCCCTGGCTTCTTCGAAGAGATTGTTTCCGTGGACAGTGAGCGGGGTTCCGAGGATGTGGGCCAGTTGTTTGAGATGGTGCCCCGAATAGCCATACGCGCGCGAGCGTTCCGACTCTTCCATCCAGTGTACTCCTTTGGGAGCTTGATGTAGTCGTCGTGACGGAGGATGAGTGGGTGACTGTAGTGCTCATAGGCGCAGGTTTCCACCGTGTCCTTCTGCACCATCTTGACAAGTTCTGCCATGCCCTCCGTGCTGAGGGCATCGTCGTACTGCGACCGGGCACTCTGTGGTTGAGATTGAGAACAATCTTCTCAGCCGTGATACCTTGCGCCTTGTGGATTGTGATGGCCCAGGCAAGGGTAAGCGCAAACTGCGTGCGGTAGCAAGACTCTTAACCAATGTGAAACTCACGATCCGAGCGGAAGATTGGCACAACTGGCCTCCCATCTTCGGTACGGAATAGGAACGGGCCGTCGTCGTCACCACCCGCGTCGTACTTGTCGAATACGGTGAGGACTGCGCTGGGTAGTGGCGGCCTCAAGTGCCGCCTGCATGCCATCAAAGCGAGTTCTGGCGACTCCTGGCTTTCGTTGAGTGCTCTCGGGCGGCAACATCCACGGCGGAATCATAAACCTCGAAGGTGACGTAGGAATCGTGAGGTTTTGGACCAAGCCACTCGGAAAGCTCCAGTGCGCGAAGAATCGGCGATCCTGTGGTGTACAGATGGAAATATACAAGAAGAAGAAAAGGCTCCAGTTTGCAGGTACGTCATGCTGTGTGGGTCCAGAGTCGTCGGTTTGCTACGCGACCAGGTAAGTTTACTTAGATTTGACCAGGGAGGTACAGCCACTTACCATCAAGTCAGCTCGACACTGCGCTGTGGATTCGTGTCTCCATCAAAATGATCGAATCTGATGCCCTCCTTCTTTAAAGCATTTCCCAGAACAAACAGACTCCGCCTTGCTCTTGCCTTTGCCAGGGGGTGGTCCAGTAGCGGGATTGACGGGCGGTCGAGCCCACACACCCCACCCAAAACTCTCGATTTTTTCGCTTTCAAGCATGCGAGTTTGATTGAGCTTGAAGCATGGAGTTGAGGCATAGCCAGCTTTATATATACGCCAAAAGGAGTGAGGTACAATTGTTCAAGAGTGGCAGTCTTGTCTTCCATTCATCGCCGAAGGCAGTCTGCTCGTCAACTTGGTCAGATCCGAGCATCAAAACGGTGCTTGAAGGCGAAGCGTAGTACACATATCAGCAAGACACGAGTCCTTGATGTCGATACCGAGAGGTGTGCTAAATTGGTGATCAGTGGCTGCCAAGTTCATCAAGGCAATGAGACAACTCACACGAAAACGAGTCAAGAATTTTCAGGTTTGATGGCATCAAGATCAAGTTGTCAATGCTGAAGTCTTGTCCGTGCTCATCTTGCCAATCCAGGTCGCTCGCGGATGGTGGCGCAAACGCGTCGTGCAGCTTCTTGCGCATCTCGAGCCAGTCGGCGACGCCGTCGAGCGCGGTGCGGGCGGCGCCGGTCGTCGAGTCGCGCACAAAGGCGGCGAGCTCGGCGTCGTCGGCGGCCGTCTTGGAGACGTTGTAGCCCGGGCATCGAGAGAACAAGCATGGAGAAGCCAAACGTGTATGCCAGCGAAAGTTGCCTCCAAGACCCCAGTCACACTCTTTGTTGTTGCGCATTCCGCGGAAGCGAGCGGAGGCGTTTGAATTGCAGCCCGTCAGATGCTTCACCAGGAAAAGTTCAAGGACAGACTGTGCCGTGCGTAGTAGTCGGCCTGGGAACAGACTGGTCGCTGAAACGTGAGGTTGTAGACCGACGCTCAGGATGCTCTTGAGCAGTGCGTTGCGTGCCAGGGAGTCTTCGGAGCACGCGGCCAGTGGCTCTTCCATGTGGATGTGCTTGTCGTGCGTAGTAATCAACCTGGTGGCAGACCTGTCGCTGGAAGGTAACGCTGGAGAGAGACATCAAGAACAGCTTGTGTCTGCAAGAGATGCTCGACATAGTCAGGCCATTCTGTCGCGCGAAGGCGTGGCATGACGAATTCAGCCCGGCCATTTGAAACGAGCGACGAGAGCGAATTTTGGACTCGGAGACGGGGAATCCAGGCAAACGTTGTAGGCACTGTCGCGGCTTGACCGAATCGGCATGCCGTTTGATATCTATACGAAGAAAGAGATGAGAGCGGCGGATCAACACGGAGGCTCTACGATCAGTAAGGATCTGATCTTCAACAAAATCAGTCAGTTTGCCACCAAAAACCAAAGTTGTTGGAGAACTTACGTACCCAGCAAGACGCCAAAGCCACTCGTATGAGACGAGTTTGCCATCAGGCGGCCTCTGAAGGTCCAGTCCGTAAGGTTCTCCTCTCGAAGCCACTTCTGAGGTGGACTGTGGACGTACGCAGGTACGGAAGTCTTCTTCGTCCTCTTCGTCCTCGTACTTGACGCTGGCGTAGTCAGAGTCGATTTGGTCGTCGGTGGTGGTGCCCTAATTATTGGTGTGGCCACGTAAATGCGAGTCGGGCCCTCTGATGCATCGGAGTGTGACGGATGCTTGAGCAGCAGTCATCAATGCCCTTCGATCTCGGACAGGGGTGGCAAATGCGGCCATGAGATTTGCGTCCAAGAAGAAGTTCGATTGGAATTGGACATGATATGGATCTCGGGAAGCTTTGCCGCAAGCTCGAAGGACGCGGTCCCAAGGAGTCTGTCCAGAAGGAAAGTGGAGGCCGGTGTTGCTGGCCATTGCGTTCTCAAGAACGTCCGAGTCGAAGACTGAATGTCCTCGACGGGAGTAGAGGTACCGTGGACGCGTGATTTGTTCTGTCCAAAGTGTAATAAAGGTTGCCAGGAGGTCAAGGGTGGTATATACGATATAGAAAGATGGCAAAGAGACGACGACTTTGAAATGGAGTTCGGCTGTTGAGGCCAGGGGTGATGTATACGATATAGAAAGATGGCAAAGAGACGACAGTGAAACTGATTTTGGATCTCCGCGATCTGGCGCGGGCAGGGAGAGGCAGCTGCTTTTTTTTTCCCCTTGGTCAATAACAAATCCAGACCCGGACCTGGGCAGAGATCGAGAGGCCAGCCAGCCAGCAACTTACAGCGGCGCGTTTGGAGCTCAGCATCGTCGTCGTCACTGTCGCTGCTTTCGTCATCATCCTCGTCCTTGTTGCTTTTGTCATTGCGCTTGATGATGAGTTTGATGAGTCTGATGAGTGTGATAAGTCTCATGGCTCGACTGTCTATCGAACAGGTCAGTTAACCACGAAATAATAGATTCAGAACAAAGCGCACGTACCAACAAAAAGAACCTAGAGGATCCAGGCCGCGACGCACGCCACAGAAATACACGTTGCAACCACCATCCTGGAGTGGCCAGCGATTCATCACAAGAGCGGAGAGCGGAGGCTCGGAAAGGCTGAACCTCCACAAAACGCCAGCCACAGTCTTCCAGGCGCGGCGACGACGCCGGCGTCGGCCTCGCTGGTCCGTTGCTGGAGTGCCTCGATGGACTGCACGCCACAAGAATACACGTTGCAACCACCATATCAAGTGGCCAGCGATTGAGAAGAACAGAAAGTGGCTCTGAAGGCTTCAGCGTCCGCAAGAGCCAGCCACAGTCTTCCAGGCGGCGACGACGCAGGCTTCAGCCTCGTCAGTCCGATCGTTTGCTGGAATGCTTCGAAGTATTGACTGCGTCTTGCCGTCAACCTCGCTCCGGAACTCGTCGCCATATGGACATACTCCTCATCTGCGAGACAACGCAGGAAGCGAGCCACGAGTGGATCATTCTTCGGTGGTTTCCCCACCTCGACTGGGTTTGAGCAGGGCTGCCTCTTGATGCGCCGCAAGACGAAGACGCCACTACGGAAGAGGTCATCAGAGAGTGCCGTTGATCGTCGATGGCGTTCGTGATGCCTCCTACTGAATCCTGAGAAGGCTTGGTATCGGACAGCTATCTGTAAACCTGATCGGCAAGGGCTCTCTCGGCCTTTAGGTCTTTGATCTTTTGCTCAACCTTTGGCAGAAAGGCAGCCAGCTTGATACCCCGGTCCAAAGCGCTGGTGACAAAGTTGTGGAAGTCTTGGATGCGGTCGGGGTTCAGCCTTGGCATCGTTCTGCTCAAGAGCTGGTTGATGAGGCCCCCATTTGAAGGACGGAGGGTGTGGACCGGCGGCTGTTGCTGAGTAAGTCTCACTGGGGACCCGGTACTTTTGCCAGGAAGGCTCTACGGAGCGCACCACGTTCGCCCCGCCGCCTGAACCCGTCGCCGACTCTTCTGGGCTGCGCTTCCTCTTCCTACCTGAACCATCCTTGACCTCTGGATCCGCTTTGCTTTTCACGCGCTTCGGCGCGGGCAGTGCTCTGACATCATGCACCTCGTCCGGGAGTTCAAAGTTGCTTTCAGGTGGGATGATGGCGGGAGAGAACCCACGGACGGATGGAGGAGGCTTTGGAGGAGTATCCATGCTCTCGAGGCTGGATGGGAACCACGGACTTTCCGTCAACAGAACTGGGCCGTCGTACTTGTCGAGGACGGGACGACCACAATCGCCAATGGCAGCGTCTTTCAGTCTCCTGCTGGAGTCTGAGAAGGTGTGGTACCGGACGGCTGAAGCACTGCGGGTAGAGAGGACTGTGATATATACGATGGGGATGTATACACTGAAGCGAGCCCGCTCATCTGTGAGTGAGGTGATCAGATTGTTGACTGGGATAGCTTGAGTGACGAGAGAGGACAAAGGCGGCGCAATGTTCTCGGAGGAAACTTGGATGAATGGGATTCCTCATCGGACTAATCCACGCTCAGGTCAGCCCAACACACAAAGACACCCGCGGAAGGAAGCGTACGTACCACCGAGGCCTGAAAAATGATGTTGCACGCACCACTCCTGCCCTTGGACTGCGAGCTCCGACAGCCGACGCCAAACCTCCAGGCTCACCTCCTCGGGCACCTTCTTTGCCGAAGCGTCAGAAGCACGCCGGACTGAGGGGTGCCTGCCAGGAGGAACTGCATTGTTTGCTCCAATGGCGTCTGAGCAGAGAGTGCCGGCTGTTGGGCGGCAGAGGGAGTGGTTGACGATCTCGATGTTCTCGTAGTCTTGGAGTCCACAGGCCAGGCCCGAAGCAGTCTTTGTCGACGGAAGAACACAACGTCCACTGGCGCCGGCAAAGTCGAGGAGAGTGTCTTGCGTTTTTTGGCTCGCTGCAGCAATCGTGGAGTGCTCGTTGACCCGTGCCAGTGATCCAGAGGATTCAACACCAAGACCAATGAACTCAACAATGTCCTGGAGGCCTCGTTGGAGAGCAACAATAACGCTGTGCTTGTCGTCGCGTGCCAGGGGCGCCGAAGGGCCAGGCCCAACACCGATGCTGTTCGGCAAATACCTCCGCAACGACGCTGGCAAACTGCTCCGCGAGCGTCCACGGACCACACCGCATGGCGCCTTGCGCATTGCTGAAGAGCAGTCTTGTGGTCCCAGATGGGTCGCGAGTCAAAGGCAGCAATGACGACCATGCTGTCTCGTCGGTCTGACGCCGCAAGACAGCCAAAGCCCACAAGTTTCTGCGAAGCCAACTTGCGTCGTGCGAAATGAGCCGCGGGATGGTTGGATATATATACGATCGAAGGAGGAAAACGGCCGAGTGTGCGAGGTCATGCCCAGTCAGTACTCAGTCGTCGACAAAAAAAACCACCAGAGCGCGAGAAGTGCGTACGGTGTAGGCCAATGCAAGCAAGCCTCTGCAGAAGCGCAGTTCATGGTTCCAAAGGGGCCGCCCGCCAAAGTCAAGAGCGATGCTTACCATGCTGTCTCGCCGGTCTCACGCCCCAAGATTGTGACGCCGCCGCAAGATAGCCAAAGCCCACAAGCCTTTGGAACGGGTTGATCAGCGCCATTGGAAGTGAGCTGCGAGGTAGTTGGACATATACGATCGATAGAGGAAAACGGCCGAGTCTAAGAATTCATGCCTGGTCAGTACACACTCAGTCAACAGCTCCAAAATCCGCCCAAGGGCGAGAAGAGCGAACGTACCGTCAACTGCAGCAACCAGCCTTACTTCAACACCAAGAGAACGCCCACGCGCAGAGGCAGTGAGCGACGGCGGCCCAGCGCACCACCCGAAACCTCTCCCTCCTCTCTCCAAGACGCGCCACGATCGAACCTACGCGTCCAAGTGGCCCGCTGCTACCGCCACAGACACTCTCTTTCAAGATTCCGTCGCGCTTCTCGGTACGGGTGCCAGAGACCGCCCTCATGAACACTCGAGCGTCGCGCCAGCCACACAGCAGCCCACACAGTCAATGGTACGCCGATGACGATGGCCCGCCGCTGCTGGGTAGGAAAAACCCACCAAAAACACTCCCTCGCAGCTGGCGGCGCGAGCGACGACAAAGTGATGATTGCATTGCCTGGTTGGCGGCGGCGGCGCATGGAGGTGGTAATATATACGAAGAGGCCAGGAGAAAGGCGAAATGAGGCGAGACGAAGCGAGATGCGTTGCCTTCAGTCTTTCGAAAGCAGACGTGGCCGTTGGCTGGTTGGATATATACACAATTGAAAAGGCGGGAAAGGGTGGAGTCTGTGAATCCATCGTGTCGTGGGTGCGGCTTGTGGCTGCTGTGATATTGGAGTTGGCGTTGACACGCGATGATGGGGTTGTTGGCTCAACGCCGAGGCCAGCAAAATTGACCGTGTCGTGGGTGCGGCTTGTGACTGAAGTGATACATGTACTCAGCCAACAGCTTCAAAACCCACTCAAGGGCGAGGCGTAGGAACGTACATACCATCAGATACAAACAAGCCTCCGCAGAAGAGCAGTCTCATGATCCCAGATGAGTCGGCTTCTCAGAGTGTTGATCTGCGGCGTGGTTGCTGGTTGGATATATGTAAGTGTAATAGAGGAAAAAACAGCCAAGTCTGCAAGTTCCAGAAGCTTCTCCAAGGGTTGAATTGTGCCGAAATTGGTGGTTGGATATATACCATTGAAAAGGCGGCAAAGGGTTGATTCTTCGAATTCATGCCCGGTTAGTTCTCAGTCGTTGGCAATAGAAACCGCCAGAAAGAGGCGGGCGTACATACCGTCAACTCCAAGCAAACCTCAGCAGACGAGCAGGCAGTCTCATCGTTCCAAGCGGCTCGCCAGCCACACTCAACCGCACCTATTGCCATCTCGTGGGCTGACGCCGCAAGACAGCCAAAGCCCACAAGCTTTCGAACGCTTTGGTCAGCGCCATTGGACGTGAGCTGCGGGATAGTTGGATATATATACGCTTGAAAAGGCGGAAAAGGGTGGAGTCTGCAGATTTATCACTTAGTCAGTACTCCATCAACGACCAAAAAAAGCGCCAAAGGGGCGGGCGTACGTACCGTCAAATGCAAGCAATGCTCTGCCCAAAGAGTCGCCATTTCCCTTTGTTCCTCCTCCTCCTCCTCCTCCTCCACCAAGTGCACTCAAAAGCCACCAGGTGACCGTCCCTCGTCCAGTGAAAGGATCGAATTGCGGCATACCAATATATACGAAAGCGGGCGCCGCGAAACCCGCAGAAACGGCAGACCGTACTGAAGAGAAGAGAAGAGAAGCGCAATGTGCAGAATGGCTGGGCGAGCGGACAGACAGACATGTCGCTCTGCTTGATCGTGACGCGGCCCGCATGGATGGCGCAGTAGTGGGTGTCTTTCCATCAGGGCCAACCAAGAATGCCTCGGCGCTCTCCTGGCGAGGCTTGGAAGCGCCGGGCAGCGATTCGCCGGGCGGGACCATGGAGACAGACGGCGATTTCGCCGGACCTGTGCAAGACGAGTGTCGAGGGCGATGCGATGGAGCGCAGGTGGAGGTGGGGAATAGCTCTTGGTGAGTCCTCGTCGGTCGAACCGGGACCGTAGAGGGCGAGGTCGACGAGTCGCAGCTCGCCCACTCGCCCTCGATTCGTCGCTCTCGGGGAGGTCGGGGCTGGCGAGGATCCCGAGTCCCGTTGAGAAGAAGTCCGGAACCTGGCTGTTGCCATTGAAGTACGACAGCCTGGCTGGCTTGGTCTTACATGTACTGCCCGCTTCCTCGACACGCCAGCGATGCGCCGTGCCAGCTGCGTTGCGGTGTGGTGTGGTATATACAGCTCAGAAAAACAGCCAGACAGGTTAGAAAATTTTGGGGATTGGGGATTACAAGATGGATCGACGCAACGAAACGCAACGCAACGCAGCGCAACGCGTCAAACAGACAAGAGTGGGTAGGATTGGGATGGGTATACATGTATAACACGCCAAACACGGCAGACAGAAAAGAACACCGCGGCAAGGCAAGACAAGACGAGGGGAAGGCGGGAAGAAGAAGAAGACGTGGGAATAGTAGTGAAAGTGGTGGTGATGATGATGATGAAGGGAAAATTGCTCCCACCCCACCCACGCAGCGACAGAAAGAAAGGAAGAGAGGATGGAGATGAAAGTGCGAGGAGGAGGTGGTGGTGGTGGTGGTGGTGGTTGAAGAGGTCGAGAGGGCCACGACGGAGTGGAATGAGGATGAAGTGGAGCAAAGCAAAGCGAGACAAACACTACCTCTACCCGTCTGCTCGAGAAGCTTGCCTGCTTGCCTGCTTGCTTGCCTGCTCCCCAGCCAAGTTTTCGCTTGGCAAAGAAGTGGTACCACAGGACGACGCATTGACGGGAACAAACAGTGCAAGACAACTGCAGTCGGCAGCCGGAGAGGTGCGGGTGCAAGCAGCCGCCCGTCTGCGATGCATGCGTGACACGTCCATCTGTTGACGCCTGACGGCGGCACACAGGCACACAGCCCAGGCAGCCCGAGTGGACGGACCAGCGACAGAATCGCGATAAGTCGGTAGGAACGGGCAGGCTCCGCTGTGGGTCAAGAGAGAGGAGAGAGTGAACGAAATGAACGAAAAGTTGCACGGCATGGGAGCGGGAGAAGGGGCAGACACGGACGGAGGGAGGAAGAAAGGGGGCAAAGAAAGGAAGTGTTGGAAGGATTGGACGACAGTTTGGATGAAAATCTGCTCTCTGGTTTTGCTCTCGTCTACTGGCTCCATACCTACATACCCACCACCTACCAGCGAGTCAGCTCATATCGCCCTCGCTCCTCGACAGCTCACCGCGATGCCTTCTCCACCACACCACCATTCCCCTCATCCCAACCCAAATCCACCCTTCCCTTCCCTCCACACCACCACATCCATCCCAAACTCAGGCACAAAAGGAGAAATTTCTTCTCGCCATAATCCCCAAGCCATGTACTAGGTGATCCAGTAGCGCGCAGATACTTGATGGAAAAAGGCAATACTCGCTACCGCTACCACACGCTCGCTTTATTCCCATCGCATTGCCATGATATGATATCGATACGCAAAGTATAGAAGCTCAAGTAACGAAAACAGAAAAGAAAAGCAAAAAGGAAAGAGAAGTTGGTCGTAAAGAACGAAAGGATGACGCTTGCTCACTTGCTCACTTGCTCCGCTAAACAAAACAAAAAAACACTCATCAGAAGAAGAAAAGAAACGACCAAAAGTCGCCATGCCGTGGTGTAGTCCCAATGCCAACTCAACCCTCACCGCACAACCCTCCGCCCACCAAACAGGGTCAAGCTGAGACTGGTGTCGTTGCCCGCGCTCGACGCGCCGCCGGGGCCGCCCGTGGCACCGCCGCCGCTCGCGTCGGGCAGAATCTCCCAGCGCCGCAGGTGGAAGGGGATGGGTTTGGTGTACTCGAGGCCGCCGCTGTTGTGCTGCGACGACGAGGCGGGCGCGGCCGCCGCCGAAGTCACAGACGACGACGCGGGACTGGCACCAGGAGTCGGGGCGGCGCCGCCGACTGCAAAGCCAACGCTGCCGCCGCTTTGGCCCGGCAGGCTGGGGAAGGAGGAGTGGAGCGGCCGTTGCTGGTAGGCGAAGGGCTGCTGGTACGGTTGGTGGCGCGCCTGCCAGAAGCCCTGTTGCTGGTGCAGCGCGTGTTGGGGTTGGAATTGCTGCGGCATTGGCGAGTGGGGGTATCCCGCGGGTTGGCCCAAGAGTCCGCCGCGCGCTTGGTGTTGATGTTGCATGGGTTGGGCGGCGGCGGCGGGAGTTCCAGTGCTGCTGCCGGTTTGGTTTGTGCCGTGGACAGGCGTGACCAGGCCGAGCCAGGCCATGTCGTTGCCCTTGTCGGTGCGGCCGAGGAGCCAGGCTATGCGCGCGTCGCCGCTGGGGCGCTGCGACTCCATTTTGCAGAGCTGGGTGCGCGCTTCGTCGGGGAGGTCGTCGGATAGGACTGCAGCCACGTCGAGGGCGTATTCGGTGGTTCCTTGAAAGGGTCGTAGCTCGGGGTGCAGAAGGTACGATCGCAGGATCCATATTAGAGAAGCTTGGTGGGATGTGTTGGGTTTCGGGGGTGGATGGGGTTGATGCTGGGGAGAGGCGATGGAAGAGTTTGATGGCGAAGAGCCAGATGGCATCTTGTGGACGATGATGAGATGGAGGAGAGCCTGGATCCACGGACAGAGAGCAGCTGGCGACAATGGTTTGGAAGCTTGCGACAGCACCTCGAGCAGGGTGCGGAGTCGCTCTAGGATGGCGCCGATGATTTGACCTTGGTTCTTGTCCTCGGTACTCCATGATGTGAGATTTATTACAGAAAGGTAGCGCTGGAGCATCTTTTGACAGTCTTCTCCATTTTGCAACCCCGACTCCGGCTCTCCAAGACGAGACTTGGCAAGCTTGGTGAGGGCAGATAGAGTGTGAGACTCGGCATATTCGCGAATCTACAGAATTAGCACGCGGTGGAGGTTGATGAGAGTGGAACGTACCTTTTTCGTCATCTCCACATCAAGCCCGGTCAGCAAATCAGACCAGACAGACTTGTCAGACTCGACAGACTCTTTGATGGCGGCAATGATTGCGTCTGCCACCCCAACCTCGCCCTCTTCATCAGACTCTGTATGAATCTTGAACAGCAGCTGCAGCTCGAGTTGGCAAAAGGGGACGGAAAGATCGTCGGCAGCATTGACGAGCGTGCTGGCCTCCTCGTCTGCCTCGAGGTCGGATAGACCGAGTGCATTGTTGGGATCCATCATCAGGTCGAGCATCTGTTTGATGACCTTGAACCGCTTCTCATCTAGTGGAGGCGAGGCATGTGCGTTCCCCACGGGAGGACTAATACCCATGACTACGCAAAACTCCTGAGGCGTGCGAGGCGCGTGATAGCGGAGAACCTGGAGCAGGCGTTGGCTGTGCAGCAAGGCATCGAGGCGGGCAGACTGGCCCCGGCGCGTCTGATCTGAACAGAGATCGATCGCCTGGCGCACCAGCTGCAGTGCCGTACCCTGCTGACTGTGGCAAAGCTTTTCCTGCTCAAGGCGGTAGCGATAGACTTCTTGGACCAAGCCGAATCCTTTGAGTCCGTCCATGGGCAAAATGGCATCGAGGAGACGCAACGAGGCCTCGGCAGCCAACGAGGCATCCGACTTTTTGAGCACCGTAATGGTGCGCTCCGAGAACTGGATGAAGTTTTCAAGTGACAGTGAGCCCGAGCCGACGGCGGACGGGAGCATTTGACCAAGCAACTCCTCCTTGGTGCCGATGAGCAGACTTGAAATGGTGTCGGACATGTGTCTGTCAAACGTCTTTTCGTCAAAGGCTTTTAGTCGCTGGAACCACTGACCAAACTTGCTGTTTGTGCCCTTTTCCTTGTCAATCTGCTCCTCGATGCGAGTGACGACCTTGGCAAAAACTCGTGCGACCATGTTTTCGTCCATGCTGGTTCCGCTTGCCAAGATTCGGTCAATCTCCTCGTCAAAGTACATTTTCGAACCATTCTCGGCCATGTTGTCCGATGCAGGCGAGCAGGCAGCAATCGCAGACTTTTGGTCCAGCCGAGTCAAGTCGGATGTGAGCTGCAGGACCAAATTGGCATCTCGCTGGAGGCGACAGCACAAGTCTGCTAGAGCCAGCAGGAAAGCTCGGTCGAGGGGTTTCTCGAGTCTCAGTTTGACGTAGTGTTCTGCGAGATTATTGTAGAGTGGTAGGAGAGCGCCGATGGCGGCAAATGCGGCGTGGTGGTAATTAAGCGTGTCCGCGATGGCGGCAAAGATGGTGGTGTCATTGGAGTCCATGGCGAGCTGCAAGACATCGGCAAGAATTGCAAAATCTTCGAGTTGCTCCAAGACATCTCTAATGGTGTAAAATCGGGACGGCGTAAAGACAAAGTCTTGCCGCATCTCTTGATCGCCCAATTCGAACGCTGCAGGATCGAGAAGGTAGATTAATTCTTGACGCAGCCAGTGGCTGATTTCGAATCGCACGCTGGTGCTAAGGTCTTGAAAACTAGTGTCAAATGACAATGCTTCTCCTTCATTCATGGTAAAGATCTTTTTCAATTGGGCGAGGATTTCATCGACACGGTCGTCAAAAAGCCCAATAGATGGATCACTGAGCGTGGTTG
Source organism: Phyllosticta capitalensis (assembly GCF_038381095.1). Taxonomy (NCBI): domain Eukaryota; kingdom Fungi; phylum Ascomycota; class Dothideomycetes; order Botryosphaeriales; family Phyllostictaceae; genus Phyllosticta; species Phyllosticta capitalensis. The sequence goes on along the minus strand of NW_027117448.1, from coordinate 1,651,589 downwards.
TAAGAATAGTCTCTCGCAAGTTGAGGACATTTTCGGGTAGGTCCTGGGACGGGAGCTCTGCAATCAGGCGAATGGGGCAGCTCTGGCCCTTTTCCGAATCGGTTCCCGTAAGACTGCCGCTGGCAATCAGCCACTGGAGATATCTCCCGACGGAGAAGTGATGTGATCGCACAAGCTCTGCCACGAGACGGAAGAAGTCGCGGTGCTTGATATCCCGCAGCCGTTGGCCATCGCCTAAAAAGGCCAGTATGGCGCTGTCGATATCCGCACCCTTTATTCTCCATTTTCGCAGCAGGCGGGCGGCAACATAAAGGCGGTGCTCTCCTTCGCGGTAAAGTGAACATGCCCACTGCAGGACGGTGATGGCGAGGCTGTGACGGTCCGGGACGAGATCCAGGCATTTGGTGGAAAGATCTTCAATGTTCAAGTCCAAGGAGAGCGAATCGAGGGATGAGATGACTGCTTTTTGCGCAGACGTGTTGCTCTGCGCCCACTTGCTCTTCCACCCAGTCAATCTCTCGTTCCTTCGTATGACGTCGCGAGCGGCGGCCTGCAACGACTGCGGGTTGCTTTCGGTTCGGAGGGTTTCGATGATGTGCTGATGTCTCTTCCAAGTCTTGGGGATTACCAAACAGTTGCGGTGGGACATGGCCATGGTAGACACAAATTGGCGGACTTGGTTTACAAGGGGTTGCGCGAATTCGGCAGCATCGTCAGAAGTCATCTTTGGCTGTTAGCTAGGCCCACGACGTTTGACGCGTACTCACAGTATCAAGATGCGAGAGCAACGTCTCGGCAAGCCGTCGACCCCGACGGCGAACAGCCACCAAGTCTTGCCAGTATATCTTCATGAGAAGCAGCCATATCGGTAGTTTGTCGAGTTCGGTGGTTTCGAGGGATAGGAGAAGCCAATCGAGAAAGTGATCCTGGTCCAAAAGACGTTCCGTGTAGAGTTGGGTGGAAAGACGAATGCTGCTCAGATTAGCTTTGTACGTGTCGAGGGCGGCAAACATACGTGTAATACATCTTATCCCGCCAGCCCTGCTGACCGCAGTTGTTGATTGTGCCCTCGACGAACTGCTCGACAAATATTGTCCACTCGCGAACCCACTTGAGCTCGCCGCCCATGCCCCCAGAGTTGCTGGCACCCTTTCTCATCCAAGCACGCATCTCATTTGCGCCGACGCACTTTGCCAGCCAGATGGCTCTTGCAATAGGAATATTCTTGCCCAAACATTGTTCGAGGAGCAGTTTTCCACGGATGCCGTGAGGAATCCGGCGCTTCGGCGCGAGAGCGGGATTTGCCAAGTCGCGCAGCCACTCTTCCCTTTTGGTGTCTGTGACGGTGATGCGCGGCGGTGGCTTGAAGGTGGATGCTTCCTTGACGCGTCCTGCCGCCTGCCGTTTCTCGAGAGCCTGAACAAATAGCGAGGAGAGTGTCTGAAGGGTCGACTTGCTGCGCAAGCTCGGGCTGACGTAGGTTTTGGCAGCGTTGATGTCGACTTGTCCTTTTCTTTCCTCAAAGTAGCCCACCTTGACCGCGTCCGAGGTCAAATTGTCCTCGGGGTGGTTTCCATTCCACGGGTAAAAATCGACCGTTTTTCCTCGTATTCGTACGGCTTCGCTGGGAGTTGAGAGGGAGTCTTGCCGCTGGGATGCCGGCTTCTTTGCAGCAGGCGCCGGCGAGGCTGTCCTGCCAAGCGGTGTCGAGGTTCGGGTTGGAGCACGGAAACCGGGTCGCGGAGGAACAGGCAACGTTCCAGTGGGAGGTATGATGTTTGGACGGTGTGAAGTTGGCGTACTCTTGCCGAAGCCAGGTATGGCGATATCTGGCGTCTCTTCGAAGACACTCTGCGGCCTCCCGCGCGGGGCGGGCTTGCCGTCTTGCGCAGCAAGCTGAGAGGTTGCGGCGAGCCATGTGCCTTCATTCTCGGATTGCTTGGGGGGTATCGCCCTCTCGACGGGGGGTTTGGTATCGTCTACGGTCAGATCGATGACGGTATCGGGCTGGCGCAAGTTGGCAGCGAAGGCATGAGGCTGCGGCGGGACGGGACGTGCCTGGGTCGACGGTCGCTGGAGAGCTCCACCGCCGGTGCGCTGAGCTGTTGACGGGCCAGGACGAGAAGTCATGGCACTCTGGGTCCATGCGTGATCAGGCGTCGGTAGCCATGTTTACTGTGGCAGCGATGGGAGTTGTGGCAGGTTGTCGGCAGGAGGGTCGCACATCTGGATCGGTCAGTTTCGCAAGAGCCGAGACGGAGGGCGGAAGGCATACCGGAGGGGATGGGAAGCAGAAGAGGTGGTGGAGAAGAGGGAGGGGAGAGAGATGTGCGGTCAGGTCAACGGTGCGAGCCGGTGGTGTGCCTGTCGTTGATGTCGAGGTTACGGCGGGTTGCTGGCTCGGCTCGGGGCATTAGCCGCGCCAGTGACAGACGGCAAAAACAAAAGTGTTGGACGAGAAATCGGATAGGACAGAAGTTGGAAATGTCAGAATTCACAGTCTGACTTGTGAAGTGTCTGGGTCTGGCTATCCGCATCGCATCGCATCGCATCGCATCGCATCGCATCGCATCGCATCCACTGACTGCACTGGCTGTACGGTACCGACTCTCCTAGGGCCCAGACGCGAATCCTTGCTGGCCCGCACCCGGCGCCGACGGCAAACACCACAAGACCCTCAACGACCACCGCGACCATCTCCATCTTCAGTACACTCATCCGCCATCCCCATCCGCCATGGCCTCGCAGAAAAAAGACATGCGGAGGGACGACCTCGGTGCGCCATGCCGTGCGCTATGGAATTCCATCACGTGTTGCTGATTGCTTGCAGTGATACCCTACACTCAGGTCGAGAGCAAATCCGATCCAGATTTTGCCGGTGAGCGACGGGACCATTCTGTCCCTCGTGTGCAATGAGCTGACATGACGCGCCGACAGGCACAATGTCCAGCACCCTGCCAATGGCCGCCGTAAGTTGTTGCCATCATTATCTGATTACATGTATCCAGTTGTAGCTAACGGCCCCCAGATATTTACGAGGAACAAGTGAGGGCTCGCATTGTATTCTCAGAGTCGGTGCTAACACAAATCCGAAACTTAGAATGGTCGGCTGGTAAGCACACCAAAATCGCCTCCCGCAACATCCATTGAACTTCCATCAGGGCCGCCGTCATCTTTGCGCTTCAGACTTGGCTGGCAGAAACGCCCGAGTCCAAGAGCGCAGCCTCGACCCCGGGCATCTTCTCCGTCGGCATGTCGTGTGAGTTTGTTGGCCTCCCGCAACCTTGATGACCATGACTAACGCCTCCCAACCAGTCATGTCCCTGCTTGTTGTAAGTGTTTGCGGCTGCACCAACGCCCGTTTCGATGCTTCTTGGGTGCTGACGTTTATTCGAGTCATATTTGCCGCTCTTCCTGCCTCCTCCGCCAGTTCGCGCAGGCGCCGGTTCAGGAACAGAGGCTCCGGCTGCCGTGCCCCCTGCGCAGTAGAGAGACGTTGCTTTTTCAAGTTGCTTTTCAATGGGACGAAATGGAGTGCATGTGATTTTGACGAGACGTGTTCAGCCACAATATCCAGGCTGAGAGCGTAAACACAACAAATACATCGTTGGCAGTCATTGTAAATGCATCATCTCACTTTGTGTTGAGTAGACGAGCGACGGGAACGGCTGGCACGTGCTGATGGCGAACAAAGAAAAAAAGTCCAACGCAGCTACGAGGATGCGATGGAATGTGGGACTGGATCAGGAGGTGAGGCTGTAAAGACGAGCAGAGTGAAGAATACATGTATAGGCCTGGCCAGCTGCTGAGTTGCCACTGCCCTGCCGGCTGCGTGGTCTGGGCACCTGCACTCAGTGACTGCGGCGGCGGCGCTAAGCGGATTCATATATTTAGCGGAGGCCCACGTCTTCCCTTCACTACACCAACCCACTCCACTCCACAACACCACCACCACCCGACTTACGACCACCTGCTGCGACAGACGCCTCAGCCACCCTCACATCCCGTCTTCTTTCTTCATCACACTTAGAAAGAGTCTCCGCAAAAGACAGGTTTATGTCAACTATCGAAAACCTCAGGACCTTCGGTACGCTCAGCCCCGCTTCACCCAACCCCTCGTCAGCCTCGCGACCGACTCTCAACACCACCCCGCGAAGAGCCTGTCGAACGTCGCGAGCCGCTCGACGCGACTACTTTTCCTCGACCACTGCTCTCTCACCTCGACCGTCACGCTGACTCCCTCTGCAGACCCCTTCGCCGAGGCCGACGAGGACACAGGCGAGACCAAGCAGTCTCAGAATTACATCCATATTCGAATCCAGCGTATGTGTGCCTCTCAAACCTCACTCTCCTCCGCCCTTACGTCACGCGCCTCGCGCCCCTGGACCCCGCGCTGATACGTGGCACCTGCAGAGCGCAATGGCCGCAAGACCTTGACCACGGTCCAGGGCCTGCCCAAAAAGTTTGACCAGAAGAAGATCCTCAAGGTCATCAAGAAGAAGTTTGCCTGCAATGGCACCATCGTCCACGACTCGGAGATGGGCGAGGTGATCCAGCTCCAGGGTGACCAGCGCAAGGATGTCCAGGAATTCCTCACCGATAAGAAGGAAGGATTGGAGCTTGACGCCAAGACCATCAAGGTTCGTCCGCTTGACTTGTCCGAAAACTGCCACTGACAACACCCAGGTCCACGGTTTCTAAGCACCCGCCAGCGCGCCCCGTCCGCCACTGCGACCGATTACAAGTCCACATGTCACGGCTTATTGGCACCAGAGAGCCACGAGCATACCCTTTGTTCTCCCAGCTGTGGCCACATCGCTCGCATCCGGCGCCGTAGACGTTGCGATTCGCACCACCGGAGTGGCGGGCAAGACGCGCCAAAGGACTGCCCGCACGCAGGGCATGGGCTGGGAATTGCATGCTTATGATTCGGCCGACTTTTTTCTACACCTCTTTCGGTTCCTTACGACTGAAATGAATGTGTGTGCTTTGCTTTTTTGCTTGCTGCCTCTTGCACTCCCCTTTTCTGCAACACAGGCCCCGTGTGGCTGGCGACCCGACTCGCTCTTCTGTCGCAGTCGGACGGATCAAGGGAGTTTTGCTAATCTGCAACTGCGAGTCTTTTCTTCCCAGTCTCTCCTTTTACCCCAACTTCTATGCCTTGCCCGCTCCTGCAGTGGGGCTCCCATGGCTCGACATTATGGAGTGCAATCAAATTTTCGGCTTTCATACCAAACTTTTGCTGCGCTTGTGAAATTTTTGGTGGTGATTTGACTGACTTGTGCATACCGCTCGCTCGCTCGACGATTACGATTGCGATCACGATTTCCGTCGGCCCCGCCTCCACTGTCCCCCTGCTGCTGCCCCGCGCCATGGCCGCACCCCGTACGCCGAGTCAGGTCAGCTCAAGCACAAGTACAAGCAAGAGGCGGGGCGAAGTGGGGTCGTGGGGTGTTGGTGGTGTGTACCGTACTGCGTGCCCACGCTCCCTACCTAGTCTGACCGTTCTGTGTACCCCCTCTCTGTACATCCATACAGTGTCGCCGGCCGCCACTCTTCCACTCCGATTGCCAACCCGCTCTTCCCCGGCTGCCGTGTCGCGTCGTACCGCTCTGCTTGCTGCTCATCGTCTTGGGTTGCGCATGGCGTGCGTGTCCGTCCGACAGACGGACAAGCAGCAGACAAGCAGCAGGAGGATGGGAGGCGGCGCAGCACAGCACAAACGCCGTACTGTACACGCCATGGACGGCGTCGGGGGTGAGCAACGTGCACGCACGACGGATTGGACGGATGCTTTGTGCCGTCGCTGATGCTGATGCCAAACGAAACGAAATGTGATGATTGTTGGATGTTGTCTAGGTGCCCCGCGGTTGGCAGCTGGGTGACGCGGCGGCGGCTGACAGGTTGACACTGCAGTAGGACGAGCGAGTAGCCTCACCTCACACTTTACGTACATGTAGATTGTAGGTAGCTGCGGCCAGCCAGCCAGCCATCCATTCATTCGTTCAACCCGGGCGCTTGCTTGCTTGCTTGCTTGCTTGCTTGCCGGTCGGTGGTCGGCTGTCTCTGTCCTGCGCGTCGGTAGTTATGTGGGTAGGTGGGTGCTGTGCAACAACGGCATGTATGTACATACCCCGGGCACTCTGCTGGTTCTGGACTGAGGTGGACGGACAGCATTGGCGCGTGTGACGGGTGTGACGGCGGGCCACGGCACCGCCGCTGGAGAAAAAGAGTGCGACGATTAGGCTGCTCTGCCACTGTCGTTGCTGTATGTGCTTGCTTGCTTTTCTGCATGCAGTTTTTTGCAGAGGTTTGGCGGGCTGGCAGAGGCAAACGCGGATTGAAGAGAGACGGTGCGCGTGGAGACAATAATGCGGGAGGATTGCGGGCAGGGGTAGGGGTAGGGGCGGCCACAGAAGGGCAAGGGGAAAGGCAAACTGCATGGCCGCATGGCTTGGGGCTAGGAGGTCGGGCGTGGTCAGGGGGAGGGCAGGGGTAAAGAAACAGTTTTGCTGGTGTTTCTTTGATGTCGCGAGCCGAAGACAAGGGGCGCACCACACCGGCTGCTGGTGGGAGGTTTGCTCGTCTGGGGCTGTCTGGGCTTTCTTTGCCTTTTCGTCCACATTTGCGTCTGTCTTTGCGTCTGTCTGCGTCTCTTCGCCTTTGTCTCCATCTGGGGCGTGTGCGGTCGACACGACAAGAGGCGGGCGGGGGATGAGCGAAAAGACGTCGTCGTCATCTTTTGGCCTTCCGACGCATTGCTTCTACCTCACACCTCACACATACCTCTCTTTCTTCCCCCCCTCATCTCGTCCTCTCCTCTGTCATCCACGTACCTCGTCTCTTCGCCTCGTCTCTCATATCTACCGCGCGCATCCAATCCAAATCGGCGTCTTTTCTTTTCCCTCGCCGGCTGCATCTGGACGCCCGCCCGCCTCCTCGACTCGCTCTATTTTGCCCGTTGGCGTTGCTGCACAGCCAGCCTCGTTTGGACGTGAGGATGGAGTGGAGTTGCGGCGTTGAAAGGTGGGCCGTTGGGTGATGTGGTGAGTTTGAGCTTCCATCTTTTCGGGAGAGGATTGGAGGGGTTTCGGTGGGTTTGGTGGGGTTTTGGGCTGATTGGATGACTGATGGATTGAAGATCGAGTCGTTCGGGTTTTTTTTTTTTTTTTTTTTTTTTTGGACTGCTGGACTGCCGCCGAGCTTGAGGCTGCGGCGCGTTTGTGTGTGTCGCGGACCTGAGACCAAACAACTGTTTGAGCGGGCAAGAGGCTGGCCGGTGGGTGCGTGGTGAGTAATGAGCTTCTTTCCGTGAGATAATTGGAGGGTTCTGTGGTTTTGGACGCTGACCGACTGCTACAGTATTGAAGGACGACGGCTGCTTCGTTTTCTCTCGGTGCTGAACTCTGTTCAACCCATCAGACTACGCTTCTCCCCCCGTATATACCACCATCTCCTACCCACACTGTGTCCCTGGTTGCGCTCCTTGCGGACAGAATTCTTGTCTGTCTGCGCTCGATACGTCCTCGTATATCTCTCGACTCCGGGTTCAATACAAGCTCTCACTTCTTTTGCTCTTCTTTGCTCGTATATATATACAACGCACCTTCAACCACGTGGCAATCCTTCTTCGACTCACTGGGCCGTCCTCGCCTCCAAACCGCGCGTCTCTGCAATCGTCCACACTGGGACTGGCTGCCAGACTCGACGCTCGCTCTTTGCGTACTGGACCAGCTCCTGGGGGAGAACAACGCCAGGCTTCGCAAGGCTGCAGAAGAAGTCCACGAGCCACTGGAGAAGTCGAGGATCTACGGCGCATGGTCACCGTGCTGGAGGAAGAGCTTCGCAATGCCAAACTTGGCCGATGTGGTTGGCTTCGGTTGTTGATGCTGGTGTACCACGCTGAGCTCGCCCGCCTCGATGCAGCAATATGAGAGAAAGACGCGAAGCCAAGATCCAACAACTTGGTCGCTCTGTTCTCGACTGTTGTCGCGGTGCTTTCGATCCGAGACCTACCTTTGCAGCAACTTTGCGTCCAAGCACCAGGCTTTGCGACTTGAAGTCTTCGCCTGATGCGGCCCCGACCGCTCTGGATGCGCTGCACGGTAGCTGGACCGTACTAGGCATGTTTGCTCTCCAGGTAAAGATGCAATGGAAGATTGTAGTAGTTGGCATGTATCGACGGTGGACTTGAGTATGTGATCTGAAATTTTCAAAGTAGTTGGCTTTGCTGACGCCCTTCACAGCTTCCTTGAGAACAGCAACTTCTCGGATATTACCATCAAAGTCGGAGCGGCTGGCACGGAGATGTGCGTTCACCGTATGCCCTAAGTTGTCCAAAAAAAAGCCTTTTTCGCACCTGTATATATCACCGTCCCGACTCGCATCCCCGACCTATGGGCTTGCGTCTATCTGTTGACTCTGGCCGCTGAAGGGCTTCGTTTCGTCCGCATACCTAGCAGCGGCTGCTGAATGAACTCTTGCCGCCTCGGACGACATGCTCAGAAGTCTTCTGCGCCTCCGCCGGTCAGCATCCACGTCCGCGCCAACCCCAGATCCGCACCCATTTTCGGCCCGCGGGCTTCTTCAAACCCTTCAAGCTTGTCGGACGACTGCTCCAGGCAACTCAAGAGGGCGCTCGTGCGGCTTCAGCGCGATTCTGCCCCTGGGTCCAGGTCCCCGTCCTCGTCCTCGTCCTCGTCCTCGTCATGGTTCTGGTACTTGCGTAGGATCCACCGCTCCACGCATGGTTTCCGAGAGGTCGGCTTCGCTGGAAAAGCCGGACGACGACACGCAGGGCGGAACGTGCGGTAGCATGAGACAAAGACGCGAAGCCAAGATCCAACAACTTCATCGCTTCGTTCTCTCCTGTCGTTGCGGTGCTTCCGATTCGAGACTTTTTCGCGTCTGTATATATTACGGAGCCAACCCGTATCCAGACCCACGGACTTGCGTCTGTCTCTCGGGTCTGGCTGCTGAAGCGCGCTGTTTCTTCTGCTTGCATGTACCGTGCAATCAGCTTCAAGCAACTGCTGGACTACCTCTTGCCGCCTTAGACTGGTGTAACCACGCCGAGCTCGCCCGCCTCGACACAATCCCTCACCTTCTCCTCCCATGTATATATACGGACCCAGACCTACAGACTTGCGTCTGTCTCTCGTCTCTGGCCGCTGAAGCGCTCCGGCTCTCCCGTCTACCTGGCAGCAGCTTTTCGACGTTCTCTCGCCACTTCCGACGACTTGCTCAGAAGTTGGCATGTCCTCCCTCCCGGAACCAATCAAGGCCCATGACACCCAGTTGACATGCCTCCGGAGCAAGAAGAAGTCGACTCCATCGACTGCCGCGGCGCTGCTGAACATCCACGTCCGCGCCAATCCCGGAGGGATCGAAAGTTGAGGACGTTTACACTCTCGGCCCACGAGCTTGTTCAGGTCATTCAGGCCCTGTTCGACGACTGCTCCAGGCAACTCAGGAGAGCGCTCGTGTGTCTTGAGCGCTTACAGCGCATGTCAGTCGAGGACACGGTATTCGCACAATACTGCGGTGTGAGAAGACGAAGAGCCTGAGATCGCCACTATGAGCACCTTCGACTGAGCACAGGCAACCTCGGAGTTGGAACAGCCCCCGCCCGTCGGCCAGGAGGTGTCCAAGCATGACAAGTTGCATGCGACGACCTGAGGAGTGGATATTCCCTCGAAACTCTGCACGACTACCACTCTTTGTTACACTTCTGTGCTTGATACCTCTTGGTGCATCTTTTGATCACTCCGCTTCGTGGAAGCCCCACCGTTGAGGATTCTGAGTTCAGCCTCTCGCAAAGGACGGTTCCTGGCCTTAGGCAGATGTTAACAAGATTCCTGGCCTCCAGGCGGAAGCTGACAAGGTCGAAGGCCTTCAGGCGGAGGCCAACAAGGTTCCTGGCCTTCAGACAGAAGCTGACGAGGTTCCTGGCCTCCAGGTGGAAGCTAATAAGAACGCATCTCGCCCTGCTGGCCCGGCATTCAACAGTCCGGTGGCCGCCTTTCTTTCGCCCGTATATTATATATTACGCAGCTTCGACAAAGTACGCAAGTGCTCTTCTCTCAAACTTGCGCGTGTCAATCTCTGGATATCCACTGGCCGCAGAGCGAATGTCCTCGTTGTTGGTTCCGACGTCTCCTCAGGCGAGCATGGACGAAGCCTTTCAGTCCTGCCGTCAGACGGATCGCCTCAAGGTGTGGTACCCGAAGCAGAAGAGGTTCGTTCTGCAGAGGGATCAGACGCAGGAGGAGGAGACGGTTTGCGGCGTCTACGTCCTGGCGACCCTCGCCTACAACATGACTAGGTTTCCTATGCCGGCAAAATTGTACCCGCCAGTCTAGAGAGCGGCCATGTCCCACTTACTCGGTCGCTTGGTTGAGGAGCCCCCCTTTCAGGTCCTATCATCCATGTCCCTCTGGAATCCGACCTCAACCAGCAGGCTCCGTCTCCTCTCATCCGGGCCACCCGCCCTTCCTTAATCACTTTGCACGGCAGGGTCAGCAGGAGCATTGGCAGCCGCAGCCTGGCTTTCCGCATTCCGCTTTTAATGCGCAAAACCCATACACGCCAACAGCATCGGCAGACTGTGTCTCCAACATGAAGTCCGCGTCCTGGGACCTCGTATTCAGCAAATCGAACTTAGCTACAACCCGTTCTGGCCAAATTTGTACGGTCCCATGGGAACTGATGTTGCAGGAATTCGGAGAATCGGGCAAAACTTCACATCGCCATACGAAACGGATTAGGATTTCATTCCTCTTTATGGCTCCGAAGATGCGTGCCTACAGACCTTGCTCTCCTTTGCACGCATCTTGCGCACTCTTGGCTCAGAGCGTGGAGGTTGGCGACAGCCGTTGCTCTTCTGGAATCTTTCCTGTCTGCGCTCCCTTCCTCCGTTCCCTCTGTGGGCTCTGTCGGCAACGAGATTTCTTGTTCTATTGACGAAGAGGCTGGAAGCTCACGAGCATTCCCTGCGCTACCTGACGCATCGACGGGCGTCATTCGCGAAATCACAGACCAAATGATACCCCGAGCGCGTCGCTGCGCTGACAGTCGGCTGCCCTCGAGGCAATACACGAAGCGGCCGAGGCATTCCTCGTCAGCCTCTTTGAGGACGTCAATCTCTGCGCGATCTACGCCAAACGCATCACCATTTAGCAGCCAGACATGCAGCTGGCGACGTCTGTTGCTGTCGAGAGCGCATGAGAGTTGGGGGGCGCCCTCAAGAAGGTCAAGATCATTATCAAGCCTCGTCCGAGCAACCGGAACAAAGTGGCCGTTCACACGTACGGCGATCATACCTTTCGCTCGCTTGGTCATTTCTTTTTATATATCCACCATTTTCTCTCCGCCATGAGTGCGGCGAAGGCCATCTCCTGGAAGTTCAGCCGGCCGGTCCGTCTTGCTGGCCCATCCCACTTGCACCACACCAACTGTGGCGGAGGTTTCCTGGATGTCCAGCATCATTCCCCAGGTGTCGAGCTTGCCAATCCTGGAAACGAACACATCACTTTCCTTTCCCTGGCTCCCATTCTCATATATATATATTACGCACGCCCTGTCGATCCATTCGCCTTTGCGCGACCATCCTCTGGGGATTTCAGACCTCAAGGCACTTTGGAACGCCGCACCGAGCTTTGTGGTTGACAACTGTTTGCCGTCTCCGGTCGCCCCTCTGCTCGGCAGGATTCTCTCAAGAGGAACGGGGTTGTCCTACTGTGGCTCCGCACCAAGGAGAATCCAAGCCTCAAGACCGCTAAAGCACGCGAGTCCATTCTTGCAGAGGCAGAGACAGCTTCCAAGTCTTTGCAAACGAGCGTCTCCATCGATGCGTCCACACGACCCGTGTGCTCCAAGGACTCCCTGGCACGCAACGCGCTCCTCAATAGCATTCTCCATCAAGCTGAGTCTTTCAAGGGATCTCCTCCACTCTGAAAGGCACAGTGGCGCAGACTGCGTGCCATGATACGACAACTAAGCCCGCCAAACACGTTCTGTTCCTTCTCGTCTGCTCTGGAGCAGGGGGATTCATGTTTCCCAGGTATTGAGCTCGCGAGGCTCCAGAAACACTCCCTGGGCTTTTGTTTCCCTGACTTCCACTCTCGTATATATATTTCGCACACCCTGTCAATCCATCGGCTGTTGTGCGACCATCACTCTCACGGCACTCTACGCCACCCCGAGCTTTGTGGTTGACAACGGCTTGCCACCAAGAAGCAGTCAAGTCTTAAGACCACCAAAGCACGCGAGTCCATTCTTGCAGAGGCAGACGCAACTTCCAAGTCTTCACACCATCAACGTACGTCGAGGCACTGGCGCCGTCGAGTTGTGACATTTGCTGACTTTGTGGTATCCAGGCTTCTCGTGCATTTGTTTTCGGGCCTCAGGAGTGAAGCCCTCATGCAGGACATGTGGTGTCTCGCGCCCTTTGTTACGGACGACGAGCAAGATTGTGGTCTTTCTGCATCCCTCGTATATATAAGCACTCGAATCGGCCTTCGTCGTCGCATGCTACTCGCCGCATCCGCTTGCCCTCTCCATGGAATCGGACTCTTGCTCCTAGTGGTATAGGACCTGTCGTCTCCCAGGCCCATCGTTGTTGAGATCATGACTGACCCTCGCGCCCCGTTCCCGCACAACCAATCTCCAACACACATCCCCAACCATGGCACCCGGAGCTTGGGAACCCCTCGACAAGTACCCAAATGACTACATCATCCGCTACAATCCACAGGAGAAAGGTCTTCAGCAGGAGGGCATGACTATCATTCCAACGCAAACACGAGGAGCTCAAGCAGTCCTACGAGGCCCTCCATTGCGAACACCAACATTGCCAGGAGCAGATCCCTTGGTTTCCGGATGTTTGTCGCTGCTTAGAGTCCAAGTCATCCTCGATTCTTGCACCAAGATCACTGGGGCCACATGCGTTCGCTGGATTTTCTTGCGTCCTGCTCTTCCCCCAGAGAGCAGTCCCGAAGATGACTTCTTCAACTAGCCGTTGGTGGGGGACAGCAGGGGCCAGATCCATTCGAGGCCAGGTACCAGCGACTCTGAAAAGAAGTTCGACTGCCATGCCAACAGGCGGCTCAGGGCAGACGCTCAAGCTACCACTCCATCCTCGGCTCCCACTCAGGTTGCAACCTCCTCAGCCACCAAGATGCCGAAGTTGAAGACTTGACACTACTCTCGCTCCCGAGTCGCCAAGTGTCCACGAAAATGTGGCCGATGCTGCCATCGCGGCTATGCAGCAGTCTAACCCCTCGAAAGCTCCTGTTGAGGCCGGCGGCGCCTTTGAGGCCTCCAAGACGGCAATCATGGCCATCGCCAACCAGTTCCAAGGCGCCGAGGTCGAAGAATTGATGATTTCTCCTCTCCCAAATCGCCAAGTCGTACATGAAAATATTGCCGATACTGCCATTGCGGCTATGCGCCAGTCCATTCCCTCAGCAGCCCCCATTGAGACCGGCGGTGCCTTTGAGGCCTCCAAGACGGCAACCATGGCCATCGCCAACCAGTTCCAAGGCGCCGAGGTCGAGGACCTGGAAGTTCCTCCGCTCCCGGAGCGTGTCGCAACCCTCTGCGCGTGGTCTACGCGGGACTGGCAGCACCTTTTCGGCAAAGAAGCTACTGGCCGCGTGCTCCGACCACTCCCTGGCATGCAACGCGCTGCTCAACAGCATCCTCCATCAGGCTGAATCACTCAAGGGATCTCCCCCATTCTGGAAGGCGCAGCAGCAGGTGCGCGCCATGGTAGAACAATTTCGGCCATCCAACATGTTTTGCTCCTTTTCCTCTGTGCTAGAGCAGTGGGGATCAAGAGGTCCAGATCGTCTCAACGTTTCCCAGACTGGCTATGCGTCTTTGGTTCCCCAGGGGTGGAAGACAGAGCCAGAGGAAATGCAGTCAGAGCTTCTGCCTCCCTTGCACGTATATATCAACTTCGACGCCACCTCCGCTGATGACATCCATCCGCGACTTGCCGAGTCCGGTGAAGCTTGAAAACATTGCGACTTTCGTCGTCGAAAACATGTTTGATTCCTGCCGGGGAATGCTCATCAAACTACTCTTCTCGGACACACAGCACAACCGACTGGTGCCGCCTGTCTGAGGAAGTCCCCAGAGACCATTGGAAGTCTCAGAAATCAACTTCACTTCTTCTGGTTTCTCCGTATATATATATTACCACTACTACCATGGACGAGCTGGCGACGGCTATCTCATTGCGACACTCCTGATCTTCCCGCCGCTCCACGACTTGTGTTTTCGGAAAGCAAAAACAGCCTGGGGTGTCTGAGAGCGATCCTCCGCCGCTGGACTTGACTGGTCCTGACAACTTCGTTCAGACGGTCATCAAAGCCTGTTTGGAGCCCGACGTGGCTTCGACACATCGCGTCCACTGCGGCCTCCTTCCGCGCATCGCTTGACGTCGCCGCCATCCGGTGCCCCACCACCACCACCGCCGCCGACCACGTTGGGGATCAGGCGGCCGTAGATAACACAAGGACTACTATCCCTTGCAAAGCTCCTTCTCCACCCAGGTCAGTTCCCATCCTTTTAAACTCTGTGCTTCACTAACAAATATAGTCATGCCTTTCGATCCACTGTATACCAATGCCATCAACATGATCAACATAACAATGTACAAGAGTCTGCTCGAGAGAGCCAAAGCGCACCTTCATGATCATCTCCAATCGCCTCGAGGGCGTGGGGCAGTATAAGAAGGCGGTGGCGTTCATCGCGAATGCCCGTCAAAGCCTTCAGCCAGAATGGACCGACAAGGATGGCACTTCCGTGGGCTGAATTCGGGTACACCAACAACACTTGGTGGCTGGAACAGCACAAGAAGCACACGAGTTCGGCCTTCCTGATGACCCTGGCAGAGGCATTCTGCGCTCGTTACCTGCCGAAGTACCGCATCAGACAATTCATCGTCTTCAAGATCTGTGCTCGCTATCTGTCAAAGGACCGCATCATTGGAGGCCCAAATCATCAACGTTCGACTTGGCTTCTCCGTATATACCGTCTTTTTTTATATCTACCGCCGCGGACGAGCTGCCGACGGCAACCACATTGCGACACCAGTCCAACGTTCATCATGATGATGACGTGTCAAGACAACGCTCTTCCACCGCCAGCGCCAGCACCCAACAACAACCTCGTCTTCAGCCTCGAAACGCAACGGCTCATATCCCAAGGACGGTTGGCTTTGACGGGAGCTGGGTGCTCAACCGATCAAGCCAGAAAAACACGACCAGCTGAGTACATGGAAGCTGGTATTGAGGCCAGCTTTGAATCGACCATCGCGAACGAGGCACGTCGTTGTGTGACTCGCATTCTCTTCTCAGTAAGTCTCCACTCCTTCTAACCATTTGACACCCCGCTTACGGATTTGAAGCCTACACGAAGGCAGGCTCCAAGCACAAAGACCCTGCCGTGCGCTGTTTGGCTAAAGCTGACCCTGGAAGACTCACTCCAAGCCATCAAAGACCGATTGTTTGAAGACCTCATTCGGGACATTGACGGGCCAGAAGGAGAGTTTCCACGGGTGCTTTCTAAGCCAAGTCCGACCAGCCATCTGCTCACAAGCTTGGACCGTGGTCCGACTGGACTCTGGGAGACAAAGTCCAAGTCTGAGTCACTCGCTGTCGCTCCATTCTGCTTGCCGATGGATTCCAACGGCGGTGCTGTATCTTCATTCCCGCTTTCGTCAACCTCTTGGAGACGTACTCTTTTCCGCTCAGATCTGGCATCATGCACTTTCGCCTGCTCTCTCTTTTCACGCGAGCCTGCTGGCTGGTCAGCTGGTTGTCTGTATATATACACCTGAATCTCCCCTTCGACTGTGGTGTTTCGCGTCATCCAGGAAGCGAAAGATTTCACCGGCTTCTTGTCAACCACGCAACCACTTCACCGGTCTGTTGTTGAGCGCGACCCACAACGCTGGATTACGTGTGCCAGACGGAAGAGGAGAATGCCGTGATGAACGTTCATTATATGCAGCACTCCCCATCAGGTACGGCAGATGCCTGGCAACGCTCTATCGGTCGCTATCGGTGATTGCCCGGTCGACATGCAAAAGGATTGGAGCGCCCACGCCGGACATCGACAGGTGCCTGCCAATTGGCTGGAGGATGCTCGAGCCCATCATCCAACCGCTGGTGCCCCAGCTCGAATCGATCCGGACACTCTCAACGAGGACCAACGCAAGATGTTTGATCGGTTCCGTCGTCACTACGAGGACTCCCTGAACGTGCTTCCTGTGTGCACTCAGCTCACGTTCCCAGCACGTTGCAGGCGATTCGGCGCCGCACTGTCCTCTTTTATTTGTTCTGCGTTCTCTCTGCGGATATCCAGACCAGATTCATCTGAGACATCAGACTTTCCTCCGTCTCCGACCAATTGCAATTGCGCTCGACTCGCTTTTGGGTCCCCTCTCTTGAAGATCTTGATCTTCGCCTGTCGAGCCCCCTGTTCAACCCCCTGTCCAACAGATTTTCGCCGATTATTGCCGCAGAGTTCCAGTCAGACATGTGCTGTCGCTGCTACCAGGAATGGACACCGCCGACACGAGTCTCCGCAGTCATCCAAAGACCCGATCTTACCACTAGTATATCCACGACACAACGACCGACTCTGCGGCATTTGGCATTGTATATACTTAACACGGAAGAGCTCTTCCTTCATGGATGAGACACCTGCCACAACGTCCGTGTCTTCGCGGACCGGAGTCTCCTCCACTCAAGGTCCTGTGGCCGCACCAGTTGCCGGCGTCACCATATCGAGTCCAGTTGCTACTCTCCTCGGCGGCAATTTTTCCAAAAGGACCGGGAGCATTCTGTTGTAGCTCTGCTATATTCCATCGCATGCCTGCAAGTCATAGGCATCAACAGAGCTCTACCCGTGACATGGCCCTGGCCACGGAGAAGGAGAACACTGCCGGGCGCTTTTCCTGGGCATTGATTCCTCCACGGAGCCCAGACGATCCACATGTCACACTTCGTCGTGTGGAATACAGCCATCGCAGCGGAGCAGCGGAGTTGGACAACGACAACATACAGCGTCTTTCGTTGACGTGCAAGGAGATCAATCGGCAAGTCAAGACGGTCCTGGTCGGGTCTCTCCGCATATCATTGACATCCATGAATCCGGCTTTGCCACTCCTGGTCCGGTCTTGCGTCGACAACTGCCGTCGTCATGAGCGCCCCACTACTCAAGGAGAGGCACCCTACAACCAAGGATCCGGCTGGCGACGATCGCCCAACCAGCTCGGGATTGGAAAAGCCGGCAAAAAAGCGTGGCGATCGTGTCCAATTCTCGACCCCATATGCTCCCCCAGCTGTCCGGAATCCAATCAATGTCCATTGGACTGGCGGTTATCCAGGATGTTTTTGTATATATCTTCCCCACGGAATCGCCAACCGCATGGGCGACCCCGTCCACCCTCCAACCTTTCCGTAGGACGCAAGCCTTTGCAACACTTCGCGGAGAATGCCATTCATGGATCCTAATCTTGTGCACGCGTCCGCCCGTGGAGTACAATGGCACTTTCGCTCCTCACAGTACATGGCGCAACTGCAGTATCACTTCGGCGATGTTGTCCCGCCACTAGAGCAAGAACAAAAGAAGGAGGGCATCACTTCTCTCGACGACAAAGCTCCTTTGCCCCTTTCCCACCGACGTCAACGCCCTCGTCAATACCGCTGTCAAGTGGGTTGGCGGCATATAACACATTGAGGATCCCAACGACGACACTTGTCGGCGTGTTTGCTTCGACTGGAGAGATGCTGCCAAGAGCGTTGGCTTCAGCAAGCATGCAGGAATGCTCCTTGTGGATGACTCGAGCGAGCCAGACTGAAATTCTTCATCTTGACAGTCTAGATGGTGAGTTGAGGCCACGGCATACTCACAGGCTATTACCGTCACTGACAGCAGAGCAGAATAGAATGCGGTTGAACTTTGCGGGATTTCCTGCGGCAACAACGCTTCCCGGCATGTGCTTCTGCTTGGCGCGCAAGCAGTCGATCTTTTGGGTGGTCCCCGTTGAATTCAACAACAATCCTCGAGTCACGATTGGCAGAGAACCTTGCACACCAGACATTGAGATCATATGTCTCAGACATGCCTTGGCTGGATCCAGAACGGCGTTGTGACTATCATGCCACCCAAGCAACACTGTTAGTGTCTTCCGTCCCCCACATACTGCGAAATGCTGACCGAACCCAGCGTATATATATATATATATATCTGTCGTATATCTCGGTCTTCTTCGAACGCCGACGACATCAAGTCTTGGCTTTGATGCGGGGATTCGGCAAGCTCGGGTTGTGGTGTTGATGGCAACCCCTTTTCGCACCACTCGGGAATGGAAAAGGCGAGGTCTCTGGACGCTTGAACGTCGCCTTTCCTTTTTCGGGGGAATGGGGAGTTATCACACGCCTTTCCGCGCATCCCTCGTCCTAGTCAACACAAGACCCTGCATGGGTACTCCTTTGGTCTCGGCTTGCGCTGCCAAGCCGTACCCACAGTCGCCACAAGACTGCCCATGGCTACATGAACTTGTTTGGTCTCGGCTTGTGCTTGCCCACAGTCAACACCGAAGCATCCACGGCTACTTTGGTCTCGGCTTGCGCTTCCCCAGTCGACACAAGACAGCCCACGGGTACTTCTTTGGCCTCGGTTTGCGCTTTCCAGTTGTGCCCACGGCCGACACAAGACCCTACATGGGTACTTCTTCGGTCTCGGCTTGAGCTTCCCGGCTGTACCCACCGAACGCTTCACGCGTACTTCTGTTGGTCTCGGCTTGCGCTTCCCACCTGTAGCCTCTCGTCGACAAAAGCTCGATCACCTCCTCGGCCAACATCCCCAATCTTGTCCAAGTCAACCCGGTGTACAACCAACGCCTGATGGCGTTCCAAGTGCCAGCACTGCCAGCCCCGAATTTGAACACGTCGACCGGCAATGGCCAAATGGCCCCCGAGACGACGGCCAAGGAGAAGGCTCTGATTGTGTATACGTACCCCGACGGGCGCGAAAGTGGGATCTTTTCAAGTCAACAGCATCAATAGAAGCAAAGCACGCACCTCGCGGCTCGCGCGTACGAGTACTGCAAAATCTTTGGACATCGCCACCCGGATGACTTTTATACACGACGAGGACGACAAGGACGACGACGACTCCCAGTGGCGAGCTTTGGCGGCACAACTTCCCGGCCAAAACGTCTTTCTGGATCCGGACCACATGGCGACGGCACCCTACTACGACCTGCGGGACGCGAGGCGCGGGATTCAGAACCAGATGCAAGAAGGTCTTTACTGTGCCTCCGACGAAAATGCCGACCTCCTCCAGACGCAGCTGGAAAATCTGAAGACGCCGAACCAGAATCTCTCCGACCTGCAAGATCTGTACCACATCCGACAGGTGCGGCCCTAGCACTGTCTGCCCATCAACGTGAATGTACGCCACCGCCCGACGCATCCAGGCCCACACAACAACTCCAGGGGAGACGCGGCCTCTCAGACTTCGTTCTACTGGACGATAACCAGGCCTACTATTGAGCCTGAGGCGTATCAACCACTGTTTCTTGCTCCTCATCTCTCGTATATATATTTTTTATCTGCTCGCTTCGAAGTCGTCAAGCATGATCCACACTGGGTGGAAGTTTTCTGCATTGAAAAACTGCTGTTGCGGGCCTCCCAACCTTCAAGTACGGTGTGGACGGCGTGGCCCGCGTTGCTTGAACTTTTGAACCAGAGAGTACGTTGAATTGCTTTGTTTTCGTTTCCAGTGCTGACCTGCCCAGGTGATGCGGCCGCCGGTTCGCCGCCGGTACCCGTACAACGAAAATTGTGGCAAAAAACTCGAAAAGGCCCACGTCCGCCAACCAATCATATACGCCAATTGCTGGCAGATGAGCTCGGCCAGTATGACGCATGAGGAAGCCGCAATGATGCTTGATTGTATGGAGGTGTACGCGACGGCAGCGACAGCGACAACGATTCGGCGGAGCTCATCGACACGAGTTCCTGCTAAGGCCTCTGGAACGAACATTCTGCCCGACCCCCTATGCCCAATATCGCTGACTTTCGCAACCGCGACGACTACCTCCGGGCCTTGACGGAGCACTCTCTTGAGGGTTGGAACTCTTGTGCGCGTATTGCTATTCGCGATACTGTCCCTGTTGCCTTGGCTCGCAAGCTCCGCCAGGGCACAGCCAAGGACATGTTCATCTGGATTTGCGATTTCTACCAGTCTGGTGAAGCTTGGTGGAATGTCCAATTCACTTGCCAGAGCTTCTTCCGGCTTTGTTCTGCATGGACCTACTCTTACATTTCCACTGGCTGCGCGAGGCGACGATTGCCATTATATCTCTACTTTTGCTGTATATCCACGCACCCATTATATATCTCGCCGTTTTCACTACCTTCTCCGGTCACCGTGGGAGAGGTAGACATTCCAGCCGCCATTTCTGGCTCTGGCTGCGGACTAGAGTCTCCTCAACGTGGTTCAAGTCGGCTCTGAAACAGCAGACCGAATTGAAATCGGCTTCACTTCTTCCGAGTATATCAAAACTACCTTACTACACGAGACAATCCTGGTGCATTGGGGGCATCAGAAACGCTATATCAACTGCTGAGCTCAAGGAAATGTTTTCAAAGATCACCTCTACCAACCCACCCACGCCTGGTGCTTCGCCTGTCCACTCCAATGCGACTACAATTGTTGCCCAGGTCATCAAAAAGCTTCAAGAACCTCGCACCGGCCTCGACACGGACGACTCGGCTGATAAGATTGTGAGCATCATCAATGCTCTAGCAACCGCTAAGCTCAAGGAAACTGCTACGCCATTCGGCTCTTCTCGGACTCGACTGTGTAGACCCAAGTCCCAATCACCTGCCAGGTCCTCTGCGCATGACCATCGACCAGCCTCGTCTACCGACAACGGGGAGAAACAGACGCTCGAGTGCGCGCTCGGTGTTGCGCGCATTGCAGCGACCGGCCACCTCGCACGGATGCGCCCCGTTCTGGATTGTGCCAGTTTCCAGAGCCAAATCAATGCCATGACGACCCCGGCTTCCACTGAAAGACTCGCTGCTTTCGATGGCCAGCTCTCGGTTTCGCCATCGGCTGGTACGAGCTCGACGACCGCCGTAACTGCAGGGTGACGGACAGTGGGGGCCGGGAAGTGCTCTGCGTTGCCCTCGAGGATACTGGTACTGTCACGACTGCTCCTGAACCGCCTGCTCTTGCCACAACTGGTGGCGCTCTCACATTCCATGACTCCAATGACAACGCGTCCAACGACAACAGACCTTCAGCTCTCATTGTGTGGCTGAGAGGACGACGTCACTCCTTGTTTGAGCTTTTCTCCTCGAGCGGCTCCCACTCACCGAGATGACCCGCCTCTTCCGTCGCCTGTGCTGAAGCGGCCGAGACCGAAATCTCCAGGCTGAAAAACGAGATGAACGCTCTCAAGGCCAATCCCGACCGTATCGACCCCGATGCTGGCCCCAACAGTCAATTGCCCGACCTCCAGGCCAAAGCCAACCGCGCACAAGAGCTTGAAACTGAGGAATCTCGTCTTGACGACCAGGTAACTGCTCTCCAGGCTAAAGCCAACGAGTTTGACGCACTCCAGTCTGCCAATTCAAAGCTTGAGAAGGAGGTTAGCCCCCTCCAGGCCGCTTCAGTTGCAGCGTCCTGATGGCAGGGCAGACTCGAGGTTGTAGCCCCATCCGACGCGGAGCCGCGGCGCACATGGAGCAGTCGACTGTCAGCATCAACCATCTTGTTCACTGAAGTCGATCGTCAGATGGCAATGGACTTCGGCGTTGGAGCCTTTGGAAAAGACCTATTCTTACTCTTTTTCATTCCCCGTATATTTCTCACGCGCCTACTTTTATATATATACACCTCTTCTCTTTTCTGGCTGCTGGTTCCCAGCGCATCCATGGTCCTCCGAATGCGCTCTTCGCATCCGCAGCGTTGGTGGAGTTGCGCGAGACCTTAGCAAAGAGCGGCTCTTCGATCACTTGGAGCAACGATGACACTGTCTCGGCGCTCCTTTTGCCGCAGCAAAATTGGAAACTCGTGCCCTTTACGAGGCACACACAGTCCCTATCCATTGGACGATGCCGGGTGAGGGTTAACTCAAGGGGCGAGTTTGCCGGCTGGAACCAGCCCGGGTCGCCCATGAGGACGGGTTTTTGAAGAAATCGGAAAACCTCAATGCTGAAACGACATTTGGATGGTCGCTTCTCAATCCCTAATCCCGAGGCAATAGCAGTCCTGAAGAAGCATATCAAAAAGCTCGAGAACGATGTCCTCAATCCTGCCGAGGGAGCTGGTCCCTCGCGTTATCCCGGCGACCTGGATGACGAGTTCCTGGTTGAAGATGATGCACTCACCTCTCCTTATTAAGAGAGCCTCTTGAACGCCAAAATCCCGGCTGAGGATCACCCATTTGCCCTTACTTGCACCCAGCATCTTACTGAGACTCCCTTAGGCACTGGCATCTCAGATACGCCTATACCTGATGCCTTTCCCGGTCAGCCAGAGACCCCGTCGAACAGACTGCCTAGTGGATCAGATCTCTCCCACGAAGAGTACCGCGCTGGGGCGACAAGGAGGAAGAGGAAGAAGAGGAGGTAGTGGAAGACGACAGTGAGGAGGAGGAGCCCGGTCCAAGTCACCGCAAGCGCGTCAAGAAGTCGGCGGCTACCCAGGTTGCCGTCGATTTGATCAAGTTCCAGCCGAACAAGCTGAAGAGGCAACACACGGCACCCCACAATCACCAGCTGCCGGCTTCTCGCACACACGTCTTGAGTTTCGGTTGCGAACTTCACTCCCTCTGGTTCATTCACGACGCTCTTAGTACCAACGGATAGCCTTCTCCATGGCCGGATTTTGTTGCGCTATTTCGTTACAGGGGACGAAGAGATCGCTCAGGGACGGTGCGGACAGAGCGCAGCAAATCCTCGCTTCCCACATCCTGGAATCCTCACTGGCAGGCGAATGCCAGTGGTACGATGCATTGAAGCCGGCAAGTGCGTACCTGAGCTGGACAAGCTGAAGAGACAACCCCTGGTCTTGCACAGCGACGAGATCGGTAAGTGCTGGTGTTCTCTCCTTGTAAAGCTCGTGCTGATCTAGATGAAGGTCTCATGTACTGGCCGTTGCTGTGTGGTGCACACGCATTTCTTGGGCTTCTCAAAGCCAGAGGTGCACTGCCAGGAGCTCTGGAGACTCCAAAAATGTAGAATCAGGCGTTTCGAAGCAGATTGGTATAGACTTCACTTCAAGAAGTTCGCCATCCGGACCTTGGAAGGCTGGCCAAACGGACAAACCCTGTACGGCGAGCTTCTCCAAGAGTTCTAGGGCCTCCTGAGCGATGTGGAACCTAGCGAGTTCTTTATCGACGTCTGTAAGGCGTTCAAAGATGACCCAGAACCTGCTGAGACTGAAGGGGTCGGTCCTTTGCCATGTCGGCGCTTGCCACCAAACATTGTGCGGGCGGTTGTGCTGGCGGTTGTGCTGGCGTGGCGCGGCCGACAGGAAGAGTGCTTGGACGACACCAAGTGGTCGTGGTGATCAAGGCGGTACGAACTCGCCTGGAGGCCTGGGGGCCAGCTCTGCTAATAGCAAACAGGCCTTGTCGACGACGGACGCGGCGGCTTGGACGAGTTGGCGTTTGTCGTCCGGTAAGTGGCCATGGACGGGCATGCGGCAGGACTGGTTGTCTAGCAGCGTCATGTATGCGTCGAGGGCGGCGATGGACTCGTCGAGGGCGGCCGCAACGGGACCATTCCAGGCCTCGACCCGAATGTCCCCACGTTCGTCCATGGTGTCTCCTTTGATAAAGTGAGCCAGCACCAATACTGACGCCTGGGCTGTTATCTTCACCGACCCCGGCGCCAGACAAATGCTTGGATTCGCTTCGTGCTTTCCGCCAGGACCACGAGATGGATCCGAGAGCCGCCCCGTTCGTCGTTGACTTCGTCGCCCTCCATGGTATGCCAGAGGATCAGCAGTCAAGGAGTCTCCGGCGGCTTGCCCGAGGACATCAAAAGGAGGCGATTGGGGGGAGCTTCCTCAAGCAAGGTCCGTGTCAAGAGCCAGCATGTGCAGCACCTCGCCATTTGCCTAGGATTCAACGCACAAGACAAGCCTTCCAGAGAAGCCTCACCAGTTACGACAGTCTCTCCAGAACCCAGCCGCCGCAAGGTCCAAGCCCGGATTGCTATTCCCATCGCGCCAAGGATGAACGACGAGGAGCTCCAGTATGAAGGGGCAGAGTCAATTCTTGCAGCAGACCTTCCACTCAGCGCATGGGAGCACCCAGCCGTCAGAAATTACCTGCAGAAGCTATGCCCAACCCATAAGCCGCCCAACCGCAATCGTGTGAGGCAGCTTGCGTTGGCTGTCAATCGGGAGTCAAGCAGGAAATCACTGAAGTCTATGACTTCCTCAAGGGAACGCCCACTGGATGCCTGTCTGGACATGTGGCCCATCTCCTGCAATGGCATTCCCTTTAAGATGTGCCGAAGCATTTGTTGTACGTGGATTGCAACGACGCCGATCAGTCCTTTCGCAGCATCCAAGGAGTCATTCGCATGCTCTACTCTTATATATACTTGCATTTCCGGCGGAATACGTCGTGCCAAAAGTCATTTTCTGAAAGCTGCGGATGAGGTGAGTCACGTCGCGCAGAGTATACCGTGTATGGTCTCTTCCTGCGGAAGCGATGATGCACAACAGCACTCTGGGACGGCTTGTTTCGCTCAAAATGGTCAAGGGCCGTGGAAACGACGGGATTTGAGACATTGTTGCTGGAAGGTGGTGGATCGTGCCGGGGAGCAAACGCGCTCACAGCCCATCTTCACGCCGTCCTCCATCTTGACATGACGATGCAGAATTCGGCCATGACGATGGCCTAGAGTGCCATGGCTTCGGCTATGCACGCTTCGAAGGGTTGGTTTGTCCTGAGCTGGTGAGTGGGTGGACTGAACAAGCAGCGGAGCATGACTGACAAACGACAGGTCCTTCTTGTCGCGCCACGAAATGATTGTCTTCCTGAAGATGATGATGGTGGCCATGGCAATCCTGCTCTTCGCCCTGGTGTATCCTCGTCCCATTGTCATCCAGCAGCAGCAGCAACAGCAGCAGCCCCAGCATCCTGGCCAGAGGCCGTCGAATCAAGAGGTGGCCAATCAAATATCCGAAGGGAGGGCCCACGATGGGCTCACGACGGCCAATGCGAACGGAAGTGAATCTGCCTTGAGCATTTGAGTGTTCTTGATGTCGGTCTGCAACCTCACGTTCCAGCGCCAAATCTGTTCCCAGGCCGACTACTACTCAAGGCAATATGAGACTGGCAGCACCTTTTCCGCCGAAGAGCTACTGGCCGCGTGCTACGAAGACTCCCTGGCACACAAAGTTTTGCCAAATAGCATTCTGCACCAAGCCGAATCGATAAAGGAGTCCCCCCTCCCCATTCTGGAAGGCACAGTGGCGCAAACTGCGCGCCATGGTACGACAACTAGGACCACCAAACACGTTCTGTTCCTTCTCTTCTTCCTTGGATCACCGAGACTCCCGGCCCAAGAGTATCCCGTCTACCTCAATCTGGTTCCAGAGTCCCAATCCCAAAGTACAGCACTTTGATGCCTGTTGCCTTTGCTGCTCTTCCGTCTGTCCCAGCCCTCATTTGTCACAGCTTTTCTTTGTATTTCTCTGTCTCTGTCATTGCAGTCGATATTGGACACTCTTCTCACAGCTTCTTTGGTGTCGGGAGGCGTTACGTTGATTACCAGAGGAGTGGAACGCGGAGGTCGGGAAGAATCGAAACGAATTGAGGTCAGGGCATGGGCATCGTCTTCGGGGTGTTTCGATCGAGGGACGACAGATGATACCTGTCAGGTTGAGCCGTGATTCAGATAGACAACAATGGAGAGGAAGAAGTACATGGAAAGCTGCGCACGTTTGTCGTTTGTTTCGTTGTATTTCTGCTTGCCGAAGCATCGAATCATCTTCGATGGCCGCCGCCAAATGATTTGTGGAGCAAGACATTGTCGAGATGCTGCTGGATTTGGCGCACATGAGTCGGTTTGAGGGCTTTTCGAGTTGGTAGTGGAACGCGATTCTGGTGCAGTTCGTCGGCCAGTGTGGTGGGGCCTTGATGTTGCCAGTCACCACGACCGACTTCAATCCTTCCCTCTCCGGCCCACGCATGCAGGCAGTCGCCCACCCGCCCAATCCGGCCGGCATTTGGTTTACCTTATCCGCCAGGCAGTCGTTTCCCTCTCGCGCGCCCTCCCTTCTCTCTTCAACACCCTCACACCCTCACAAGCTCACAACATCAAGCCTTCACGACCTCAATTTTCTCCCGCTCTCGCGATCACAGGCCTCGCGACGCTCACAACACCATGGCAATGGTGTTGTACCGCCCAAACGGCCCAACGGGTCGCCAAAACCTCAACACAACCGGTGACACCGGGGCTGGTGGCGAGGGCCCGCCTCCACCAAACAACAACAACAAAAGGGGCCCGGAGCATGCCATCGACGATGGCCGTGGCGGCAAACGACCGCGAGGCGAGCAAGTCACCACCCACTTCCCGCTGCTCTGAGTCTCTCTAACATTTGAGGTCGTAGCAGATCACCAGTAGGCAACCCGAAGGGCAAGTGCCTCATGTGCATGCAGAAGAAGCACGGCCACTGGAAAGATTGCAAACGTCCCTGCTTCTTTTGCCACAAACACCATACTGGTGATCCTTGTCCGCAAAGAAAGGACAATTGGTACAGGAAGTATGGCGGCGTGATTCCCGAATTGAGTCGCAAGCAGAAAGCAAAGCGCGCTCGAGAGGATGAAGAGCTCATCTCCCTCCAAAGCCAGAACAAGGAGAAGGACGACGTGATCCGTGCTCTGTCTCAATCGGCGAATGTTCCCCAGAACGCGTTACCGCGTGGTGAGTGCGACTCGCGTCAACGACGCCAGTCTGAGAGCATCCAACGGGGCCACCACTTCGATTCTGCACGTGGCGAAAGCGACTTGCGTCAGAAAGACCAGTCTGACATCATTGAAAGGCTCGGACTGCGGATATGGCAACTAGAAAGGCAAAATCAGCAGCTGGAAGGGCAAAATCAACAGCTTGAGCGGCGGGCCCAGCTGCTGGAAGGGCAAATTCGGCAGCAGCGGCAGCCGCACTACCCGCTGCCGTACCAGCCGCCGCCGTACTACCCACAGCCGTACCAGCCGCAGCCATACATCATTCCACCACCGCCGGCCCCCTTCCAACCTCCGCCGCCGCCCTTCCAAACACCCCCTCCGCCGCCCCCTCAACAGCAGCAGCCACATCAGCAACAGCAACGGCAACAGCAGCAGCGTAACGATAGGCTGCGAAAAAGTCCTTACGATCGGCGGCGTTGAAGCAGTGCTGTCTGCGGCTGTCTGATCGGTGATGCGCAAAACCAACCCCATTCGCAAGCGCCTTGTTGCAGGGTAGGGTCATGGATACAGACCGCGTTGACCGTAAGTATTCCTCCAATTTCTGCCTACTTCGACTGACATTTCCAGGGTTATCTAACCGTTTTTCCGTCTTCTGTTCTTTTGAATATTGAATCGTTTCAGGATTGATGTTGGTCTGCCCACCGTCCCATCTCTCGATCGACTTGCGCCCTATTCAGAGGCAGACGGGTGGAAATAACGGAAAAGACAAAATGGAATAAATGGAATGGGCTTACTTGTGTGAATATTGCGAGATGCTCGTGGTTTCCTCTGTTGCCTTCAAGTAAGATGTTTTAGTCATCCAGAACAGGGCCGTGGATGTTTCCATGTCGATGTCCCGTCGTGCCGTCTCCGCTCTTTCTTCAGCGTACGTAGGCTTCTGTGTTATTCTGATGATTCTGATACCGTTCGCTCTCGCTCAATTATATGCCAAGTCCAAGCCTCTCACCCTCCCAAAGACTTCTCTCTTGACCCTCCCAACCAGCTTGGCAAAGTCTTCATGTCAAACTTGCAGGCGTGCCCATCAATTCCGCTCATCAAAAAGCAAGTACCCTAGAGTCCGAGCTGAATTTGGCATGGAGCAAAATGGATTCATCAAGACTACGTGATTCCAGTCTTGGAGGTTGAATCGAGTTGGATTCAGGGGTAGAACGGCAATTCAATCGTCGACAGCTACTTCTCCACCTACGGTCCACACTAATTTGACACCATCTTCCTTCTCCTCAACCCCCTCCAGCTCTGCTGTCTCCTCCGACAGATCCACCCCCCTGGCCTCTTCTACATCCACCACCTCCTCCGGCAACTCCTCCACCCTCGCTTCTTCTACATTCGCCTCGTTCCAGGTGCTCTTTGTGGAGATCACCTCAGCGCCGTCTCATGGGCAAATCACGACGTGAAGATTCACGTGCGGCAGCGACAGCTCACTGTCTGCCTCCAAGAATGAGGCTCGTCCGTTTTTGGGTTTGCGGGTGGACGCTCGTCAACTGTCCTTGTCAGCGAAACTACTGGAACATTTCGGGGGTCCCGCTCTCCCATGTGCTCTTCAGGCGAGTCGCCCCCGTGGGGAAGCTTCTCGTTGAATTTTCCAGAGCGGGATCAATCCTCCTGTGGAGGAGCAAGTCCTTGCTCACGACCGAAATGGCTCAGTTGCAGCGGGACCAGACCCGTTTGGTCTCTCCGTCAGATTTTGCCTGACGCGTGGCCTCTGGTCGCGACCATTTTCAAACCAACTCCTCGGAAGATGGTTGCTTTCCTTGCGTCCGGAGGATGGGGATTGAATGGTACAGTGGCAGTAGGAACGCGAGGATTCGAACTGGTCGTTGACCGGTGCGGAGGCCAGGAGGCCAGTCTTTAACAGTGGTATTAGCAGAAAAATCACTGAGGTCAGGCCAGGAATTTCCCTGGCCTGTTGGGTGGAAATTTTGCCTTCGGTCTTGTCTTTTCCATATCACCTTATCCACTCCTCATCGTCCCAATCGCCCCAAATTACCTCGTCCTCCGTCGACTCCTCCGCACCTTCAGAACTTTGGGCGTTCTGCTCTCCAATGACATTTGGAGTATCATCCTCTACAGGAGCACGTCCTTCTTCACTGACTGAGAGTTCAACCGGGTAACTGCCTGTAGAAGTGTTCGCTTGGGCATAAGGCTGACTGTCTTCAGTCGGAGCGGGACCAGACCTGGTTGTGGTCTCTTCGTCAGCTTTCGCGCGACGCTCGGCCTTCTTGGCCTCTCTCGCCACCTTCTTTGCCTCCCGGAGGCACCTCTTGGCGAGGTTGATTTCAACCTGAGCGACCCATTGCGCGGCCTCCGTACTTGATCTACGAAAGTGGTCGAATTGCGCTCGGGAGACGTTGTGGGGGTGGGGGCAATTTTCTACGACACAATGGGCAGTGTGACCGTAGAACCAGTAGCAACACTTCAAGATGGGGTTGCCATCGTCATCCTTTGTCCACAAGCTCGGCTTGTACCGGCTGGGAGGGAGCTTCCGTTCACCTTGGTCATTTCGCGAGGGTGTCGCAGCGCTCCAAGATTTCTGACCTTTGGTGGTGACGGCTGTCCAAGCCTCTTCCGAAGAATTGGCTGCCTTTGGTTTGTACAAGTCAGGATCAAAATAGGTCCTCTGCGTGGTCGAGTCTGTCCGTGGAGACTCTACCACATCAACTCCGCTTCGTGGAGGCATTGCATCACTGCTTGGTTTGTACTCAGGACCCAAAAAGGTCCTTTGCGTGGTCGAGCCTGTCAGGGAAGACTCTGCCACATCAGCTCCGCGTCGCGGAGGCACTGAATCAAACCGGAAAGGTGTAGTTGGTGTTGATTCATCATCCCCTGACCCTGGAAGGGCGGAGAGCATGTCAGAGCCTTTGAAAGGGTCGCGACGCGGAGCGGGTGCCGGCGTGACTGATTCGGCCGGGACGACTGGCTTGGCGCGTAGGTGAGGCGGTGGAGTTGGCTCGCGAGACTTGCCTTTGGCCTCCCTCCACGCTCGAACCTCGCGCTCGTTTTCGTCGCACGCCAGCCGCCACCGGATGAAGTCGTCTGACCTGCCGGTTGGGGGTTGGCGAGGGATGATGTTGAGGTTCATCCCCTTTGCGATGCCTCTTTTGATGGCCGAATCCCACTCCTTGTCTAATTTTCTGTAAGCCAGCATTCTTGTGGGGGTTACAACACGGGAATCGACATACCTTTGTACTCATCCGACTCGCGGTCAAGCTCGGTGCGTGTGTGGTGGGGAGGTGGAGTTGGCCGACGAGACTTGCCGTTGGCCTCCTCCCACTCATCCACCTTGCGCGCGTTTTCTTTGCACGCCAGTCGCCACCGGATGTAACTTTCTCTGTCAGTCGGCGCTCGGCGAGGGATGAATTTGACGTCGATTCCCTTTTCCTTGAGGTCTCTGAGGGCCCAATCCCACTCCGCGTCTAATTTTCTGTAAGCAAGTATTCTTGTGAGGGTAATAACACAGCAGTCGACCTACCTTTATAGTCGTCTGACTCGCGGTCAAGCTCCGGCAGCTGGAGCCGCCTGGGAGCTGCAGGTGCCGTCTGCTCCGGCCAAGGTTCTGTCGTTCAAGGTTAGCTTCACAGAATCGAAGAGTTGACGGTAGGATGAATGCTCACGTTGGTACCTATGTCCACCAGGCGAGTAGGCTGTTGCCAACGGTCAGCTGAATGCAATCAGAGAGCTGGTCTCAAGAAATGCTCACGTTGAGGGGCCGATTGGTGTCTATAAGGCCCATAGCCGCCACCTGGATGGTAGTCACCGCTGTGTGGTGGGTAGCCACCACGTTGTGGTGTTGGGTAGGCTGTCGCTCACGGTCAGCTGCATTCACGCAAAGACTTGAGCGCGAGCAAGATGCTTACGTTCAGAATAGGAATTGTACGACCGGTAAGGGCCGTAGCCACCAGGCGCGTACGGATGCATGGTGGGAGCGGTGAAATGTGATGTGTTGTGGTGTTGAAAAGATTCGGAGGGACGAGAAGCTAGAGGCCCATGAGAGGGGCGCCACTGCCCGTTGCGCGGCAGACATGGAAATGGAAGGCATCTACCCAACGTAGAGTTGCAGTGCCGTGGTCTTTGTGCGCCGCCACAGCCCACTAAGTATCACCGAACAACATCGTCGCAGTATCTGCATCATACCAACTCTGCATCGCTCGACTGCATCAGTATCTTTGAATCGCTCCCATCCTCCAAATTCACGCGCGGTCGAGATGCTCGTCGCCCGGGACGCGCGCAGCCACTTCGATCACTTCAACGAGACGCCTTCTACGGGACCGATACCGAGTCCTACCATCGTTCCCGAATGCAAAGCGCACAGAATACAAGAGCTCGAGCCATTCTCGTCTCGAACGTCTCGCTGGAAAAGGCGGCATCAGGAAGAGACGGAGATTTGGAGCCACTTTGGGGAAATCTTCGACGGACAAGTCACAGCTCTTTTCTATGCAGTTGTTGGCCTCAGACAGTTACATTGGTGCTACAGAGCGCGTCTACGAGCCTCATGTAAAGTTTGTCAAATTCTTGGTTGTATTCATAGCAGTGTTTGGGGGACGGGCAGATTTGTTTGAAGTGCACAAGATATTCGCCAGGCTCCAAGCTGGCCCAGAATCGGGACACTCTAAGGAAATGAAGTCGCCAATAAGAAAGTACTCGGAGCTTGATGGACTATGTTGAAAAATGAAGGGCATGTTGGAGATAGAATTAAGCATCGCCGCGTCCCTCAATTTGATCATCGGCAGTGAACATACGCTATTCTACAGATGAACATCCTTATCAATGCATTTCTTGACTGATTGTTTTATGACAAAAGTGAGTGGTGCACTGTACACTATTCGCTTTTTCCGCCTCTAATTAATCACGGCTCTTTACTTTGGCAGCTAATGATCTGATCTCAGAGAGCAACCAATGCCGTTTCCTGATCCGAAGCCACAATCTAAATGCATCATTTCCAATTGCCAGGCAATCGGTAACAGGCAAAGAGCGGAGGTGGATGGTCAAAAGTATCGACCGGAGTCCTGGTGGGCTGGAAATTTGGCACGACTTGCAAATTTTCATCGGTCAGAAAGTAATGAGTCTAATCTCTGAAGGTCGTTGGAAAAAGCGGCACCAAGTTCATAGCTAGAAGGAGATGAAATGTGGCAGCACTTTTGAAAAATTGAACTGTCAAGTTGCATTTCGTTTTTCCACAATTATTGGTCTCAGACCGATGCAGTAATTTACCTAGCGTCCGAGAAGTGTGTTCTCTCGTATTACCCGTACCAGCCCCTTTCTCTCACGTCCCGCCGCCGTCCCCCCTGAAAACCCAAGACCACCCTTTTAACCTGTCGTCCAGAGATGCCACCCCCTCTTTCCCCCCTTCGGTGTCATTCTAAACATAATGCAACTTGTCCGATCGATTTTCATCAATCAACTCACAACCAAACATCGGGTCTGTGGTCTAGGGGTATGACACTCCCTTAGCATCGCCATTAGAGCTTCAAAAGCCTAATAACGACGCAAAGAACTGGGAGAGGTCCCGGGTTCAATTCCCGGCGGATCCAATAAGCTACTGCATCATTACGATGGTGTAGGGGTTGGTGTTGAGGCGGTTGATTAATTTTTTGAAGTTTTTTTTGCTCCGGGGTGGAGACCGAGGGGGCCGTGCGTTGGGCGCGCCGACAGAGGGCCGGAGACGTATCTTTTGGTGTGTATGAGGCAAGAGCAACGGAGGAGTACGTTGGAAGAGCTTGGGAGCAATCAACAACCTGATGCGGTCGTGGTGAAGTGTTTGGTCAGGGGGTGGTGACGGATCGGGGTGGTTTCGCGGAGTGGCGGCGGGGACTTCGTTATTTTTCCTGGCATGCGCTTCCTCTACTTCCAGCTACTCGAGGACATCACTTAAATGCTCGAATATGCGATGCGCGAAGAGCAGGTCGTCAGGGGTCGGTTCCGCCAGGGGGTGGAAGCGGGCAAAGATCGCGTGACGCGCGTCCGGTAAGTAGTTGCCGGCGGCCTCTCCCGAGATGCCGCCAAAGCCGGCAACGATAATCCCGGCTCACCTGTCGAAAAACTTCAACCTCTCGCCCCGCAGTCCGAGCATCTTCAACAACGAGCAAGACAACGCATCTTCCATTTTCGGGGCACAAAAGTCTGACTCAACTCCCGCAATTGGCCAGCCGCTTCGCGACTATCTGCGTAGCATCCTCACACTGAGCGCACGAGAACTCCCTGTTCAACAACCATTGGTTAACAGATAGTCTAAACCGCTCAAGGACCCAAGGAGAAAGACGCTTCAACAGCCAAACAGTTTCAAAAGAAGATTGCATTGCGCAACTAGGCTCAAACCACCATTCTCTCCGCCAGTACCAAACAATAACCAATCATGCCAAACCCACCCTCCCCCTCGCACCCCCTCATCCTAGACGGCGGTCTCGCAACAACACTGGAAGCACCGCCCTTTTCTCTGCCATTGCAAACGCGCCTCTGGAGCGCCGCCGCGCTGCTCACCGCACCCTCCATTGTGCGCGCCGCTCACGCCGCCTTCTTCGCGTCCAGCGCGCAAGTCGGCACGACGGCCAGCTACCAAGCCAGCGCGGCCGGGCTCGCGCAAGAAGGCTACGAAGCCAGCCTAGCCGACGTCGTCGGCGCCAGCGTCAGCGCCGTGCGCGAGGCGCTAGGAGACGCGCGACCCCCGGCGCTCTGCCAGAGCCAGGCGGGCTTCGTTGCGGGCAGCGTAGGTCCGTACGGCGCGTATCTGTCGGACGGCAGCGAGTACACGGGCGCGTACTCGCTTTCGCGGGCGGCGTTTAAGGATTTCCACCGCGAACGCATGCAGGTGCTCGTGCGCGAGGGCGTCGACGTGTTGGCGCTCGAGACGCTGCCGAACGGCGAGGAGGTGGCGGCGCTGGTCGAGCTGCTCGAGGAGGACGACTTTGCGCACAGCGGCGTCACGGCGTGGGTGAGCCTGTCGGTCAAGCCGGGCGTGGACGGCGCGGTCGTGTTGTGTGATGGCACGCCGCTGGCGGACGTGTGCGCCCTCGTCGAGAAATCGCCGCTCGTCGTCGCCGTCGGCGTCAACTGCGTGCCGCAGGACCTGGTCACGCCCGCGCTGCGCCTGCTCCGAACGCATACCACAAAGACGCTGCTGTGCTATCCCAACAGCGGCGAGGTGTGGGATGCCGAGGCCAAGGTGTGGAGGGGCGACAAGGCGCAGGGGAGGAGCTTGGAGGATAGGGTCAGGGAGTGGTGGGAGGCTGGCGCGAGGTGGATTGGTGGATGTTGTCGTGTTGGACCGAAGGATATTGAGGTTGTTAGGCGTGTGGTTGAGGAGTTGTGGGAGAAGGAGGTGAGGGAGAGCCGGCAATAGGGATAGGTAGCTGGATGCGTTGCAAAAGGATTCTTTGTAGAATAAGTTACGTGAAGATGGCACAGCAAGACTGCGGCAACCATCAGAAACTGGCCGTGAGAACTCCATGCATTTTCCGTGTCGTACATCAAGTACCGTCCTATCCACAGCTCGCAAAGTCGGCTCCCTGTAAACCCAGTGTAATTTTCCCAAGCCCAAACACATACGGCTGACCCTGAGACCGATTAAGACATGAAGATCCAGATTGTCGATGCTGTGTCCATGCCCTTGTCCACTTTTTGCCCCCAACTGCTTCGACACAGGCAAGCTCTTGCGCAGTTTGACGGATCGTCGAGATGCTGAAGCGAGGCCGAATAAATGCAGTTAGCATCGTCGTAGTAGCACCTCTGATTCACCATTCTCCGGAGACAAATCTCCAGAGAAGTTGTCCGCAAGACGGCTTCGGGAGATTTGCTCTCCAGGAGAATGCTGGCACGAGATGTTCCGCCGGCTAGGTAGGATTGTGAGGACGCATTCTCTCAACTCTCGCTTCGAGGTATGTTCTGAAAGGGAACTTGTTGTCAGCGTCAAAGGGATGCTGGACCGGGAGAAGTTGCTGGAAACGACGACGCAGGTCTTCGCAAGGGGAAGGTAGGGGAAGCCTCTCATAATGCCGCTAAAAGCCCTGCTGAAAAGGAGAAGAGGTTTGCCATGTCCAGGAAACTTTCTCCACTGTTGTCGAATACACCGTGGTCGACTCCCGCGCATCCCCCAAACTCCCGCCCTGTTTGCCTGCGCGACGGCCTCGCTGCCTCGACCCCTTGTCGTAGCAGCGCCGCGCGGAACGCATCGCAGCAGAGCGGGCGACCGGTTCCTGGTGGTGCGGTTGTTTTCTGCCCACAGTCCACTGCCTGCTCGTGGAAAAACAACACTCTTCCTCAACACCCATCCCCACACCAACGCCTCATCGTTCTTTGGCCAAGCTCTTTACTTCTTACTTCTTTTGATCTCTCTCTGAATGCCGGCCGCTGAGGGTCTGATGTCTTGCTCCTCTTGCTGCAGCTTCGCAGCGGAGGCTTGCGGGTGGCAGACCCTCACGCAGACGTCCAAGGCGTTTCCCTCGCCCCTACACCAACTGCGTCGCTCAAGGATACGTCTCAAGGCTTCAAAGACGTTTCGCAAACGTCAAAACAGCCCTTGCGCGTCGTCCGAAGCCTGCGGGAGCGGGAGGCGTGGTGCTGGTGCGCGCTCTGCTTTCCTCCAAGCTGATGAGCCCAACACCCCCAAGCTCCCGCGAACCACAATGCCTTGAGCATTGCTTGAGGCCTGCGACAAGGGACGTTGAGCTCTTCGAAACAATCGCGCTCTACTCTTACCAAATTGACAGTCGATTGATGCTGCTCAACCTCTTCGGTCGGGCTTCTCCGACCTTGAGTCAACTGCACCGTAAGTCAGCCTCATCCCATCCCACGTTGCTTCAAGTCACTTACCAATACACTCACAGCTTCCCTGTCTCTTTCTACTTTCCGCTCCATGCGGCTGTTTTTATATCGGAGTCTCGGCCCACCCATGCCGCCTCTTCTTTTGCGCAGCCGCAGAGCAAAACGGTTTCAAAATAGCTCTTCGCCCGCCCACCTTGGCGAAGAGCCTATCATGTGCCGGACATACTTGCACGTCTGTATAATGGTTCCGGATACGCAACATCAAGAGCTTGGATGACCACGGGTGGAGTGTTGAAGTGGGTCGAGGGTACTCTTCAACGCCGTCTTGCCCTCTGATGGCACACACTCCCGATAAGTCACCTCCCATCCCAAGCTCCTTGTTCTTGCCCTTTCCTTTCCACACGCCCTCCACGTACACTTGGAATCTCTTTACACAATGAAGGGTCTTCCGCAACGCGTGTGTTGGCTCAAGCTCGTCCGGGCTCGGGTCAACCCACAAGGGCAAGATGAAATGACCGCCACTGTCTACACTTGCGTGCGACTTGCGTAACAGTCGGACGTTCAACTGGAGGCTGACATACCTTTCCCATGCTGACTCGCAATGGCTAACTAGCTGACAGGTCGGGCTTTGAGGTCACTGCCGTCGTCGATAGATGTGGTCGAAGTTGACATGCATCTCGCCGCCGGTCCAACTCAAGGCCTACACACTCGCCGCCCGCCTTCAATGCGAGTTGTGCCGAGCTGCTACAGGCCAATATCAAGAGGCTCTCTTTGGCACCCGCTGGAGACTTGAGGTAGGTATCGGTAAGTATCCACCTCCAGCGGGAAGACAACAAGCCACACATGTGCATTTTCATGCTTTCAGTTTCTCCTGGTAAGATTCGATGCCGACACAATCTTGAGTCTTTTGCTGATGGTTGCCATATGCGAGGGGAATCAGCCCAGCCAGCCTCTCATACCGCTTCTCTTCTTTGGTGGAGCTGCGGTCTCATCGCATGGCAAGATCAATCGGCCACCAAGGCCCCTTTGACGGTCTTTTTGTGCTGTCGAAGGGACTTTTCTGGCCGCACACGAAGCTCCCTTGTAGCTTCAAGATAAGTCGTCAAGGTAAGTCTCCCCAGTTCGCAGATGCTCCTCAGGCTCCCGGCTTCGGTCCCCTCGCGGCACCTACCTACCATCCGATGAGACACCGGCGCTGTCCAAGGTCTTGTCGAAAAAGGTGCCGCAACATCAAAAGTCGAAAGATGAGGCCGAGCTCGAATAGTCGCTCGGACCTTATCAAGTTTGCGAGACATACCAACAACGCCGCGATACCAGGGCATTTTATTGCTGAATATTTGTCAGGTTTCAAGGTAAGTCTTCAAGGTAAGTCCCTTCGTAAGTCTCCCCAGTCCGTGGATGCTCTTCAGGCTCCCTCCCGCCTTCCCTCCTCCCGCGGCACCCACCTACCATCCGATGAGACTCCGGCGCCGTCCAAGGTCTTGTCGCAAAGGGTGCCGCAAGATTAAAGTCGCACGTAGACGAGGCCGAGCTCGTACAGTCGCTCTGACCTTATCCCAGTTGCGAGATATGCCACCAGAAGATCAACTTACTGACTCTTTTACAGGTTCGCTTCGGCTCAGCCAAGCTCCAATGGTGTTCAGCGCATTAACCACGGTCGGGTGCTTCCTTCGCAAGAGGGAGGTACGCGGTAGCCCGAATCCAATGCGCACTTATCTCCTCTCCTCTCACGCGCAGCATGACCCGACTCGATCTGGCGGAATGCCGGGTCGGTAGCGTGCATCGCAAGATTGAAATCGCAAGTCTCGGCAAAGGTTTCTCATCCGCCTTTGTCGATTCGTGGCCTGGCTCTTTCAATGCCAGTGTCGAACGACGACGCGAGACATCCTCAACTTTTGGTGATCAAGTCATGGCCGTTGTGTGAACGCGGCACCATCCATCCGATCAGACTCCGGCGCCGTCCAAGGTCTGGTCGAAAGAATGGGCCGCAAGATCGAAACTCGTGTGCAAAATTTGCGGCTGTGCCTTCTCTATGGTCTTGGTCGTGAATACGCTGCGACACATCTTTAGCTTTCCCAGGTGGTGAATGCATAGCCGTTCTGTGAACGCGGCACTACATCCGATCAGACTCCGGCGCCATCCAAGGTCTGGTCGAAAAATGGGCCGCAAGATGAAAATCGTGTGCAAAGTTTGCGGCTGGGTCTTCTATATGGTCTGGGTCGCGAATACGCCGCGGGACATGCTCTGCTTCCGAGCGAGCACTTTGACTAATTTGTCCATCTTTTGGATTCGCGGCGCCAACCATCCGATGAGACTCCAGCTTTGGTTATGGTCTTGTCGAAAATGGGATCGCAAGATTGAAAGTCAACGGAAGCACGGTCGGGTTTCTTGAATGGCCTGAGCCGCAAATGCGATGGAAACATGCTAGCATATTGAATGTTGGAGAGCACTGGAGACTCTTTTGCTGAAAGTGATCAACTCTGCCTTGCTTGCCTCGAGCACAGTGATACTTGACGCGTTGTGGAACGCACTTGACGTGATTCTCATTCCAACGGCCAAAGCGGGGAGATGAATGATCAGGGTCAGTGGTGGCGGTCCATGCTCTCAGGATTTTGGAGATTGCAATAAGCTGATGTGGATTCAGGCATGATTCAGGCATTGCGGCCACTCGGAGCATCGCAGTCCATAGGGCTGCCTGTTAAATCGGCCACGTCTCCATTCTTTCATCGACTCCATGTTGCGCATTCTTTAGACAAGCCTCGACTTCTAAAATCCACAGAAAACTGACGGTATCGGCTTCCTAAGACCCTCAAGATTGAAAAGGTACATTGTGCTGCTCAAGTCGCCGGTCCAGTCTCCTTGTGGATATCGAAGATATTCAGCAATGGCCTGAATGTTAATCACTGCTCGATTGAAGATGGATGTCCAACCCCTTGCTGTTGGCCGATTGTTTGCTGGAAAACTGTTGGAGAAGGGTCGTTCACAGGGCCACAGGGCTGTAAGGGTTGTCGCACGCGAAATATTAACACCGCCATCCAGGCAGACTCCAGGATCTTGCAGAATACCAGCTGCAATGACAGATTGAAGCTGAAAAGAGACGGAAAAGTCGATGAAGAGCATGAAGTTGTTGTAGAAGTTAGGAGCAGTCGAAGAACACGGGCCGAAGCGAAGCGAGCGTTACTGCACCTCTCCCGAAAATTAACCGGCCTCCCCTCCCTTGTATCCCACGCTCCAGTGCCTCGTTGTCGCCTCAACGCCCTCGCAAAATCGCCATCAAGCGCCGGCAATGCTGCTACAAAAGACATCAAGAACTCCTGCAACCCTTCGCCATGCCACAATTTTGCCGTGACGGCGCTGGAAACGAGATGCAACATTGGCAGCAGCCCACCTCCGCTTCTGACCAGACATGAGCCAATGAGGCGCTCGTCCAGCAGCACGCCCATCATGGCATCTCAAAAGACGCGGCACAGATACTTCGTCGCCATGGAGCAGCCGCCCCAATGGTACACCTACGAAAAGGCCGGCCGCCCCTCCAGGGGCACCGCTCCGTACCAGCTCGCCTGGATACTGGTCGTCCTCGTCAGCTTCCTCACCGTCGGCATCATCCTGCACTCGGGCGACCACGTCTCGTTCCAGCTGCGGCCCGCCCAGATTCCCTTGGATCGCTCCAGAGCCGCAAAGGCCGGTCCAAAGCGCAGACCCAAGTTGACCGCCGCCATGTCTGCAAAGTTTCTCAACAGCTCCGTAGAGGGCTGGTATCCGCCGGCGTCGTCGTGGATTACGGATCTTTCCGCTGTTGTCAACGGGACGGGTGTTTATGGTTTTGTTTTCAACTCTTCGCAATTGCCGGAGGGAACTCCGTATGGCACGTATAATTGGTGCAACATGCCACACGTAAGAGCTCAGGAATACCCCAAAGCAAGCGACGAATATAAGTTGGAATATGTTGAGGTGGTGAGTCAATTCAAGCTACATATCTGCGTCGGATTGTTAGTTGACGACACC
Source organism: Phyllosticta capitalensis (assembly GCF_038381095.1). NCBI lineage: Eukaryota > Fungi > Ascomycota > Dothideomycetes > Botryosphaeriales > Phyllostictaceae > Phyllosticta > Phyllosticta capitalensis. The sequence goes on along the minus strand of NW_027117448.1, from coordinate 1,611,808 downwards.
AGATCCATCGCCACCACAAACGTACCCCTTACGCCGCTAACACATTCCCTCGCGAAAACTACCCCTGGTCATGTGACGACGAAGGCCTCTTTTACCACGCGCGACCACTCAACCCGTCCAGCAATCCGTCAGCGCTCACTTACTGGTCTGTTTACAGCTCGCCAGAGAACCCCTTTGCGCCGACAAGCGGCTTCAACGGATCGTGCCAATTCCCGCAAATCACGCGCGGTGGCCTCGACGATGCCTACCAGCACGGCCTCGACCTGTGGTCTGTCTACGGGGACCTCCTCGAGTTCTTGTCGCCAGAGACGGCGCGCGAGCAGACGGCCTTTCGCGTCACCAACAACGTCATCACGAGCCAGGTCTCCAGCATGCTGATACCGGGCTTCTTCGCCAACACGTCGTCGTCGCGCAGCGTCACCACGGCACCACAGCCCCTGCACATCCAACCCTCGACCGTCGACTCGCTCGAGCCGGCCTACACCTGCAGCGCGGCCGCGGCCCTCTACGCCCTCTACGGCGTCGGCAGCACGGCCTCCACCTCGCCCAACTGGACCGACCACCTGGCGGCGACGGCGCCGCTCTTCGCCGCGCTCGACGCCATCAGCGGCGTCAACACGTCCAGCACCGGCTGGCACCAGAGCTGGGACCACTACTTCGACACGCTCTCGGCGCGGCTCTGCCACTCCAAGCCGCTGCCCTGCAAGACGGGGCATCCGGAGACCTGCGTCTCGCAGGACCAGGCCGACGCCGTCTTCCGACTCGGCCAGTGGGAGTACAGCTTCCTGTACCGCGGCGCCGTCGAGAGCCTGGCGTACGCCGTCGGCGGCTTCGGCGTGTGGGTCGGCGAGCTGGCGGCGAACCTGCGCGCGGCAGCTCACGGGGGGCAGCACGTCCGACTGCGGCACAACACGGCGCACGACGGATCGCTGGCGCGGCTGCTCGCCATCCTGCAGGTCGAGCACATGGTGTGGCCGGGCATGGGCGCCGAGGTCGTGTTTGAGCTGTACGCGGCCAACGTCACGGTCCCCGTCATCACCACCAGCTCCTCTATCACCTCCACCTCCACCTCTACTTCCTCCTCCTCCCTCGCAAACCCCAAAGACGAACCGCGCGCCGCCGGCTTCTTCCTCTCCAGCCCCCCGCAAACAACGACCAAGAAGCACTTTTTGCGCGTGCTGTGGAACGGGCAGGTGCTGCGCAGCTCACACCCGGCGCTAGGCGCGCTGGACATGGTGCCGTTGGACGACGTGCTGGCGTATTTCGAGGGGCTGGGCACGGAGAGCAGGGTGGCTGAGCTGTGTGGGTAGCGTGGCGTGGTGTTGGATGGGTTGAGCAAAGTAATTCGGCGTCAAATGTCATTTTTCTCCACAAGCGCTCGTTGTTCTCGCATGTTGTGCTGGCCAAAACAAAAAAAAAAAAAAAAAAAAAGCTTGCATTTTTAATGCGGAACTCGTTCTTCCTTACATGTGTAGCCCATGAAGGTACAGAGCGGTTCGTTCGCCTTGCCTCTGTTGGACGCACTCACTCATTATCCACCCACTGCACGCAATCTTCACACGTCGAGATGACAGGCATGAGATTCGAGCCACATTTCATTTCATTTCCTCCCTATGGATCCCGACAGTACCCGAGCGAGATAGCCCACCTTCCAGTCGCGCGCGTACTTGTTGACCATGCCAAAGCTACATGCTTGTTGTGCAGTCCCTCCTTCACAGTGGTGTGGAGCAAAAGCTGACGAGAATCTCTCCTGTGCGCCACTCCTGAGTATTCCCTTTGATTTCCTTTTCGATTCGTGTGTGAGCAAACAGAAAACTGACGAGGTGTTGCAGTGGCGACGCTGAGTGAGCCGAGCAATAGGTTGGTACAGTGCGAAGTGTGGAAAGTGAGGAGTCAGGGAGCATTCGTACTCCTGCGCCTCAAAGATGGAGATTGCGTTGGCCCTAAAAGACCTAGTCCTCCCAGATGATGTCATCCTGCGAATACGCCGGCTTCATGCGTTTGCTGGCGCCATAGCCATCATACTCATCATCGACCCTGCGCTTGGCCGTGGTGTTCTGAGCCGCGGTGTTCTGGGCAAGGTAGCTCGAAACGGCATCGGCGAGACGAGCAACGTTGGAGAGATCGCGGATGGATACGACTGCTCCCCGTATGAACGCATCAAGCATCTCCGAGAGGACGCCCTGGAACCGCGACGAGTGCTTCTGCGACAGCTCGCTGAGGAGAGGAGCCAGATACATGGCCACGGCTGCCGTCTTTGCCAGCGCCGTGCCCTCGATCAGCGCCTTCATGGCTCCAACCATGACATATCGCAGGTCGTAGGGGTCGATGTCGGCTTTGTGGAGGAAGGACTTCCAGTACTGGGCCATGGTGGCAAATTCCAAAGGCGTGGATTCCATCGCGCGGATCGTGTTCCTCATCGCCTCGAACGACACGGTCTCGACGCGGCGTTGTTCCTCAGCCTCCAGATCCTGGCGCTCGACTTCTTGTACCGGGTTTCTCACGGCGGCAAGGCCGGCCGCAGCTCTCCTCCTGGCAGCTCTCTCGCAAGGCACCGATTCCCAGTGGTAGTTGCCGCAGAAGTGGCACTGTGGAGCGTTGCAGTGGCGGCCATGGCGACAAGCGCAGCGCTGACAGGGGCCCTTTCCTCCCTCGAGGTTCCGTCCGACAAATCGTGTCTCGTGGCGTCGCTCGACATCTTCTCGACTCACGTGCGGAGGCGGATGGACTTGGAGGCACCAGGTGCAGGGTGGTCTGCCGGCGGCGACCCAGTCGCTCATCACCTTTGCGTCGGCGGCCTTCCAGCGGTCCCAGGCGGCGAGGCGCATGCTCAGCGGCAGGCTCGTGTCGCGGACGGCAATGGCATCGCGGTCAATTCTGGGGTCTTGAAAGCGAAAGTGCTCGTCGACGCGGCGCTGGTTGCGGTAGTCGTTTGGAAAATGGATTCGGCCGCGATTGATGGTGAAGAAGCTCGATTGACCGGTGCCAAAATGGAACGAGGCCATGTTGAGGGATTGAGCGGCACGATTTGGCGCAAGAAAGACGGAAAGAGAGAAGAGGTTGAAGAGGGGAGTAGATGGCGGCGTTGAGGTTTTGTGCGTGGCGGCGTGCGAAGTAGGAAAGAGCGCCCCAAGACGAAAGTCACGACGCGTCCTCACGACGCGTCCTCTGGCAAAGTCTCAACGAGCGCGGACGAGGAGCATTCAAGAGCTTCAGCATGCCACTTGATGCAAACAGCTCAGACTCCCTGCCATCCATAAAACCTCACGACACCCGTGCTCGATTCAATGTGCACAAGCAGGGCATCCAAAACAAAAGTCAAACATCTTCATTTTCGTATCATGAGGTTACTGCACAACGCCAGACCATGCAAGGGTATCAAATCTAAACACTCGTCTCATCGCTCAAATCGCCGACCTTTCCGGCCGTCAACATATTCTCCGCCCTGCGCGCACCGCCGTTGAGGACGACCTCGCGCATAATCTCCTTCTCCTCCTGGCCGCTGTCGTCGCCAAACAGGTCGTCGACCTGCTCGAGCGTCTTGCCTTTGGTCTCGGGGACGAGGAAGTAGGCCCACACGGCGGCGAGCAGGCACATGATGGCGAAGAAGACGTACGTGCCGTAGCCGGCGTCTTCAATCATGGTCGGCACAATGACACCGATGATGAAGTTGGAGATCCACACGGTCGCCGTGGACAAAGCGACGCCCTTGGCACGTGTCGATGTGCTGAAGACTTCGCTGGGGAGTGCCCAGGTGAGAGGCGAGTACGACACGCCGTACATGAGGACGTAAATGTAGGCCATGGCGGTGGTGCCCCAGCCAGCGGCCTTGTTGGCGGCCCAGTCGTGCGAATACAGGCCGACCAGCGCGCTCATGATGACGTAGGGGAGCGCCATTCCGAGAGCACCCCAGATGGCGAGTGGGCGGCGGCCGACTTTGTCGATGATGCAGAAGCAAAGCATGACGGCGACGAGCTGGCCAATGTTGAGAGTGCCGGAGAGGACAAGCGACATTTCATCCGTTTGGCCAAGGCTGGCAAAGAGGGTGGGGGCGTAGTAGATGAAGCTGGGACTGTCAGTTGTGATTCGATACACTGGTGATGGACGTACCCATTGATGCCAGAGAATTGCTGGAAAAAGGCAACACCCATTCCCACAGCAGTGCGGCGCCAGGTGTGCTTCTTGAAAAGATCCGTCCAGGTCAGCCACTCGAGCTTGAGACCCGAGGCACCAGGGTGACGCTTCTCCAGGATCCGCGCTTGGAACTCGACTTCGGTCATGATGGCTTGGTATTCAGTCTGAACGCGATTGTCGGTCCGGGGAAGGCGACGGAGCTTGCAGAGACTTTCGATGCAGTCATCCTCGCGGCCAACAAGACCGAGCCAGCGGGGGCTATACGGGAAGAAGTGGATTCCGACACCAAGAAAGACGGCGCAAACCATTTGCAGGCCAAAAGGGAGGCGAAACGAAATGTCGCCGTCGAGATATCTAGGAGTGGTCAGCAACAGCAAACACCAGAGCTTGGTTTCCATACTGTGTGCCATATGAAATCCAGTAGGCAATCACAACACCGAGGACAATCGACACCGACTCGAGTACAAGAAGAGCGCCGCGGAGGTTTGGTGGTGCGATTTCTGAAATGTAGAGAGGAGCACCCTGACTGGTTAGCTGGAGCAAAAGGAGGCCTCGAGTCCACATACCAATGCCAAAGTTCCGACGCCAATACCGCCAAAGAAGCGACCAAAAGTGAGCACAGCGTACGTCGGCGCCGCAGTCTGGATGATTGCTCCAATGCAGAAAATGACCACAACTACGCTCAACGCCCATTTGCGGCTGATTTTGTCGGCAAGCCAGGGCATGAAGAAGCATCCCAAAAAGGCACCAAGCTCCAGCATGGCAGTCATGAGGCCCTTGTAGAATCCATTGTTGATCTCGGGGTACTGCGACTTGAACTGTGGCATCACGTTGATGACGGAAATTACACCCTGGTCATATCTGGACGGATCAGCGAATGAATGGCGAGAGGATGCGAATTACCAACCCAAAAGAGAAGCCACCAAGAGAGGCAAGAAAGGCAGCACCGCAGACAAATGGCGAAGCAATGATACCGCGGAAACCACCTGGACCATACGAGACGTCTTCGCCGACGAAGTCGGGAATCTCAGACGTTGGAAGTCTCTCGACATGGGTGGTACCAGTTTCGAGGTTACTTTTGATCTCCTTGTCGGAGAGCACACGCTCTGGCTGCATGATGGAGTATGAAGACGGTGAAAAGCACGGGAGAAGTCTGATGTATTCTTTTGTGTATTGACAATGAGAATAGAGACAAGAAAGGATGGGAAAATCCAGGCGTATTAATGGTACTCGACTGTTGCCCAGGGTGGGTCACTGCGTACAGTGTCAAGCTTACCATACAAGGGCTTGGCCATGGTTGAGAGTGCAAACGGGGGACTGCCTATTCGGAAGCACAATCCCGCGTCGACAGCTCGGGTAGCAGCCACAGCCGCAGAGGTGTCGATATTGGCAATTTGACCGACAAGAAGAGGCATCATCGAGGGCGGCTGCGGGAGGCCGAGTTGGTCGACATGACGGAGAGGCGAGAGAGACGACGTGCATGAGAAGGCGGACCAAAGATGAGCCGAGTGACGACCGAACCAATCAGTGCCGAGCCAACGGTCGTCAGCGGCGGTGGTGTTTCCTTCTCCACACTCTCCCCCAAGACGTGGAGAACTGGAGCCCCAGACTGCACAAGCCGCCGCCGGCCCTACTCTTGCATATTGTCCTTCTCTCATTGGCCCTCGACTCCTTGTCGGTTCCACTGCCGCGTCCGCAGCCAGACCACGTGAGCAGCGACAAGGCCGTCGTTTCTTTGTCCCTCTTGGCCTGGCAAACTCTCCGACCTTGGTATCATCTCTGACGTCTTCCAGGAACTTCTCTTCCACAACCAAAGCAGTCTTTGAATCAAAAAATCACTACCACTCGGGCTGCTTCTGGAACCCCGAAACCAAGCAACGAGGCTCTCAATCAAGCATATTGTGCGCAACGTCATACCTCGCATGCCGCGTATGTTCCTTGTATCACCTACCGGGGTGTCCGCAGCAACACGGGCTTGGGTTTGCTTTTGCCTCGTTTGATTCGACCTCGGCCTATGCCCCTTCCTGAACTCGGTCTTTGCGCATCCAAGACAGGCGAAGGATCAGCTGCTGCTAACCTTTTCAAGGCGAGTGACGACAAGGTCTAGAGCTTGGATATGCGGCTCAAGATTTGGATCTTGACTTGCACTTCAACTCAACACTTTGCTTTTTCACTCAATTGCTATTGCAGCAACTGATCAAGGCAGTTTCAAAGCATTGCCACAACTGACGCTTTCAACTCACGCAATCAACTCCTCAATTAAACTGAGCAAAATGATCAGATTCCACCTCCTCCTCGCTACCACGTCGCCGCGGGACCCCTATTCCGGACTGTGCGTCCTTGACGACCTATGATCACAAACATCGTCCAGATAACGTTTCATTTCCCCAGTCTTCTCTCCGCATTTCTCCGCATTTCGGTCTGCAGTGGCTGGCGACCATGCTGAAGCGCATTCTGGCATGTGCCGGCGCTTCCGCATCCCAGCTGGTTTGTACGCCCATCTCTCAACACTACTCGACCACGTACCTTCCCGTCTGGACATGTTCCGGAGAGAAGGATGCAACTTCTGCTACTTGCCACCACGGTCCAGAGCTGCGCGTGTCGAACATCACCTGAACATCCAACGGTTGCACCATCATCTGCTCTGCATTGTCCACCATCATTTCAAATCGACACTCAACAAATGTAAGTCTCGAACACTTAACTCACTTCTCAAAGTCGACGAGGGCTCGACAAAAAGTCCAGCAAAAAAGACGCAACTCTCCACTTATTGCCAGGCGAATAGCGACTTTTGATATCCCAACCTACCCCAAAAGGCAGTGAACTGCACAACGGCTCGTCCCGGGGAAAAGTTGCTTGCACCAAACGCCGCAGTTCCTGCTTCGTCGCCAGCTGTCCAGCACAACCGAGAGGTGTCCAGACTGCTCGAGACATCTTGCACGCATGCCAGATCGTCGCCGTCGACTACCGGCTCTGATATTCAAATCCTGGCCACGCAAAATTTCTTCTGGCATCATGCAGGGGCATGTTGCATCGACATCGAATCCCTGGTGGCGATCCTACCTTCAGATGACCACGTCCTGGCTCGCAAAACTGCCGCTTCTGGTGGCCTTGGGGTAGAATGCCCCGTCCGTCGGACTCTGAGCACCTCGAGCTTCTTTTGGGGCTGACACAAACGCTGTCTGTCGGGCTTTCTTATCTACATGGAGGATCAATGAATCAAGACTGACTAGGGGCGGTCGATATGGCAACCTCAACACATGGCGGAAAAGGTGGGTGTCCTTGGGAAAGCCGGATTGACGCGAATGATCTCGACCTCGGCTCAATCTCAATCATCTTCGCGTCCTTCTTAAGGTCTGAACAACCTCTTCAGCACCCGCTCACCTGGCCACGCGTTCAGCTTTACCGGTGCAGTCTTGCCGTACAACCACCAGAGTGGCGCAGGCTCTCGTCGAATCCACCTCTGAGGTGCGGCTTATTTGGTCGAGCTCACCCACGGCAATTCGATTGGCACGCAGTGAATGGGGGCTACTATCAACCGGCCCCATGACTTCCTCCGGATCATCTGGACGCGGGCTGACTGAAAACTGGGCCCATAAAGGGGGCGTCGGGTTGTCTCAACGGAGACTCGATGATTGCCTCAGTCCGCTTTGAACAATGAGCGGTTTGTTTGCCAGAGGTTGAACGGCACCGCATGCCGCTTTCTGCAAAACCTAGACTTGCACGCCGTCCGCTCAATGGGCGACATCGACCATGCTTTCGCTGACCCAAGATCTTTTAGACCTCTCTTTGGCAGTCCTCTGTGCCGCTCTCGTGCTCTCGACCCGAATGCGCCTCATCACTTCGGATTGTAGACCGCCATCATCTTCCAGCTATACGGTTTTGAGGCTCTGCGCCTTCTTGCTGTTCACCCCCTAATCTGTACGAGTTCGGCATGCACCCATAAGAAACCGGAGCAAGATCTGGCTTGGCACAAAGGCAAACTGGAAAGAGGAACAGTGGATGCATGCGATAGCATTTGGGACGGCGAGAAAACAGTCTTTCATTTGCTTGAGCGCGCAACCACTGGCAAATCCAGGCTGATCCTTGCGCCCTCCAACCCTCGCAAGAGCCGCAGCTTTTATACCGTCGACTTCGTGGCGAGGCCCGCACGAGCCTCGAACACGTGCCACGCGCAGCCTGCTTGGGTCGTCATGCGCAAGCCCCCATTTTCGTTGCCTGACGTCTACCCCTCTTGACACGTGCGATGGCTTCGCGGTTCTGGGGACGAGTATAAAAAGCCTCTTTTCCCGCCGATTCTGTGGCATTCATGGACTGTCCAGGCCTTAAGTGAACTGACCAAAAAGGATGACACTGTGTCGCCTTGGTCCGTCGACCGAAGATTTCGGAACTGTCCTTCCTTGCTCTTGGCCTCGCACTCGTGCCGCTGCTTTTGACTGCCGCCAGCCAAACACTTACTTTTCCATTCTTTGGTGACATCTCATCGCAAATCGGCGTTTCCCATCCTTGCAATGTTTCAACATCCACTGCAGACGATGAGATTCATTGTCAACAGCGGCTGAAAGAAGAAACATATCTCACATCAAGTTCTACCCACTCACTGTGGACTTCCCTCCAAAAGAACAAAGTTCAATTGGCTGTCGTGTGCTAGACAAAGCCAGTGAGTGACGGCCCAGCGAGGTTTTCCAGAGACCCGACTGCCTCGCTGGCCGTCAGAAAGAGAGAAGCCCAGGGGTTTTTATACCCCTTTTATACCCCTCCTCTCCGCTTTCCGCACGTGCTCCCTGTCATGCGAGCACGCGGGGTATAAAACCCCTGACTCTTCTGTCTCTAAATCTCAAACTCATCGATGCGCTTGTGACTAATAGTCCTCTGTAAATGAGCAGAAGACGCTGTAGTTTTGAACAACTTCGAAAGTCTACACTTGAGACGCGCCGACAACTCCCTTCAGTCACGCAAGCACTTCAACGCAAAACAGCTTCATCTTCCGACTTCGCTTCTCAGCATCATCAGCTAACGACGAAACCCACGGAATCGTCCGGTTGTTCCTCTTGCAACGAGTTGGGTCTGCTACTGACCCAAACAGACCTCCAACAAAGCAACAGTGATCGGTGTTCCTCGGGAGCGACACAAAGAGGACAGTAATCCCAAACTTTATCGCTTTAACGGAGGTGGACTGACCGGATCGCTGCCCCTCAGAAGAAGAGAAGAGTAGGGTGTTTTATACCTCTCGATCTGACACTCGGGCTTGATCCAGCTCGAGCCTTATCCCATGACCCTTTCACGCGGAAAGAGAACCTTGGGGAGTATAAAACTCCTGCATTACTCTCTCTCATCATCAGCTAACGATCAAAAACACAAAGCCGTCTTGTTGCTCCTCCTCAAGCCGACATGGGCTGGTACCGGAGCCCAAGAGACCTCCTCCGACAAAGTAAGTGATCGGTGTTCTTCGGAAGCGACACAACAAGGACAGTGAGTGTTTACCGCCTCATTTCTAGAATGGAGAGAAACGGACCGCATCGCTGCTCATCAAAAGAAGAGAGGGGCGGGACGTTTTATACCTCTGCATCCGACACTCAGGCTTAATCTAGTGACCCAGTCACGCGGAGAGAGAAGGGAGTATAAAACTCCTGCGTCGCTCTCCCTCTCTCTGTCAGTCACTTCAGTGCAAGGACTCTGGCGAGCCCTCCATGTCTAGGTGGAGTACTCGCTTTGTCCCACAGCCGCAATCACCAAAATTTGACTGTTTCGCGGGCTCCGGGCCAGCAAGTTCAACTCGCACGCAGCTCTCGGCGGTAGATCAGGCACTGTGATGGGACGCTGCAAGGTGCGGCAGTGTCATCTGTTGACATTTTTGGCTGTTGAAGGTAGGCAGCACTGACCAACAATGCGAGGTAAGACACTTCCTACATCAATTTCGTCCCTCCTTCGACCTGTTCTTCTCCAACCCTCAACCCTGGCCAGCAAAAGTTGCCAGCAAAACACTGTGTCGTGTGCTGGTTTGGTCTTGCGGGACTGTTGCGGTCTAGACCAAACCTCAATCACTCCAGGGGTAGAGTTATAAAAACCTCCTTATCCCTCCTGATGCTTCAGCTCAGTGCACAGTCTTTGCATTCTTTTCAAACACTTCAGGTCCATGGTTGTTTTACTTTTTTGAGCACTTCAGGTCCATGATTATTTTACTTTCTCGAGCGTGAGCTGCCCCGGATCTTCTGCGTCATTTGCGGTCGACGCAAGGGCCTCTCGTTCACTTGCTCCGCGGATTGTTCCCGCAAATTGGAGAGATGGATGTACGGTGCTGATTTTCGACGTCATTGTCGAGTAAGAATAAGTATCTCGTGGACGAAACGTTACGGCAAGGAGCAATCAGAACCGGGCTTCTGTCGCTTTGTGCGGCACTGCCGGCAAAAGGAGTAACACAGGAATGAGTTCGAAGGTTGCAAACAGCAGTGACTCTGTGTAATTGTGTTTTTTCCACCAGCCCATAGATGAGCACGACTGCATCCTTATCTCCTAAAAGCCTAGGAGAAGAGAGAGGACTTTTATACCTACTCCTCTTGGGCTGCTGTCACGCGCCATCAGTGTAGCAGCCTTAAGGGGTATAAAAGCTTGTCTTTTCGCGCCTTTGGCTTGGAGATTGCAAACAAGACTCGCGATCTAATACAGCATACAACCGAGAAAAAACGCCACTTGCCAGTGTCTGATCCAAGCGTATCGCTTTCCCGGCGTTGCTCTGCTGTTGGGAATCCTTTCCACCGAATGAGGCCAGTGCTCCAGTGCTGTCTCCCTTCATTGCTCTATAATGCTGAAAAGCGCCTTTAGCATCGAGCAATTGGGACTGGGCTTCTGTCGCTTTGCACGGCACTGCTGACCAAAGAGGCAATTTTAAGAGAGCGTCGGAATGATGCAAACAGCAGTAGGCGTGCCCGATCGGTATTTCTCCACCAGCCCACAGATGAGCGCAACTGCTTCTGTGTCTCCTCAAAATTCAGGAGGAGAGAGGGAATTTATACCTGCTCCTTCTCAGCACGGACTGTAGTCATGTGCTGCGAACAGATTGCGGGAGGTGTATAAAAACCCCTTCTTTTGCGCCTTTCGCTTGGAGACTGCAACCGAGTCCAAAGCGCAGACATCTCTTTGAAGCTCAACAGAAAGCTCAACAAAATGAGCTACTTGCCAGTGCGTGAGCCAATCTCCTCACTTTTCCGAGGATGCTTTGCTCCACTTGGAGTACTCTTTTGTGGAGTGAGCCCAGGAGCTTAATGCTGTCTCCCTGCATGGATAGATGATGCTGAGCAGCGCCTTCAGTATTCTAAGGGAGCGTTTTAATAAAGAGGAATCGGAATTAGACTCCGACTGCTTTGCGGCTCCGCCGACCAAAGAAGTAGTCTCATAAGGACACCAAGGGAGGTTGTAAATGCAGTGGCCTTCCGATTGGGTTTTCCCACCAGCCCACAGATGAGCGCGACTGCGTCTGTGTCTCCTTGAAATCCACGAGAAGAAGGAGGAGTTTTATACCTGCTCCCAGGTCTTCTTGGGCTGCTGTCGCGTGCTGCACACGTGGCAGATAAAGGGGTATAAAAGCCGTCTTTTCGCGCCTTTTACTTGGAGACTGTGATAAGTTTGGGGCGTGCAGTCACCTCTGCAAGAATTCCTCACACAGATGAGCTACTTGCCAGTGCGTGAGCCATTCTACCCACTTTTCCGGGATGCTTTGCTCCGATTGGAATATTCTTTTGTGGAGTGAGCCTAACACTTTAGTGTTGGCTCCTACCATTGGTGTATGATGCTGAAAAGCGCCTCCAGCAAATCATCGCAAACAGAAGAAGTAGAAAGGCGAGCTCGGCAGTGTCGTGAGTTCTTCTGTGCGTACGCCCTCCCCAAGCAAGTATGCCTCTTCATGGAACCCCGACTGAAAGGGAAAGTAGAGCTTTTCCTTCGGGCAAAGCGATTCCTACCCACCCTGTCTCTTGCTTCAAAAACAAGCTTAGAGGGAAGGTGAGCCTTTATACCTCGTCCTCCTGCTCCACCTGACTATGTTCGGCGATCCGGATACCATGTCTAGACTCCACCGTGCATGATCACTCCTCGTGCCATGACACACTTCCATTTGCTGCCCTTCATCCGACTCATCGATGATTCTGACACAAAAGCGAGTCACAAGGATCCTCTGGCAACCTGTCAGGCATGTGATACCTGATATCAGGTAGCATTGTGAGGTATAAAAACCCATTGACCTCCCTCTACTGCCGAACTCAAGTCATTACTTTCCTGAGCTAGGGAAGCATCGTCAGAGCACTTTATTCTTGCGGCGGCTCTAGAGACTGAGACAGATCTTACTTGTCGTCCATCGCTCCCGAGCTGCCGCTTTCTCTTTTAAAATTTCTAGCATCTACCATTTGCCTGTCACTACTATGCCTTGATGATGAAGCGCATCAACATTCAACACACAAAACCTACAACAACCCCTCCCCCTATCCAAACAATGTCACCAGATCTCACCTTTCACGAGCGCAGCAACGCCCACATGGCCCCTATCCCTATCCATGCGTACAGTACACCTTGTGGCCGCTCTGACTGCCTGGTACGTGTGGGGATAAGGCCCCCAGTTCTCCCTTAGTTACGATCGCCATCTAAGACTCCAGGACCAACCTCCACCGAACGAGTGAATGAAGTCGGAATACTGTGTTGTTGTGCCTCCTGGAAAGCCCGGACACTTCAACTTTACTTGTCTCTAGCGCTCTTTCCTGGCGGCTTCTGTCTCCATCCCTGTCAGACCGACACTTCTCACAGTCTCATCACCTCCTCAACTCCTCAACCCATTGACATCATCCACTACGCTTTCATGCTAATCCACGTCACCACACCTCTCCATACCCTAACAAAGGAATCTTGTGGCCGAAAGAGCGTATCACACGACCTACCCCTTAACTCTCGGCTCTTCCACGTCTCCCCCTTGAACCCGTGCCACTGCACAGGCGGGACAGGAAAGCTATAAAAGCTCCCACCCACACTGCCGCGGCAGAGCTCAACAAACTCGCAGCAACCCTCGACGCGAGACCGTCACCGACAATTTGGTGAATCCCGACAGCTGACTGCGTGTGGCGATGGCTCTATTTGGAAATTTGACTGGTTGGCTCTGTGCCTGTGTTTGCCCTCGCTTTCTCTTCCCCGCCAATCTTGCACATAGGATCACCACATCTCTATTTCTCCACTTTTACACCATAACGCTGTCCTGTCCTGTCCTGTCCTGTCCTGTCCTTTCCTTACATCACTCCCCCACACTGCCCCTGGAAACTAGCTTTTCTTTTGCGCACGGCTACCAGACCTCCAGCACTTCGCAAGTCCTATGACACATGCATTTCAAACAGCTCGACACCAACTAGAGACACCCACACGCGTGCCAGTCTCTCCAGCTCCCGAAAAAGATATATGAAACTTCCTTCCTCTCCCCTTCCTCTCCCCTTCCTCTCCCCCTTCCACTGTGCAACTACGTCGATGCCTACGTTCCTACCTTGAGCTGTGGGGAGAACACGCGAAGGCCGCAGATACTGTCTGCGCCTTGGTGCCGGGGTGCCAGAAGGTTGATTGACCTCGGTTGTTGCTTTGCTTTCGCTGTTTTCTTGCCCTGCGCCTCAGCAACAACTCCTCTCCTCTGAGCAGAGCAGGCGTGTCAAAGCTTTAAAGCGTCAGGCAATGGTGTTCTTCGTCGACGACCGGGCTATGCCAGCTCCCTTCATCGTGCCATCGCAAAACGCTGTGAATCGTCGCTTGTCTATGCCGCTTTCTGTGCGCCCGGTTACAAGTCGATGTATGAGCTGTACCACTAGACAGCCAGCAGAGGATTTTTAGCTGCGAGAGAAGACTTGAAGAAAGTTGTTCGTATGGATGGTTGGTTGGATGGAGACAAAGGAGGGGAGGGCGACGCAAGATGCTGGCATTAGCTTTACTGTACTGTCCTGTAGCGTACTGTACCCACGCCTGCCTGCCTACCTACCTACCTACCTACCCGCCTCCCGGCCACAAAACAACAACATACATACACCCCCTCCCCCCCCCCCCCCCCCCCCCCCCCCTCCTCCCCGACAACTCAAACCCCCACTAACTAACCCCCACCCCACCCCCTCCCTCCGCCCCTCCCCCGATTCCCAGCCGCACCCCTCCACGCCTCGCCCACATCCCTCACGAGCTGAAACAGGGGCATCTGGCGCCAGCTCTCGCGGGCAATGTGGCGGTGCATCAGCAGCGCGAAGAGAGATAGCGAGGTTGAGAACCAAAACGCGCGAAGCGCGGCGCGCGTCTCGCGGCGGATGTTGACGTGCCGGTGGGTGAAGTGGTAGAGGAGGGTGAGGGTCTGTGGGTTGCGTGTGAGTGAGGGGGGGGGGAGAGGAGGGGGGATGATGGGGGGACGACTTACCGTGGCGATGCAAATCCACGCCGGCAGCAAAAGCCGCGGTTCGTCGTCGGCGCCCGACAGCCGCAGCCAGCGCGACGTGGTGAAGAAGTTGATGGCGACGACGGTCCACAGACGGACGAGGGTGGCGGGGGCGGCGTAGTTGAGGAGCCTGTCACACACAGTTTAGCAACCATGTCGAAAAAAAGAGTTTGCCAAACCCACCATCGCGACATGAGGCAGTCGAGAAAGTAAAAGGAAAGATATCCCGACGTGGCACACTGCACACACAACATCAGCAACAGCTCAGCTCCATCCCGCTCTCTCCTCCAAACATACCCAAAGCAACGCCAGCGCAACCTCGGTCAGGACGAGCGTCCCCTCGGCCTCGCGCTGCTGCCCGCGAATCTCCCCCAGCAGAAGATCCAAAAACGCGCCGCCATGCCCCAAGAACCACCAGATGGCGGGGGCGCAAGCCAGCGCGCGCGAGCAGAGCAGCGGGACATGCCAGCGGCGGTTGACGCCGAGCAGGCCGGCGACCTGGGGGTGGACGGCGGCGGGCTTGGAGCCCTTGCCGGCGGCATCGGTGCCGGCCTGGGGCTCCGACTCGGAGGGCTCGGGGTCGGGGTCGACAACAAGAGGAACGCGCGAGGCCGTCAGGGGCGCGAGCCCGTCGCGGTGCATCCGCGCGCCGGTTGCGCTGGACCGGCGGCGCGGCCGGCGCGGCGCGGTCGAGGCATCGTCGGCCAGGTCAAAGTCGCTGTCGGCGATGGAGCGCGGCGAGTTGATGGCGCCGAGGGAGCGGCGTCGCAGAGGGGCGCCGGCGTGGAGTGCCGAGTTGGGGCTGGAGGAGGAGGAGACGTCGTCTAGAAAGGCGGCATGGGTGTTGCGTAGCGGGTGCGGGTGGACGCGGTGCGGACTATTGCGAGTTGGAGAGGAAGGGCGGGAGCGCGAACGGCGCTGGTCGTCGGCGGCAATATCCTTGTAGGAGGGAGGAGGAGTTGACGGCGGTTGCGTCAGAGGAGCGGGCGCGGACGAGTTGAAGGTGTGGCGGGCAGAGCGAGGTCGTTGGAGCGGAGGTTGATGGAGAGACATTGATGTGGCCGGTTTGGTGTTTGACGTGCTAGCTGTGCTGGTTGGCCGGCTGTGCCACAGACAGACAGCCCCCCGGCGGTGCCCTCGTGCTCTTTTTCCTGATTGATGCCGCAGACTGACGCAATTGATTGCGGAGAAGAAAAATCCGGATAAGAAATGACGACAGAAAGAGATGCTGACAGAAACCGAAATTCTCGAGCGAAACGACGCGGACCAGACCAGATGACGGGAGCCGAGCAGCCTTTTAAAGACAAAGAAAATCAAGAGTCAGCGCGTGCCAGATATACAGGCCGACGACGACAAAAGCAACAAAAGTGGTGTGGTGGATGGCCGAGAAGTAGGTCCAGTGGGGAAGACGCGGGCGGTGCAGTCGGTGCGCACGAGGACAGGGCGAGGAGCAAAAAGGCACGCGAGGGTCGAAAAAAGTCGAGAGGGAGCGGCAGCCCTTGCGTTTGCTGGGGACAGGAAAAGGTGACGATGTTTGCGAATGGTGTTCAGGTTATGGAGAGCAAGCAAGCGCAGACGCCATGGCTCGCGCTTGTTCCCCACGTTGGCGGCCAGGGTCTTGGTTCGTCGATCGCACATCATCGTCGCCCTCATTGGACCACACTCCATTCTACACTACTTCAAAATGTCGGCCACTGGCGTCTCCTGCGTCAGTCCCCATGCATACCACTTTTCCTCCTTGCCCAGAAACATGCGCTTCTGAATCACAAACAACTCCGACACCTTGCGCTTCTCCTTGACCATGCGCTCCAGCGTCACCTCGCCGTCCTTGTCCACCGGGAGCTCCTTGCCCCACGCGTCCACCAGCTGCTCGCCGCGCCGCGTCCTCTTGACGTAGCCCTTGACCAGCGCCTGTTGTGACTGGATGCGGTAAATGACCTGGCGGTAGTAGATGGGGCGCTTGTTGGAGTCGCCGCCGGGGTACGGCAGCTGCACGGCGCGGTCCGAGACGAACTTGGGCTTGCTGCTCGACAGCAGTCGCCAGTAGAGGCGCTCGTTGGGGTCGCGCTGCGCGATGCGGTTGGAAAAGGATTCGACGAGGCCTTCGGCGCATGTCTGGCGGAGGTGTTCGACGTCGCCGCTGGTCACATTAGCCCCATGCCGTGCCATCTGTCGCAAAAGTGTGCCCTGCTTACAATGCAAACGCCGTGTACATTTGCTCGTACAGGTGCTTGGCGAGGTCAGGTAGTTGCTTCCTGGTGAGCAAAGGGCGCGGCTTGACGCTCTTGTACTTGTAAAAGAGGAGGCTGTCCAACGTGAGCTTCTCCCCGAACCACAGGACGCGCGCCGCCTCACCTTCCCATCGACTGGAAATAGCTCTTGACCAGGTTGTACTCGAGCCTGAATCTCGTCTTGGCGTCTTCGACGCTCGAAAATCCCGGCAGGTCTTTGCTGCGCGGTCTTATAAACGTCCCTGCAGCACATGCATCAGATCTCATTGTCCCGTCAGCCTCCAGACCCTTGCGCCGCTCAAGTTGTTGCTCTGCCTGTCCACCTACCGGGAAGTAGCCCAATGTCTCTCGGGATCATCTTGATGTTTTGCGCGTCCCGCTGTGCCGCCTGGAAGCTAGGCTCTTTTTCTCGGTGTCCCCTCATCATTGCCTCGCGAGCATCCTTCATCGACTGTCGGTAGTAGCTGGAGGCACTAAATTGCCGGATGGACCCTCTGCTGGCGGCCCATGACGGTGTCTTGTTCGTGCGGCGCTGGTGGAAAGCATTGGGGACGTGGACGAGACGGACGGCGGCGGTCGAGGCCAGTGAATTCGAGCTCGGATTGAGGCATTGAAACGCAGCGTGCCTGCGAATCGGCGCGGAAACGGGCAGCCGCCGCGGAATCATGGCGCTCGAGGTTTAGGAGAGGTTGTGGCGGACCGGCGGAGGTTGCAATGGCGCGGCCGTTCTTTGGTGATGCGCGGCGATGCGGAAAATGTGACGGAGCTACGTGGTCACGTGTTGATATGCGGACGCGACCAAATGAATTCACCAGAAAAAATATTGAATTGCTTCCTTCCTGACGACTACTCAATTTCTCCAGCGTTCCTCCGCACATACTCCCGCAATCCCATCAACCCCAACCACACTGCCTCCTCCGTCCGAATGGTTCTGCTTCCCTGGTTGGGAACCAAATTGACCCAAGCATCAAACATGTCACCAACAGTCTTGCCATCGATTCCTTTGTTCGCCAAGTCCGGGTCCGCATTCGCAGCCACCTCCAAGCCCGCGACACCGCCAAAAACCAGCAGGAGATGCTGGAACGACTGCGGCAAGCCCTGTGACTCGCCGTCGGACCCACCGCCTTTGGCGGCAGGCTCTCCCGCAGCAGTCAAGAGTGACGAGAGCGCCACGCCGCGCTCGGATGTGCCAACCGACACATCGTACCCGCCATCCCACGGGCACTCTGTAAATACGGCGCTCAGGCTGCCCGCCGGCCGCGTCTGATATCCCCAGAAAAGCCCCGTCTCTTCGCGCGGCGCCGACGGATCCACGGCCGCCGCCACCAAGTCGTCGTACGCGCCAGGGTCGTGCTCGTCTGCAAACTTGAGCGTCACACGCGAGTGTTGTGGTATCGAAGCCGGAGGGTCTAGCCGCACGGGTGAGGGCAGACCAGCGTCGACCAAGACCACCGGAGCGGCGGCGCCTGCCGTGGTGTTGGGTGCATCCTCGCCGTCTCTTTGTTTCTTCTTGCGCTTCTTGGCTGAAGAGGGGTTGCTGTGCGGCGTGCCATCGGTGGCGGCAGCGACGTAGGACGGCTGTTCGCTGACGACGACGCCCTCGCGGTATTGGCACCACTCGTCGGCGCGCAGGTGGTGCGGCATGTCGAGGCTAGGCAGCGTGCCCGCCGTGCGCAGGTTCGGGTGCAGTGGGAATAGCGCTTTGCGCAAGTGCGGTGGCGTTTCCAGGTAGGACAGCATGTGGTAGAGAAAGTTGTCTGGGTCCGAGAACCCGGTGTAGCCCGACGCCTCGTCCTGCCTCCGCCGGTCGTTGTAATAGTCGTTGTTATAGCGCTTTTGTCTCTCGGCATTGTGCCTCTGGCCTTGGCCGTCGTTGAAAATGATGACCTCGTCGACGCTGAAGACGGCAGCTGCCCGTGCAATGGCGCCAGCCATGGCGGTCTTGAGGTCGTGTGATTGCGCATTGGCAATGATGCTGCCTGGCAGCGCGATGCTCAAGGTACAGCTCCTGCCCTTGGTAGGCTTGAAGACGGCTGTGGGTTTGGACGTGTCGGCGCCGTCGCTGCTAGCGGCCATAGCGGTCCCGGCCTGGTGTAGGACGACATTGTTGCGCTTCCTTTTCTACCGGGTGGTTAGCATGAGTTGTGGGGATTCAGCACAGCGGTGATACCTTGGATTGCGAATGCGAAGCCATTGTGTTGGGTTGCGACAAGATTTCAAACATGAGCGCGGAGATCCCGGTCCAAGCTGCGAGCCACTGCCGTTCAGCCCTATTTGCACGGCCACGCTGCGCCACAGAAACAACACCAGAGCAGCCATCGTATCCCTTATTCCATTTGTCACACCGCTGCCTTATTCAAATCCTACAATCCCCAGAAACATGCGCCGAGCCCACGGCACAATCGACCAAGCGTCAACAACGGCTGAAATTACATCCCTCCATAGCGTCTCCCCGTCGACCAGTATCAACACAAATCGAGCGACGGTGTGTACCAATAGTGGAGCAGTAGAATCCAAGTGCATCGCCACGCTGCATACATGAAGGACAGCCGAGGGGCGTGTCTCGGCGCCCGGTGCAAAATTCGAAGCTCCGTTGCTAGCAATGCAACGGCACCCATGGGAGCTGCGCCGAAAGACTCTGGCTTTGGTGTTGATTTCCAACCACAGGGGTTCGGCCGTTGAGGTCCGGGGAGGCGAGCAACTTTGGCCATGATGACACTCATTCCAATCGATTGGACATGTCTTGAAAGCCCTTGAATTAGAAAGCAATCTGCTTTTACGTCGTTTAAATGGGAAAAGCTTGACCAGTATACCCAACACACAAGTGCAAATTGGAGTAAAGCATCATGTAGACCCTATTTGGAGAGTTGAGGGTCAACACAGGGAATTGGTCAACCGGTCGTCCCATTGTACTGTGGGAAAGTTCGAGTTGAGAGCGCCATTTAGAAGGGAGAACAGTTGGGTATCTATTGATCAAATCATCTTGGGGGGACTGGTTGCTGCTACCGCCACTTTTGCGCCTTCACCACTGGTTCCGGTCCCAGTTGGGGTCTACTTTGTCAGCTTGTGCCTTGATCCTTAGGGCGGAGCTCTCACCTTGAACGAATGCCGCAAGGACCTTGGAACCAGTCTGCAGCAGAGGGTGTCCCACGACGATTTGCAGGAACCTTTGCAGACCTTCTCTGCGGTGCTCAATGACGTCGTCCGAGAAGCGGTTTGTAAAAACCTTGCCAGGCAGCGGCGGAATCGTCACGCGTGCCGACTCCCTTTCCAAAATGTCTCGAAACGCCTCAAAGTCCGAGTATCTTCGTCGTACCGTCGAGTGCTTGAGCTTGAATGCGGGGATGTTGGTCCTCATGCTGATCTCGTAGGTGGTGTACATTCCGCGGCCGGTGCCATGAGTCTGAGGATTGCGCACCTGGTTGGCATTAGCATTGCTGGGATTTTGGGACCGTGGCGGGGTAATTTACCTCAATCTCGAGAAAGTTCTCTGGAGGGCCGTAGAGCTCCTCGTAGGTCTGTGGCCGAGAGTCGGGGAGCGATTGCATGATGAGGATTTGACGTCAGGGCAGAGCAGTCGTGGCTGCAATGGCTGTCGGAGTGGTCTTGAGTAGAACCCAAATAGCAAGCTCCCAACCCCGCCAAGCAGCGTGGATCGAGCTCCAAAGTGGGAGTTGTGGGCCGAGTCTGTGGGAAAATGCTGCAAGAGGGATACAGAGATGGAGAGGCGTGCGTCGACAAGTCTGGCAGGATGACGTTCTCGAGGGGCTGGTCGCAAAGCGCGGTACAGGAGGTGGACAAAGTGGGGTGAGAGGTGGTCGGGCGGGCAGTTGCTAGGTTCGGAAGTGTGAGATAATCCGAGGCACCTACCTTGTCAGACAACCCAACAACCAGACACCAACAATGTCCTCCATTTCGCAGGATTGGTCAAACGTGGCAATCTCACCTTGGTCTGAGTCTTGCTGGAGTCGTGAAATCTTCTTTCTCAATCACTCGCACGCTTCACTAACCTGCTCTTCTCCTTCCGCGTCCTTTTGCAGAGAAACATGACAAAATCTTGGGCTCACCACCTTCTGAACATGATGATAGGCAGATAGCTTCAAGGATGGAAGAATCTGAGATGGATGTAGGTACATGTATCAAATGGCCACGAAATCGACGAGCAGCCAAAGCGAGCATGTTCCTGGGAATTTCTGGATTGGGGATCATCTATGAAAAGAGCTTCGGGAAGGCTTAGAGCAAGTACTTGTCCAAGCACTTGACTGCTCCTGATATGCGTTCTCTAGAGGATAATGCTCCATCTACTCGGCGTCTTCCCCTGGTCCTGCTTGGCCGGAGGAGTTGGGGGTTGGTCGACAGACCGATGCCTGACGCGGAGCGACAAACGACATGGGATCAATGTGGATAATGCGTACATTCAGGTATTACTACGAGCCATGCTACATCGCCAGCAGCACTGGTCGTAGCTTTTGGGCATTACGCAGTGGTGGTTGCCACGGCCAAGTCAAAGGCAAAGAGACGGGAGCATTCATGCCTCAAGTCAGAAGGACGTGGAGAATCAGAGAGTCGAGCGCTGCTGCGACTTCCTCTCTGCGCCGTGTGTAGGTATTTCCGGGAGCCACCATCTACATAAAATCCCCCGCTGCCTTTGCACCTTTCCTTCTCTCCACTCACCCACCACCTCATCTTGCATCTATCTCACCTTGCAGAGCTACCCGGGCACATTCATTTGATTGCTCCCTAGCTTCACACTCGTTGCCATGAGCCCACTCCCCAAGTCCCTGTTGCAGGAGGATGAAGCCTCCTCGAGCAGCCATGAAGTGCCTTCGCCAGCGAGCACTTATGGCCAGACTCTCGTTGGCGGCGACAGCGTACCCGCTACACCATCGACTGCCCCATTCGACAACCCGCCGCCTCAACGAATTGAGGTCATGCTTGACCGCTGCAAAAATGCTACCACCGCCGTTCGCAGAGGTCTAGGCCTCGTCATGTCTGACTCTAGTCCAGCGGCTCTCGCGAGCATGGTCAACGACCTTCCCGTCAATCGCTCCCGTCGCTCCAACAGTAAGTGAAGTACTCACATGAACCTCACCACCAAACTGACCCTTGAAGGCGACTACCTGGCTCGCGGTAATCTGCATGACATCCCTGGCCGTCGGCGCGCGGAATCGCCAATGCCATTGACTGAAGGCTCGGAACCTGTCACAGACCAAGGCAAGAACGCCGACACCAAGGAGCCATCAAACCTCTACAGCCCCCGTCCAGACAGACAGGGCCACAAGGTGACGGCAGACAACGCCCAAGCTCACCTCAAGCCCGAGTGCTGCATTTTCGTCGCCAACCTCCCGAGTGCACGGCCTGACGCTCTGATTGGCAGCGCTTTGAACGACGTCTTTTCCCGCTTCGGTAAGTGCTTTGTCAAGCTCAAGCGGGACCGTGGTATGCCCATTGCGTTTGTGCAGTACGACAACTCCGCGGATGCCTCGCAAGCCTTGGACCAGGGCGCCGGTCTCATCATCCTTGGGCGCAAGTGCCGGACAGAACGTGCCAAAGCTCCGAGTAAGTCATCGACCCCGCTACCCGTGTCTCTACTAATGTGTACAGGATGCGTCTACGTCTCGCGCAGAGATGGTGCGATGCCTTCCGAGGGTGAGGTCGTCGGCCTCTTGGCAAGCCGCGGTGAAGTTGAAAAGACCTGGGCTCCAACTGAGACGGAGCAGGAGCTCCACAAGCTTCCGCCGGGCTTCTTCGTGAGGTTCGCGTACTACCAGGATGCGGTGGACGCCATGAATGTAAGTCAAATGTCCAATTTCTCCATGTCAAATCTCGCTCCCCAGGAGTCTTCAGCTGACGCTCCCAGGCCTTGCGTGATGTCCCCAAGTATCACGTTGAAGCCCAACAGACTCCAAGATCGCCGTCGCTCTTCGATCCAGCCTCGGTGCTTGCGAGGCCCCATCCAAAGGCAAGGCCGCCTCTGTTCGATCCTTCGAAGCACGACAACCGCGCCCTCTGGATTGGCGACCTTCCGGAAACAATCACCAAGGCAGACCTCGCGCGCGTCTTTGGAGGTATCGGGCGCCAGATCCGGTATATTGAGCTCAGAATCCGCAGCAACACGGCCAACAAGGCTGGCTTCACGAGCTTTGCCTTTATACACTACGTTGACGCCCGTGGTGCACACATGGCTGCCTGCATGACGGTAAGTCCTTCCACGTAGTCATGATCACTCCTAATGCATACAGTACAACACTTTGCGACTTTTCAACCGTCGCTGCGTCAGAGTCCAGTTTGCGCGCAAGCCATTTTGGCAGCTGTTTGGCAATCGCCGCCCCAACACGTCCCAGAACCACGTGCCCCGCCCTGTTCCAGCTCTAGGCCAGCAGCAATCGGCCTACTACGGCCAGTATCCCATGGCCAACTTTTACCCTCCGGACTTCAGCTACATGTACTCGTCCAACAGCATGATGCCTCCCCACGCACACGCTTTTAGGCCAGACTTGTGTGGTCATTTCATGCTGCCACAATCGCAGATGAGCCTTGTCGCGCCTTCCTCATTCGCGGGCTCCTACATCTCTCCCCTCGAATAGACTGCAGCGTGCTCCAATTGAGAGGAGCGCTGCGCCTTGGGGGTTATCATGCGTACGCTTCGCTAATCCTTGCTAACACACGACTTCTTCGGCACCCAAACATGACATTCTCGCTGGACATTCCTGGAGTCATCAGCATCTTCGCCTTTTGCAGACTCAACAGAGTTCAATATGTTTTGCTATTTCCGACGAGCCCAAACACCACGACGCCCCCATCACTTCATTTCGTCGCAGCATTGACAGCTGACGAGGCCTGATTCGCAACAAAACCTTTATGCCAGATGCAACATTACTGCTTTCTTTATTTCGACTTCGTTAGACTTCGTCGACCATTGCTCTGACCGGGAATTCGAGTCCTTTACATTACTACGATTTTACAGGTTCCATTCGCGCCACGGGACTAATTGCTAGCAACGAGATTCGCTGGGAGGAGACACTAATGAGGTAGTTCTCAATAATCGAGACCAGAATCGCAAACGGGAACGGGGATAGTGGAAAAAGCTCGCAGACATATAATGGATTTCATGAACTGCATTTGCTTTCTTTGTTTGATCAAATCTCATTGCGCGATACAAGATTCTCCATGACTCCTTCTCTGGTCAAGTTGGTCCATATCTCATGATGCCGGCTCTATTCCTCGGTTGAGTTTAGCGGCATCGGCTGCAGTGAGCGAGGGCCCGGGCAGATTAAAACCTCGAACGACCGAAGCCTTCCTACATCATTACAATCCTTTTGCAATCGAACAACTTCGGAATACGCGTCTTCAAAATGGGCGTTCCTTCATTCGAGGCGTCCAACGCCATCATTTACTTGACCTACGGAGCCTTGCTGTGCGTTTCTGGCCAATATGGTCTCTGCCCCATCTCCAATTTCTTTGCCGACTAACGCGTTGCACGTCTTTCAGCCTGAGCGGTTGCGCTGTGGCATGGAAACTGCGCCATCAAAACAAGGGAGAATACCTGTCCAGCAACAGGACGCAAAAGGGTCAGAGTCAAGTCAAAAAATGCTCCACTGTCGGACGCCATTACCCCGCATCCCTCTGCTCTCCAGTTTGATAGACATGTGCTGACTGGACACAGCTATTCCCCTTGCGCTCAACTTCATCGCGTCGGGTGAGTTGAACTCTGGTCTCCGGGGGTGCTTTGTGCATCCATGACGGCAACGGCGGCGGCGGCGGCCTCCTCAGGCAAATTAGCGGCGAAAAATGCGTCAAGCAAGCAAGCCGACGACGACTCTTCCGGGTGATGCGTCGACAACGTAATCCCAGGTTCGTATCATGATCGATCTCTCACAGTATCGCCTTCGCCGACGTCTTTTACTCGGTCTGCGTTGCTTGACCGGCTGGCTTTGCGTCGGCAGCCAGATTCCCCGTCCGGCATCTCCTGCGTGGGAAGTCGTCAAAACTGACTGAAATGGCCACCAGCCGGTCGGGCAAGGTAGGTTCGGAAAAGACCTCGGCGAGGCTTTTCTGTGCGGCTTCACTGCGGGCGCCGAGTTGCGCGCCGCAGCACCACGGTGGCTCCATCCACCCCCTCTTACAACAAGTAGAGGGGATATGGACGTCACGATGGCTGCTGCGGCGCGAAACGAAGCTGAGAAGAACCGTAAGAACTCGATCAAGATAATTCTTGCGTGAGGAACGTGCTGCCGCTGTTTTCCCCCTCCCCCTTCCCCTTCTCGCTCCGCTGTATTAGCTGACCAAGGCGCTTGATTTTGTCGCCTGCAGGCCTCGGTTCCGGCATTTTGTTCACGTATCCCGAGATTTCGACCATTGCGGGCGTCCAGGGCCTGGTGGTGTATTCGCTTTCCAGCGGATTGCCCCTGCTCGCGTTTGGCTGGTTGGGCCCCATCATCAGACGCAAGTGCCCCGAGGGCTTTGTGTTGACGGAGTGGACGCGCAAGAGATATGGCGCCGTCACTGCGCTGTATTTGAGCGTCATGACGTATGTTTTGAGCTGTGCGGGCAAAGACGTGTAGACTGACGGGCGAGCAGACTCATCACCCTGTTCCTTTACATGGTTGCCGAGCTCTCTGCGCTCCAGCAAACCATCACTGCTCTAACAGGCCTGGACGGTCTCCCCGCCGTCATTTTCGAATGTGTCGTTACGACCATTTACACGAGTGCGCCTCCCACTTCACCAACTCACTGACAACTCCCTGACTAACGCCTCCCAGCGCTCGGCGGCTTCAAAGTCTCCTTCGTAACCGACAACATCCAAGCCACCATGGTGCTCGGGCTGATCCTAATCGGCGTCATCACGGTCGGCAGCACAACGCACGTCGACCGCTCCCTAATCGCATCCTCGGGCCTCCTTGACTCCAGCCTGCTCGGCTGGCAGCTCATCTACATCCTGCCCGTCGCCGTGCTCACCAACGACTTCTTCATCAGCGGCTTCTGGATGCGCACGTTCGCGTCACGTTCCGACAAAGACTTGAAAATCGGCACCGCCATCGCCGCCGGCGCCGTCACCGCCATCCTCGTTCTTGTCGGAAGTACGGGGCTGCTGGCGGCGTGGAGCGGGGCGCTGACGCCAGAGACGTACGAGAGCGAGGGCAGCGTGTCGTTCTTCCTACTCCTCGGGTCGCTGCCGGCGTGGGTCATTGGCATCGTGCTCGTCATGGTGGTGTCGCTGTCGACAAGCGCCTTCGACTCGTTCCAATCCGCCATGGTGTCGACGGGCAGCAACGACCTGTTCCGCAACCGGCTCTCGCTCTGGTGGATCCGCGCGGCCGTCGTCCTCGTCATCCCGCCCACCATCGTCGTCGCCCTCAAGTCCCCCTCGGTGCTGCAGGTCTACCTCATCAGCGACCTCGTCTCCGCCGCCCTCATCCCCGTGCTGCTCATCGGCCTCTCCGAGCGCTGCTACGCCTGGCGCGGCATCGAAGTCGTGGTCGGCGGGCTGGGCGGCATCCTGTCCGTCTTCCTCTTCGGCCTCGTGTACTACGCCGGCGACGCCCGCCTCGCCGCCAATTTGCTCCTGCTGGAAAACGGCCTCTACCTGGACGACTGGAGCGCGTTTGGCGCGTTTGTGGCCGCGCCGGTCGGCGGGCTGCTGTGGGCGGCCGCCGCGTTTGCGCTGCGCGTTGCGCTGGCGTGGGCGAGGGCGCGCGCGACGGGGACGCGCTTCGCCGCCTTTGACGACCCGCGCAAGGTCGCGGTGGAGACGGACGAGGCGGCGGATGCGGCGACGAGGGTCGTCACGACGGTCAAGGGCGGCGTGGAGGATGTTGGTGGCCGCTTTGTGTGAGCTGCAGTGGCTGCAGCACGCGGATGGATGGGGACGGCGGCGTCTGCTGGGCTTGGGCACGATCCTGGAGTCGAGCAGGGGAGAAGGGGTTCAGGCTTGGATACGCAAGAGAGAGAGAGAGAGAGTATGAACGCGAATTATGGAGCTCGGAAAGGCCGTGGGCAGTGTAGGGGGACGGAAATAGGGGGTGGATCGCAGCAAGCAGGGGAGGGTCGAAAGACGGTGGTGGTGGTACGTCGAGCACGATACAATGGCATGAAGATGTCTGCTTTTGCATGATCGTAGAAGAATGGTCAATGGCGTGAGAATGAATCCGATTTCTCTGTATTGGGGTGTGTTTGCAATCACGTCGTCCTCAATCGGGAGGGCAAACCGCACGCCTGCCCACCTGCCCCCTGAACCCCTCACTCACACTCCTGCCCTGCCGCCAAGCATTGCAGCACCCACAAACCAAAGTCAAAACAGTCGCCAGTGTTGATCTCCAACCACCATGTAGCTAGCTCCACAAGCAACATACTTCTTCCCCATGTCATATGCTCCCCAACCCGTGGGCCACACACATGGTGGTGGGGCCTAGTACTCCTACTCGGTCGCCGCCCACTTGTCGCCCGTCAGCCGCTCGTACGCCTCGACGTACTTGTGCTGCGTCTGCTGTACAATCTCGGGTGGCATCTCGACGCCCTCCTTGCCCTTGAGGCCCGAGCGCGTGAGCCAGTCGCGGAGGAACTGGCAACACACACACACATGGTCAGCTTTCGGTCGACTTTTCATCAACAGCAGCACGCGCCGCCCTCAACATCACCACCACAAAGAAACAACATACCTGCTTATCAAAGCTGTCCTGGCCGCGGCCCACCTCGTACGCATCCGCCGGCCAGAAGCGGCTGCTGTCGGGCGTCAGCACCTCGTCGACCAGCACGACGGTTTGCGCTGGGTCGGCCGCGTCGTAGCCGAATTCGAATTTCGTGTCTGCGATGATGATGCCCGCGGTGAGGGCGTAGGTGGCGGCCTGTGGTGCGGGGGGTTAGTTGGGAGAAGAAGGCTTTTGGGAGAAGGGGATGGATGGGGGAGGGGAGGGAGGAGATGCCTTTTTGTAGAGGTCGAGGGCCAGCTGCTCGATTTTGGCGGCGGCGGCGGGGCCGACGATTTCGGCGGCTGTCGTAGTTCGTTCGGCGTTAGTTTAAACGTCAGACAAGAAAGATGTCCTTCTCTGTTGGCGACGTGGACAGTGTCGAACAGCAGAGACAGGATGTTTAGATTTCAACTCACCCCTCTCCCTCGAGATGTTCTCATCCTTGCCGCCCAGCTCGGCCTTCGTACTCGGCGTGTAAACCGGCTGCGGCAACTTCTCGCTCTCCCTCAACCCCGCGGGCATGGGGGCGCCGTGCATGGTCCCCGACTTGGAATACTCGGCCCACGCGCTCCCCGTGATGTAGCCGCGCACAATGGCCTCGATGGGGAAGATTTGCAGCCGCCGCACCCGCATGCTGCGCCGGGCCAGCTGCGGCGCCGAGGACTGCAGAGAGGCTGGGAGCGTGGAGGACAGGAAGTGCGTTTGGAGGCCGGGGATTTGGGAGGAGAGGTACGAGAACCAGTGTGTGGAGAGCGCGGTAAGGAGAGCGCCTTTGAGGGGGATGCCCTGGGGTGTGGTTAGTGCGGTGGTGTGGTTGGGAGAGATGGGAGATGTCGTGGGCGGTTTGAGTGCATTCCATCTCTTGTTGCAGCTTTCGGGTTTCCTCTTGTCTTCGTGGTCCCCCTCTTCCCGCATCTCTTGCCTCGTACCATGAAAAAACCAAACCAGACAGAAACACAACCCAAAAAGAAAGAAACCTCATAGAGCCCAAGAAAGCCAACCAAACAGCCCCCCAACCCCTCAACGAAAAGCAGAAGAGAAACAAAAAGACGCAAAACCCACATTCTTCATGACAACATCATACGCACTGATGCGATCCGTAGCCACAAACAGGAGGCTCTCTTCATCCAGCTCGTACACATCGCGCACCTTGCCGCGCGCAACGAGCTTGAGCTGGCCCTGGAGGTCCGTCGAGACGACTGCGTTGGCGGCGGCAGACATGTTGCAGGATGCAGAAGAGTGCGTGCGGTGAGAAATGTCGATGGTGACGCGTGGATGGAGCTGGCGCGGTATCAGTAACGCTGATTCGACAAAGATGATTTGATGAGACGGCGGAAAAGATGCAAAGTGAGGAGATGGTTGGGGGAGGGTGAGTCACAGAGTAGGTAGGTAAGTGCTGGGTTGAGCTTGGGGTGGATTGTGGTCGTCTAATGGCGGTGGTTCCGTTGTGCTGACGATGGTGTGTGGTGGTGCGGAGCTTTCGCAGGCGCAAATGAAAAGACACAGTTGATGTACCTACATGTACTTTGTTAACAGCCACGCGCCTCACGCGATTGCTTACTGGACGTCGTATGGTCGCAAAAGCCCAAGTCAACAGATGGCGTGGAGTAGTAGGTCCGCAGTGGTGACGCGAGCCGGCCGAACTTGGCGGGTTCGGAGAGATTTTTTTCCCATTGGTTGTGAGCAGGGTCAACGAGGGCACGGTGTAAAGGAAACAGGACCAGCATGCACTTTTGACATTTTGACTTTCATACTGTCAACTCTTTTGTTTGTTTGGAGCTGAGATTTTCCTTTTCTGCATCCTCTCCGCCTCGAGGCGGCACGACATGTCAGCCACGTGACCATTCTCAAAATCCGTCCTTCCACATTCAACGCCTCGTGAATGAAGCCTTTTGAAGAGAATCCCGTAAAGTTTCGAAAGGAGGTTCAGTGCATGGCGCCAACGCCAAAATGCGAGTGATGGAGCGGACTTTCGCACTGTTGCTATGGACATGAATCCAACTCCCGCCGCCCGGAGGGAGTAACCTTCTCTAAACGCCGTGCGCGCGCAGTATCATACATGTAGACTTTGGCCTTCCTCGCTCAAAAAGCAAAGATGATAGGGGGATGAGACGGAGAGGGAGGAGAGGAAGCGGAGAGGCGTGCACTCGGCCACTTTACAAGGATCATGAATTTTGGAATAGAATCAATCAACTTTTAGACCTTGGACGTCGTGCCCAGCAGCTTGAGCACAGTCTCGTATGTACCAAACATGATGGCAGCGCTGGGCACCGTCCTCAACAGGTGCGGTGTTAGGCCGCCGTACAAACCGGCGAGTCCTTCTTCTTTGGCGATGAGTCGGAAACACTGTACAAGACCGGTGTACTTGGGCCGGCCGTCGGCGGCGGGGGCAAGACGGAGTCGCGTGCGGACAACCTGGTTCTGTCAGTGACGAAATTTTATTTTCAAGGGACATGGCCTACCTCGTGGGGATACGTCAGGGCAGTCGCAATGAATTTGGCCGCACCGGCCGCTCCAATCCCGCCTGTCCAAGAAACAACATTGTCCCAGACGGTGGGATCGCGACCAGACGCGTCGAGCCTCTCTTGTCTGCTGGCGAGGCTCATCTTCATTTGCTCGTACAGCATCCATTGAATTGTGCTTTCGGTGACGCCTAGGTAGCTTGCGCTAAGGCCCTTGTACAGTCCGCGGATGCCCTCTTGCCTGAGGGTTTGCATTGTGCAGTCGAGCGCATTCTTGTATTGCCGGCCGCCGCCCACCTCTTTTGCATTCGACTTGTCTAATTGTAACCGCGTCTTGACGAGCCAGATTGGGTTTGTCGCGGTGCCAGTGACTATGCCAGCGCATGCGGCCGCGCACAAATGTACCCATGCGGCTTCCTGGCCTCCATTGAGATATGTGCTGATGAGCCGCTTGCCATTTCCATATGTATAAAAGTTGATGGCGCGAGCGGGCACTACGCCAACTAGGTTGGGCCCTAATCCTTTGAACAGCGCGCGCCAGCCCTCGGTGCGCGGAATGGCAAAGAGAATCTGGAATGTCTCGCGGAAGTGAAGCGCCGCGCTTCTTGTAAAGCTCATGGACGACGGCGAGGGCAGACCGCGGGCGGCTCGGGAGGCCAGCAGTTGTTTGTGGTAGTAGTCGGATTGAAGGCGTGTCTTGAGGACGTCAAATGGCGCAGTGAGCGTCGCTGCGGCAGTTCCGCCAATACTGGAAAAAGTCAGCCTTGAGTCTACAAGGGCGCAACTGGCAGCAAACGTACGCGCCAGCGACAAAATGAGCCCATGATTTTGCAAATGGCGAGGCCTTGGCAACGGGTTCCGGGCCCGTTGGATTTGTTTTCAGCAAAACATCGCCGGTCTCTCGGGACTGTGGCAACGGCGTTTGTTCAATTGGCGGGTGGTTTGCTCGAAAAGTTCGAGTCTCGCGGCCGGATTCTAATGTCATATAAAAAGCGTGCGAAAGGCAGCGAGATGAAGGGCGCGCGCTGGAGAGTAGAAATTGGGGGCTTGCGATTGGCTGGCGCGTATGGTGACGAGCGGAGGTTCGGGGAGAAAATTCGGTAGTGAGGCAGGACGAGAAGAGGACGGAGAGGAGGCAAAGGAAATGTTGGAGTGTTGCGTTCAGATATGAGCAGATGATGGTGGCGCGGCAGAAAGTTATTCGGCAGAAGGCCAGGTCTGTCGCGACTCGCGTCGACTCTCTCACCGCCCACGATCGACTCGTACGCGGCACGCGCCGCAACAGCTCCTGGAGCTTCCAAAGCTCCCACAGCGTTCAACTCCCCAATTGCCGCCATGCGCGTCACCTCTCCTCTCGCCCGACCGCCGGGCTTCCTCAAACGCAGCTGGGATGAGCTCAAACGGAGAGCTACGATAGGCATGCCCGCCACGAGCCACGCCGCACTCGGTATACTAACTCGTTGCTGCTCCAGCCTCCAAGTTTGAAGGCTTGCACGAACCCACCAAGCCTTTTCCTCTCGTCAACTTTGCCAACCCAGACTCGGTCGAGATTTGCAAGCGCATGTCGGACAAGGACACGGGCGGATTCTCTCAAGTCAATTTCGACCATGTTCCCGCTTCCAAAGGAGTGCCGGCGCATGCCCGCTTCCATGGCACCATATCCACCGAGCTCCCCAAAGACAGCATGAAGATTATGCGCACCGGCTACGCTGGCTGGAGAACACGAGACCAAGGCCCCACCCTATTTGGGCGCTCAGTGTGGGACATTGATCCATACAGATATCTTGCGCTGCGCATCAAGTCTGATGGCCGCAAGTACTTTGTGAACCTTCAGACCGACTCGATTGTGCCGACAGACCTACATCAACATCGTCTCTATGCTCGGACGCCGGGAAAGTGGGAGACGGTGCTCATAAACTTTGAAGAATTTGTGCGTACAAACCACGGCATGCGGGTGCAACCAGAAGGAGAGATGCTTAGGCAAAAGGTGCGGACGGTGGGAATTAGCTTGACGGACAGATTGCCTGGTCCATTCGACTTGTGCATTGGCCAGATATATGCGACCAACAAGGGACCCGACGAGCAGGAAGTAGATTAGCAGGGAGCAGTGAATTGAAGAGCCAGCCCAAGTGTTATTCGTAGACAATGACTTTATGTGTGGTGGTGTGCCTTGGCGGATGCCCCGCTAGCGTGGCCAACTCCACTACTTTACTACCCAGACTTGACGATGCTGCCGTGGTCCTTTTCCTTCTTCTCCTTGCCGTAATTCTTCTCCTTGTCGCCGCGCGCCATGGCGCGCTACCTCAACCCGCAAAAACTCAGCCTGTTGGCTCTCGCGACCCTGTACTGCGACTCGCAGGTACCCGCACCCGCCGTCATCCCCGTCCTCTCTTTTCTCACCTCCCAAATAATCCCTTCCCCCTCCGCCGACAACAATGGAGCAGCTACCCCCACCCTTTCTCTTGACAACTTTGCGTCAGTTCTTTCTCCTCACGTCTCTCCCAATTCTGAAGAGTCATTACTTTTCCCCTTTCTCTCAAGACTATGGGCAATAGACTCGCTGCATGCTCTTCACCAATTCTTTGACGACCTCGGAAATCTTCTCGTCCGGCCCCGACGTCATGGAGATCCCGATATTGGCGACCATTCCCCAATCAAGCTCTCAAGGACGTCGCCGCTGGGCATGTTTGTTCGCCGCGCGCAGCTTGAATTCGCCCGTCTCCAGTTCCACGACGCCAGCAAGCTTTGGTCCGCCTTTGTGAGCTACCGCCAGCCGAGCGGACCCTTGTTGCAGAGACATGCTGGAGCTTCCAGTTTGGCCTGGGATAAGAACCTTGAAGACCTCAGACTCGCAGCCTCGGACGGCCTCTCCCTGGTTGCATATGCCGACGCATGGGAGGAGACCCATGTCGACGACTATGCCAGTGTCGACGATGTTGAACGGCTGCTAAGCTTTCAGCTGGAACATCTTCAGAGTATGGCGTCTGCCCCCAATCCGCACCTCTCGTTCTAACTTGAGTGCAGAATATGGAAACCGCGTGCCCGATGAAATGCGACAAAAGCTGCAACGGATGGTTGATCCGTCAGCTGCAGTTCCCCCGCTTGGCCATTTTGTCACGTAGGTTGAGACTGTTCATCAGTGATACCACGCTGACAACACCAGATTCTTCGATAGTTGGAGGGCCGGCGACTACACGTCCGCATTCGACAACCTGCACCGCTACTTTGACTACACGGTCCAGACCAGAGACAAGACGTACTACCAGTACGCACTGCTCCACATGGCCATTCTCCAGGCCGACTTTGGATGCTTCAACGAAGCCATTGCCGCCATGAACGAGACGATTGCAACAGCCCGGGAGAACCAGGACATGAGCTGTCTCAACTTTGCGCTGAGCTGGCTCAATCACCTCGCAAAGGCGCATCCAAAGGAAATCGACCCGTCCAGCTGTGGTGGAATCCTGGGAACGGAACGGGACGGTCTTGCTTTCCTCAAGGCCAAATCAAAGGAGTCCAAAAACTTTAGCTTGCTGAGCTCCACGCTGATGAGCGAGGCAAAAATGCTGATAGCAAACGTGCGTGGGACATGGGCATTTGGGGGATGTCACTAACACTATCTAGGGCTCTAGTATCCCCCGGTCATTTGAACACGTCCTGCAAGCTGCTCATCTGAACATTATGCACGACATCAAGAGCAACTTGGGCGTACAGTTCCTGATGCAGTCGGCCTTGTATGGACGTCTTGGTAGGACCATCTAAATCCCTACATCGTCAGCGTTCTCACATTACGCCAGGACAAACCCATCTTGCCGAAGAATCAACCAAGTTGCTCCAAGAATGCTACCGTCCTTTCTGTCCGCGAGAGGAGGTCATCCGTTCCATCTGCACCAGTGCCTTTATCGTAAGTGCATCCTTCCGCTGAGGAGACTGACGGCTGACAACATGCAGAAAGTACAAGCCGGCGCCTACGAGGAAGCCTTTGAGATGTTGCGGGCAATCGACACACAAGACCACCGAACCCTCAAGATGAACCAATACGTCACGAGCTTCATGGCGCTACTCAAGGCGCGGCGTGCGATACGGAGGTACGTTGGCCATGGCCCCTGAATCCAGATGTCCATTCGCACATGACAAGCTTCTAACACGCCCAACCAGGCGCGACAGCCACAGTGCATCGAACCTGCTCCGCCGCATCCGCTCCTCGCAGCCCACCGACCCGGACCTGCTACAGCACCTCTCGATTCTCGAAACCGAGCACCTGATCTACAACGCAGGCGCCTACAGCACGGCACTACAGCGCATCGAAGCCGCCGCCGCGGACCTCAAGCGCTCGCACCCGCACCCCGGCGGCCCCGGCGGCGCCAGTAACGGCGACATCTACCTCCGCATCCACCTCCTGATCCAAAAGGCGCAGCTCTTTGCGTCGGCCGGCCACCCCGTCAAGGGCTTCAGCACGGCGTTGCGCGCGTCTAGCTCGGCGCACCGCGCCAAGCTGTGGCCGCTGCTGTGGGAGGCGCTGGCGGTCGTCCAAGGCGCGTTGGTTGCGCTGGGAGAGTTTGAGGCTGCCAGTCGCCTGGGCGATGCGGTCCTCCCGCAGGCGCTGGAGGGCGGCGACGAGAGGCTTTGCGGCCGGCTGTACGCGGTGCAGGCGGACGCTTGGGTCGGTCTGGCGGGCCGTTGTGGTGGTGATGCCATGGGAGCGCCGACGCCGGATCGAGGTCGAGCTGCTGCTGGTCACGACGGCCAGGACGCGGATGCCGAGGCTGATCAAGGCGGTGGCCAGCGCGCTGCCAGGCTCAAGATGGTCAAGGTCATGCTGGAGCGCGCGAGAGAGTGTGAGTTTCATTCGTCCACTTTCCCTTTTTCCCCTCCACCACACCATCCAACCTCGCCCGCCCATCTCCCATCTCCCATCTCCACCCTCCCCCCAACCAAGCACCCCTGACTAACCAACCCCTCCCTCACCCAGGCTTCGCAACCGTGCAAGACGTCGCCGGCGAATGCGACGCCATGGCCAAGCTCGCCTTTGTCGAAAAACTCATCGCAGCAACCACGTCGTCCACCACGTCCCCTCCTTCCAATCCTTCCAATCCCTCCAACAGCACCCACACCTCTCTCGGCAGCGGCATCGCCAACATTGGAAGCAGTGTCGCCGGCATGAGCGGTGGTGGGCTCGGTGGTGCGGGCGCTGGAGACGCGGCGGCGGCCGTCGAGGCGGCAAAGGCGTTTGTGACGCGCTTTCGCATTGCGGCGGAGGAGAGGATGGCGGGGGCGGGGGCGGTGTGAAGGAAGACGGGGAGGGACGAGGGAGGAGGGCGTTGACACAGACGGTGGGATGGGGGAGAGGGGGAATGCCGTGTGTGGTTGGAGGTTGGAGGGGGCGGCATCGCTGTCTGAGCATTGAAAGCATTGATGGGGCGGTTGGCGGCGTAGAGATCCTGGCAAAGACAGAATGATCACAGTCTATGCGGAAAGCAAAGCAAAGCAATGTGCACATTGGCTGGCTGGATCGCTGGCTGGATGGAGAGAGGAGATGATGGTTGGCTGTATCGTACATTTTCTCGTCTGGCAGCCAGACGCAACATGGAACGGCAGGCCAAAGGCGCTCCAAACACACAAAACTCGCAAAATGGGATTCGATCATGTGAATCTAACTAATGGACAAGACGGAGGCCAGAGGTCAGGGGGCTGACATTTGGCATTCCAGGAGCAGCGGTTGACGGGCTGGATGGCTGGCTGGCAGGCTACTGCTACCGAGGGTTCTACCGACAAGGATACTGTACAATTGCGCAAACTGCATTTACTCCTTCTTGTGGTAGTTGACCTTGTCGTTCCAGAAGATGGTCTGTCGAGCAAATATCAATCAGTACATGTCGCAAAGACAGAGACGCCAAGAATGCAGCCATTTTTTCCGCGCGCGTCAGAGGACGAAGCGGAGGAGCTAGCTAGCTCCAGCCGCTGTCGACAATACATGAGGCGTTTTCTTCCGCATCCGCCCTCCCTTGCACCTGGGCCGGCACAAACAAAACGAATGCAACAACGGTCAACAACGTACCTTGTCGCCGTCGCCCCAGAAGTAGTTCTTGGTGCGGATGTTCTGGTAGTCGTATTCGACGCGCTCCTCCATGGGCGGGGCGTGGGCGGCGTGCTCCCAGTGCTCGTTCCAGAGCCTGTAGGCGTTGGCGCCCGCGAGGATCAGGCAGGGGGCGACGAAGCTGGAGGGAGAAAGATCTTGGTTTAGCCCTTGCTCTACTTTTCTTTTGGTGATGCGATTGAGGATTTTGCGGGGGGCGATTGCGTTTGGGATGGCCGAGAGGAAGCGGACTTGGAGGCCGGAGGTGGTTTTGCGGGATCGGTGCAAGATTGGTTTGGTGGACAGGGTCTGAGGATGGGTACTCACTAGATGGAGAGCTTGCGCCAGAGCTCTGCGATTGCCATGCATTAGCCAATGATTTCATCTCTCCGAAGCAAACAATTGAACACTTACCGCTGCTCTCGGCGGCGTGGTGCTTGACGGCGGCGCGCTCGCGGTTGAAGGCATTGTCGGCAGCTCCTGTGAAGCCAGACTCGCCGGCGGGGGCAGAGTAGTGGCGGCGGAAAGCGGTGCGCAGCAGCGGCGACGCGCGGGCAATGGCGCGCTGGGGGAACATGACGGCGGGATTGGTGAGGTTGTAGAGTGGAGAGGGAGAGGGCGTCGGTGGTTGGTAATGGATGCGATGGTGGTTCGCTGAGTGCTCGACGTTCGAACTTCATCAGCCCACCGCCTGCCGAACCTTGCCGACGCACGGACCAGGGCCCGACTGGCAGGGCTGAGGGACGGGACCGACATCATCGACTGCACCAAGTGTTTCTAAACATCGAATTGACCTCACGCGTCACAAGCTCCCGCGCCGCGCCCACCCATGCCCGACCTCGTCCCCCATCTGCTCACGAGCGGTCTGCACCTTTGGGCGCGCCCCTCCTCACCACCATGCCTCCGCTTCGGATAACCTCGTGGAACGTCAATGGCATCCGCAATCCCTTTGGCTACCAGCCATGGCGCGACAAGCGGTCCTTCGACGCCATGTTTGATCTTCTCGAGGCCGACATTGTCGTCCTGCAAGAGCTCAAGATTCAGCGCAAGGACCTCACCGACGACATGGTCCTGGTTCCTGGCTGGGATTGCTACTTTAGTTTGCCAAAGCACAAAAAAGGTGCGCGTGTGCTGCGCTGATGGGCTACAATTCCTAACCTTCACAGGCTACTCTGGCGTCGCCATTTATACTCGCCAATCTACCTGCATGCCCATTCGCGCCGAAGAGGGCGTGCTCGGTGTCCTCTGCCCTCCCGGGTCCCCCACACCCTACCGCGATCTGCCCGCCGACAAAGCCATTGGCGGATACCCGACCGACGAACAAATTGAAGCTGCTGGCGTCGACCCAGCCGCACTAGACGCCGAAGGCCGCTGCGTCGTGCTCGAGTTCCCCGCCTTTGTCATACTAGGCGTCTACAGCCCGGCCAACTCCAATGGCATGAGAGACGATTTCCGCTTTGGGTTTCTCTGCGCATTGGATGCGCGCGTGCGCAATCTGACAGCCATGGGCAAGAATGTCATTTTGACAGGTGATCTCAATGTCTCGCGGCAAAAACTGGACACGGCGCAGGCCGAGGAGACGCTCAAGAAAGAGGGCGTCACGCACGAAGAGTACCTGTCTTCGCCCAACAGACGCCTCTTCAACCAGCTGCTGGAAAATGGCGACGTGGTAGGCGACCGAGATGAGGGGAGGGAGCAGCCTGTGCTGTGGGACACTTGCCGAGAGTTTCATCCCACGCGCAAGGGCATGTTCACCCACTGGGAACAAAAGATTAATGCCAGGCCGGGAAACTTTGGCTCCAGGATCGACTATGTGCTTTGCAGCATTGCGATGAAGGATTGGGTCTGCGATGCCAACATTCAAGAAGGCCTCATGGTTCGTTGATGCGCGTCCGTCTTTTGCCACTGCTGACTTTGCTAGGGCTCCGATCACTGTCCAGTCTATGCCATGCTTAAAGACCGCGTGACTTTGAATGGTGCGGAGCACGATTTGCTCGAGCTGATGAATCCTCCCGGTACGTTCAAGGATGGCCAGAGAAAAATCGAGTGGAGCTTCAAAAGCTTGCCGTCGACATGCGGGAGGCTGCTCCCAGAATTCGACCGCCGGCGAAGTATCAAAGACATGTTCATGCGCAAGACCCCGGCCTCTGCTCCATCGCTCGGTGCAGCCAAGTCTGGTGCATCAGAAAAGTCGACGACTTCTTCAAACGGATCCCAAGATACCAAGCGTCCCGACGAGCCCGCGCCAGGGGCCGCGCAAGCAGAGACAAATCACGAGCGCTGTCCGTCGCTGCAAACGGCAGCAGTGCCCTCGAAAAGTTCAGAAAAGAAACGCCAGGCTGCGGCTGCTCCCGCCAAGTCCACGAAACGGCAAAAGATTGCTTATTCCTCGTCCAAGGTGAGCCCTGCAAAGGGCCAACAGTCTTTGAAGGGATTCTTCAAGTCACCTGCGCGGACGAAGGATGCAAGTGCCGACGAACCGTCAAGGGAACGTTTGTCACAACCGGATGAACAGCAGTCGCCTGTCAGCTCTTGTCCGGAGGCGGAGAATATGTCTTATAAAACCTCAACTCAGGACGCGGATCTGCAGGGCATTGAGCGCTACAACGGAGCAGCATCTTCACCTGCTTCCAAGTCGAGAGCAGCCGTGGTACAAGATGCTCCTGCCGAAGCAGAGTCCGACACATCTACTGCACTTGACGACTTCCGTGACATGCCGGACTCGAGAGAGACTTGGTCGCGGCTTTTTGCGAAGCGCGATCCGCCCCGCTGCGAAGACCATGGCGAGTTTTGCATCAGCCTTACAACCAAGAAGAGCGGTATGAACTGTGGGAGGGCATTTTGGATTTGTCCGAGGTAAGCACAGCGCCCTGCTCCCACTGATCTGGTCGGGGCCCTTGCTCCCCATGGCTTTGCATGCTTGCCAACACATCTTTCCAACCTGGCGCATCGCTGCTGATGCATGCGCCGTGGCTTTCCATCCACCACAGCTCCCACGTTGCAACCAAGAGCGTGCTGACAATTCCCGTCTCGCAGACCCATCGGCCCCAGCGGCTCCAAGGAAAAGGGAACAGAGTGGCGTTGCCCGACATTCATCTGGGCGAGCGACTGGAATGGGTCCACCGTCGCGCCCTGAGGACAAGTGCTCGGATATGGCAGCACATTTTGGAAAAGAAAGGGTCGGAGGATCTTGCCTCGCAGCTGTCAGGCCTGGCTGTCTGTCGGAACGCCGACGACGCCGCTGACCTTTGCCGATCCGACTTTATGGTGCACCCGAAAGCTGCGTGCGCTATGCAAGACTGGTGGAAACTGTCTGGCCTTGCTCCATATTGGCAGACAGGAACACTGAATGAAAAAAGTTTGCCATGAGACATCCTCCTCTTCCCTCCCTGTCTCTTGCCCGTGCAACCCGCGCGTCGAAAACGTGTTCCAATGAGCGCATCGCCACTGTCGCAGTACACACATCCCCGTTTGCTCCACATGCTGCCTCCTCTTGTTTGTCCCTCGCCCTGCCGCGTGGAAACAGATCGACAGGGGAAGCGAGACAAGACACTGGACGCGATAAAACGGCCACGTACGACAAGGAGGCCGAGAGGCGAGACAGGCGCAACGGAGAGCAGGAGAGCATCGTCTGTAGCATTGGCGTGCCAACATTCTGGCTCAGCCAGTCGTGCCTCTCGCTCACTGCCCCGGATCCGCTGCCTCCTGTCTTGTCCTGTCCTGTCATGTCATGTCCTGCCTCCACGGCGCGTGCCGCCTTTGTCCTTGTCGCTCGCCGCGCTGCGCTGAGACCGGCACGCACCGCCTGACTAGGTTTGGTTGCTCGTTCATGGGCTGCGTCTGTCGCCTGCGCGCACGCACGCACGCGTCTCAAGTTCATCACTGCCGCCCACCGCTCCGTCCTCCGCTTTGTATCATACTAAGGTAGACATGTACACGTGCACTCCAACTGATCTCACTGTCATCGCTTCTCTCCGCGTCCGTCCATCGCCGCGTCGCATCGCCTCGCACTTGCGTGGCAAGAGAGGTAGCATGTACGCCGTCGTTTCCAACCAAACAAAGCCGCTTGCATGTATATATGTAGGAGGTGTGTATGTACGCTTTTCCCTTGGCTTCAATGTCTTGCCCCACCCAACCAACCAACCAACCACCCAGTCAGTCCAGTCCGTGACGCCCGTCTGCCTCTGCGTCCGAAAACGATCCGTTTGTCCGTCCGTCCATCCGATTCCGTAGGGAGCTGTGTGGGTGGGCTGCCATCCATGCGTGGGTACCAAGTCGTCGATCCGTGTCCAGCGTGTCTGTCTCTCTTCCCGTCCTTTCTGCTTCTGGACTCTCTTCTGCGCGTCTTC
Organism: Phyllosticta capitalensis; assembly: GCF_038381095.1. Taxonomy (NCBI): domain Eukaryota; kingdom Fungi; phylum Ascomycota; class Dothideomycetes; order Botryosphaeriales; family Phyllostictaceae; genus Phyllosticta; species Phyllosticta capitalensis. The sequence goes on along the minus strand of NW_027117448.1, from coordinate 1,571,436 downwards.
CCGTCCGTCCCGTCCTCCTCCTGTGTGTGTGCCTCCCTCGGTGTACGTAAGTAGCGAGCGTAGGTAGTTGGTTGTGGTGAAAGAGCCAAGGTAGGTAGTAGGCAGGTGGCTGTATTGTCGAGAAAGAGCGGCTTCCCCCGTCTGGCGGGCTAGATGACGAAAAGAGCGTAGGTGGTTTGCGAGAGGGGTGGAGAATGAGCGAAAGTGTCCATGCATGTCTGGCAGCGGGCGCCGCCGTCCTGTCTGTCTCTTCGTCTGTGAGGAACCGGCCGTGCTGTTGGGTTGGTGGTCTCGTCGAGGTAGTTTGGTCTTCTGGTGGCGCTGCGTGATGCGCGTGCAGTGATGCAGAGCAGCGAGCGTCCGACCGGTGTTGTGTTGGATGTTGGTTTGCCTGCTGCGAGACGCGGCGCCAGCACCACTGCCATCGCCAGCTTCTTTGCCATGGCCAATCGCCGGCGTGCTCTTCGTCTGTCGTCGACTTCATGCTGCCCGTCCACCCGCGGAGCCTGCCCTCACCCCCTTCTCATGCTCATCACGTCGCCTCCACGCCCGCCGCCTCGCCCATCTCCAGCACCACCTTGCGCCGCTTGCCCTTGGCCTCCTTTTCCTTTTCCTCCTTCTCCTGCTCGAGCTCGCGCTTGCGCTTCTCCTCCTTCTGCTGGTCGCGCTTCACGAAGCGCTGCGTCAGCACGCAGTCGAAGGCGTCCTCCTCCTCGTCCACCACGGGGGTGAGGAAGCCGCCGGGGCGGGAGGTCAGTTTGGGCATTAGCGCGCCGATGCGTCGGTCCAGCCGTGAGATGTCGCGGTTGGTGTAGGTTGGGAAGTCGATCTAGTGGGAGGCGTGTGTTAGCGGAGGATTATTGCGAGACTGGGAGAGAGACAGAGGAGAGGGGGAGGGCCAACACGCCACGCCACGCCACGCGCTCCGCGCGCGAGACAGGCAGACAGACGTCTGTGCTGTACGTACCTTGTTCCACGGGCTGGGCTCAAACGTCATGGGCTCAAAGGTGCGCAGGCCCAGGTTGAGCCGGTGCATGCTGGGGTGGCCCCATTCGATGCGCTGTGAGGCGTGTTAGCTGCTGTCTTTGTATCCCGTTGCTCTTGCCCCATCATCGCTTCCCGCTGTCCCTGGCCGTGTCTTGCGGGCGCTGGTGCGTCGGGCGGCGGGCCGGAGGCGGAGAGGAGGGAGTGGCGGAGGAGGGCGCGTACCTTGTGCCAGAGCGAGATTTTTGATGGTCGTAGCTGTGAGTGTGTTAGCTGAGATGTGCGGAGGTGAGGGGAATGGTGGGAGTGACGTACTGTGTCGATGGTCAGTGTCAGTGAGTGGAGGCGCTCGTCCCAGTGTTGTAGGATTTTTATGCCCCCTCGGGGAATGACTTGATAAGCATCACGCTTCGGATGAAGCATGCGCCTTAACTGTAGAAGGAGAGCATTTGTGCCGGGCGCATTCTTGTTGAGAAATTGGTTCCAGCGCGGTAGTTCTTTTACAAAACCAGTCCTGCGCCGATTCATACGGTCTCCGTCTCTTACTCTTTCAACCACTTGGTGGACTTTGTCTTTGACAGTTGACAAGGTCATGAGGTCTGTAGCGAGCTTCTTCAAAGTTGTAAAGAAGCGCTGACGAGTTTTGTTGTTCTTGATGAGACAAGAGGATGCCAGCAACTTCTGGCACTCCGCAACCAATTTGTCGATTGTGATCTTGAAATCGGTACTTGTCGGTTTGCCAAAGTCAAGTATGTACTCATTTCTCAATGCATCCACGTCTCGGATCAAGTCAAGAAGCTGAGCGTCCGATCCCAAGGTCAAAGTGTCTAAAACACCGTCAGCTCATGCCAAATAGCGCGGCGCTCAGTGCACACCTTGCATGCCCGCAAAGCCAGAGGCCAGTATCGCAGCTCCAGGATTTTCAACTCTGAGGACAGGTTTCTTGACTCTTTCTAGAAGTGGTGCCTGTGGAATCCAAAGGTCCATCTCTTTGTTGAGTATATCGTCGGCGAGCCGATCTCTGGCCATCTTGCTTTGATCCATTGGTCGTGAATGTGATTGAAGGTGCGGAGAAAGCGACCTAGTTGGTGAAGAGTATTTAACGGTCCAATGTCGAGCTCAGTGGGTAGGTAGGAAGAGCAGATACACGTGCTGTGCTGGCGCATGCGGAAGTGAATGTAGCCAAGAGTTGCGACTTCGCAGACGTTGAAGAGGATGTGGTGGATGCTGGCTTGCGAAGAGAGTCAAGTGGCAGAAATGCGAAGCGCCGTATCTAGGCGACGAGTAGCAGAGGAAGTCAGTCAGGTGTGAGGCGAAGTTCAAGAAATTATTGTTCCTTAGTTTAATAAATATCGTTCTGGTGCCTGAGGAACATTTTTACAGCTTTGTCTCACCCTCTCCGCAACACCAACAACCATCTCGACCTTCGCCGTTCTACTCCTTCTCCGTCCCAACTTGCATCGCAACTCCAAGATGGCTGTGGCTGCAAACCTTCCTCCTCACGTCAAGCATTACCTTGCGGCATGCACTCAAGCGCAGATCAATCAGATCGTTTCCTCGCTCAAGGGAGTCGAGAACAAGCGGACGGTTGCTGCTGTGGTCGCCGCTGGTGACCCAACGATGGCAAGCGGGTCGCGCTCGACGACTTCATCCTCCAATTCGACTCCTCTCCAAGTGCCAGGCCCAGCAGCTTCGCAGTCGCGTCGCATGATGTCTGTCACCTCGACAGCAACCAAGCCATCTGTTGCGCAGTCACCGACCACGCCCAAGTCCAGCTCAGTTTCCGCCCCTGCGAACATGGCCACTGCCCGGAACTTCTCACCAAACTCTTCACCCAATACGCCTCAGTCAGATGCAGGCGCTGTGCAGGGAAGTCCGCTCCAAGCTCTCAACTCTTTCATGGCCTACCGAGGTTAGCGATCCAATCCAACACAGGCTCTGACACTCAACTGACAAAATCCAGTCTACTATAACCCAATCTTCCATGCTTTCCAGCAGAAAGAGCGCTCAGGTTTCATAAAGACGATGTGGGCTGATGAAGAAACAAAAGCGAAGTGGAGCATCATCGCCAAAGCATGGTCCGTCATCCGAGATGAGGTCGGCAAAGACTCCGCGCCGCTCGACAAGTTCCTTGAGCTCGCTTGCCCTCACATTGACATCCTTTCTCGCGATACATACCTATCCACCTTGGGCTGGCAGCTTGACTCGAGCAACGGCACCACCTCTCTCAGGCGGCTCTTCATCCCCAATTTCGATTCGTTCCATCCCAGCTTCCGCACCACCATAAAGTCAGTCCAAGACGTCATCAACTTTGTCCGCAGCTCGGGCTACGCTGTCCCATCCAAAGACACGCCCATTCTCGCGAAGAACACCTCAACATCTTACTTGACAATGGCGGCACAGCCTGTTCATCACTCCACTACAGCTACTAGGTCCACCTTCCTTCCGTCTTCGATTTTCCAATCTGCGAAGCCCAGCAGCGGCAACATCAACGCTCAACCTCCTTCGGTCTCCAGTTTTGGAGCCCAGCAGCCATCCAGCTTTCTTGGAGCTGGTTCTCATAGCGCAGCGCAGACATCGTCGATGACAACGACCCCCGCCCTGCCCCATGCTGGAAGTAGTGTTCACACTAGTGTTGGAGGATCTGTTCCAGGCAATGCGATGGACATTGACAGCAACCAGCAACCAGCGCAGCACCAGACAAACACCGCGATGATGGCACACTCTACTCAGACAGTCAGCACTGGCGGAAACTCTAGACCTGCGCAGGGAAATATCGCGGGAGCTCAGCCCAATCATCAGGCAACCGTGGCTGCGACTCAACAGCACAATGCCCCTACCAACAGAAGCAACGGAGCTGGCCATGGAAACCTGCTCAGTGGAGGTCCCATGACCATGGAGAAAATGCTTGAAAGCATCTACGGAGCCGATTTCGAGCCGCTCGACGATGAGTCGCTCACACATGTGGATGACTCTATCATGAATCCAGAGCCAACGACTTGCGTGATGCAACGCACCAGTCTCGCCGACCCAGACCTTCTGGCGATTTCGCTCAACGCGGGAAATGCTCACCACCAAATTCTCCACTACTACCCTGCCTCGACGCGTGATTCAGCCGATACGATGGCAAGTTCGACTGTGCGTCTAGCTCCGGAGGAGGACTTGCAAACTGCCTGGGTTGATTGCGCTTTGCAGTACATGGATACGTCATCTACATTCCCGTATGCCGAGTTCTTCAGTCCTGAGAACGAGGGTTTGAACGTCTTTGACATTGAGGAAATTCCTGCTTTTACCGCCGTCGATTGCGCGGACTTCCAGTTCCCTAAGACAACGCAGCCTCTGGTCACCAGCCAGTGGATTGACGAGTCTGATGATACGGAGCAGTGAGGGGGGAAGACAGTTGGCTGGTTTCCTGATTGTCCATGTTATGCAGTATTTGGTCTTGGGCGTTCTGGAATTGAGAATGGATTGGTAGGAGGGACTCTGGTTCGCTTTTGCCCAAGCTAAAGGATAAATTTGAGAAAAGTAGACTCGACCAGAACGTCCACATAGACGCTTTCCAATTTCATGGATGTTCCAGTATTTTGAACACCCTGCGATAGTTGAGCACCATTGAAGACGCCTGATAAGTTCAAATATTATTAAGACTTCCAAAGTCCAGCCCAGATCCTCCCAAGAAGTCATAGTTCAAGTCACCAAGAGGAAAGTCAAAGACCTTAACGGTTGGCTCAGTGGTGAGACTGACCTCACGGTTGGCTGTAGCATTAAAACTATGCTCCGTGAAGGTTCTGTCGTTCGCAGCCTGCACGCTGTAACCAAGGTCATCCAGAAGAGCGTGTCTAAGTTGCTTCTCCGCGACGTCCATGGCTTCAGCCTGCTTCTGAAGGTCGACAGAATCAAAGCTAGCCGCATAAGCGTCCTGATCGGTAGCCGCATTTGATGACATAGTAACAAGAGGATTGTGAGTTGTAGGTCTGCCCTCATCCGTGTGCCTGCTAAGGGACGCCTTGAACATATTGACACCCGTCTGGTCAGGCTGCAAGTTGTATCCCCGATAATTCTGAGTTGGATCAAGCAGGTATTTGGCTGTCTGTCCAGGCGCGGTCGGAACGGGAATGGGAGGGTCGAAAGTGAGAGCGTCATCGGAAATCGTGGGTCTGACGGGTGCAGCCGCAGCAGCTTCGGCGAGCTTCTTCTTGGTCATGCGCCTCTTCTTCTGACCAGGCTTGCGTGGACGGTACTGGTAATCCGGAAACTTGAGGAAGTGCTCTTCTTTGCTCTGCTTGGCCTGGTCGCGCCAATACTCTTTTGCTTCAGCCGGCTCTGCTTGCCACATCCTGCCAATTATTTTCGCTGGGGGCATCATTAGTAAGGATGACTGAGCGAGGAATTTGATTCGCTTACAGATTTGGTTGTTGTGCAATCCTGGGTTTTCCATCGTAACTTTCTGATGGAGAAAGTTGCGGTACATGATGAAAGGGTTGCAGGGACGGGGGACCTTGGGCTTTGGCTTTTGTTTTCCATCTTCTGCGTCAGGAATCGCGTCCAGAATCCGTGTACGAGTTGTTTTTGCATCCACAGTTGCAGGAGGCTTGGCAGGAAGTAAGTCTGAGTTGACCGAGGACGACAAGTCCACTCCGAAGGGATGATCAGACTGGAACATTCCAGGTGGTGGAAGTAGACGCAGAGCGCAATGCAATTCATCGACAGCCTTGGAGACCGGGGCTTTGATGTGTTCGCTGTCACTGGTCAGCAAGTGAAGACAATGAAGCATGGGGCATCGCGCACCTGAAACGCTGAGCGACCCGGTTGATTCCATCCTGGCCGAGAGCATACGAAACCTCAAATGGAATGACCACTTCAATGTGTCCCTTGCGGATCTTCCTGAGCGCCTCGACCCAGAGACGTTCCGCGAGCTGATTCGGAAAGTGCAGCGAGGGGACAGCTGTGGCGGCCTGGATTTGGACCTGTGGAGTAGCCATGTTGACTTTAGTTGGAAAGGTAGGACTTAGGTGGTTGGAGTGGGCAGGTTGTTGCGAGGAAGATGTGTCGAGGTCGGAAGGGTTGAGGGTTGGAGGTGGTTGAAAAGGGGGTGGAGGTTCTATGGTCGTGGAAAACATCCGGGAGCAATGTGCAGCGGAGTGTTAACGTCCTCTGGCTCTTCAGCTCAACTCTTCAACTTCAACACTCCCGCTTCCTTTCCTTCCACATCCACCACAAGTTTCCCTCCTTGATAGTATGGACAGCTACAACACTGCACACCTCAATCCTTCGCCACACGGTTCCCTCAAATCGCCCTCTTCAAAGTCGCCCGCTTCCAAGTTGCCCGCTTCCGAGTCGCCCTCGTCCGGACTCCAGGATTCGTCACCGAAAGACAGCTTCACATCAGCCAAATGTCCGCGTGTCCCCTCTCCTCCGCTCCGCAGTATGTTCGAGCCTTTCAACAAAAATCGTCTTGAATGGGAGGCGTTCGACCGATCGAAATCTCGCGACAGCGATCACGCAATAGCCGACAAGCTCAAGAGCCTGATTTCAGATATTGACAACTCTGGTATCCTCGATGACAACAAGACTGGGGGCCCCAGCTCGACAGAGACGAAGTCTATGCCAATGGACCGGACCTTTCTTTTCCAGGAAGACGTCGATGCACGGTTCACGAGACTCGATGACTTGTCGATGCTTTACCGCATGGAAGAAGGGCTGTCAAGCAACATGTTAACGATGATCAATGATGGCACGGCACAAGAGTTTTCCACTTTCATGTGCCACTCGAAGGAAGAGACTGGAGAGCAGAAGTTTCGTCGCGAGGCAATCAATCGATGCGCTCTCAGGCAGGCACTTACTGAGTAAGAAATATGTGGAACCCCCAAAGGAGGATTTACTGAGCGATTGCAGGACTACGGATGCGGCCGCACGAAGCTGCAACCTCGTCAAGCTCGTCGTCGAGCCTTTTGATCCTGATTCCGAGACTGTGGACCTGAGTTTTCCGGATCGACTTGGAGACAGGCTCGATGCAGAGAAGAGGAGACGCTCAAGATGGACTTCTCGAAGGGATGTCGAAGTCAATGATACGCTGGAGAGTTTCTTCAGCATCTGCCAGGCACCCAACGAGCTTGAAATCAATTTCTTGTCTCAGTACCTGGGGTTGGAGAAAGCAAGCGTGCTCGACTGGTGTAAGTGGCTTTCAGGATCGCACCCATTGAATGCCTCAAAAGATCGAGGGCTGACTTTTCTTTCAGTCAGGAGCAAGCAGCAAAGAATCGAGCATCTCTTTGTTACGAGAAAGCTACCCCAGGGCAACAGCGTCCGCATGCTGGACCACCGCTTGCGGCAGAGTTTGCATGATATTTTCCCTCCTCGTCTGGACATTCCTCGACCAGCTGGTACTCCATGAATATCCTGCGCCGAAATCTTGGATTGGACCGCGGGAAAGCCTGATCCGTGTCTCGGTCATGGCCTTCAGGCACAGATCAATGGGTCACATTTTCATCAAAGAAGCTGGCATTTCGACTATGCCAAAACAGGAGTAAGAGGCGTGAGGTTCAAATCCACACATCAACATACCACTATTTTCAGGTTCAATGAATTCAATGCCTTTGACAAGTAGCGCAAGTGAGTGATGTTGTTTCATCGGCCGGAAAAACAGAGTGCCTAGCGCCCAGACCGGCCCCGTCCGGCGGCTACCCGTGTGCGGCGCAGCCAAGAGCATTCCAAAGCTCCAGGTACCCCACACCGCATCCGCCCAACGCTCAAAGCATTTGTTGTGCCATCAGCCCCTTGAGGTTGGCTTCTCCTCTATCTTCACTCGCCGAACGAACTTCTTTTGGCTGGTGCAAAGCTTTTTTCCATCCTGCGTACCCTCGGCGCGCCGCCTGACCCAAGGCGCACGTGGCCTTGGATCCTTCGAAGCAGCGGCGATTTGCCCCAACCTCTTCCTACCTACTGTTCTACGCACTTCGCATGAATTTCCAGAGCCCTTTGACTTTGAGATGAGCCTGTTGTATTTGATTCTAGAGGCTTGGGAAGTCTCGTGGAACTGAATGGCTCCATTCATGAACTACGTGTTGGTTTACTTGGTTGGAGGGTTGACGCTCGTGCCGCTTTGCCTCCTCCTCATCCTTGCCCATGCGGTCATTACATGTCCACGGAATGACCGCAATGAAGGAACTGAACAACATAAAGATCGATCGCCGACAAGCACTCGCGAGACCGACATTACCGGCGATCCGAATCCCTCGACCTTGCCTGCACACCTGAAATGTCCCGACGACGAGTTTCGAGTCGCAGCTGGGTATTTCGTTGTATCCCGAGAGTACACGCCGGAAAATGTGAGCGTCAAGCCACCTGAGCGGAGTGTATCCTCGGGTTCTGGTCCTGGCCCCGAGAGTCCCAGTGTCTACCAAAGCATGTACAGAAGTATATTCGACCGCAGAAGGGCGCCACATCCAAGCGCAGACAACAGCCGGGGGCCAAAATCCACGAAACGCGGCAGGAACTTCTTCTATGTGGTCTTGAGGCGAGTTCGCTTCTCCCTGCAAAGCCGACTTAATAGCTGACTCCCACACAGACACGGACATTTGATTCTCTTTGACGACCCCGAAGAGCTTGAAGTTCGCCAAGTGATTGCTCTCTCAAATCGACGTGTGGACATTTATTCCGGTGGTGGCTCTGTTCCAGAGGGCGAGCTTTGGATCAAACGAAGCTGTATTCGACTCTGCAGTACTCACTCTTCGGAACCTGACACAGACTGTCGGCCGTTCTACTTCTTCTCCGAAAATTGCTCTGCAAAAGAAGACTTCTATTTCGCGTTACTGAGAAGCCAAGCTCAGCACTCTCCTACCCTATCGACTCCGTCCGTCAATTTTGATCAAAGTCATATGATCAAACTTATACAACAGCTCCACTCACAAGAGAACGACTCACATTCACGATGGGCCAATGCCCTACTAGGGAGGCTATTTCTTGCACTTTACAAGACAGCCCATATCGAGAAATTCATTCGCGACAAAATCACGAAGAAAATCGACCGTGTTGCGAAGCCCGCTTTCATCCAAAGTATCAGCATCCAGCGCATAGACCTTGGCGATGCGGCGCCCCTTATCAGAAACCCACGACTTAAGGAGATGAATATCGATGGCGATTTGACTGTTGAGGCCGATGTGTCATACACTGGAAACTTCCGGCTTGAAATTGCGGCGGTTGCACGGATAGACTTGGGCGCTCGCTTCAAGACGCGATACGTAAACCTCGTCCTTGCAACTATCCTGAAGAAGCTTGAGGGCCACGTCTTGGCGCGAATCAAGCCACCACCAAGTAACCGCATATGGATAACCTTCGAACAAGCACCCAAACTTTCCCTAGCTGTGGAGCCCATTGTCAGCTCTCGACAGATTACGTATGGAATCATTCTGCGTGCCATCGAAAATCGCATACGGGAAGTCGTTGCAGAGACCTTGGTCTACCCTAACTGGGATGATATTCCCTTTCTTGACACCATCTGCGAGAATGTCCGAGGGGGTATCTGGGGAACCGGCAATGATGCGGCCTCAACACATGACGAGTCAGCACACGGCGAATCCACTGATTCAGAGGCAGTTCGTGCTGAAGTTGAAAGTTCGACAATTAGAGGGGATACTGCACCAAGCAAGCCGGTAAACATCGACGAGAAAGCGATGAGTACGCCCAATTTGGTGAATGCAGCACAGCAAAGACCAACGCCCAAAAGCATATGGAGGTCTTTCGCCTCGAGCAAGTCAGTCAACAGTCAGGCGTCGACAAGTGGCGCAGATTTCAGCAACAATTCCACCAAACCGAAATCTCTCCGGTCTGGATCCTTTTCCACTGTTGCAAGCCCAGTGGTCAATACGGACATTGCTCTAGTCGAGGGTCTTCAAGTACAGCCGAAGTCGTCTCAGCCCCGAGCCATTCCTACAATCAAAGATTGGTCGGCCCGTTCACACTCTTCCTCGCCGAGCAACTCACAAATGGGCTCGCCACCAAATTCGGATTTCGTTTCAGACGAGCTCAAGAGTCATATGCCGACGGATAACCAAAACGAAACATTTTCAGTGAAGTCGGATACAAGCACGGAGCTCATTTCAGAGTCTCCCGAAGACCTGTTGTTCCTCTCAGACGTTCCTCGCCGACGGACTGCTTCATCGATACGGACCTCTCCTGCAGATAACGAGGAAAATCACCAATAACGTCACCTATACCCAAGAGTTACTTATAGCATGGCTAGCTTGTTTTCTTTTCCTGCTTTATGAATGTCATGAATTTCTTGGGGCATCACTTATGAGAAGAAGTTCTTCAAATTGTCATTGGTCACATGTCATTTGAGCACAATTCATGGTCGGCCAAAGAATAGGATTGTTTGAAACTTAGATCTGCCGGTGATGCTAACAGATCTAGGCTACCTAGACCCCAGCGTGGTGTTTTGGTGTGTTTTTAAGTTTTTTTTGGTTGTTTTTTTGCCTCATTTCCCGAATGCGTTCCTGCTCTGAAAAGGCCTGTCCATTTTCCTGGCCGCCAGGACTGCTAGTCGAGTAAGAAAATCTTACATGACAATGCAGAACTGGTCGTACCTCTTGTCCCACTTGTAGGTGTAGGTCTTGAGCATTTTTGCGGTGTTGGTGTTGGAAAAGAGTGAAGATTGGTTGGTAAGTTGGTTGGTGAAGGGTGAAGAGAGAGACTTGGAGCTGCAGAGGCCGGCCTTATATAGCTTTCCGCTTTGTCCTTCGTCTGCCCCGCTTGTAATGCCTGCCCTCTTGAACGTGACAACGGAGTGTCCCACGCATCGGCAAAACTAGCTAAACTTCGATACAGACAAAAGAATTTTGATCAAAGAAGTTTGTTTGTTGTCCATTTGGCGACACCCGAAACGTGCTGTTACAAGACACATCTTCACCATCTGCCCAGGATTTGCTTTACGCCCCTTTCACTGCCGCATTCCAGACTCCCTCCAACAAGCACAATTGCTCCTTTTGCCCGTCAGACTCCTACCGCCGCCTCCCACGCCACCCGCCGCGTCCGGCCCCTTCCCCTCCTCCTCTTTATCTCTGGGCACCCACGTGGCCGCCCAGATGCAAATGCGCCATCAAAGGCCTCCCCACCGCCGCGGGCCCCTTGTGCTCCTTTATGCCCACTCCCGTTTTCGACCCTTCTGGCCACAAAGACCATGACTGGCGGCACAATCTGAGCAGCAGGAGGAGAAAGATGGGAGAGGGGGATTAGGATTGCGTTTGTTGCGCCGGGATCAAAGCAAAGCTGGGCAAGGCAAGGCGCGGCTGAGCTGTCTGCGGTGTGTGCAATACCTACACGACAGACAGAGGAAGCGAGAAAGAGATGTTGGCGAGGGCGGCGGGCGAGAAAGAACGAAGGTGGAAAGCTGGGCCGCTGCTCGCGGCTCCGCTTCCAGCGGTCCGGCGTCTGCTTTCCACATTGTTCGACGGCCGACAGACAGGCAGAGCGTCGGCGCGCCTGGCGCCAACATTGAGCTGGCCAAGCGGATCGGCAGGGTGAGTGGTTGGTGGACAAGCGGACGCACAGGCGGGCAAGTAGACAAGCGCTGGTTGCCGCGCGCGTCGCTGTCTGTCTGTCCGTTTTGTCTCCCCCCTGCCCCCCTCCTTGTCTACCCAGCTGGTAGATCGCCGGACATCACGCCGCGTGCGGCAAGCAGAAAGTAAGGTCTGGAGGGGAGAAAGGACGGGATAACGGGAGGTGAAAGACTAGAGGTGTAATATCAGATCGGTGCGAGGGTGATTGATGGGTTGGGAGAGGAGAGGAGAGAGAAGGAAGTGCGAGAGGACAGAAGCTGTCAAGCGCAATCATTCGAATGGTGGCGAGGGGATATGATGTGCCGCGTGTATCGTGTTGGCTGGCCGTGTAGGACTGTCTGTCTATTGTCTGTTAGTCTGGTCGGCAGTCTGGCTGGCTGGTCATACATACACAGCGCTCCAGCGGCGCCACGAAGCGGCAGACGCCTCTCCCGGCACCTACGAATCAGGCACATGGATGGGCAGGTGGGAGCGCAAAGAAGCGCGTTGCGTGACAAGGCAGGACAAGACGACGTCGCCGCGCGCAGTTGATGAATGCCGCGGCGGGCAGGCTGCCAAGTTTGATGATATTGTAGAGATGGGGCAAGATCAGTCTCTGGATTGAAAAAGGCGATATGAAGGGAGTCGACGAGAGCAGGTAGCAGAAGTGTTGTTGGGTCTGAGTCCGGCGCTGGGCATGGGCATGGGCATGGTGCGCCGAGCATGCCTAGGGCTGGAGGGAGGGTTGGCGTCGGTGGAGTTGAGGGAAGGATGGGATGACGACTGCGATGCGTTGGAGAATGTCTGAGTAGGGGTTGGATGGTGTTGATCGTGGCTTTGGACAGGGAAAACGAGGGCGAGGGCAGCTCGGTTGGTGGGTGCGTATCAGTATGCTTAAACACTGGAAATGTGGGCAGAATGGACTCAGACAAGAGGACAAGACGTGCAAAGGAAAGGAGTCGTGACTTCATGACTTTCTGGCAAACTACAACGAAAAACGAGGCACTGCAGACTCTCAGACGACCACACGGATAAATGGGCCACTTTTATTTCGCAACGCCTATTCTCGATATGCCGCTGGCTGTGGCAGCGCCGGGGGTATTCTGGAAAACAGCCCGCGGACGCCAGGAATCTTTTTTGATATTCTTCTCATATCCCTCCCCATCCTAGACCGTTGCTGACATGGGGAACCGAACCATCGTGACGCAGGAGTTCTGAATCTACTCCTCGTCCTCCTCCTCGGCACCGTCGTCCTTGGACTCGGCGGCCTTGGCCTTCTTTCTGCGGACACGGCCGGGGCGTCCGCCACCGAACGGCGAGGAGAGGGCGAAGTCGATGTGCTTCTGGGAGTCGAGACGGACAACGAACGAGGGGACGTTGACAATCTGCTTGCCGACACTGTGGAAAGTTAGTAAGCCATTTCTGACGTCTCGCTAGAGTCTGCGCGTACCGGATGTGCCTCTGCTTGATGAGGACACGGGCGTGGTGGATGGACTTGGCGAGGCCGAGCTTGTAGACGCAGGTCTGGAGACGGCGCTCCAAGAAGTCCTCAACCTTGAGGGCCAGGACGTAATCGAGCTTCATGCGGGACTCGTCGAGGACACCAACGCGCACGAGACGGCGGATGAGGGCGTTGCCTTCGAAGAGACGCTTGGGGTCCTTCTCGTCGAGGGTCAAGAGCTGACTGTTTGCAATGTTAGCACTTCAAAATTGTGGGTCGCACGCGACCAAAACTTACCGGGCAGCACGACGGATCTTCGAGAGAGTGAGCTGGACGCGCCAGACCTCGCGCTTGTTGCGGAGGCCATACTCGCCAACAATCTTCAACTCGGAGTCCCTGTTGGTCGCGCAAAAGGCGTTAATCAGACGATTCTCATCGACTTGAGCAGAGACAAGCTCGTGCTCAGTGGCCGTGAGAGAGATGAACGTACAGACGAGCGGACTCGAAAGGACGACGCGGGACCTTGTAGGTCTTGGAGTAACTCCTGGGGGCCATGGCGTCGTGATGGTCGGATGGGTGGTGTCGTCGTCGAGCGGCGAGAAAGCGAGATGTTGGAGGAAGCTTTTTTGGTGTGGGTTTCGGTCGCTTCGCTTGTCGGCAAAACCCACGCAGTTTAGCCGACGCCGGCCACTGATGATTTTGACTGCCCGACTGCACCCACCGCTCGGCGACGACAGCGACGACGTGAACCTTTGAATCCCCATCCCGACGCACCAACCTCTCGCCCTCTACAACCTTCGCAATGGGTCACTCTGCAGGTCTCCGCGCGGGCACCCGCTACGCCTTCAGCCGGGGCTTCAAGAACCACGGTGCCATCCCGCTGTCCACCTACCTCAGGACCTACAAGTGAGCCGCCGCGCCGGAGAAATTCAAAAGGAACGAGTCTCTGACGACAATTTGCAGGGTCGGTGACATTGTCGATGTCGTCGCCAACGGTGCCGTCCAGAAGGGGTCAGTCCTCGCCCAGCCGCCACAAAAGACCGCATACCTAACAACCGCAACAGCATGCCCTACAAGGACTTCCACGGCAAGACGGGCGTCATCTACAACGTGACCAAGTCGGCCGTCGGCGTCATCCTCTACAAGCAGGTCGGCAACCGTTACATCGAGAAGCGCGTCAACCTCCGCGTCGAGCACGTCCGCCACTCGCGCTCCCGCGACGAGTTCCTCCAGCGCGTCAAGGACAACGCCGCCAGGAGAAAGGCCGCCAAGGCCGAGGGCAAGAGCGTCCAGCTCAAGCGCCAGCCCGCCCAGCCCCGGGACTCCAGGACCGTCACCATGAAGGACAACATCCCCGAGACCATTACGCCCATCCCTTACGACACCCACATCTAAGGAACGAAATCGCTGCTGGACGGACGGGATGGCTTTTTTCGGTGGTCATGGGATTGATTGGTTGCAGGCTCTGGCGCTGTTAAGTTAGGGACAACATGCTTCAGTCCTCAAAATTCATGGGATTCTCTCTAAAAAGATTGCGAGTGCGGGGGTTTTGAAGCTCACGCCTTGAGTCAACCTTTCAGTGCCAACTTGCCCGGCGCTGCATGACGCACATGTCAATTAGATGGAATATGCGCCTTGCGCTGGTCCAAGCCAACGCCTGCGCCCCCGAGGCAGATACCCTTATGCAGATCGGATTGGAAGCCAACAAGTTCATTCTATGTACAACGAAGTCGTTTATACGCAGCCGAGTGAAACAAGGAAAAGGAACGCGAAGTGGAGTATGGAAAGGACGAGAAGCCAACCCATCCTCCTCCGAATGCCCAAATGCTGAATTGACCACGGGAGCCGAGTCGCAGCGCAGCCTCCCTCGCTGTCCAAAAGAGGCCAAAAGTGAACGGGTGATATCATGACGCGCCTTCAACTCCAACTGCCCGCTCAAGGTATTTACTCAGAAGGAAATGGCAACCCCGTGCCCGCTTACATTACCACGCACTTTTTGTCGTTGTCCTTGGACGACTTTACCGAGAGCGCCACTCGAGCTGCTTCCGTAAAGGCTTCGTTCACGCCGCGATTCTTCATGGCCGAGCATTCTACAAACTGTCAGCACGTGACGTAGGGGTTCTCGAGACCAGGCCACCACGTACCCAGATATCTGAGGGCGCGAATTTTCTCAGCCACCTTAAGGCCTGCCTCGTAGTCTATGAGCGGCTTTTCGCCGTGCTGTGCGCCTTCTTCGTCATCGTCGCCGCCGCCTTCCCGAAGATCGCACTTGAGCGCGACGAGGACGAGCTTGACGCCAGGGCAGTTTTCGGCAATTTCGCCCACCCATTTGGTCTCTACGTTTTCCAGCGAGTCGGGCGAGTCGACCTAGATGCTGTCAGAACTTGGGCCATGTAAGCGCCAGGAAAGATGTACGCTGAAGCAGAGCATTATCGCGTGCGTGTCATCGTAGGAGAGGGAGCGCAGCCGGTCGAATTCCTCTTGGCCGGCCGTGTCCCAAAGACTCAGTTCGACGTGGACATTGTCGATGAAGATGTCTGGGCAATGCGTCAGCATTGGGGGCGGAGAAGAGGGGCAGCGCATTGGCACACGAGGCCGCGCCGTCAAGGAGGCTTAGTACCGTGGACGTAGTTTTCTGGGCACAACATGTCAGCATCCTGTCATCAGACCTGCCAGACCGGCCAAGTGGGAGCGCGCATACCAAAGACTGTGGGCTCGCTTTTCCGTAGGAGACATGTCAGTGATGGGCAGACTACGGGCTCGGAGGAGCAATCGGGACTCACTATACGGTGGGGAAGTATCTGGGAAAGTCGTCATGTCAGCACACGGTCAATTCAGGGCTGGTGATCGACTTACCCTCGCGTAAAAACATTGAGCAGCGACGTCTTTCCACAGGCACCGTCGCCGCTGTAAACACGAATCAGCCTCCTGTGTTGATGCGCGTGCCGGCCAAAGCTCGAACCAGTCCCAGTTATACGTACAGAAGCACGAGCTTCCGCTGCACAGTCTTGGTACCACCGCAGAGAGGCATCGTTTAGTCGAGGAGGAGATGGCGAAGAGCAGCGAGTCGCGAGAGCATAAGGTGAGCGCCAGGCGCGGTCGGAGCGAGGAGAGTCTCGAAGACTGAGGACGACGCTGTGCGGCGGAGCGGAGGGTCGACGGCGTGGGTCAGGGTCAGATGTCCGGCGGGGGCGGTCCAGGCAACGCACCTCACCTGGCAGGCACGGCTGAGGGTGAGGTTGAGCAGGTGAAGGGATTTTGACAAAAAGAGATGAAATGAGTTTGGGAGGGGGCTGCCAGTGGTGTTCGGGAGAGCGCAGAGGCCACGGCGGTGCATGGACTTGCAATGGAGCCAGAGTAATGGAGATCTTCTTCTACAGAGATCCGCCCGACGCCTAATTTAGCGACCATGGTGGCTTGCCCTGGACCACTGGCTGCGCTGCTAGGAACAAGGGTGCGACCTCAGCAACCACTCCGCGTGAGCACTAACGTATCATTACTAAATGCTTCCATTATGCATCCGCCAGCAAGTCTATTGTCCATGCCAGACCACTGCTTCACAATGCATCCAATTTCTCCAATCCTCCCCGCGACCTCTTCAACCTCTCGCCCAGCCCAATTTGTTCGCCAGCCTGTCGGTGGAGTCCAGAGACGAACCTGCCCCTCTCGGACCGCCGCTTGTCATCTTCTTCGCGCTCCCTCTGCTCCTGCGCCTCTATGGCTGCCAGTCTGTTCTTGCGGTCGTCCTCCAGCTGTGATGCGCTCGACTGCATTGCCGCCAGCTTTCTCGCTCGCGCGTCGTCCTCCTCTTGCCGGCGCGGGGGAGACCGAGACCTGCGCGGCCTGAGCTGTTCTGAAGATTTGGTCCTTCTCGAGTCTTCGTATCGGTCCCGCCGATGATTGTCGCGCTCGACCGATCTTCGTCTGTAATCGTCGTGTCGTCTTTTGCGGTCCTCGACAGAATCTGACCGTCTTCGGCGATGGTGATGGTCATCGTCGTCCCGGTAACGTCTCTTGCGGTCGCCCTCTGCCGAAACCGAGCGCTTTCGGCGTCGGTCATCGTCTCGGTCCCGGTGGCGGCGCCTTTCAGTGGAGCGTGAGCGGCTTCTTCGGTGACCATCGTCGTGGTGCCTATGGCGTCGCTTTCGGCTCTCGCCTTCGCCCGCTCCCGATGCTTGAAGTAGTTGTCTGCGCCGTACAGGGTCGTTCATCATGGCCTCGAGTGCAGCCTGTTCTTGCTTCCGAATGGCCGCCATGGGGTCGTCCCGGAGCTTTGATGAAACGTCTCGTGCCGTGTTCGCATTTTGTGATGTCAAGAACGATTCTTCGCCGGCGCTCTTTTCCAGCTTCTTGTTGTCTTCGTTCTTGACGAGGTTGTCGATGCGACGCTGCTGCTAGTTAGTCTTGACTCCTTGGCAAAGGGCGACTAGACATACCTTGCCCAGGAGGTAGCCTTCGAGTTCTTCGGTAGTGCCGGTCTGTCCACTAGATGGTCCCGAGTACCTGCGAGCGACGTTAGCATCCCATGTGTCAGAACAGGCTCTTGCCACCTACATCCAGTCCACGCGGTTGAGTCTTTTTTGTCCTCCTGCCGACTCTTGCATTTGTTGGAGCTCCTGAATTGCGCGTTCTTCTGCGCGTTCCTTCATCATTTGGTCGATGCGCTTGCGCTCGTCGAGCGCTTTCTTTTCTTCCTCTACATGATGTTAGACGATGCTAGTAATTTAAAAGTGACGCGACTTACCCCATACTCGCCGCTGGTTGCTCATCAGGAGCGGATGCCAGCTCTTCTTCAAATTGAGGTCGCCTCCCATCTTGACGGTTGCCTTTCAGTTCTAGAGAAGAGGTGTCGGTATTTGAGCACTCGTAGCTCGACGGCGATCCTGGAGCGAGCAGAAACGTCGCGCTTCGAGCGGGTGAGAAGAGGAGGCGTGTGAAGTGCGGCGAGTGTTCTCGGAGGTGATGAGCTTGCCCTGAAGGCGGCGACAGGCATGTTTATTCGCACGGGCCATCTCGGCCCGCTAAATCCCCACCCAAGCTTAGCGGCGGCCACGACTTCCGACTTATCGATATGCCTCTGACGTCCAACCATTTACCGGGTCACGACCAACTCGTCTACAATCAACACCCTTCATTAACTCGCATTGTCTGGTGGATCATTGCTCTCAGACAGTTTCAAGCTGCTCGCCTCCCTCTATCCCTGAAGTCACGTCGCCATCATGTCTTCCGACGACGATTTCATGCAAGAGTCGGAGCAGGAAGAGTGAGCTTGCGCCGGCGCCTGTTTACAGCTTGAGCTCGACTGACACGGCTTTAGCTACGACTTTGAGTACGAAGACGACGATGACGAGCAGACTGGCGATGTCGACATTGAAAACAAGTACTATGGCGCAAAGCAAATGAAGGGCGACAATCCTGAGGATGCAATCGACGAATTCCTCGGTGTACCTGCGCTGGAGAGCGAAAAGGGCGACTGGTAGCTGCGATCCTCCGCCACAAGTGACACCATTTGCTAAGAGACGTAGGGGCTTCAAGGGTCTCAAACAAGCGATCAAGTTGGAGTTCAAGCTGGGCAGGCACTCGCAAGTAGGGCTCCCGCTCCCCAGACTCGCCCTGTACTGACTGGTTCCAGGCTGTCGAGCATTACCAAGAGCTACTCACCTACGTCAAGTCTGCGGTGACCAGAAACTACTCGGAAAAGTCCATCAACAACATGCTGGACTTTATCGAAAAGGCAGCCGAGGACGACGAGGCCTACAAGTGCATGGAGAAGTTTTACGCCCTCACACTGGACTCATTCCAGAGCACCAACAATGAGCGGTTGTGGTTGAAGACAAACATCAAGCTGGCGAAGCTATGGCTCGAGCGCAAGGACTACCGGCAGCTTACGGACAAGCTTAGGGAGCTTCACAAAGCATGCCAAAGGGAGGACGGCAGCGACGACCCCAGCAAGGGCACTTATTCGCTCGAGGTGTACTCGCTTGAGATTCTCATGTACGCGGAGACGAGGAACAACAAGAGGCTCAAGGTTGGTATTGTCCATGTTGAGAGGTCTCCTACTGACGGGACCAGGCCCTTTATCAACGCGCGCTCAAAGTCCGTTCAGCTGTGCCGCATCCAAAAATCATGGGCATCATCCGCGAATGTGGAGGAAAGATGCACATGAGCGAAGGTACTTTTTTTCGGCGGTGCTTTCTTTTTCCAAGCGGTGAGCGACTGACATGGGACAGAAAATTGGAAGGAGGCACAAAGCGACTTTTTCGAAAGCTTCCGCAACTACGACGAGGCTGGATCACTGCAGCGGATCCAGGTTCTCAAGTACCTGGTTTTGACGACGATGCTCATGAAGTCGGACATCAACCCGTTTGATTCGCAGGAGACCAAGCCGTACAAGAACGACCCGCGGATCGCAGCCATGACGGACCTGGTTGACGCGTACCAGCGAGACGACATCCACGGGTACGAAAAGATTCTCCAAAACAACAAGGAGCTCCTTGCAGACCCTTTCATTGCCGAAAACATTGACGAGGTGACGCGCAACATGCGCACCAAGGCGGTACTGAAGCTGATTGCACCTTACACGCGGTTCACGCTCAGTTTCATCTCACGGCAGCTCAAGATCTCGCTTCCGGAGGTGCAAGACATTGTCAGCTTCCTTATCGTGGACAAGAAGCTGCGCGGGAAGATCAACCAAGAAAAGGGGACGGTGGAGATGTCGAGTAGCACGGACAGGGATCGGGTGCATGCGGTGCAGGAGTGGACGGCAGCGATAGGGTCGCTGTGGGCGAGTGTGCTCAACGAGGGCGAGGGCTTCCGTTCGGAAGAAGCTTCTCAGTTCCAAGCAAGCACGGCAGCACAGGGCCTATCGGATGGTGGAGGGCGCCAGGCAAAGGTCAGGAGCGGAACCAAGGGCAAGGGTTTCTCGGGTCGAGTGCCGGGAGCTGGGTTGAGGTAATGACTTGCAGGCGGTGGGCTGCAAGCCCTTGTGGACAATGGCTGAAACCTGCGGGCTGGTCGTCGGTCGATGGTCAGTTGAGGATGGAGGTTGATCGGGGCCGGGCGAGGCGCGGTAGCACAGAGAGGCGTGGAGGTTTTGTTTTTATACCGAGGGAGCGCATCGTGTCGCCTTGAGCATCCTTGAACCGGGCTCTGGTACATATCACGATGCAGTCGACCAGCGGGGCGGGCGCGTACGTCAAGGCCACCAATCATGCAGCAGACGCGCTGCAAGCCCGGGCGTGACAGAGACTATTGCATGTTACAGCTCACTTTTATTTTGTTCGTGTTTGTGGTGTTGTGTTGCCACCCTTTGTCTGGTCTGGTGGCTGCACGTTGGCATCACCAGGAGACTGTCCTGTGGAACTCGTCTTCAATACCCTCTCGTCCCTAGCAGTGCTACAGAGGCTCGCCGTCTCAAACCTACCGTCCCTCTGCTCTCGTCTCGCTTTGGTACCTGGCAGCATAGGAAATCCAAGTGGTTCCCTTGATATATTGCCTCTGCCCCTGGCAAAAAGCGCCGTCGAGGTATCACAACGACGTCGTCAAGTCGTCCATGTCTGTCGCTGCAACCGCCGGCCCGCCTCTCTGCGTCTCTGCGTCCGTCTACTAAAGCCCTCGGGACCTGCTGTTTGTTGTCATCTTACTGCCACCCACCTACCCTACCCTGACCTTTCGTTGCGTTGGTCGTGAACTCGTTGCATTCCACCCCCTCTTCGTTGTTGGTGTCGACGTCGTCGCTGCTGCTCCTGCCGCCCTCCGCTGCCTGCCCTCCCCCAGGTCCCTCCGCTAGCGAGCGGCCATGGACCGCCAACCGATGCTCTCC
The DNA here is from genome assembly GCF_038381095.1 of Phyllosticta capitalensis. Classification (NCBI taxonomy): domain Eukaryota; kingdom Fungi; phylum Ascomycota; class Dothideomycetes; order Botryosphaeriales; family Phyllostictaceae; genus Phyllosticta; species Phyllosticta capitalensis. The sequence goes on along the minus strand of NW_027117448.1, from coordinate 1,550,654 downwards.
CCCAACTTTCACCCATATCCTTCGCACTCATTCCATGACCCGGCCCTCCCTTGCTTGTCGACGCTCTCGTCGTACAGGCACTCATTTCAGCTCCCCCATCGCTCTGCGGAGCTTCCCGCCAGCTACAACCCATCGCCTCTGCCTCCACGCCCGCCCGCACCAGCCCCAACTGGAAGGATGACCTACGCCATGCAAGCCGACGACGACTTTGCCCAGCTGCAAAAGCTGTCCGACGACTATCAGCCCGAGCTCTCTGTAAGTTTTCTAGTGGACCTGCGCGACCGACGCGTGCTGATCAAGCTAGGGACCGCTCGTCGGGCCAAGACAGTCGACCGCCGCCATCACCGTCGAATATGCCAACGGCGACCCCGTCTATCGTGCAAAGACCCAGGTCCGTGTCTGCTGCTTCGTTTCCGTCACGGTGCTGACTTTTGGTAGAATTTGCCCTACAAGTACTCGCAATACCGAACCTGTCGTGGCGATGGACACTGTGGTTGGAGAGGTACGTACGCAACAATCCGTCTTACCACCTCTCCTGCTAACCATCTCTGCAGCGATTGCCTTTTGCTACTTTGAAGTCCTCCAACGTCTCGGCGATCGCACAAGGTTTCTCGAGGAACAGAGCAGGCTGAGGTCGTTGGCCAATCTTCTCAATCAGGTCGGCTTTCAGCCAGACATGTGCGATGACTTTGCAGAGGAGACCTTCACCTTGCTGCGCAAATTGTCCGCCAATGCTCCTTCCACAGACGAGTCGGTGCTTCTCGAGGCGTTCAACGATCAGGGCGTGTCCTTGAGCATCATCACCCACCTCAAGGTAAGCGAAAGCGAATAATACTCAAAGCTTACGCTAATATTGGACAGCTCTTGACGAGTGCCTGGATAAAGACTCATGCGGCCGACTTTGAGCCTTATCTCACAGGCCAGGATGTCTACGAGTATTGCTCGAGCTCGGTCGAACCGGCCGTCTGCGAGCTGGAACATGTCAGCTTGACAGCCCTTTTCCAAGTCCTTCTGCGGCCAGCAGCCATTGCATTGGAAGCAACGTACTTGGACCGAAGCGAGGGCGACGAAGTGTCCACTTACACCTTTGATGCTTCTGGCCCGGACGATCTGCCAGTTTTCAGCTCTCCCACGATCCGCCTTCTCTACCGACCGTAAGCTCATCTGCCGCTTTTCGGGCCTTCAGCTGACATGTTGCAGTGGTCACTATGACATCCTTTACAAAGCAGAGGATTTGCCACAGCCAATAGTCGCTCCGCCCATGAGTAACCAAGTGGCGGTGAATCTCGCGCCCCATCTCTCCGAAGACTCTGTGTACATGAACAGAGGATTTTCCGACGTGCTAGCGTACATTCCGGGCATGGGTCCTACATCACTGGCACCGCCACTCGAGCAACCAAGCTACATGTCTGACCCATATGGGTTCCCTCAAAGTGCGGCTCCCCCGGTTCAGCCGCAACCCCAGCCCATGTACGCGCCGCTGCCGGTATCACACGCAAACCACGACTACGTCGCACCGAGTCTGCCCATGGACAACCGCGTGGGTCTACCCATCAACACTTCCGGACCCATGACGCGCGATGAACCATTTCGACTGCGTCCTTCGGTGTACGAGTTGGCGCAGGACTTTGCGCCGGCGCCCTCGCACGCGGCGACCCTCCAGACGCCGATATTCAAAAAGTGAGTATTGTCATCATCACACCCCGCAGTGCGCTAACATGGTCAGCTCCTGCTACAACACTGCTCACTTTCTCAATCCCGAATTTCAACCAGAGGAGTGGACGCCGGATGGCGCCGACTACGGCGGCCATCCACGCTCGCGTCACAAATCGACGTCGCAATAGCCCGAGACAGATGTCACCAGCTCGAATCGCCATTACTAACGACTCATGATCCAAATGAATCTCGTTACCTCATCATCCTCGACCTATCATAGTTGCGTCTGTCTGATGCCAGCTGGTTGACGAGCGGCAAGCGTGTTCAGCTAGCTAGTAGGTATTCAGACAGATGGTCCGAAACAAAAGGTCCTTTTTTTCATCATCTTACTGAGGACGACAACGCCTCATCTTATTGTCTTAGCATCATGCCCCGTCACGAACGAAACCTCTCCTCTACTCTCTGCCACGCGTTGTTCACGTAAGAAAGACCATTTGCCTCAGGGTGCCCCATTAACTTGCAAGCAAAAAACTACCGGGCGTATTTTTACTTTTTTCCATCATCACAAGTCATGCCGCGCAAATTTTTTCCCTTTCCATTTGGATGAATGGACACAGGATGCACAGGTCGCGGGTTTTCTCGGCTCTTATCATGTAATGTTGCCCAGCCCACGGAGCGCGGCAAGTTGCGGATGCAAACTTCATGACTATTTCTTCTTTTCTCCATCAACTGTTGTATGAATCAGCATCATCACATGAGATCATTTTTTTTTCTTATCACCTTTATTTATCGTAGCAGCGTTGAAGCGCTCTAGTCCTTTTTCCTTCTTTGGCTTCATGATGGACGGACGAACGGATGAACGGACGTGTGTGTCGCGGAAAGGGGGCCAGGGAGGGGTCGAGAGAGGGGTGGCAAGCAAGGAGGACATCCGTGTCGAGCAGCAACGCAAATGCCGCCGTCGCGTCTCTCTTTCCGCTTCGCGGCCTTGGCGCAGCTGAGATATGCATATGCATGCTTTCGCGCTCTTTCGCGTCACCGAGAGGAATGGAGCGAGCTGTCTACGTAGCTGCGCTGCCGGAAGATGGGATTGTGGAAGAAGGCAAGGGAAGAAAGACTAGAGGAGAAGGTGGAGTACTAACAGGAAAGGAGGGGAGAAAAGAAAGGCAAACAAACGTAACGGCAAGGCATGGAAAGATGGAGTATCCGGAGCTACACTACACCTGCTATATGAGTACCTTGACTACTTACTATTTAGTTACTACTTGGTTACTGCTGGCTATGAGTACTACAACACCTACCTACCTACCTACCTACAAATACTAGTACCTAACTACCTATTACGAAGAAGCTTCTGTTGTGTTTAACTACTTTTGCTGCTTTGTATTTGTGTGCGCAGGGGATTTGGTACGCCATGTGTTGAGCTACTAACTACCCTCTGGTTAGAAGAGTTTGTGGCTCTGTGGAAAATCTTGGAGAGGAATTGAAACTGGCTGGTTTTGATTGTTTTTTGGTTTGTGGAGTGAGTAGAGTTTAGGAGTAGTGATGATGTATATACGTATCGTTGTACACACGCGGGGGAAGGGGCGGGGACTGACTGACTAGCCTGGGTATATACATGTATATCCACTACGGTGCTTCTTCTTCTTCTTCTTCTTCTTTTTTTTTTTTTTTTTTCATCTACACATGTACATTTCTTTGATGCCAATCATTCATGGAAATAGGAAAAGTTAACCCCCGCCCCACCACCTACCTCATCTTTCCACAATCCATATCACCACGGCGGCACAAAAGCACTCCTCCTCCCTCCTGGGTTGGTTGGGTTTGTATGTACATATGTAGGCGTGTGGTACTCCATCCACACTCCACACTCCCTTGTCCTCCGGGCACCCTTTCCACTCCATCATCACGTTACCTACCTAGCTACCTCGATGCATATGCGCATCAACAACAAACCTCTGGGAAAAAGTCGACTCCCAGCATAGAGACACAGACACAGACACCCCACCGCCCATCGCATCCGCGCATTTGATCGAGATCGAGAGGCGGCCGTGTTGGCCTGATGCGTTCGTTGGCGCATTGTCGTCTGCGCATTCATTGGATGAAGTGGAGAGTATGTATGTACCTATGTAGGCAGACGGGACGGGACGGGACGGCCCCAAATGACTGACAGGCAAGTGATTCCACTTGTGCACGCACGCTCCACGCACCCGTATCGTATGGGACTCACGCAGTACGGGCGGACGCGTGCGGAGCTCGGACAAGACGGGACAGCAGGAAAGATGCGTGCGGCGACGTGCGGGAGCCGCAGTACTGGCAGAAGCAGAAACGGGCCGTTGGGGGGGAGGAAGGATAGAATGGCGAGGGCGGGGCGGAGCGGGCAGCTTTGATAGAGTGCAGGATGGGACGGAGGTGTTTGATTTCGGATGGGCGATGGGGCGGCGGCGAAGCTGGGGGGATTGGGGAGGGATGGGAGGGCAGATTGAGGAAGAGCTGATGGGGTGGAGGAGGCGGCAGAGAGGTTGGGGCTTTGTACTCGGAGATGGAGGATCTGGAGATGCTGTCTGGCGGAGCTGAGATTGGATGGTCTGGGTCTCTGTCCTGCCCGTGTTTGAGTGCGTCAACGATCATCTAATTGGCGGACTGGCTCGATTTTGGGACATTCTCGTATGCGTTCGATGGGCGTACGGTGTGTTTGCACAAAGCAGAATTGCGAGGCTCGTCCAACTTCATGTTCTACATGTACATCAATTATTTTTGCCCGCTACCTACGCCGCTCCTGCAGACGCTGTTCATTCTGCCGGTCCCGCAGGTATCGTTTGGCCGCCATCGAAGCGCGCCATGAGTCGAGAGTTGAGAGTCAAATGCTGAGATTGTTGGTGGAAAATCACAAAGGCTTGATGCGAAGAAGACTGTGGAGAAGGGAGAGGACATTTCCATTTCTACCAGTATCCGGCTCTTAGTAGCGGCCGGCGGCCTGCTGGCAGGCTTTCTGTGAAGGCGTCAGTAAAGAGGTCCTTTCTCATCATCCTTCCCCTCCCCGAACTGGTCTTCGGGGTCGGGCTCAGACGTACCAGTTGCTCCAGATACCAGCCGCAGATGGTCAGCGAGCCCTCGTTCTGGTCCATGCACTGCTTGAAGCTGTTGATGTCGTTCTCGCACACCTTGGGCGCTTGGTACTCGGACAAGGCGGCGGCGGACTGCTGGGGAGCGGCTTCAGCGGGCGCGGACGAGCCGCCGCCAAAGAAGCCGCCGATGGCGTGGCCGATGCTCGAGCCGACGGCGACACCGCTGTGTTTGTGTCAGCTTCTTGGTCTCCTGGCGTGGTGTTGATGCTGTGGGGTGTCCTGCGCCGTGTATCCCTCCTCTTCCTTCTTTCAAGTGTAGTGTTGGGCGAGCTGGCGCTCCATCGGGGACTACTCACGCAGCAGTCGAGGCCATCTGGCCGAAAAGACCGGGACCCTGGGAGCCAGCGGCCTGCTGAGGAGGAGGATGCGGCTGCTGGGCAGTAGGAGGAGCAGCGGTGGTCGACGCAGGGCGGTGCTGCTGGGGCGCAGGCGCGGGCGCGCTGGGACGAGCAGGAGCCGGGGCGGGAGCCGAACGGCGAGGAGCTGCTCCACCGCGTTGACGAGGCATTGTTGGTGATGAAGAGAGTTGGGTTGATGGATGCGGGTTTGTTTTGAAGATGGATTGGCGAGCGACGGGCGTTGGTGGTTGTTGGAGTGGCGGAGAAATGGAGTCAAATTATTTGGAGCAGAGGGTAGCTCGGCGCGGCGGGAGAGCACGGGCCTGAGGAGACGGTTGAGATCCGACCAGCTGGAGGGAACTGCAAACAAAACGCCGAATCACACTGTGCCGATTTGCACGCTGTCTTTGGTGCTCCGTTTTCGAACTACCTGGTACTCTTGCTCCAGCATCAACTCGATGCAAGTTTTTGACAACTTCTTGTCTTCCTTTGCATCTCTTCTGGTGCAGCCCAAGTTTATGATATTCCAGCATCTTCTCCACCTCTCGTCAGCTGCAGTTATTGACCGAGTCTGGCCGAGGCAATACAACAGTCTGCATGCGCCGCAACTTCAATTCGAAGCATCAAGCCGATTTGAATAAAAGAAACATGTACGGACCAATGATGCCAGAGGTGAATTTAAGTATTGGGCGGTGAGCATTTCGACTCGGTCCGTCTGCTGGCCCTATCAACATTCTATGCAGATTGATGGAGCCTCTTGTGGGCACCTTCAGGAACACCCGAACCTTGACAAAACAACCCATCTCCACGGGGTATACAACTCCAAAGCACCTCCATCCCAAGAAATCTGAACTCCATCGCCACCCGAAGGACTCACAGGTGAGCCTTTGCCAGCTGACTGTCGCCACGATCCTTGTGAGGCTGGCAGCAAAAGCGACCACGGATGCTCTCTTCCGTTCCGTGCAGAGGTCTTGGATACTTGCGCGCTTTCCCTCCATGTGCCTCAAAGTCTCAGAAGCTCCCTACCCAGCCATTTGAGTGGGAATTTCTCAAGGCTTTCTTGTTCTTCGGCGCGTGCCATTTACTGCTTAGCCTCCATCTACCCTGGTCCGCTGTTCTCATCTTTGCTGCCTATTCCGATGTAGGCAACTTGTTCCTAACGAGTATCTGCAGTTTTCAGACGAACAGACTGAAAACTAGATCATAAAACTTTGCAATGAAAGCATGAAGCCCAGTTCTTCAGGAGGAGTGTCAGCAATGTTCAGACCCACAGATTTCACAAACTTACAAAATCATCATCGCCAAGATGATGTTCATTTCCAACGTCCACCAAAAGAACTCCCGTTGGAGACTGGATATACCACCCCTTACTGCATCGGCCTTGGAGAGGACAAAGCGCTCCAGGAATATCGTGAGGATGACAAGTACCCCATAAAAGATTGCTGGAACTTTGGCATCGTTTTTTCCAAAGTGGCCGGCGAGGATCCAACAGCTACCGGCAAAGAAGAACATGAGCCAAGAACGGATCTTAGACAGTGTCTGCATCCGCTTTACTTCCTTCTCCGAGACACCTGCTTCTCGGATTGCCTGCAGAGTAAGGTCGTCAATGTTTATGGACCTTTTGAAGAGCGATGACGACGAGCCTTCTTCCAATTGACCAAGGTTGGCGTCGACATGCTTGGGGACTGCGGGCTCCTGGGCTCGTGTTTGCGGCGGGATTTTGGACTTTTCGTCCGGCGACTTTTCTGCAAATGCGCCCGAGGAGTTGTAATCCTCTATTAGACGCAGAGCATCGGCTTCTGTGAAGATGTTTTGCAGCTTGGCGAAAGTTTGAGGGATGATGTCGTTGGAATTCGACTTTTTGCTTGATTGGGAGGCTCCGTTAGTCATGTTGACGATTGTAGAAGGTGTATGAATTGATTAGTATGTAAACCTGGGACTTGGTCCTTTATACAGAGCCATGATGGCAAGGTCTGGAATAAAGTCCCAACATTTGGCTCTAGGGGCAGCTTTTTGACTCAATTGGGAGACCAGTGAATGGCCGAACCAGGGCGTAGCAGTACAGGTTGAATTTCAAAGCGACACCCTTTCTTGGCACTGAGAGAATAGAAATGTTGTAGAGTTGCACCTTGGAGTCCTGGACCAAAGGGGCATAGCGGCATCGCTTAGCGAGCGAGGCGGACTCGCACGGGCCGCCTCGCACTCGCTGGTTTCAATTTGCCCACTCGCGCTGGCACACAACCTTTCTCTCCTCCGGAACCCCATCGACAATCACCAGCACCCGCTGTTTCCATTTCCCGCAAACCATCATCCGACAACTCAAGGAAACAGCTTCTCCAGTGATACTGACAATCCGTCAAGATGGTGAGCCTGCCCGCCTTCTTCCCGCTGCTGCCCGACCGAGAGAAGCACACACGACGAGGTGGCGACACGACCCGATGAAGCACACGACATGGACACGACCAACGCGACCGACGCCAACGACGACATGGCCCTGCTTCACACCGGGACGATTGCGCTCGATCGACGCCGAAGGAATGCCAAATTTGGACCATGACGACGGACGCTGACGCATGTCGCTCTGCAGGTTCTCGCCGTTGACCTCCTCAACCCTACTCCCGCCGCCGAGGCGAAGAAGCACAAGCTCAAGGTTGGCCTCTTTCTAACCCCTCTGTCGACGAGCCACGGCTGACAGAGTCGCAGCAACTCGTCCCGGGCCCCCGCTCCTTCTTCATGGACGTCAAGTGCCCCGGCTGCTTCACCATCACCACCGTCTTCTCGCACGCCCAGACCGTCGTCGTTTGCCAGGGCTGCTCGCAAGTCCTCTGCCAGCCTACCGGTGGCAAGGCCCGTCTCACCGAGGGCTGCTCTTTCAGGAGGAAGTAAACGCATCGCGTCGTCGGGAAGAGCAAAGGATGGGCTGCCAAAATCGGGGAATGGTGGTGACATGGCACGCTGCGACACCAGCAGTGCTTGGGACACGAATTCATGGCTTTTCCAAAATGGCGTGGTAGAGACATGACACGGATCAATCACCTACTTGCAGGATAGAAGAGGGAATCCATCCTGGTTGTCAACGAAATGCGGCATCATAAATTTCAAGCCAAGCCCAAAGCGCGCATCCGCCGATCGAACAAACCAAAGCCAACCTTTTTTCCAAAAATCAGGAGTTCCGGATATCTTAGCGACTACATGAAGCTCGTTTTTCCAGATTCTGTGGTGGTGTCGGCCGGCACGCCGTTTGTTTCTTGCTGTTTTGCTTTCCTGTCTGCTTTCTTGTACACGCATGCTGGAGGGGAGATGAAAAACACATGCGCATGAGCCGCGCGGATTCGCCTGGGCGCGATTTTTTCCGGCGGCGAGGACCCGTTTCTCGTGGCATCGAGGATACCTGCAACATGCTCGCAGTCCTTCTGTAACTGTTGTTGAAATCGAGGCTTGGGTTGGTATGATTTGTGTCAATGAGCGTGACCTCGAATGCTCACCCAATCATGATTCCCCACGCGCAATGATTCGAGCAGGAAAAAAATCTCCACTCGTTCATCCAACCATTGGCCTTGTGTCGACGGTGGTCTAGACTTTTGGATGAAGGGGGCCGCCGGCAACCAAATATTTTTCTGAATTGCCCCCTTCGACCCCACGCACGTGGACTGCCCGTCTCCGCTTCAAGTCGCTGGCCGGCGGCGCCCTCCGCACCGCACCCCATGCCTCATGCAGCAAAACTCGACCTGACGCACCCACCGCTGCCGTCGGCGTCGGCGCCCAGCCCGGAAGCTGTTAGATATGAAAAATTTCTGTTGCCTCGAATATAACAGCTAGGTCTCGTTGACGTCTTTGGTGGTTTTTGGTACAGCCATATTGCTCGCCGCCATCCCCGCATCTAGGATTGAAAGAAGGGTCCAGCCAGCAGCTTAAGTACCTCCACAGCTGTGCGTCTCCACACGTCAACCACACGCGACCTGCATACGGACTTGCCATTCTTTCTCCTCGTACCCCGCGCTGCGTCCTGGAAAACCAACACCATCAACACTCTGCAGCTCACAGAATCCTCTAGCCAATCCACCACAATGTCCTCCTCCATCCCTTCCCCCACCGACACGGCCGCATGGGACTCGCTCAGCAGCACCATCCTCGCCTCGCTGACGGCCGCCGGCGCTCTCGACCCCCCGGCCGAGTCGCTCGGCCAGGACGTCAAGTTGAGTGCCAGGGAAATGGCGCAGCTGATTGACCACACGCTGCTGAAGACGGACGCCACCAAGGAGCAGGTGCAGGTGCTGTGTGAAGAGGCGAGGGCGGAGGAGTTTAAGGTGTGTATGCATTGTGGGAGTTGAAGAGCAAGAGCAAGGAATCATTGTTGGGACTGCAGTGGCGTCGAGGATTGCGATTGGCTGAATGACTGACTGACTGACTGTGGATGTTGCCAGACGGTCTGCGTGCGGCTGGGCTTCGTCGAGCAAGCCGTCGCGGCGCTCAAGGGCTCGGGCGTCGGTGTTGCGTGCGTCGTTGGCTTCCACGAGGGCACGTACAGCACCGAGGAGAAGGTTGCGTGAGTAGCTCCCCTTTTCGTTCAATCTCGCTATCCAATCTACACCCAAGCTCGCCAATCGCCCAGTAATCACGAACTGACGCTCTCCCAGTGAAGCCAAAGCGGCCGTCACTGCTGGTGCCAGCGAGCTCGACATCGTCCTCAACTGGCCGCTGTTGCTGGCCTCTCCGCCCTCCTACAACGCCATCCTAGCCGACCTGCGCGCGCTGCGCGCCGCCGCCCCCTTGCCCACGGCCCTCAAGCTCATCTTCGAGACGTCGCAGCTGAGCGCGCAGCAAATCGTGGCCGCGACGGCTCTCGCCGCCGCCGCGCGCTTCGACTGCGTCAAGACGAGCACGGGGTTCTGCGGGCGCGGCGCCAGCGTGCAGGACGTGCGGTTGATGAAGGGGACGCTGGGGGCGCTGCAGGCGATGGGCGGAGAGTGGGAGGGTGCGGGGGACATGTTTGTCAAGGCGAGTGGAGGCGTCAGGAGTGTGCCTGAGTTGCGCCGTGTTGTTGCGGTGGGTGCGGGTCGGATTGGCACGAGTTCGGGGGTCAAGATTGTCAAGGAGGCGAGAGGTGAGGGGGTCGAGGGCCCGGCGCAGGGGTATTAGAGAGGGATGCTGGTTGATTGAGGGCGAGAATCTCGAGTCTGCTGCTCCGTTTGGTTGTATGTGAAAGACGTGCGTTTGGGCCTGGAGGTCAGATGTTGCTCTTTTCCCCTTTTCCACACAACCTGTCGTGCAGGAGTGGTAAGCCGCTGTTGACCTGTCGGACCATTTCGCTCTACGTCTCTGTTCTCGGGATACTTTCAATTCTCTCCCTCTGCTGTCCATCCTTTGGCTCTTAACTCTCCAAATTGTGGTGCTGCCGGTCCATACGGTCTGCAGCTCATCAGTATCACGATCTCTCCCTGTCGTCCCTCGTTACCACCTCCTGGACCACTCGTTCGTTCGGCCCCTGGATGCGCGTGAGCAAGGAAGCCTCAATGTTCAGCAGCCTTGGTCCCGAAGCGCGAATCGCCGCCTGCAATGACGTGTCGAATCACAGACATACGAAGAGCATTCACGCACCATGTACATGCTCAAAGACGGAAAAGAGCGCGGAAACCGTGGTCAAGGGGTAGTAACAAGAAGCGTCCGACGTCCAGGAGCTCAGTCAAATCATTCAGCCAGGCTGTTGCCCACCTCATGCACAGACACAGCCAATTCCAGGACTCAGGTCAAGGGATGCTTCTCAGTGTTGAATAGTTGCGCTCACAACGTCGTATAGCCAACTAAGGTAAACTGTTTGCCAAAGCACAAAGCACAAGACCGCCTGCTCCACCCTTTCGTCCGTCTCTCCGTCTCTTCAACACTTCGCCCTCCCTCCCACTCCTACCGCCCACAAAGGAAAAAAAGCCAAATCGTCAATCATAACACCCGGATCTCCCACCACGCCCTCGAAAAAAATCTCAACGCAGCAGTCGCCGCGTAGATCTTTCGAGACGTTTAAACGCCGCCGCAAGTCAGCGTGCCCAGCCCCTTGTTCTCGGCGCAGACGTAGCCGTCGCAGCAGTTGTTGACGTCGTCGATGCACTCGACTGTTTTCATCAAACATCAGCATTAGCAAAAGAAAGAAGAACAAGAAGCTAGGAGAGGGTAAACAGGGGAAAGGGGTACACATACCACCCTTGGCCAAGCAGCGCTTCTGGAGGAGAGCCTCAGGCACGGGAGCGGGAGCGGGCACGGCGGCGGCGGCGGCCATGGTGGCGGCGACGATGGTGGCGAGGAAGGCCGTGAGCTTCATGTTGGAGGGTTGGGTGTTGTGGTTTTGGTTTTGGTTTTTGGTTGAGGTGAGTGGAAGTGTTGAGTTGGAGGATTGGAGTTGTGGTTGCTGATGGTGGTGGTGATGAGATGCTTCTCCTCGAAGACGGTGCTGGCCTTCTTGTACACTTCTCGAGTTCTCTTTTTGCTCTTTCTCCACACTCTCTCTCCCGATTCATTCATCCGTCTGTTCCCATCATCCCATTAGGACTCAACTCAGCCACCCCTCACGTCGACCATCCACAGTCGACCGCAGCAGCAGCAAAAGCTTCGGTCTCCGCAGCTCCTCCTTCCCACCTCGACCCCATCCCCACATTCATTCCTCCCGAGCGTCAATCGTTACGCTTCAGAGTCGCAGCCCTCGAGGTTCACGGTCCCTCTCTAGCCCCGGCCCCCAATTGCTCCGCGGCGGCTGCTCGTCAGGCGGTAGAAGCGTCGACGATCATGGACGCTACCACGTTGCATGGCGAGGCTTGACTGTCTTTGGTTGGGAATGGGGCCAACAGGGCATCCTGGATGGTGGATGGATGCGGATGAGGAGGTTGTGAGGGGAAAGTCGTAAGACGGACTTCTGGATTTTGCCTTGTCTGATTTGGGTATTGGAGGAGCGATGGGGGCTGCTGGGGGATTTCTGCTGTTTCTCCGAGTTTGGCGATGCTGATTCTGCGCTGGAGGAGGATTGTCGGAGAGCGAGGATGAGGTGAGCGGGTGCAAGTGTCTGAGGAGTCGATTCACTGTAGCCTCATTGATCAGAAACTCGAAAATGCCCACGAGCTCTCAAGGAGCAGTGAGAAGTCCTTCAAAGTATCACAAGAACACTTCAACTCCAAGTCCCTCCCAAAGACAGCAGAGACAAAAGAAGCACCCTCTCCAAATCCACGTACATACATACACACGCCCAAAACGGCAAAAGATCGCCAGTATCAGAAGGTTTGGGTTGGAGCCAGGCACCTACCTCCTCGCGGCCCCCAACGCAACGGCCGGCAACGCCTGCAGATCCCGCGAAGCAACGGACGGACCCACGGCTGCGCCCCGGGGCTGGGCGAGAAGCTTGTCCTGGTGCTTGGTGGTGCTTGGTCTGGCTTACTTTTTCGGCCCCAAGCCCCCAAGAGCTGTGGAGTCTTGAAAAGGTAGGTTTCAAGGGCGATCGGGTAGGATTGCGTGTGCGAGGGGAGTTGGAGAGGATGGTGGGAGGGGGTGTGGTTGGTTGTGCTGGTGTTGGCGAGTCGGCATGCGGTATGTTGGAGGATTTGACGCTGGATTTGGACAAGAATTAGAATTGGGATTGAGATCTTGCCCTGTTGTGTGAAGCCAACGACCATTCTAGGTTTGGGATGCGCACATAATCGGCCGGGGCAGCGGCGAGACCGGATGCTCCTCCGCCTCGAGTGTTTAGGCGCAGTGAGCAGGGAGACCCACGGGTGTCCTGATTTCTGACACTGGCTGCAGGGTCTAGCTGGATAGAGCGGTTGTAAGGCGGATATTTTAATCTTTCTGTTTAACCGCAGGCAGCAAGGTGGAGATTCTGCAGTTGGAGTTATGGACTGTTATGCCAAAGGTTGGATGCGGTTTTGGTGGCCGTGGAGTTTGGGGCGAAGAGATGTTGGGTTCGGAGTCGATGATCTTCATCGAGTAATGAGGTCTGACAGCAGCATGAACGATTAATGGCGTGTCCCTGCGAAAGTGATTCCTGGTTTGGTGCGAATGTAGAAGAAGGAACATGAGGTCGCAAGGGAAGGCCGTAAGGGAAAAAAAGGAGCTGTGTTCGATAAGTCCTCGGAATCAGACCAAGCAAATCCATGCGTCAATACTTCGCTGCTGTGGTTTCCATCACTATCTTCTCTTGCCGTCTTGCCTTCATTTACGAATGACTGATGACTCTAGCCCGGCAGATCTCGAAAGGCCACTGTTCATTGTGAGACTGATCCGACAAAGGGAAAGTGAATAATTCCATCGTGGCAAGTTTTTCGGTTGGCAATAGCGATGATCCGTGGAAATTCGAGCCAGACAAGCGTAACGGTCTCAATAAATACTCCTTAACCACGACAAGTCTGGAACTCCGACCAAGCACATGTCACGGCGGAGAGTAATCAGCTGTCAGACTCACTTGATCGCTGACATCCTCTCGAGGTCGCACTGCTCCCGGTCGTGGGGTTTGAAAGTCACCAGTCCATAGCTTTGGTGCCTAACCTGGCTGTTGTCGGCTCAATTCTTCCGTATCAGTCATGTGGGACAGAGGTGTTCGGGTATAAAAGCGCGGCGCATCCTCTTCAAGTCCCTGAATTTGTCGAAGAATACAGGGTGTTCGGTTCGTTAACAGCATTGGTGTATCAATACGCAAAGAGCGTGTTACTGTTTTTTGCTCTGCCTCGGTGGCAGTCTTCTTGTCTTTCTCTGCGGTGATGGGGCCGGAGGTTGCAACGCCGCGAACATGTCGAGTCGAGACGTAGTGGTGCTCTCCAGCATTTGCAAGCGATGACAACATCCGCAACGACAGATTGAAGCCTGAGACGAAAAGAAAAAAAGAAAAATACTTGACCGCAGAAAATTCAAGAGATGATGACACAGCTGAAAGTCGCTGTGCTTCTCGAAATCGCCAAGTGGAGAGTACCTTGATCGACTTATTAGCAGTTTTACAGACAAAATCTCGATGCAAATTCTGCCCTGGTCAATGAGCTCAGAATCTTCATTTTCAAAAATTGTGTAGAACGGTGTAAGGTTTGGGAAGGCAGTCGATGATGTTTTTGTCCTTGACATGCGCCGATGATTAGCCGACCATGAGCTCCGCGGACTCCGCCGGTGGTGAAGCTTCTTTGTAATAATCATCCCACAACGACAACAATGGCTTCCTCTTCGCTCTGGAGTAGAGCGACTCGGCTCTGCCAACTGCAATCGAACGTCAGCAAATGCGCCGCAACTGGGTCTACGTCCAGCTTCGCAACGCGCGCGAGCGCTTCTACACGGCGATTCTCGAATCGGGCAGCTTTCTCGATCGCAAACTCGAGGGCACTAGGAAGATGTGACGTCGCAGCGACAACTCCAGCATGTGCTCGGAGTTTTTCATCCTCTCCGCGCGCACAATACAAGACGGTGCAGGAAGCAAAGTCACGGTATAGAGCCGGGGTCAGTCGGGGCAAGCTCATCCTTCTGCGCGCAGGTAGATTTGCTCGAGAATCCCACTGACATTATGATTAGCCATTCACATTAACATCCGCAGTCCTCTTCTTCTCCGTGGGCGCGGGCCTCGTCGTCTACTTCCGCTACGAAAAGGAATGTATGGAACGCCAGCGCATTGCCGAACAAACAAAGGGTGTGGGCAGACCAAAGGTTGGAGGGCCTTTTGAGCTTGTTGATCAGAATGGCAAGAAGTTTACGAGCGAGGACATGAAGGGAAAATATGCATTGGTGGGTTTGCGCGCGGAAAAGGAGCATGGGAGTCTCCTGAGCTGACGACTTGCTCGAAGGTGTACTTTGGCTTCAGCCACTGTCCCGACATTTGCCCCGAGGAATTGGACAAGATGGCCGAGATGATTGACCAGGTCAAGAAAACGTCGGGCAACACGCTGCGCCCCGTTTTCATCACCTGCGATCCTGCCCGCGACACTCCCGCCGTCTTGAAGACCTACCTGCAAGAGTTCCACCCAGACATTATCGGTCTGACTGGCGCATACGAAGACATTAAGGACATTTGCAAGAAGTACAGGGTCTACTTTTCCACGCCGGCAGACGTCAAGCCTGGTCAGGACTACTTGGTCGACCACAGCATATATTTTTATCTGATGGGTAAGTGGTTCGCTACACGATAAATCAATGAACTCGGCTGACCTTTTTCCAGATCCTGAAGGCGACTTTGTGGAAGCTCTAGGAAGAAATGAACCAGCCTCGCGAGCAGCCAAGATTATCTCGGACCACATTGGCGATTGGCGTGGCAGACTGGACAAGGAGTAGAGCTGCAAGACTATCAGGTGGCACCACTGCGGCGGAAGGATTCCTCGCGGAGGTGGATTTTGGGAAGGCCATGGTGCGTCGCTGTAAACTTTCACGAGCTGATGGAGCTCTCGTAGATAAGACCCAATCCACAAGCAATCGCGGATGGCAAAACACGTTCTAGTGGTGCCAGCATCTCAAGAAACGAGTCCGACAGCCTCAGGTAGCGCAGAAGCCAGTTACGAAGCTAGAGGTGGTGGCGGTAGTCCG
The DNA here is from genome assembly GCF_038381095.1 of Phyllosticta capitalensis. Classification (NCBI taxonomy): domain Eukaryota; kingdom Fungi; phylum Ascomycota; class Dothideomycetes; order Botryosphaeriales; family Phyllostictaceae; genus Phyllosticta; species Phyllosticta capitalensis. The sequence continues at coordinate 1,535,008 of NW_027117448.1, read as the reverse complement.
GATATATGTCCAGCCTCTGTAGTTGACAGCTTTCACACAGTGCGCCGCGCCGCATTTTTTGTAATGGATTCTCCTCTCTGGCGCACGAGTGCAGCCCTACAGCGAACGGTTTAAAGCCGCCAAGCATTCTAGAAGGACGTAAACGAGAGGCGTCGGGACTCAAGCGCAAGTCGGTCATGTCGGTGATTCGGGGGTCGCCTTTCGAGCGCGTAAGAGGCTGTATTTTGGCGCTCATGGCAAAATGTCTGGTCAGTGATTGATGCGATAAAGACAAGAGGAGGTCGGCAGTAACACGAGCATTCAGCGCCCACCGCCACGCGATTCGGGGTCCAAGAAAAAAACGATGCAACACTCGACCAATTACCCAAGTAGTCGGGGTTTTGTTCGCGGTGGCCATTGCAACCTTACTAAATCTGGCAGGTCGTCAACCGGAACCGAGCTCCCAAGATCTTGGACGCTCGAAAAGGAGCATTGTCCGCCGATAAGACAATTGTTGGATGATCGTCGGCCGCACCCGCCTTTGGTAATAGTTTATTATTTTTCTTTGCGCCTGTGATACCAACGCCGTATATTAAGTACAGCTGCTTGCCGCGGTCGAACTCGCCGGCCGCTCTCTGATCTGTAGCATCACGCTGCAAATACAATGGCGACAGCGGACAGCCTTAGCTCGACCGCCAGCGGTCAACAAGGCATGCAGGTGTAAGTGGCGTTTCAATTATTTGCTGTTCTCTCTCAACGATGCAGCGAAATGCGCCATCTTCAAGTGGACAATGTTGGAGTTTTTCTTTCTTGTTTGTTTCTCCCCTTTCGCCCCCTTCCTTCCCCCGCGCGTTCAAAGAACGACCACAAGGAGGTGTCGGTCTTCATACACACGTCTCGTTTACTCTCATTGTGTTCTCAAAATGGCGACAAACGAGAATTTGGACGCGTCCTCCCCCGAGACGAAACTTCAAGATCTCGCCATACTGACCCAGCATCACAGGGAGCCATCGAGCGAGAAGCACCCCTCGACTTACGAGAACTCGAGTCCGACCGACGCCAAGGCTGGTCATGCGATCTCAATAAACGAGGACGATGGGGAGCATTTTCATCCAGACCCGTTCACGCCCTTTAACGATCTACCTCCTGAACGGTCCAGAGTCATCACCATACGAGCTGTTGTTATTGGATGTATCGCAGGGGCGTTGGTAAACAGCAGCAACGTGCGAAATTGTCCTTTTCCTGATCTCTTCGTCTGGTCTGGCTTGGGTGGTCAACACTATAGCCCAAAATCCCCCCCCCAACCCCCAAATTTCAACCCACGTACCCACCACCCCCTATACCTTACTAACTATATCTATTAGGTCTACCTTGGATTAAAGACGGGGTGGACATTTTCGGCTAGAACGGCTTCCAATTCTTCTATTAAAAAGAATATAACTAACGAGGTATTTTCTTAGATCTTTTTGGAGCCATCATCGGTTTCGCGGTTATCAAATTCTTCAGCAAGACCTTTGCCGAGAACTTCCCGATCCTTGGCGGCGGCTTTGGACCAAAGGAGAATAACATTGTGCAGACGACTGCCACAGCTGCCGGCGGGTAAGTTGGGCTGTACTAGTCCTACGGCCTTTATGGTCATATCTTTGCCAAAACTCCACCCACATCGAACCTACGACCCCCAAACTACGCAGGAAGGTGCCCAAGGCTTACAGAACGATCAGTCTCTCGAACGTCTTCGTTTCCGCGTATCCTGCCATGTACCAGCTCGGCCTGATGAGCAGCGATCCTTCCAAGGACTTTTGGCGGATCGTCTCCCTTACAGTTGTGGGAGGATACTTCGGCTTCTTCTTTGGCACGCCTCTCAGAAAGTTCTTCGTTATCCATGTGGCGAGGGTATAAATTCACTGTTATCTATGAAAGATTGACAAGTACTGATTAGATTCTCAGGAGCTGTCCCTAGTCTTCCCCACGGCTACAGCAACAGCCATGACGATCCGCTCTATGCACCAGGCTGTCTCCGGAGAAGCGATGGCCAAATTGAAGACGAAGGCCCTCTCGATCTCGTTCTCGGCAGCGCTCGTCTTGAGAGTTGTTTCCTCGTACGCGACAGGCATCCTCTGGGGTACGTGAATTCAGTTCGCTCATCCCCAACCCTCTTTTTATACAACCCTATAGACTGTAGAAGCTAAAAGTTCCAAAGATTGGCACGTGTTCACTTGGATTTTCCAGTGGGGACACTACAAGAACCAGGCCATCAATGTGGAGAATTGGGGCTGGATGATTGAATGGACCCCCGCCTTCATCGGTACCGGCATGCTGGTCGGACTCAACGTCTCGCTATCGTTTTACGCCGGCAGCATCATCGCCTGGGGAATCATCGGACCAATTCTCGTGAACAAAGGCGTTGCATTCGGCGTGCCTGCTTCCGAGGACCCCAAATGGGATGGATATGTCAGTTTCGCGAGTTTGTCGCTCAGCGCTTCCAACAAGGACACTCCGAGTCCGAGATACTGGATGTTGTGGCCAGGGATTCTGTGCATGATTGCCGTATCTTTCACCGGTAAGTGTCTGGTAAAGGGGCTCAGGGGTCGTTGAGAAGAGCATTGTGCTAACGATTGAAACAGAACTCGCCCTTCAATGGCGTGTATTCGTTTTTGGATTCCGCGCCCTGTTCCGTGGCTGCTGCAAGGGAATCGCCGCAGCTGGCCAGGCGGCTGGCAAAAAAATGAACTGGGCAAAGGCTAGATCTCAGCAAGAACTTGTCGACATTGTCGAAGATCCAGCTGACCCGAGTGAAAGGGTTCCAGCTTGGCAATGGGGACCTGGGCTTCTTGCAACCATCATCTGCATATGTGCAGTGATGGGCTCGGAATTTGACATGCCTGTTGGAATGTCTCTGCTCTCTGTCGTTTTGGCTTTTCTTTTCTCCTTTTTGGCCATCCAGTGTACTGGAGTTACAGGTAAGCACGTGTCGCTCAGCGGAAATTGGCATTTGACTAATTTTTCCCTTCTCCGAAAGACACGACACCTCTTACGGCTGCTTCCAAAGCCTCTCAAATTGTCCTTGGTGGTGCGACGAAGGGCGAGCACTGGGGAGTTGCCCATGCCCAAAAACTCAACTTGCTGGGCGGCGCGATCGCAAACATGGGCGCGGTACGATTCCATCATTCTCCGACCGGAATAAGCGCTGACAACGACACAGAATCAAAGTACGGATCTCACAGCCGATTTCCGTGTGGGTTTTCTTCTCAGGACACCTCCAAACCAGCAATGGTTCGCTCAAGGTGATTCCGTCCGCACAACGACGACGATTGAACAATAGCTTACATATCGTGAAGGGATCGGCACCATTGTCGCCGTCTTTCTGGCTCCGGGTATATTCGTGCTCTTCGCCACAGCCTACCCCTGCATCCTCAATTCAGAAGCGGAAAGTTGCTCCTTTGCTGCCCCATCGGTCTCGGCATGGCGTGCCGTTGCGATTGCTGTGACGGTAAGAATGACGCCCGTCCATTAGCATGGGCCTGTTGATGCTGACCATGTAATGCAAAAGGATCCGACATTCCCAATCCCACCCTCATCAGGATACTTCGCCATCGCATTTGCCATCTTCGGTTCCGCCATGGTACTTGTTAGGCATTTTTGCTTGGTAGGCAAATGGGAGTGGGTGAGAGCGTAAGTCTCCCTTGACTTTGATCCTTTCTTACTGCTGTTTCGACCACACAAGCAAACGGAGTGACCCGAGCGATTACTCCCCCGATCTTTGTACATTTGCTGACATGCTGACTTTTCAAGCTATTGGCCGAATACCATGTGCTTGTCTTTAGCATTTGTTTTGAACCAGAGTAAGTACTTTCAAATCTTTCTCATTGAATTCGGAGCTGATTCAATGCTTTTTTAGCGGTCTACGGTCTTGCCATGGTCATTGGATCCCTCGCGGCGTACTTTTGGGAAAAGCGCAACGCCAAATCCTTTGACATTTACGGCTACGCAGTTGCAGCAGGTCTGATTGCCGGCGAGGGCATAGGTGGAGTCATCAATGCCATTTTGCAAATCGCGGGGGTCAGTGGTGATGTTTATGGAAGTATGGTGGGCTGTCCAGGGGATTCTTGTTGAGTTTTGGCGGCGATTGGTAAGCGCGGCAGTCATGAGACAACGCTACAAATACAATCGTTCATCACGCGCGTTCGAATATGTCGGCGGAATATCCATTGGATCTCCTGGGGGTTCTTGTTGAACTTCTTGATGGAGGCAGCATCCTCCGCCGCGAGCAGTAGAGCCCTAGCACCATTCCTCTTTAGGCATAGTCTTGCGCGCAGCACGCTGCACGCTCAACACCGCTCTGCTGCGTGCTCTGTTAGTTAGACAATACATCACACTTTCTGCCACTCACGATTGCCTGCAACCAGTGCTGGTTTATCTCACCTCTGTAGCAGTGTGGTCGACCACGCAACCAACTGCGGGTTCTGTTGTCTGCCTGTCATCTCTCCCGGTCGTCTGTCTGCTGTCTGCTTCTTATTCTTCTTCAGTCTGATCATAAGCATCTAGCACCGTCCTTTCTGGCCTCTGCTTATGTCTCTGCTTCTCTCTCTGCTGCTGGTCTTGGTCTGCCCCTCATCCAGCCAACTCGATCTATCTCCGCTCGTTCTCGCAATTCAATTGCGCAACACAAACAGATAACGTAACGCAACCACTCAGGCTGTCTTCCCAACGACATCAATACGTCCGGAAGTGAAGCTTTGTTGCTTTCGTGACCTCCGTCATACTGACTACTATTTTGGGAAATGAAGTACAGGTTTCGGCGGAGTCTCAGGAGATATTCGAACAAGTCCTCCTTACAGATGACGACTCTGCCATCTTTGTCGTGCGCTCTTATCCAGAAAGTCAGAATAATTTTTGCTTTGCAAAGGCAGGTGAACCAGAGATCATCCATTACTTGAGCGGTAGCACTTGCTGAAAGGGGTAATTGTGAGTAGGCCTTGGAGTGATGCAATCAGGGCAATCCAGCACAGTAAGGACCTTTTTGGAGAAAAGGAGCCAGTTGAGTCGCCTTGCTGACCACTTTGCAGTGTTCCATTTCTTTCCAGACCGTAACAGACATGATTTTGCTGCGAAAACGAGTGCTACGAAAACGACGACATCCATCAAGAAGTTCGTCGACTCTCTTTGACGTCCAGGAAATTCTTGATACTTTTGTAGTTTCTGAGAGGTCCGCTTTTTAGCACGTTGACAGAGATTGATGTGCCAACGACGACTCCGTATAAAAATGGTCGACATCCCAAAACAGTTGCTTCTGCAGTGTGGTATATATCTTTCAGGGAATATTGAAAAATTTAACTTTAGATCCCCACGTTGAGAACCTCGTAAAAATGATGTAGCCTTAGAAGATGCTCTGCGACATTATTGGATAGCCAAATTTTACGTTCAACTTTTTAGTGCTTGATTAGGGGACTGTTGACATTTTGGAAGACCTGATGTAGCTATAAATGCAAATAATGACTCCCTATAAAGATCGCAGGGATCTCAAGAGATGTTCCCAGACATTCTTTTGATGTCCAGGGTATTCTTGGAGAAAACTTGTACTGCGTTATGAACGGACTTCCGGCACTTTGACAACGAGACAATGCTGCGAATACGAGTGGCTGGCTTCGTAAAAAGGGGATGGAGAGCGGCCAATGAGAAAAAGATTTTTATTTGAATGGATTCAACCGTGGTTGCGATGACGACTAGCGCCCGTTTGGAGGTGCAATTAAGCTCGGATCCATGAACGATGCCAATTCGGGCAAGTCTGCTGGGATGGCGGGAGAATAGGCAACGTTAGTGGGAGGGTGTCACGTAGATTGACGAAGCAGATAGAGTGTCGGCATTCGAGTCTATCGTTCGGCAGAGGCAGATGCAGCGAGCACGAGGCGGTTGGTGGGTGCAACGGGCGATTGCGAGTCGAGTCGAGTGCGAGCATCGGGTGCGCTTCAGCTTCACCTCATCGGTGGCGCGCATACTCGATTACATCGCCAGCCTCGACTCTGCAGCCACTACCGCCGCCGTCTCCCTCACCCTGTTCCATCTCCAACGCCAAAGGAGACCCTGTACTCCGTCATCTCCAGACGACTTTCTCCTCTTCTTGCCTCTACAACCACCACCCATTGCCTCTCCGCTCTTTTCTCCGCCGACTGCCGTCTGCTTCCTCTTCAGCTTCGATGCTCCGCGCCTCAGCGCAACCAAGTCCTGCACCATGGACGCCCTCACCGACTTAGATGCGGTGCCCATCTTCCACCAGGTCTTGTACGAGAAGGAGGCGCTGAAGCTCAAGGAAGGCCAGTCGGAGGACGCGCTCGACCTCGCCTTGCGCAACGCTGCCCTTGCTGCTGGCGTTGAAACACGCGACCTCGAGCTACCAGTTCGTTCAACCAGCCTTGCAGAACGACTCTGTGCATGCGCTGACCCCGTGTTACTCTTAGGACTCGTTCCCAGACATTGCGCGCACCATCAACTCGCCTCTCCGCCGCTCATCCGTTTCGGCCAACACGCAGACTTCATGTTCGACCGACATCACTACCCCAGAGTCCCTCGGCTCCACGGACGATCCTGACCGCACCGCTCTTCCGGTACTGCCTGGAAGAACGTCACTTTCTACCCTCCCGACCTTTCTTCCCTCCACGCGCTCCTCTTCGACAGCCGCATCCATACGTAGTCTGAAGTCCAAGTTTATGCGTCACACCCATAGCTTTGCACGGAAAAAATACAGGTTTGCCTACCCATGGTCTTGAAACAGAGAGCGCCGACTAACTCCGCCATTTTAGCCAGGATGACGGCTCCCTACACACCGCGCAACAGCGCTCGACTGTGCATCGCTTTGGCCAGGTGCAAGGCCGGCTGACGTACAAACCCTCATCCGACAAGGGATCTCGCCATTCGATTGCCGAGTTCGACGTAAAGTCGCTCGCTTTTGTTGCGCAGTCTAGACCTTCCTCCAGCGCCGGCTCGTCGGCTTCCAACCAGCAATCCACACCCAATCGGCCTTCTCCTGTCACGACCGAAGGGCAACGTGCGGCCCTCAAGCTGGCCATGGAAAATGAAACGTTTCGCGAAATGTGGCACGAGCATATCAAGTCGTTCGAGCGCATTGCGATCTATGAGGTCAAGCAGAGGAATTTGCTTGCGTTTTACGAAAAGTATTCTCGGAAAACGCTTGCTCGTCAGTGGGATGGAATCCGGGAGCATGCAATGGCACAGGTATTGCTAAAAACCATGCCCGGACAGTTTGTGTACGGCTTGCTGACTGAAACCCAGCATTCTCAAGAGTGTCAGTTGCTTGAGGATAAACAGTTGAAGTCAGATGTCGCAATGATTGAGAGCCAGAATCAAGAGCGTTTGAACTCGGAAGTCGCCCTCAAACACATGAAGGCATATTGCAACACTGCTCCCATTCCCGGCGGACCCAAGAAGCGCGTTGTCACCGACGAGGACCGGCAGCGCCTCAAGGATCAAGAAAGAAACCACGAGTCATTGAACCGCAAGCACGAGACGAGCCGGATGCTGTCCAGGGCAAAGCAAGAGAAGGAATTGCGCGAGTTGAAGTTGGTACAGCAACAACAGTGGCAAGAGCTGGAGGCACACTCTGCGACAGCACGCGCCGCGCTCAACGAGATACTCCAAAAGTTGTCTACCCGCCTTGAAGATTTGATCCGTCAAAGGCGGATCCGCGCCGTCTCGCGATGGTACGTCAGCCTTAAACTGTGGGACAGGACCACCACCGAGAACGACGACATTCCACCACCCGAGGACATACCAAGCGTCCCCTGGCCGGACTCGTCGACGGCCGAGACCCTAGCCGCCAGGTCGTCGTCCATTTTGGACACGTACATCACGTTCAACAACCTACCACCCGCCGTTTCCCTTTCTCCGCCAACCATCACGAGACCACAGGCTGAAGCCTCTGCTTGATACCCTTCAAGACCCTTGGATCGCATAGCCTCGGAGTTTTATTTCTCTTTTTTCCTCTATCTTGGGATAGCTGGTGGTTCTCGTCCTTGATACCCTCTTCCTTTTGCTAGGCTCTAGGCACCTTTGATAGCGTATGAATTTTCCTTTTTGCGGGGTAGCGGACCAAGTTGTTGACGCAGTTTATAGGCCTGGATAAGCATATTTGGGCATGGCATGGTTGCTTTTGTTAGAACATTGAGGGGAGCTTGGAAGGTGCTTGTATGCCAAGATTACAGGGCTCGTATCGGCATATCCCAATGCTTTCGATTTGGATGAGATGTAATTGCACGCGGGGAGTCCACTTCGATGCGGAAGAGGGGGTCTGAGTCAGTCCTTTACAGCTTTTCTAATCGAGTACGGCACCTCAGTCCACGTCATGATGTGCTTTTTACGGACTACAACATTTTTGATTATGGGCCCGACCTGTGAAGATTTCGCAGCGAACAATGGTGGAAATGCACTTTGAACCGCTGATGAACTTCTAACAAGACTTGAAGTCGGTAGCAATCCATGGCACGATCTGCGATGACGGCACTTGTACAATGCCGATGCTGGGGGAATGCTCGTCACGCCCGAAAGCGGATCCCGGGGGTAACGAAATTCCAAAGTAAGGGACCCATGTGGCGCGTCGTTGTGGCTTGAAAACCAGGTACCGCCGCCCTGTGGCCCTCAGATCTTGATAACTTTCTAAAGCCAACGTCGACTCTGCCACCAGCCCTCAACACCCACAAACCCGCCTGCCAATTGAACCGCGCCGACGAGTTTTAAGAATGCTCCGCGAAGACCACCCCGACATTTCGCCCACGACGGCCTTCCGCTCCCTCTCCACGACGACCTCGCCCCACCACGGCGGCGGCGGCGAAGACAACGGCAGCAGCGCGCTCGACGACATTTTCGGCGAGCCGTCGCCGCCGCGCGCGCCCACGGTGCTCAGCCAGCTGGACGACGTGTTTGGCTGCTCGCCTCCGCGCCCTCACGCCCTCCACACTCCCAATCCCGGCGTCGTCTCTTCAACCCTCGAGTCTTCCTCTCTCCCTTTGACGGGCGGGTCTGCGACCCACCACGAGGTCTCGGACATCCCCCGCCTGCGCAGCATCCACGTGACGGCGGGCTACCGCGACGGCATCGCGGCGAGCAAGGCCGAGCACGTGCAGGACGGCTTCGACGAGGGGTTTCCGCTCGGCGCGACGCTGGGGCTGCTGGCGGGGAGGGTTGTCGGCGTGTTGGAGGGCGTGGTGGCGGCGCTGTCAAAAACATCTATTTCTGCTACTGCGCGACAAAAGCTTTCTGGGGCGCAACAACAACAAGAGCAAGAGCATGGTAGCAAGGTGACGCACGAATCGGCGCGCCAGCTCCTCGCGCAAGCGCGCGCGGAGCTCGACGTAGCCGCGCTGGTGGGCCCGGAGTTTTTTGACGACGAAGGGATTTGGCGGTTTGGCGTCGACGGGCAGGAGGACGAGGTCACGTTTGCGGTTGTGGCGGCGCAGCATCCGGTCGTTGCTAGGTGGATGAAGGTCGTCGAGGAGCTGGCGAGCGACCTGAGGCTGGATTTGGGGGTTTTGGATAGGCGGGGTAGAGGGGGGGAGGAGGAGGGGGATGGGGAGAGCAAGATGATGATGAGCTGAGAGGGTCTCTGGATCTTTGCATTGTCGCTGCGAATTGCGGTGGTCGTACTCAGCACGTACGTTGGTACCTCCGAGGACTGGATTGCCGCCAGTGTCGGAATCGGCTCCATACGCTCAAGAACTCTGCGCATCTCTGCCGGCGGGCGCGAGGGAGCTAGCTGGTGGAGCTTGTTTGCCCGTGTACAGCTGCCAAACAAGCTCACGAGAGGCGGGTCCGGGCCGTTAGTGCTCGAGAGAGAGAAGGGCTCGAGGGAGACAAGTGCCGCTCCAGCTGGACGCCCGGAGGGGGTGCCTGGTCTACAAGAAATTGAGGACGGGCCTGGAAGAGCACGACTTCAAGATGACAGCAGGCATTTGCTTTCGAGCAATCTCCGGAAGGTCTTGGAGATGCCAATGACAGACGGATGGCAACTGACGGCTCAGCAAACGCAAAGGATTCTCCACTAGGGCACATTTGGTCCGCTTTGGTCTTGGGCAGACATGCGGTCATCATCGCATTTCGTGCTAAGGCTACCTGGAAAGGAGCTGCAACGAATCGCAGGCCATGAGCAAACTCCAGCAAAAGTCACACCCGCTGCGTTGACTGCAAATTCGGACTGATACTCTCAAGACCTCCATTTTTTGGTCTGCTCGTCCACTCCAACGCCAAAAGATCAAAAGGTCGTTACTAGAAGTAGAAGTTGTTGCAATTGGCCCAGAAGTTGGTTTATATCCCGTTCGGCAGCGCTCCGTTGCCCGTCGCGTTGGTTGCGCCAGTGATTTTCCAATCCGTCACCCTGCCCTTGTAGTCGGATATCCTGACATCCTCGACGCAAACGCTAATGACCCGCACCTCGTCGCCCTCGACCCACCTCCCGCGGCCGCCGTCGCCGCTGCTCTCGGCGGGGCTGGTGCCAAAGACGTCGTCCTCGCCGTCGTCGAGCTCGGAGCCAAACGTATTGTTCTCGAGGTGGCGCGCCTTGAGCCACTTTTCCTCCTCGCTGCCGTGGGCGACGAAGTGCGCGGTGCCGTTGATGGTGGCCGAGATGCGCGACAGCGCCGCCGTGTTCATGCCCAGCAGCAGCGTGGCCAGGGAGCTCCGGGAGGCGGCGGGCGGCGGGCTCGAGGCGCGGCCCGAGGTCAGCGTCGGCGGGCGCGTCGACACCCAGTCGTGGACGAGCAGCGACACGCGCGGGTTCTGGAGGAGGTTTGCCGTCTTCTGGGTGCCGGGCGGCGTGGTCATGATGATTTGCGCCGAGGCGGAGTAGGGCGACGACGGCAGGTAGGTGTAGTTCATGAGCGAGATGTGGGGCATGGCGTCGGTCGACGAAGTGGCAAGGTGCAGCTGGTGGATGGTTAGCAGCGCGTGGGGTCGTGTGGTGAGAGGGTCGACGTACAAAGCGGGCATTTTGGAGGCACTGGACGACTTCTTCGGGGAGCGTGGACGAGGTTTGCGGGGCATTGGAGGACGAGACTGGAACTTCAGGCATGATGGCGGTGGGCGACGAGGTTGGAGACGGAAGAGGAGGAGAAGGCCAGCGCCGTGGTGTTGATATGAGCTTGGGCAAGATTTAGTTGCAGATGGTGAGCTAGCTTAGCTGGGAGGGACGGGACGAAGTCTTGTAGGGTGGTGACGTCGGCAGATACCCACCCGACCGGTACACGGCTGGCGATCGGAAGAAGAGTAAGAGCCTTAGAATTGAGGCCTGAACTGCCCCCAGATCCGCTCAGCCACGCTGCGGAGCGTCCGCCACCCGCGGAGAGACGCATCATCAGCGAGGCAAGGCAAGGCGAAGCACCACCGCACAACCTAAGCATACGTAGCGCATGCGACTCATGACCCGCTGCATGCCCGCGACACGACGCGCCCGTTCGTGATTATTCTCCCTAACCACCACCTCCTCGACAACCTCTCCACCCATTCATCCCATCCTCGCCATACCATCATGGACCCGCCGCACGATTCATCGTCGTCGCCTACCGATCCCCTGAACTCTGACGGCCTTGGCTCCAATGGCGCTGCGGACCCTGTTCATGCTCCCCCGCCGCCTGCTGTGGACCCGGGCGTCCAAAGGGTCGTCGACGAGGTCATCCACTCTGATGTTTGTGTCGTCGCCGCCCAACATTGTCCCAAATGCCGCCTGCTAAGCTGTGCGCCTAGATCGGAGTCACCACGCTGCTCACCCGTCTGAAGCAGAGCATCGCCTCTGCCAAAGTACGCGTCATCCCCGACCTCATGCCACCACCCACCAGCTGACTTGTTCAGGACTTCTCCACCTTTCTGACCAAGCGCTCCAAGCTCGAAGAGGAGCACGCGCAGGGCCTCAAGAAGCTATGTCGCGCGACCAACGAGTCCCTCCGCCGCCACGACTCGCGCCAAGGGTCCTACCTCCACCAGTTTGAAGAGGGAACACGCCTGCATGAGCGCATGGGCGACAATGGCATGCAGTTTGCGCTTTCGCTCCACCAGATGCACGAGGACCTGACGGAGCTCACAAACAATGTCGAAAAGGGCCGCAAGCAATGGAAGTCGACCGGCCTGGCCAGCGAGAAGAAGGTCTCGGACGCCATCCAGCAGATGGAAAAGGCAAAGGCAAAGTACGACTCTTTGGCCGAGGACTATGACCGAGTCAAGACTGGCGACAAGACCGCCGGCAGGGTCTTTGGCATCAAGGGGCCCAAGAGCGCGGCGCAGCACGAGGAGGATCTCCACAGGAAGCTCCAGACGGCTGATCAAGACTACAAGAGCAAGGTGGAAACGGCGCAGATGCTCCGCACAGAGCTGGTGGAAAGGCTGCGGCCCCAAGCGGTGAGCAACATTATGGAACTGATCAAAGAGTGCGATTCGGCCTTGATTCTACAGATGCAAAAGTTTGGTAAGCAACACACTGCGCTTTACCTGAATTTCTGCCAACAATGTCCAGCAACGTTCAACGAGAAGCTTCTCCTTAGCAACGGCATCCTCGTCGCACCCACAAACAACCCAGGAGAACCAGAGGCCGCGAGCTTGAGGGAGATATTCTACAAAGTCGACAATGACAAAGACCTTACCAGCTTCATCACCGGTCATGCAAGCAAGGTTCCAAGACCTCCCGAAATCAAATACCAGCAGCACCACACCCTGGCGCCCTCGCAGCCGCCACCTTCCGCAGCTCCACCAGTACAGAGTCCTCCGTTTCAACCTAGCCCCCCGCAGCCGCCTCCGGTGCAGACGAACCAACCGCCGCAGTCTCAACCGCCGCCTTTCCTTCCCTACGACATTCCTCAGCAAACGTCACCCATTCTGTCGAGCAGCCACACGGACAGTGGTTTCAAGCAGAACCCATACTCGTCGTCTCCTCCAGATTCACGGCCACCGTATCCTACCAACGACGTTCCTACGCACGGCTCTTACCCACCACCCCCTGGTGGCTATGGTGGCCCTGTAGGACACATGGCGCCGTCGTATGGAAATGCGCCTCCTTTGAAGCCCGTGTTTGGTGTCAGCTTGGACGAGCTTTTCAGAAGAGATGGATCCCCAGTTCCCATGGTCGTTTTCCAGTGCATTCAAGCCGTGGAGCTGTTTGGCTTGGACGCAGAGGGAATCTACAGGATCCCGGGCACGTCTACACACATTCAGGACATGAAGGCCATGTTTGATCACGGTAAGTCTGTTTGCGCCAGTCTTTTGCTCTTACTAACGCAGAGTAGATGCCGCCGCAGTCGATTTCCGCAACCCCGAAGCATTCTTCCACGACGTCAATAGTGTTGCCGGCCTGTTGAAGCAATTCTTCCGGGAACTTCCTGACCCGCTCCTGACGCATGAGCATTACCAGGAATTCATCGAGGCGGCCAAGATTGAAGATGACACGGTGCGGAGAGACAGCCTGCACGCCGTCATCAATGCGCTGCCTGATCCCAACTATGCAACGTTGAGGGCCTTGGTCCTGCACCTGAACCGCGTGCAGGAGCGCAGCACCAGCAACAGGATGAGCTCGTCGAACCTTGCCATTTGCTTTGCGTAAGTTGACAAATCGCTCCAAACGTGACGCAACATCTCTGACACTTTGCAGGCCAACCATCATGGGGCAGCACCAAGGCCAGATGGTGGACGCTGGCCTCCAGGCAAAGGTGGTCGACACGATCATTGTCAACACGTACCAGATTTTCGACGAGGACTGAGGCCGGAAATGTGTTGGTCAATCTCCAAGTTTTTGTATGCAAAGTTGGAAGTCGGGGGACAGCGCTTGATACCAGATAGTAACAGGGAGCCTTTTTTAAACCTTTATTCTTTTGACTGTGAATGGTTCATGACAAGAGGCTGCATCTCGACAATAGTTCACGTCGTCGGCAACTATCTGGTTGGGTTAAACAGCTCTCGGCCCTTATCGGGGTTAGTCGGGGCCACTACTCCAGCCACGGACCTGGCGCTGCGTCATTGACCTCCCACGTCTGGCTTCCTTCAGCCTTCAGCCGCCAGTTCTCTTGAACCACACGCAGAATGTAATGTAAGCGGCCCCCAGAGCGTCTCTACCTGAATCCCGACCTACAAGAGCAGACAGTCGTCTTCGCCTCTCTTCGAAAATCATCTCCAAATCCGCCCGGACCTGCGCGTGTCGCGCCGGCTGCCAGAATGTACAATGGCGTGCCTTGCCGGTTCCGAGCCTTTCACCACCGCTTACAGTTGACGCCTGGGGGTCTCTCTCGCCTTGGTAGCCTCCGGTCACAGTCGAACCTCGCGCGCACGCCCAAGAAACCTTCGAATGCGTCCACCCTCAAGTCGGCGCCGCCAGCCGGCGCGAAACCCAAGACGCAGCAGCAGCAGCAGCCGCCGCCCAAGAAGAAGCGCAGCAAGTGGTTGCGGCGGCTCGCATGGACGACAGCGCTCGCGGGCGGCGGCTACGTCGTCGACAACCAGTTCAACAACGCGTCGCTGACGCGCAGCCTGCGCACCTTCAAGACGGGGCTCGTCATCGCGGCCGACTACAAGATCAACTTCCGGGCGTCGCCGCCATTTGCGAACAGCCTGAGCGACGTGCACCACCGCAACGCCGAGCGCATCTTCAACCTGCTGCGCGAGAATGGCGGGCTGTATCTCAAGATTGGCCAGGCCATTGCCATGCAGAGCGCCGTGCTGCCGAGGGAATTTCAGGCCATGTTTTCCCGCATGTTTGATGATGCGCCGCAGAATGAGTGGGCCGATGTTGAGAGGGTCGTCAGGGAGGACTTTGGCGGGAGGAGTGTGGAGGATGTCTTTGGCGTTTCGTTTTCCGGGGAAGAGGGCAAGGGCGTCATGGAGAGGACGGCGCGGGCGAGCGCGAGCGTCGCCCAGGTGCACTGGGCTAGGCTTCCCGATGGGAGAGAGGTTGCTGTCAAGATCCAGAAGAGGGAGATTAAGAACCAGGTCTTTTTCGATCTGTGGGCTTTCAAGTAAGTGTGGCAGCATACGTTTGAGACTGGATGATTGACCGCCGAACAGGGTCGTCGCACGGGTCTACACGTGGGCTTTTGACTTGCCCATGTACAGCTTGGTGCCGTACGTGTCGGAGCGGCTGATGCTCGAGACGGACTTCGAGAACGAGGCCGACAACGCAGAGACGATGAAGCGGCTGGTCGAGGCGGAACCGCGGCTGCGCAACCGGGTCTACGTGCCGCGCGTGTACCGAGAGCTCTCCAGCAAGCGCGTCATGACGGCCGAGTGGATCGAGGGCACGCGGCTGTGGGACAAGGCCGAAATCACGAGCCCCTGGCGAGGCCCCAAGAGCGAAGGCAGTCCTGGAAATGGCGGCCAGCCTCTGCCCCCGCCTCCCCAGGAGACGCTTGCTTCTGTTGTTTCTAATGACCCCCATAAGGAACAGCTGAAGCCTGATCGCACCACCTACTGGAAGGGCGCTGATGGCAAGGGTGGATTGGGTCTCTCGCTGAAAGATGTGATGGAGACCATGGTCGACCTGTTTTCAGCGCAGCTCTTCTTGTTCGGCATCTGCCATTGCGATCCGCATCCGGTTCGACTCCCTCTCCTCGAGTTGATTGCACACTGGTGCTGATAGGGCTCTAGGGAAACATTTTCATCCGCCGTCGTCCCAATGGCAAAGCCGAACTGGTCCTCATCGACCACGGCCTCTACATCTACATGGACGCCGCCTTTCGGCACCAGGCAAGCCCCACTCCATCAACATCGCCAGTGAGAGCAACAACGTGGCTAACCATCCTCCCAGTACGCCCTCTTCTGGAAATCGCTCATCGCCTTCGACAACCGCACCATCAACGACATTGTGCGCAGCTGGGGCGTCAACAGCCCGGACCTCTTCGCCAGCGCGACGCTCATGCGGCCCTACGACGGCGGCGACAACTCGACGTCCAACTCGATCAGGAAGGGCGTCAAGGGCAAGACCGAGGGCGAGCGCGCCTACGAGATGCAGATGAAGATGCGCGCGGGCATCAAGCAGATTTTGTCGGACGAGACCAAGTGGCCGAAGGAGCTTATCTGTAAGTCCCTTTCTTTCTTCCCCCAAAACAAGACAAACAAGACGGGCACAAAACTCACACCCACAGTCATCGGCCGCAACCTGCGCATCGTCCAAGGCAACAACCAATACCTGGGGTCGCCGGTCAACAGGATCAAAATCACCGGCCTCTGGGCCAGCCGCGCGCTCGCCGAGAGCAGAGACCTGCCGCTGTTGGAGCGCCTGGCCAACTGGCTCAAGCACCTCCGCTTCCGCGCCGTTCTGCTGGGTAGTGATGCTGTCTGGTACTATGCGTGGATCAGGCAGAAGCTGGGGTTCGGTGGCGGCATGGAGGCCGAGATTGAGGAGCGCATGAGGGTCATGGCGAAGGATATGGGCATTGAGTTGAATCATGAGGTGTTTTCGGGGTAAGTTGGGACGGGGAAGGGGAGGGGGAGGAGGGAGTGCATGGGTAGAGAAGAGAGGTTAGAGTTTTTGCATTTTTTTGCCCTCCCCTCCCCCTATTCTGCCAGATAGATTTGCTTTAATTGTCCTGCCATGAGCATTTGCGGGGAGGTAGACAGAAGACTTTTAGATACAAGACTCAACTCTTTTACCTTTTCCAACACTTGATCTGTTTGTTCGCATGCAAGTGAATAGAAGAAGCTCCCCAAGTCTTCCTTTCGCCGTGCCGCTGTGCTGCAGTACGGATGTACGGTGTGGGATGGTCGACCGAGAAAAGGAAAGGCCGGTGTTTCTGCTGAAGACGGACAGACGTGTTGTGGCGTGTGTTTTGGCAGGAGCGGGCACTTCCCTCCATTTCCCCATCGTCCGCATTCCAATTCAGGCCTACGATGCGTCATGGAAGGAGCGATGGTTTTTTTGGGCTTGGTTTGGTGGTGCTGTGGAGATGGGGGAGGGGAGGGGAGGGCATGTGCGTGATGGAGTGCAAAGTCTTTTTCTTTCTTTTTTTTTGGGGGGGGGCAGGTTGTAAGTGTAGAAGGAGTGTTGCATGGGGAGTATTTAGATTGTGAGGGGTTGGGGGTGGTGAGGGAGGAGGTGGTTCTGAGTCTGACAGAATGGGTGCAGTGTGTTTGAAAAAGGGGGGAGGAATGGGGTTGGTTTGAAGAAGTGCGAATGGAAACATAGATACCAATGCAGGTGGACAACGGTGACCTATCGAGGAGATATTTCTGTCATGTGCCAATACTGCTAGCAGCTGTGTACCCAAGTTGGCAGTAAACTTACCTCGAGTTGCCCTTGCGTCTGCTGAAGACGTGCGTCTTGGTAGGTTGGACAGCAATATGATTTCGAACCCTCCCAAGTGAGAGCGGCGTGCTGGAAAAGGGGGGGAGGAGGTGGGCTTAAAAATTGATCCTCTTGCGTCAATGTTGGCCCGGGAGGGTTTGAGAAGTGCGAATGGGAAGCTAATATAGCAAGTAGAGAATGGCGTCTTTGGAAGGAGAATTTCTGCCAAGTGCCAACACTGTTGTTGTATGCCAAAGTACATGGATCGGATAGCAAAATGGTCCCGAGTTATCCCGAGGAGGAGAGATCGGTCGCTGTATTCAGGGTGATTCCTCATCCATTAGCTCTGGTTGAGGTCGAGATGGCGCTGTAGGAAGATCCAGGATCGTCGAACAGGCGCGTGGTGATGTTCCGCTTAGGTCTTCCAGAGCTACCCTCGATACGTCGAGATTTGAAGACATCGATCGTACCCAAAGGTTCTCCTTCAAATTGAGCATGCCGATGAATTCGGAAAGTTGTTGCTTGCGGATATGAGCTCGCGCAGCAATTTCTCCAGAAAGATGAATTTCCCTAACACTGCACGACGTGCGGCGAACCTTGACAGGAGACTGGTTGAATATTTGGCGAGAGGTGGTGGTGCTATGTAGGGAGAGACGATTTTCGAAATTTGACCTTTTTGCGTTGATTTTTGGACAATTGGCTCTTGAAAAGTGCTCCTGATACCGAGCGAATATGGCAGGGCGCGTAGACGAGCAACGGCTGCTGCTGCATAGATTACTTGCTGGGTCGTCGTTTCACCGTAATTTTCAACCCGCGGCAATTTCGATTGATTTGTCTCGACGCTCGACTTGGGGACACACAACTTGCAAGATGATGACTCGGAAGGCAGATTATCGCCGGGTTCGTGGGAATGAACATGCCATCATGATGCCTTCAGCCTCTCCCGTCGAGGCTTGTGTGGGGTTGGTGTGCGGAGATCTGTCGGCATCGCTCCTACACAATTTGTCGTTGGAAACCAAAAGATGAAGCATTGCCACTAAAATGACGCCGAAATCTGAGCCTGGTCTTCTAAATCGAAAATCACGTCGCGCGGGACTGCCGTCACTTGGGAGAAGAGGTTGTGGGGAAGTGATTTGGACAAGGTTCATGATGCACAGAAGCCTCAAACCACATGGATCTCGGGACACAATTGTGCTCCAGCTGCTCACAGTCCCTGAAATGAGGGCGAAAAGCTGTCGTGGATCCGCTGGTGTGGATTAAAGCCAAGTGTTTGGGGTTGTGGGCAAGTCTCGTGAGAGCAGTGCGTGTTTCTGCGGGATGGCTCGGCCGGAATCAGTAGAAAATATGGGGAACACGGCGGCCATCAAAGGATGAGAGTGTAGGCTCAATGTCAAGTAGCCAAAGCTGGCAAGTTTCTTGTTGGTTGGTGCTCGGGAAGCCTGCAGCTTCACCAACGAAGAAGCAAAACAAAGGCTCGGCCAGAGGCAGAGTGCGCAAGGGATTGGGCAGGCTCGAGGAGCTCGGTTGTTGGTGAGGTCGGTGTTGGTTCCAAGGTAGGCAGAAGAATGCGGCCGACAGCAGTGTGGCAGAGCTGGAGTTGATATGGCCTCGTCACGTTGTCAGCTTTTTATTTACTGGGCTTTCCCAATTCATCCACTTTACATTACGCGAGCCTTCAGAGACGGTCAACCTCGCATCAGGTCCCTCGACCTCACCCAAACAACCTCACCTCTCACCCCTCTTTGCCTTTCAACCCCCTCCACCCTTGGGCTCTCTCGGCGTCTCTGTGGGCTTTTGTAGCAGCGACGGCCACCCTCGTCAGGTCTGCAGTTGAAGTTCCCGCTCCCACCGCCTGGTCCCCTTCACCGCGCCAGCTCCGCATCTTGCTCGCACCGCTCCCGCCGGCCACAGCAAACATCGTGCCTCGCCATCGCTGCGCCATGGGCGACGCCAACACCGCCGTCCACTCCCACGCGCGCCAACCCTCGCCGCAGTCCGATCTCTCCACCTTGTCGAACCTCACTGGCATGACTGGCCCCGAAGCCGTGTCTTCCATTGATGCCTCTCTCGCGCCCTCGTCGACCCCAGACACGAGTCAAGCAGACACGTCGAGTGTTCACTCCGACGCGCCCAAGGCCACCGACCAATCCGCCATCCAGCGCCGCCAGAGCAGCCGCACACGTGCTGTAGTCGCGACATACAACGACAAAGAGTTGGCCGGCACGCGTTTACATACTCCGCGAAAATACCTCAAGGGCCTTGCCGCTTCTGCCAAACTTCAAAGCCCCGCCGGCCCTCAGTCGCCTGCTACAACCGCAACACACGACAATGTTTCACAAGTGGACAACGACCCGACGGAGAACAACGCGGTGGAAAACGGCGTGGTGGAAATCGAAGCCGTCGAGGTCACCGTAGTCGACAATGTCGAGCAGGAAGAGCTTGCAGAGTCGGCGCCGCAATCGGAAGAGCCCGAGCAAGCAGCAATGCGGCGCGCGAGCGGTCGGCGTCGGTCGACCGTGGTCACGTATAATGACAAGGAGAACGCTGGAACGCGCATACACACTCCGACCAAGTACATTGATGGGACCTACATTCGCAAATCGCTGGGCGATGAACCGTCTGGTCAGCCACCTTTGGCCGGTGCGCCGCGCAGATCAAGCACCTCAATCAGGCCCCAAAGCAGCTTGCGCAAGTCTATTACGGCGGATCAACTGGAGCAGGATGCTGTGGAATTGCTGGGCGAGAAAAGCCCTGCATCTGGCCCCCGCAAACTGAAGCGCGTTGCCGACAGAGTGACCAAACCTTCCAGATCAAAGTCCTCGACTCCCTCCAAGCGAAACCTGATTAACGGATACGCCAAGGCACACGACACTGACAGCGACGACACGATTCCTAGCAAACGTGGTCTCAAACACTCTACCAAGAAGAGCCCAACAAAAAGGGCGCTGACGACCAAACGATCCGTCAAGCGCCAGAGGATTGTCGAGCTTTCTCCTGAGACCGACCTGGAGCCGGCTCGCATCACGGAAATCAAGACTGGGCCTCTTCGAAAGCCATGGCTAAGCGCCGGCAAGTTTTACAACACCGGCCAAGATGATCTCGTTGGTAGACTCAGCGCGGTCATTGGCCACAAGCCCAAAAAGACTGCCGATGTCGATCACGAGCAGGGGCAGAACCCATATTTTCCCATGCCCATGTTCTCAATGGCAGAAAAGCTTGACCTCTATCCCAAAAAAAAGTTGCCGGAACACAAGCGCCCCTTTGAACCATTCCAACTTCCATTCGAAGTGTTTAGCCCTCTTCCCAAGGAGGTCAAGGTCAAAGATTGGCGTGATTTGAAGAGAAGTAAGTTGGTGTTCTCTGCAAATCTTATATACTAACGATCCTGTAGACGAGTACAAGGGAGAGGATGCCCAAGAAACACGCGCCCGAGCCAAGGAGCAAAGCAAAAAAGCTCGCCAGATGGAGGCTTCCAAATGCGCCTGCACTGGCAAGTGTGACCGTGACAACTGCTTCAACGCTGTACTGTTCTTTGAATGCGACGACAACAGTTGTAACGTTGGACGCAATTGCGGGAACCGACAATTCTCCGATCTCCGCAAGCGACAAGTGGAGGACAAGGGTGGAATCTTCATCAACAAGTACAACATTGGCGTTGAAGTCATGGAGACTCCGAACCGCGGACATGGCGTTCGTGCCATGCGTACCTTTAACAAGGATCAGATTGTGATGGAGTACATTGGTGAGATTATTACCCAACAAGAGAGCGACCGCCGGGTGAGAGAAGTGTACAAAGATCACAAGGTATGTGTTGCAGTTAGACTAGATGGCTCCGATACTGATTTCTCCAGTGTTTTTATCTGATGAATTTCTACGATAAACTCATCATAGACGGCTTCCGCGGCAACATTGCCCGATTTGTCAACCACTCGTGTAATCCCAATTGTCGCATGGAGAGGTGGACTGTGAACGGCGAAGTGAGAATGGCGCTGTTTGCGGACCGATTCATCATGACTGGCGAGGAATTGACATGGCACTACAACTTTGAGTAAGTATTCTTGACAATCTTTGAGACTTGTCAGTGTCTAATCCTGCGCAACAGATCGTACGGCAAGGAACAGCCGTGCTATTGCGGCAGTGTAGACTGCGCTGGTGTCATTGGCCGTCAAGTCCGCAACAAGCCTGTCAAGGAGATACGAGAGCCACCCTCTGGCAACAAACGCAAACTCGCCCGGTCTCCGGTCAAGCCCAACAAAAAGCCAAAGCTGAACACCATTGCCGCCGCCGCTTCGTCTACGGTTAAGAACATCTACTCGAAGACCAAGTCCAGCGTCGGCGGTCTCCTGGGAACCGCAGAAGACTCGGAAGCGTCCTCGAAGAAGGCCCAGGAGAAGGACTACCGAGCCGAGAGGGCGGCTAGAAGGTCTCTTGCGATCCAGGACGCGGAGGAAGAAGACGACGAGGAAGAGGAAGAGGAAGGGGACGAAGAGGATGATGAAGACGAAGAAGATGAGTCTGAAGATGAGGTGCCCACCACCAGGTCCCGTGCCACGCGCCCTTCATCGTCTGCAAGTCCTCGCAAAAAGAGTCCGGTCAAGAAAACTGTCACCAAGAGCACTACCAGGGTCACAGAGCTGAAAAGATCGTATTCACGCCGGTCAAGCGCCAGGGTTTCGCGTACGCAGAAGACGCAAGAGAGCGTCGAGTCGCTGCTGCAGGAGACGCCTGAGTTTCAGGACAATTCGAGTACTTCTGAATTAACTGAACTCGACTCGGAATCCCTAGCGGAAGAGTCCCCGGCCGAAGAGTCCCTGGTCGAAGAGTCTGCCGATTCCACGCCGAAGCCTTCAGTCCCCAAAGTCTCTGCTGCCCCCGTGTCATCTTCATCGTTGAGCAAGAGCAGCAGCTTCAACGCCGCCGGCCCCCCACCGGAGAGGCCGACATTGCGCCAGACGACCCTTGCGCTCTTCAGAGCACCCTTGAGGTGGAGTATGGGTGCCCCCATTACTGAGCCGGTGAAGGAGGCGCGCGCGCAGAAGGCTACGACAAGCGGCAAGAGGGGTTCTAAGAGGACCTGATTGACCTGCACGAGCGTCGTCGCAACGTGGCCGCTTGCCCTCTTGAACCGCCATCAAGATTCAGGCTGCCCTCCTCACTGACTGACCAACCCCCGGAGGAAATGCGCGCCACAGCAGCACGTCCCTCTCGTCTGCCTGCTCTTCCTCCCCCAAAAAGGATTTGCCAACTTGCCCATCTCATCCTTTCGACCAACGGCTACATCATGATGGGTTTTTAGATGCGTTCTTGTGGTTTCATTTTCTTTTATTTCCTGTCTTCACTTTCTTCTCTCGGTTTTTCTCGTCTTCTCTTCAAACCAAACGAACGGTAATCCACAAGACGCCTCCTTCTCATGTCAACGTCGAACGAAAACGGCCGCTTGTCCCTCATGGTATCGAGAGTCGCAAGCACGCACGCAAGCATACTGACCAAAGGCTCTCTCTCTCTCTCTCTCTCGCTGCTGTTGTATCATGGTTGATTGATGGATGTGGACGGATGAATGGAAAGGTGGAAGGGAAGGGAAGGACAGGGGCTCTGCGATTCGGAACATTTGCATCATATCTGTTCGGTTTGTTTGTGTTCGCTGGACTGGCTGGCTGGCGTCGGGCGAAAGTGCCTTTTTCTTTTTCTTTTCTTTTTCTTCTTTGCACGCAGTGTGGGCAGGGCAGATCAAAGCAAGACGGGGGAGGAAAGGCAAGGCAAGGCACAATGGGGGCAAGGCGAGGCGAGGCAGGATGAGCGTCGACGGGCTTGTTGATGGGTTGAAGCATAATGCGGAAAGCAAGGAGTGGTAGGTAGGGGCATGGTATGGTATGGTTTGGTATGCGTATGCGTGTGCTGTAGATGAACGGGGGGCGGGCTACTACTTACTCTGAGGTATCGACTGTTTTTCCGACTGACTGATTGACCCGCACTGGCGTTTTTGGTCGAGTGTTTGTTTTCGTCGTTGGGGGTTTGTTGAGGTGAGTCGAGGACGAATGAATAACAGTGTGTGGGTAATGAATGTGTTGTTGACGTCGTTCGATTGACGAGTTTTACTTCTCGGTTCTCCATCATCATCATCATCTACCCACTCCGTCTCATGGCCGCCGACCCTGATCAGCAATAAATAGGACGACGGGGGGAGGCGGAGGACGACGTGGCGGGGGCCCCGCACTTTCGAATCTCGGTCAACAACTACATTTTACTTGTCGAATAATTGGAACGACTGAATGCCTAGGTACAATCCGTACTACTACGTATTGTATATACACACACTCCTCCACGCCTACTACATACCACACTCACATTACTCGGCAAGGAAGGGCGCGAGCGAGCACCAATCCAACAACACCTCTGGTAGATTACCAGACGCAGAACACACCGAGGGAAGGGAAGCGGCGGTGTCTTCCCACTCCTTCTTCCTCTTCCTCACTGCCGCGACTCACACTGATGCGACTGACTGATGCAAGCGACCGAGATGAAAAAAAAAAAAAAGAAAACATCTAGATGACTTCCATTGGCATACCACAACTCTACGTATTATAAGCAGACTGCACCTGTGCTTTGCTAGTTTGTTTAGGTACAGCGCGTGCGTGCATGCATGCCCGAAAACCCCCTCTTTTCCTCCGCCTCTCTCAAATCCCAATCAATGCGTACGTTATCAATCAGCCATCTTTAGCTTTTGTTTTGCCTGACTTGTCTACCATCCTGTCCCGTCCTGTCCCGTCTTGTCCCGTCTGATGTGTGTTTTTGCTGCTGCTGCTGCTGCTGCTGCTGCTGCAACCGTCTACAAACGCATGCGGTTGGATGCGAGATTTTCGAAACCTTTTGCTACAACGACCACTCCTGATTCGGCTTGTATTGACTCAACTCAGCTCGGGGGGTAATATATAACTACAACAACAAAGCACAAAAAAACTCCTCCGCAATGGCTAAACTACAAGACGGCAAAGACAACAACAAATAAGAACAAAACGTAATCATCGTGAATCGAATAGAGAGAAGAAAAAAGTGGACTTTACCCCGGTTCAATCAAAACTGTCAAAAAGGAAGAAGTAAACCACAAAGTTTGAATCTCGCCCCAGCAGTTGGTGCCAACTGGATGACCGGCTGGTGCTATGGACAAGAAGTCGGGGCAGAAGAAGAGAAAAGAAGCGTGAAGTGAAGAAAGCGACGACGAAAAGAAAAGAGGTATGTATACAAGGAAAGGGCAGAGGGTTCCTGCGAATGCGCAATCTAAAACGCAGAGCTTCAGACGCAAAAGGGGGCTCAGAAAACAAAAACGCAAAAACTCGAGTCGAGTCAAAGTCAAACGCCAATCCACGCTCCCCCAAACCCCCAAGCTCAATTAGTAGTGGCCGAAGCGCCCGTGGTGAGCTCGTGCCGCTGGAGGCCGCTGTCTCGGCGGCCGCTGACATCCTGCATCTCCACGCCGTTCTGCTTGTCGTCCTGCCTGTACTTCTCGGCCACCTTCCTCTTGCGGTCGCCGAAGCGCTGGTCGCCTTCTTCGTAGCGGCGCTTGAACGTCAGGTACGTGGGTCCGCGAGGACGGCAGAGGACTGCGCGTATGTTGTCCCAGAAGGTCTTTTGCGTAAAGGGGCGGTGGCGGTCCTTTTTGAGGAACTTGTGGCTGTTGAGGTACTCCCGAGTTGTCTCGCCGCGCCACATGAGCATCAGGTGATATCCCCACAGGCTGGCCGGGTACCACGACACGAGGATGCCGTAGATCATCATGGCGAAGGGGACGCGGAATTTGGAAATGGCGTCACCGAAATTACGGCCGGGTTCTTGGTTCATCCAGACAAGGAGGTGTGCAAGAGAAGCTCCAAAAAGCATGAAACCCAGGATTGTGCCAGCGCTGACAAAGACGAAAAAGTACCGGTAGTTACGGCGTCCAACGCAATTGTTGAGCCACACGCAGTGGTGATCCTGCGTCTCGATGCAGTTGTCACACATGCGACAGTGGTGGGCGCGCGGCGGGCGCCAAATGTTGCAGGACTTGCAGTACTTGGTGGGAACTTCCATGGCAGATGTCGAAGGCGTGGCTGATGTCACCATGATCCATTCAGTGGTGGGAGGGCCGACAGCAAGAGGGTCTTCAGACGGATCCGGGGGCGGGAACGGGTGGAGATTGCGCGGTAGAATCTGTACGCAGGTCAGACCTTGTGATGCCTCAAGATTGTAGGGCTACTTACGCCGGAGTCAGAAACCGAGGCATGGAGGAAGGACGAGACGGTGATTAAAAACAGATAAGCAAACACAATGGGTATCGATGGAGAAACATGGATCCAAAGCCAAGGGGCTCTGCGAGTGGTTAGCATCGTCCAGTGGAGCGTGGTGTGGAGACTTACGAGAAAATTAGAAAAAGTACCGAAGGAGCAATAGCAAGCACAGCCGTCGCGATGCTGATTGGACGAGCCCTTGTGTTCAAGAGTCTACCACCAAAGCAAAATACGGTGTTTCCAGTGAAATACTCATAGTTCTTTCCCAGGCGCAATGCTTTCTTGCTCTCCGCCTTGGACGTCTTGCGCGACGGTCCCAATTTGGGCGAAGACGCTGCCGAAGACAGCTTCTCGTGTCCTTGACCCTGAGGTCTAAGAGAGCCAGAGTTGTTGTGTCTGCCGCCCAGCATGAAACTCGATCGGAAGCTGGAGCTGCGGGGCGAGCGCTGGTGAGCGCTATGTTCGGTGTTCGATTTGTTTGTCCGGCTGAGGTCGAGCTGGGCAGGAGTCTTGGGCGGTTGAAGAGGAGTAATGCTCTCGCCGTCGCGACTGCGGAGCGTGTTTGGGTTGGTCGACGCGGTGGTTCCGACTTGTTGCTCCTGAAGAAATTCGTGCTCGCTGCACTCGGTGCCTCGAGAAGGAGGCGGCCGCAATTCCAGTCCAATTTCGTTCAACTCGGAGCCCTGCGGAGCTTGGCTTGACGTCAGGCTGTTGCGATACGACACATTTCTAATATCGCTCTGGCCGTCGTGGGAGAGGGATGTTCGCCCCGCAATCGAAGAGGGTCGCTGACCGCGCTGGCCTTGTAGTCGCTGTGCGCTCATGGGGTGGAAAAAGGCAGATGGCTGGATTCCCGAAACATGCGACCTGCTCTGAGACGTGGGAGGCCGGTTGCTACCACTCCTTGCGCTCTCCGATGTGCTTCCAGGCTGCTGCGAAGCGCGACCCCGCGAGGGAGGAGGGCGCGACCATGCGGAGGCCCTGCGATTCCCACTTGTAGACATGGACGAAGGTCGCGACGGGGGTAGTCCTGGCTCGCCTATTGGACCGGTCACGCCTTGGACGCGCGAGCGCGAACTTCCAGGCCTGTCGTCGCCATCTTCAGACGCAATATCGGTCATGCGGGAGGATATGATGCTGGGCGCGCCATTGTTGGCCGAGGGTACGTCGAGAGGAGTAGGAAAGGTGTTGGAGGAGCCGCCGGTAGTTGGCCGGGTGCCTGGAGTCGCCATGGGGGGCGCTCAGGACGCGTTGTTGGAGGGTGGTGTTTGAGATTCGAGGTCGGATGGATAGGAAAAGCGACGGGCGCGCGGAGCGGTAGAGAGGTTGGGAAAAGTTGGCGTCGAAGGGAGTGAGGTCAATACATGCATGACCCAAAGTCGAAGGAGACCGGAGAGGGCGGTGGATCGTGCGCGATGGGCGGAAAAGAGGGTTTGGACAGGGCCGAGGTGGATAGAAAAGGAAAGGAGGAAGCGCCGGATCGAAGTCGACAGGAGGGAGCGGCGTTGGTAAGGAAGGAACGTCGTTCTAGAGAAACGACAAGACGAGAGAGCAAAGGGAGCGTCGAGATTGCATGTGTGTGATGGCAGCGGCAGGGAGTGCGTCAGCTAGCAGAGAGGGAGACCAGGGCAACGGCGGCCACAACTTATCAGCCACGCAATAGTGAAGAGCCTTTTTGGCACTAGTCATCCCGCCCTTGGCACATTGCTTTTCCGCTCTAATGTGATTTGCCGCCAAGCATTTCCGCTCCCTCTCTCTCCCTCTCCGCCTGCCGAACTGCCGCATCCATCATCGTCTGAGAGGTCGAACCTTTACTATCACCATCATCCCGCCCACCATGTCCTTCGTCGCCCGCACCGGTTTCCGCGCCCTGCGCGCCACCCCTCGCCTTGCCCCCGTCCAGCGTCGTTTCGCCTCGGAAACGGCTGCTGCGGACAAGGACCTGTCCAAGAACTACCTCAAGCAAGCGCCCAAGAAGGACCCCGAACTCTACGTACGCCGCCGACCATCAATGCCCCGCGCATGCACACAGGCTGATTGGGACATTTAGGTTCTGTGGACCATCATGGCCGGCGCCTTTGGCCTCGTCGGCTACTACTTTTGTGCGTCATTGCGTCCCCGTCGAATCCTGTCAACTGGAGTCGAAATCTCCTCTGCGGACCCCAGCTAACGACCGTCTCTCGAATCCAGCGCGCAAGCCCACCTCGGCCACCTCTGAGAACCCCGTCGCCAAGGTTCCCGGCTCTGAGCCCTGGAACTCGGGCAGCCAGGGCAAGTACCAGTACCACCCCGGTGGTGACACTTCCCAGGCCCCGCGTGAGGCTCCTTCGGCCCTCAACACCGTCATCATCCCCAACGTCAACCTTCCCAAGGTAAGCAACCACACCATGGCCCGGGAACAACGGCTGATTGGTACTGCAGGAGCTCCACGAGAAGTACAACAAGTGGGGCAAGGACGGCTACTAGAATGCACATCGACTAGAAATTCAATGGGGAAGATGCGGTGGATGATGGGGACGTCCCCGTTTGTGTACAGAGCATGTTCCAAGTTTTTGATTCCCTATGCCGAGTAGACTTGAATTTGAGGGGTCCTGCTGATTTGCGCACGTCGCTCCAAATCGCCCTTCGTAGTGTGCTTTGATAAAAGACCTTGGTTCCGAGGAAGCCCGCAAAATAAAGACGGCATCGGCCCAGCCCAAAGCAACACCAATCATCCATCCCAGCGCCAAGTCCGACTCCTTACCCAGCACACCAACCCGATGCTAAAACAAGGTCGACAAGTTTGGGAGAACGGTAGTCATTGCCCCATCTTTTCGCGCGTTACTCAACTTCTTTTCTCGCGCCGGCGTCTTCTCCCACAGCCGCAAATTCAATCTCTGGGCCCTTTGCGGCTGGTCCTTCATCAGCTCGTAGGTTGACAGCTCCCAGATGACCTGCGCCTCGTCAAGCTTTTTCAAAAACGTCGGCCAGGTCGAGAGGAAGCCCGTGTACGGCGACGATGCGTCGTCCTGCACAACGGAGTGGAATAGCACAATGTGGGTCATTTGGAATTTGGAAAGCGTTTTGGCGTGGCTTGAAATGAATTGCAAGAGCGCGTCTTGCTCAACCGGAAAATACTTGAGGCGCAAGAGCTTCAGCCGCGGTAGTCTTTGCTCTCCCGTCGTTGCTTCGGCCAAGGCGCGGAAGATGAGCGATGGAATCGGCTTGAAGGGACGCCTTGTGCCGACTAGGGTGAACTCTTCTAGCGTAGGGATGCCCTTGAGAAAGGTAGGGAGCGCGTCGTAGCAGTCTGGTGCTGGCTCTTCACTGATATGGGTGTTGAGGGATAACGACAAGGTGACGAGGTTGGCCAGGTTGTGGCGGAACAGCGGCGCGGCGCGGGCCATGATGTCCAAGTCGTCGAGGCGGAGCAGGCCGTCGGTGTAGTTTTTGAATTCGGATGAATGTATGTCGATGCTGCGCAGGGAGTTCGGCACCACCAGCAGATTGAGGAAGATGTCGGACACGACGTTCGAGGCAATCCTGTGCTCCCGTTTCCACTCGACCTTGGACACTTGCTTGTAATCATTTTCCAAATTAGACGTGTGGACCCAGCGCCTGGGCTGGACGTGCTGGATCGTCAGGCTGTTGAAGTTTGGCAGGTCGGTGAGCAAGGCGCGGAGTTCACTGTTTGCCCAGCTACTGCCGTGGCGGCAGCCGAGCAGGAGCTTGACGTGCCGGATCGACTGCTTGATATGCGGAAAACACAGCTTATTGTAGCGCCTGGCGCCTTCTGTCGACACGAACATGGTCAATTTGGCGAAGTATGTTTGGGCACAGTAGTTCCAGGATGCGTCGCGCAATTCCCGACACGAGAACCGCAGGGCAAAGACATCTCTTTTGGCGAGGTTCGCGAATATCATGTCCAGAAGCTCGTGGGAGAGGTCGAAGATGCTCGCCATGGTGTCTCTGAGCGGAGGAACAACTGAATGACGGATCCTGGTAGAACTTCAGATAGAAACATGAATGCGAATACGCGTAGAGGATCGTTGTTGGCGGAGGGCAATGACGGAAGAGGGAAGCGCGCGTGTGTGGAGTTGGTGCTGGTGTTCGTGGCGCGTCGCGGCCTCGGCGAAGCGGAAAAGTGTCGACGACCGGTCCGAGCGGGTAGGGCTGAGTGGGCGACTCTCTTGACTTGACAACTGACAGCTGCCTGCCATGGTCCCTGGATTCACTCCATCGCTCAATCTTCCCAAAAAGTCTCGGTTTGCAGAATACGCCTAGGCTTGTCCAATCTCACAGTGAAGAGGCGAGGACATGGCCTACCATCCATCTTCTAGCCCGCAGGAATCGCAATGCGAAAACATCTCTTCAAGCCTCTTCAAGGGCCTCCAAGCCTTATATATACGCGGACGAGAATGTCTTCCAACGACAGAGACACCGGTTTGCCAAGTGCCAACGGAAATCCGTAGACATCACTCTTGAACAAGCGCACAAAATCCGAATACCCCACTTCTCGCGCAACCCCAAAGCGGAAATTCGACCGCCCGTGTATGTAGTTGCGCCATCACATCACCACCTACCCACCAAAGCCAACCTCCAGTCCCTTTTCAACCTCCAATACTTCTCTTCCATTTCCAACCTCTCCCCCCTTCTCCAATTCCCTCAACAAACCTCCAAAATGCCACCACCACCACCACCAACCCCCCAAACCGGCAGCTGTCTCTGCGGCCTCATCACCTACACCATCACCCCCAACGCTCCACCCGTCTACAGCGTGCTCTGCCACTGCGACAACTGCAAAAAAGCCACCGGCGGCCACTTCATCTGCAACACCATCTACCAAAAACAGCACTTCACCCTGACCCACGGCTCGCCCAAAGCCTACCGCGACGCCGCGACCGACAGCGGCACGCCGCTCTACCGCCACTTCTGCGGCGACTGCGGGAGCAACTTGTGGATCACGACGCCGCTGGTCGAGGGGATTGTGTCGGTGCTGACTGGGACGTTGGATGCGGGGGTTGCGAGGGAGGCGTGGAGGCCGAATAAAGGTATGTGTGTTTTGAGTTTTGTTAGGGATAGGGGGGTGCGGATGGGGGGATGGGGGTCGGGGTTGGGAAGGAGAAGGGGGAGTCGGAGTGGGAGTTTGGCTGATGTGGTACACAGAACAGTACATCGAGGCAAAGGCGCACTGGCTGCCGGACTTTGATTTGATCGAGAAGCCCGGCGTTGCCATGAGGCATGAGAGGGGCCCCAGTCTGGATGCCTTCAAGTCTTCTTCCTCTTCTTCTAACTGATCAAGCGGCTTCCTTCGATGTCAAGCATCTACCAGCTCGACTCATTCCTTGCAGATACTACAAAAACAATTCTATTCATACAAGTACTGTACAGTACAGACCGGCCCAATCCAGGCCATTAATCTATCGATCCCTCTCTCTAATATTCATACAAGTCTAGTGCCCCATATTACCATGTTATGCAAGAATGCAAAAAGTCTACTTTGAAATGATGCCGCCGTTCGCCGCCGCATGCTTGTGAGAATGAAGACGCTGTCCTCCTTTTAAAGATCTAAATGCTGGCTCTGTTCATGCTCCCTCCGATGTCCTCGAGATTATCTGGATTCTCGGGCAGTAGTAAATGTACACGGACTGTGAGTCCAAAAAGTTGGTATGCCTCGCTCGCGGTGTAAGGGAGGGCGAGTGGCGGGGGAGGTTACAGAGCGCGTGGCGCGTGGTTGCTAGGTGTCAATAGGCGGGATGCGAAGTGAATCTGGGCATAGTCGAGAAGCCTTTCTCCGCGGACTTGGCGGCATAAGCTTGAGACATTGCGGAAGGGGCCAGTTCGTTCCGAGTCGAATGAGCCTTGTCCATGCTCGCCGTGATCTGGTCGGATGTGGGCCAGGGCCGGTCCTTCGTCGAGGCTTGTGATGGTTCAGACGTCGTTGATCAAGTCTGATCCTTTGGTCTGATTTCGATGCGGCCTTCCGGCTTCAAAGGGTTGGAGTTATCTAAGTGAGGGGCGTGGTCATCAGTCGCCGGAAATCGTGCCAGTGGAATATCATCCGCAGTCGCATGCGACGGTTCCTTATCTGCTGGATTTTTGATATCCGGCTTCGCTTTGTCTTTGGGCGTGTCCTTAGCAAGAGTTTCGTCCTTGGGCTTCTCCTTGCCAGGGGTGTTATCCTTGGGTGCCTCTTTAGAAGTTGCCCCGTCCTTGGCGTCTTTCGCGGGGCCATTGTTTGCCGCGGGCTTGTCTTTTGCAGGTGGTCCGTCTTTGGATTGGTCTTTTGGAGATGCCTTGTCCGCGTCTTTGCCCTTTTCGAGCTTCTTGTCTTGTACCTTGGCTTTTGAATATTTCTCGGGAGAAACATACATGTCCCACTTGAAGGGATGGAACAGTCCTGCAGGTACGCAGGTATTCTGCCTGAGGAAGTCGGACCAGAGAAGCTGAGCGTAATGTGTATACCCTACGCGGGGCCAAAACCACGAGAGCTTCTCTAACACTTTGTGCGGTGCCCCTTCCTAATCGAGTATTAGTATGGTTGTCAAAGGACTCAAGAGGGGTTCGGTATTTACCCAATTGTATACCGAGTCGGCGCCACCTCCGAGATTCTGCGGCCCGCCAGAGTTGAAGAGCCAATCGAGCATGGAGTCATTTTCGGTGCCATTGTAGTACAACGGATGCTTTGCGTGTACCGCTTTGAGCCCTTTTCGGAAAGCAATGGTCTCCATGGTCGCCTCGGTCGCCATCCAAAATCCATATCGCTGCTGCAATACGTGGACCTCGTGCAGCAAACGCTTGGAAGTGCGAGTCATGGCGACTGGTGCCGCAAAGTGTGGCAGCTTCTTTTCCTTGATCCTATCATCTATTTAGTTTCGTCTGATAGTTTTAAAGTTGAAGATTTGCTCACTTGAATGGGTCATTGTGCACCATTCCCCTGAATAGCCAAAAGTTGGTAGACCGAACATCGACAATTGGGGCCAGAGTGATGAGATCGGCTTCTTCGCCTACTCCCCACTTGGTTCCGTGTGCTTGCACTTCAGCGGCGCGATCGTCATCCCAAAGCGTCTCGTTGAAGAGCTGCCACAAATCTCCCCAGGAGCCCATCAGGCTCGGGATGTACCAGGCAGAGTTCATCTGTTGCAGGTAGAGTCTGGGTTGTTCCCGAGCCCACATGGCAATGCGTTCGAGGTTCTGGAGATGTGGAGACGAAGTGCGAAAGTCCATTTCGAATTGCCAAAAATACTCGAAATCGGCGGCGACGGTCTCGGAGAAGAGCTGGAGCGATTGATATGCTTGGTGGATGTACGAGTGTTCTGGTACAGCTGGATACCAGGCCTTCAGGAGGTTTTCGTTCCAGAGGTAGGTGATGCTCTGGAATTCTTTGGGCACGCTTTTGCGAAGCACGCGATCATATGCTTTCGGGTCCAGAAATATGGGATCCTTGGAGTTTTTGACTTGAACGAGGATAAATAGCTCGTAGATGCCGCCGGATTCCAGAGATAGCTCCACAATCATGGATCTTATGAACGCTTTTATATCTCCCGCCCAGTTGAAAGCGTCGGTGGTGCGCAAAACGACAGCCGTCCTGTTCTTGCGCTCTATCTCCAACTTGGAGCGAAGCGGCTGTTCCACTTGCGATGCGACAGGGTCTGGAAGATGGAAGGGCTTCCGATATCTGATGTCATGGAGGAGTCCATTCTTTCTGGCGCACGTCGTCTGTGCCTGGCCCCAGTCCTTGGTACTCCACCACAAATCATCATCGTGGTATCCGTAGGCGCGCAAGCGATTGCTGACGTTGTAACATTTGGTAGAATCGTCGTCGAGGAGGTCTCGGAGGCCAAAGAGGTGACGGATGGCTGGCGGGAAGGATTGTGTCAGTAGACGGTCCAGGAACAGGATGAGAGGCACGTACTCGTGTTCTTCTGGTGACTAGGCGTCTTGGCGTAGTGGGCGCGGAGGGAGAGCTGCGGGTCCGAGATGCAGGATGGATACAGGCCGGGGAACGGGTGCGAGCGTGGGGCGCGTAGTCCGCCAAGGAGATAGATGAGGCTAAACAAGAGTGCGACGCTGAGGGCTGCTGTTGATCTCCGAGCCATGACGGTGCGCGTATCGTCGGACGAGTGAGAATTCAGGGCGATAATGGGAACATGGAGCGAGTCGAAGATGGTAGATGTCAACTATCACGGACAAGTCCTCGATAGAAGTAGCGACATGACTGCGCAATGCTGTAGTCGGTGTGGTCGTAGGGGTCTCTCTGGTCGTTGATGATGTGCAAAAGGTGACGTGCCTGGTAGGCGCAGGCGCAGGCACTGGCACCGCTGGACAATTGCGAATCGGGCCCCCGACCTGAGCGAGTCCATCTTTCGGCACCACCCTCGCCGTCCACATCCCCAGAAGCAGCAAACATGCCGTCCGCTGTGGGCCACGAGACGGAAATATACAATCCTTGATCCCTTCCCGTCTTTTAACTAGTATTTAAGCTTCAATCGGCATTCCTTGGCCATCTTGGCCTCGACGGCAATCCTCACCCAGGCTGTGCAACGCACCACCTCCTCTGTAGGAACGGGAGAACGGATACTGAGTATCCATCGGACTTTGAAAAAATAGTCGGTCCAGTTATCGAAAGTCGGCATATGCCATCTGACCCTGGCCAATCAAGCTCTCATGCTTTCTGGATTATCAAGATGCCCGCTGACAAAATGGCCCCCGGTGTTTGTCACCCTCGGTGGAGCCGTCCAGGACGCGGGGGCTTATATTTTGCGCAACCCCTCGACCCAATTCAAGTCAGACTGAATGCTCCAAGATCCCAGCCTTGCAACAATGTCGTCCATCCACACTATGATTCAGGCCCCTGAGGTACTTGTGCTTCTCTGATTATGGGGTAACGACGCTGACTTGAATCACAGGGCACAAAGCTATGGGTACGAATCCAGAGTATTTACCATGACTCACTTCTGATCTTTCCTTGATATAGCTTCTCGACTGTGGGAACATGGAGGCCGATGAAGGCTGGTTCAAACGTGGCGGCGGCACCAACACAAAGTCCAACCCAACAGCCATCTCAAACCGACGAGTTCTCTCGATCATTTCTGTGTTGATTGAGCATCCCACCGAAGGTCTCATTCTCTTTGAGACTGGTGCGGGCAAGGACTACCACAATCATTGGGTAAACTCGGATCTACAAATGATGCCCTTGGACAAGATTTTGATCATATATCAGGGGGCTCCGCTCAACGATGTCTTCGCACAGTGGAACTACCGTCCCGACCAGGAGCTGGACGTGCAGATCGCAAAGACTGGTCACAACATCAAGGACATCAAAGCTGTGATCATGGGTCATCTCCATCTCGACCATGCCGGCGGACTGGAACACTTCCGGGGAACGGACATCCCCATCTACGTCCACGAAACGGAATTGAAGCATGCCTATTACAGCGCTGCAACTGGATCTGATGTTGTGTACCTCATCAAGGATTTGCCGTTTGACGTCAATTGGCAGTCATTCTCCGGAAGCTCCCACGAAATTTTCCAAGGAATCACCCTCCACCATGCACCCGGACACACACCTGGCCTTTGCATCATGCAGGTCAACCTGAAGGAGTCTGGGACCTTCATTATGACAACCGATGTCCGTGAGAGTCTATGGCATTTTTGGCGCCAGCTGTAATATGTCATCTAACTGATTCATCTGTAGATGTACCACGTTTACGAGAACTGGGAGGCGAGCCACCCCCAAGGCTGGCTTGCGAGGTATGCTGGACCACTCTTATCAACTCGTATATATTCTGACACTAACTTGAATCAAAGGGACCACGACGATTGGGTTCGCTCTCACCAAATGATCAAGACGCTGCAGAGGAGGACCAACGCAAAGATGGTTTTTGGACACTGCAAGGACACCTTTGACAAGTACGAGCATGCGCCGCATGCCTACCAGTGAGACTGCTCGGAAACGTGGAGTTGGATTTGAGAAGCGGCTGGGGAATATCAAATTGGCAGAACTAGGGTAAAGTACTGAAGCTTCAATTTGAGACATAGCTCGGATAGCAACTATAGGAGGACTTTTTCTCCCAATTGGACAATTTTTTGGAATATCATTCGGGTTCGTTCAGCATCCGAAACCTAGAAAACGCGTCCCTGTCGCGCGCGGTTGGCATTTATTCCCCGCTGAACAGAATCCCTGTCACCCTTACGTCATGCCAACCGCATGCTGTCGCCCATCAATAGCTCCCGCCGTTATCGAAACACCAAAACTTCCATGCGCCCGAACCTATCTCTGTTGAGGACAGTTCTCCCATCAACTATGAAGCTTGACTCGGCAGTTGCCAACCTGCTCGGCGTGGATGCGTCCACGGCTACAGTCTCATCCGGCTCGGGTGGCTGTTCTGCCGCCTCTACATCGAAGATTACCGCAACGACGCCCGATGGCCAGGTCAAAAACTATTTCATGAAGAGCGGCCAAGATGCGACCATGTTCAAAGGTATGGTGCACCTCCCATTGGCCAAAACCAACATACCACTAACGAATACTAGGTGAGCATGCGTCCTTGAACGCTATACACAACGTAGTCCCGTCTCTCTGCCCCCGATCTTACGGCCATGGAAGATACGAGTCCTCTCCATCCACCTATTTCCTCGTGACAGACTACCTTTCCCTCGGCTCTCGATACTCGTCCAAATCCTCAGGCACTTCCATGTCCTTGGCAGAGAAGCTCGCCAAGTTGCACACCACGCCCGCGCCTGTTCCTGAGGGACACGATAAGCCGATGTTTGGGTTCCCGGTGACAACATGCTGCGGCGATACCCCACAAGACAATTCATACAAAAGTGACTGGGCCGACTTTTATGCCGAAAATCGGATGCGGTTTATTCTACGCGAATCGGAAAAGAACAATGGCAAAGACAAGGAGCTGCACGACCTGGTCGAAGCCACAGCTTCACGGGTAGTCCCCCGCCTACTGGGCAACCTGAACGGCGGCAAAGGGGTCACTCCTGTCGTAGTGCACGGCGATCTCTGGAGCGGCAACACAGGCATCGGAAAGATCGACGGACAAGACGAGGCCGAAGAGGTCGTGTTTGATCCGAGTGCCTGCTACGCCCACAGCGAGTTCGAGCTCGGAATCTGCCGCATGTTTGGCGGCTTTGGGCCCAAGTTCATGGCCGAGTATCACAAGCATAACCCAAAAACCGAGCCGGTTGAAGAGTATGACGATCGGATAGAGTTGTATGAATTGTACCACCATCTCAATCACCATGGTAGGAAATACGCTATTCACGTAGAGAGGGCACTGGAGTGCGGCTAACGGCTTGCAGCTTTGTTTGGCGGGGGATACCGCTCCGGCGCTGTTCGAATGATGAAGGACTTGGTGCGGAAGTACGGCTGAAGGGGCTGGCCCCCTGATGAATTCAAACTACCACCATCGGCTCAGAGTCTCTTAGACGACCAGAAGAAAATGAATCAAAAGGAGTAATTGACGAACAGAGCACACGAAATTCAGCACATTTGGTCGCTGCTGCCTAATTTGGGATCTTTCATTCCAACGCCGCTGGCCAGCAAGCCACGAGTAGATCAACACTCGAAGAACAGAGCAACAAGCTAAGCGCTTGAGTAGAAGAGGAAGAAAGAGGAAATTTCAAAGAAAAATCAAATTGAACATGCTCAAAACACATGCTCGGGACCGGGAGAATGGATTTCATCTCAGACCACCTGCTCAAGCTCTGACAGAAAACTCGAAAGTCGAATCACCCACAGTCCACTACAGATCACAGCATCATCTACACAGCAGAATCATCTTGGTTGGCCGATTGTCCCAACAACGCCTATGGAGAAGGAACAAGAGGTTATACCAATGGAACGCAAAGACCAGCGCATTCAGGACCGGAATTTTGGAACATGTCGACCCTTACTCTGTATTTCAGAGACACATCATCAAATCTGCCGACTCATCCCTTGAGACTCCTTTTCCTCCATCTTTCCATCCATCCATACGCAGACAGGCACCTTCTGAGATCGCGAAACAGGAGCAAAGATCTTTTTGCAATGACACAAGTTGGCAGGTACCGGAAGCGAACGAGCGCGTGGGAATTCCCCAGTCTAAGAAACGCGGACAGGGAGCATTCAACCTCCTCGTCGTTTGGACTTAGACTTCGAGCTGTCTGTGTAGCCCGCAGAGGCATAGGGAGCATTCGAACGCCTGAAACGCACGCTTACTTGAGCTTTCGAAGTTGCGTTTGTCCCTCCGTCAAACCAGGCCCGGATCTCCATTTCAAAAGCACGCGGACAGGGAGCATTCGAACGCCTGCAACACGCAATTCGGGCGTTCGAAGTTGTGTGTGTCCATCCTCTCGCCAGGTCGAACCTAAGTTCCACTGTCAAAAGTACGCGCGGACTGGGAGCGTTCAAGCTCCTCGTCGTTTGGACTTGGACATCTTCAAGCCGTCTATGGAGACCGTAGAGGCACAGTGAGCATTCGAACGCCCGCAACGTACACTTACTTGAGCCTTAGTAGTTGCGTACGTGCCCTCTTCAATCAAGCCCGAATTTCCATGTCCAAAGTACGCGGACAGGGAGCATTCAAGTGTCCCGTCGAACAGACATTTCTGAGCTGTCTGTGTAGACGACAGGGGAGCATTCAAACGTGGACAACGTGAAATTCGAGCGCACGCAGTTGGGTGTGTCCACTCGTCACATCGAGACCAAATTTCCATATAAACAGTACGAGGACAAGGAGCATTCAAGTCTTTCTTTGCATGGACATTTCCGAGCTGTCTGTGTAGAGGCGCAGGGAGCATTCGAATGCAGACAACGTCGAACCTGAGTGCACATAGTTGCGTGCGTCCGCTCATCATACCAAGTCCAAAAGAGGCTAATGTCAGCGAGCAGCACACACCTCTTTCGCCCACGCTGAACCTCTCCAGAACTTTTCTTCGACAACACCTGGTACTGGGACTAGCTCGCACTGCCGACATTCTCGGCCAAGGACCTGCGACATTGACGAAAAACCGGCCACCAAACCCAAGCGGAAATTCGGCTTCTACTCCAAAGCTTTCAATCGGCTTCAGAATCTCTGGGACGACGACTGTATCGAAGAATGTTTAGAGGGTTGCGACAGTCTTCTCAATGACCATCACCTCCCTCGATACCATCGCGCCAGAGTACTGATCCTCAAGGCTTTGTCCATCGAGCCCTGGGAGGAGCGTGACGCCCTGAGGCGTGAGGCTGAACTGTGGGCTGGACTGGCCAGGCTCGCTGCCATGGACACGCCCGCAACTTGGAAGAATCTCGAGCAGTTGCAAGACGCTATGAATGATCTAGAAGAATTCCAAAAGGACACAGAGCATGAGCGCTGGGAAGATCAGTCTGAGGAGTCAGAGCGGTCGGACACCGATCATGAAGCGGAGACCGCACCACAACCACGACGTCCATTCGGCAACATGGATGACGATTTGAACACCCTGCAGCTGGATTCTATCAATCGCCGCTATTCTCGAGCTTTAAACAAGCTGTTGCGTCTCTGGGATGATGACGAGCTTGACCGTGTGCTCGAAAAATGCGACCAGCTTCTCCAGGACCAGGATGAGAATCTCCCCAAGTACTACCGCATCCGCTTTCTCGTCATCAAGGCCTCATCCACCTATCGCTGGGAAGAGTGTGAAAGCTTGCATCAGCAAGCCTCCAAGGAACTCCACCTCTATGAAGCCTGGTGCGATGGAGCGCCTGAACAGAGACGCATCCTCAAAGATTTGCACAAGTACCTTGACAATCTTCAAAAGTCTACAGACGCCATCAAGGCCTGGGAAGAGCAACTCGACAATACAGAGCGGTCGCAGGCTTCCATCGATGAGACATCCTTGAACGGATCGGCCAAAAGCGAAAAGCAGAAGCGCTCCACTTCTCCCAAGGCATGCGCTTTCCGAACACCTTTCTCCTTCGTGCAGCACTAACAGCCACACAGACGGACCTCCATGAGCAGGCTGGCCGAGAGACTTCGCCAGGCTCGACAGGAAGTAAGCGCAAACGTCTCGCAGACTCTAAATCATCTTCCGGTAAGTAGCTCCTTACACTACGCACCGCATCTGCTCATAAGTCATAGGACCTGCCTGTACGAAGACCAGGCCGCGAGCTGCTTCATTCGCGACAAGCCTGTGGGAGAATCCTTCTTCGCGTCCTACTAGCGCAACTCCCGATGCTCTCCAAGAGACAGCCAGCCTGACAACTGCGGACAATGACAAGACGCCATCGGGCCCTGATGGGCTGCTGGGAAAGGCCGAATTGCCGTGCCGTGGTTTCTCGAAGGCATCCAGCCCGCAGGTCAACGTCGAGCCTGAGTCGCTTCCTGCCAGCATGTCACCCGAGGACCTCGTCAAGCCTCCATTGCGTCCTGCTAGCCCGCTGGCACTAGTCAATACTTCATCACCTCCCGTCAACCAGCCAGCCAGGCCGAACACTGCGAACACTGTCAAGCCTTCCTTGCGCTCTATCGGCACATCTACAATCAGTCTAGAATCCCGCGTCAGCCTGGAGAAGCCCACACTGGCAGGCCAAGTCACCACGACGAGCACCACCACCGCACATGAGCAGGAGCAGCAAAAGTCGTCCGCTTCAACCAGCAGCCCATCACGCACGTCAGATGCACCCACGGCTACTCTCGAGCGAATGCCTCCATTCTAGGCTCCCACTCAAGCCTCGGAGGCACAGTCCATCAGTCTTGCGCGCAGCCCCCGCAACTTTCGCAGTTTCCGCGAAGTCGCCCGTGGCACTGGCAAAAAGGTCACGTCCGCAAGACGTTTCATGATCGAGCTCTTCTCTCCACCATCATCGACGCAGCCGGATGCTCATGCTCCACATGGCGAGGAACAGACATCGAGGAAGACGCTTCTCAGGAGGTTCACGAAGCGCGAGTAGAAGGCGTACATACATGGATCCACAGAAGGCAAAAATCAGGTCGATGGAATATCACCAGACTCGATGATTGGCAGGCACACAAAATCATCGTCTCAAGAATACCTGCGTCGGGACTGCCGGAGAATCGGGGGTGATACAATTGAAGTTGCTCAGGTTATTAGGCGGATTACGTGGAGTGGAAAAGGGCAAACTCGCGGCCAGGATGATAATCTGGGCTTCGAAAATGGCGTCGCTCGAAGACAAGATTGACGAATGATGGGACTGGAAAGGTAGAGCTTACTCGCAGATTGCAGAATTCAATTCTGATTAGAAAAAGTGTCGAGTGGTCAAGGCGCTGGTGATTGGCTGGACGCGTTTGCGGTCGAGTGGCTGCGGGGGGCGTTGGCTCAACACCAAGACGCGCTTTGCGACAGGGCAAGCTCACCACGTTCGGAGGCAGGAGTGAGACAAGCCGGGTGACGAGTGCCGATCAGAAACATGCCCCGGGAAAAACAGCGCAAACCGCACGAGCTAACGCATGGCAGCCCCCTCTTGAAACCCCACGGGCGAAAAAGGGCTGCGAAGCGCGTTTGCCAGCGATTCGGAGGCGCAAAAGCTTAGTAGATTGGGGGCGGCGAGGGAGCGAGTCGTTGAGGATGAGCCGTTGGACGCGGCGGGCCGGGCGTTTACAACACCACAGGACCCTGGCGATAGGCTGCCACGACGAAACAAAATTCAGAGTCGGAGCATGCAAGTCTTTGTTGTGCGGCGGCTGCATCGGCTGCATCCCCACTCGCTGCCCTGGCAGATTGAGCCAAAGACACCAGCCTTTCGCTTTTTAGCTACGAGTCCTTGACCTGGCCATCCCAGCCTTCTCTCCAGGAGCCTCCCCATATAGCCACAACCACGCGCAGCCACGCAAAATTCAATTGACAATGCTTTTTGTCCTGCCGCCGCCCATTCTTTTGCGTTGCAGCCATGAGCTCCAACGAGCCGCTGCTTGCTCTCAAGCACACCAATGGTAAGCTGCAAAATCATTCCTCTGACGACAACTCACTCTTCTGCCCCAGTGAGCAGGCCCCAGATCCAACACGCCACTTCGCAGCAGAGCATCTCGGCCTCTGAGGATTACTACACCGTCTCCTCCCAAATCTCCACCGCCAGCGACCAGAGCGATGACCGCTCCCAAGTCACAATCGTTCGCACCACCACAGACCCCAACCTGTATCACACCCCGCGCACCAGCCATGAGAATCAATTGACCACCCTCCATGAGCAACGCCCCTCCCAAGATTCTTCCTCCACTGCTGTTCCTCCCAAGGTCTCCTTTAGCGAATCCACAATCACGCGCAAGCCCGTCGCCTCCATCCGTCGACCTTCGGGCTCCCAGCGCCGCTCCATCATGGATTCCGAATCTCTCTCCACCACTCCTGGCGTCGACGACACCCCTTACATTCGCTTTGCAATTGACCAATTGACCCGCGACGAGGAGGTCCGCGGCACCAGAATTTATCCCGTCAACGACCAAGACTATCCAGTCGAGAGAATCGTGTCCGACGAGGGCCTCGGCT
Organism: Phyllosticta capitalensis; assembly: GCF_038381095.1. Lineage (NCBI taxonomy): Eukaryota > Fungi > Ascomycota > Dothideomycetes > Botryosphaeriales > Phyllostictaceae > Phyllosticta > Phyllosticta capitalensis. The sequence continues at coordinate 1,493,074 of NW_027117448.1, read as the reverse complement.
ACGTTCATCAAGGACATCCCACTACTGCAGACTCGCGGAATCCTGCCCGCCCTCCACCCATGCAGCCACTCGACGGTGAGTTTTGTTGCGTTCTTTTGATTGGGTAACCTTTGACGCATTTCAGTGCAACGCGACGTTTTCGTGCCCTACACGCCCTCTTTCAAGGCAGTTCAGTACCCTCCTCTCAACTTTTTGCCCGGCATTGTGCGACCTCAATGGCTCGGTCTCTTCACTCTCCTCTGCGTGCTCATGACCATTGGCATGATAGTCAGCGCCGTCTGGTCCTCAAACCACCAAGGACTCCTCGACTATGTGAACCTGGGAGACGGCCGCTATTTCTTATTCCAATATTTTCCACCCCTCCTCGGCATGATCTTTTTGATGTGGTTGCACCAGATTGCTGCGGCTCTCCAGAGAATATCTCCATTCATGGCGCTGGCCTCGGATTCGTCCAAGACGCGGTCAGAAGGCGTCTTCCTCGACCTATATCCTACGCAATTCTTCTTTCCCACCTTTCAACATTTCAGGGCTGGTCAACACGCCCTCGGCATTTTCTTCTTTGTGACTTGGATGTTCCTCTTCACCATTCCCCTGCTTGGGTCGGCTTACAACGTGAGATTCCACGGTCCAGTCGCGGACGGCCAGTTTCGGTGGGTAGCAGCTCAGGGTGTCATATGGACTGCCATTACACTCTACCTGCTCCTCATTCTCTCCTTGCTGCTAGTCTTCTGGGCACTGCGACAACCGACGGGCTTGAAGTGGGACGCTCGCTCTCTTGCAGACATTGTGGTTCTTCTTGAAAAGTCCAACAACATGGCCGACTACAAGGATTCCGAAGTCTTTACGAGCCTCCAGGAGTTTCGAGAGGTTCTGGCCAATCGCACGGATCGGTTGGGTTACTGGCACACGTCGAAAAGACCAACCGACATTTTCTACGGCCTGGGCGAGCCGGGTGGAGCGCCACGAAAGTATGTCATGGAAAAGGGTAAGATTACGGAAAAAGACTCGTCTCCTGGATTGTCCACTCCGACTGAGGTCGATGTCGAAGCCGCGAGGCATGCTGGAGACATTCGCATGGACATTCGGGAGGAAGAAGTAAGGCGAGCTTACTTGCCTTGGTTCCTCAAAGACAGTTTCGTGGTGGCTTGGATTGTCATGGCAGTCATTCTGCTCCTGGTATTCCTGGCCGTTAGCTTCGCCAACAAGGCAGTGGTCGACGGCTTCAAGCCTCTTGTTTCCGTCAACACAGATTCTGGTAGGTTTGTTCCTGCTCTATGTTTGAACATTTACTGACCTTGCGTAGGAGGCTTCTCTTCTTCCAACTTCCTCTACTCCTTTCTTCCTGTCGTCCTCGCCATGATCCTCTACCTTGGTATCCAGACGCTGGATCTCACTCTGCGCCGCCTCCACCCTTTCGCTACGCTCTCCAACCCAGGAGGAGCCCCTGCCGAATTCTCGCTCCTTCTCGACTACCCTGCTCGCTTGCCAATCAACATCACCATGGTGGCCGCCTCAAACAAACACTATCGCGTGGCCGGCCTCAGCCTGGCCTCCTTCATCGCTGGTTTTACTCTCCCAGTCCTTGCCTCTGGCATCTTCTGGACCCAATTCTATCGCGACACGGGCTCCATCCGAGTCGCAGCCCACCCCGCGGCCTACTACTCGCTCTGCGCCTTTCTCTGCGTCTACGGCTTGGCACTAGCTCTGATATTCCCTCAGCGCTACTCCATGGCCTTGCCGCACGAGAGCCGCAACCTCGCCGAAATCATCTCGTGGCTTTATCAGTCCCGCATCGTCAACGACCCAGCCTTCTCACGACCAGAGACCAAGGCCGAGCTCTGCACGCGCCTGTGCGGTCCACGGGTGTACGGCGAGGGCGGCCAGAAGTGGGTCGGCAGCCTGCGGTCACTCTTCACCCCAAGCAAGCAGGCCCTGCACGCGCAATACCGCCAGCAAGGCGAGTCGACGGTCGGCTTTGCACCAGTCAGCGGCGAATCTTCCGCGCAGCAATCTTCTCCAAACAGGGAGACAAATGGCAGTGGCAGCGGCAGCGAGAAGCGGCGGCGCGTCAGTGTCGTCGACCCGGGCAGCATCCGCTACGGCTTTGGCATCTTCTATGGACGCGACGGCAACGAGCACCTCGGCATCGATCGCGTGCAGCGCGGCGAGTCGCGCTACATGCACTTTGAATAGTGAGACTAGACACGGACGGACGTGAAGAGGTGTATCGCAAGATGGATTTTGTTGTTTGTTTTTTGTTCTTCTTTTCTGGTTTCTGCGGCGGCAAATTTGATGACAGTTCGAACAGCGCGCTGGCTGTCCACATGCGCACGCATCATTCGGGCGATATACCCTTGGCTGCCCCGGTTTGCTTTCCCGTCTCTCCTTTTCCCTTTTCTTCGTTCGAGCATTTCTCAGCGCTTTTCGACTTCTCGTCCGGTTCGGCGAGACATACTGTCCCGCTGGACCACACACCAATTTTTCCACCTTACCTACCAACCAACCATCCGACCTACCTACACTTCTGCGCCTCAAAAGCGCCGCCCTTATTCCGCCGCCTCACCTTTTGACTTCGCTCGATCCCGCTTTTTTCTTACCTTCTCGAAAAGTATTTGCCTTTTTTTTTTTTTTGCTTACTACTTGCTTCGCTCAATGGCTGCAAGGATCTTCCCCCGATGCTGGAAACGTAATGTACGAACGAAGCACATGAGTTATGTAGAAGATGAGACACACGCTTTGCATGCACAAACATGTGTTACTAGTTTTTTTCAATTTGCGGAGGTCTGTGGGATGATGGATCAAAGCGCCTGCTGGGGAGAGGGAGAGAGAGAGGCGATGTGCTGAAGGGGAGAGCGTGGGATGAACGCCGTGGGTAACCGCCCGGTAGCAGTACGTAGTAATGGGAGCAAGCAAGTAAGCATGCGAGAGACGATTGCCGAACGCAAAATGCAAAGACGAAACACTTCTGAAGACAGATTTCCGATCGACAGCTACAGAATGGGCATCGTCGAAATCGCGCAAGGGAGAAACAAACAAGCGTTGTTGCGACTCAGGGTCTTGCGCCACTTTTTGGTAGCTGTTGGATAAAAATACACACATGCGCTTGACGGGCTCGTGGGGCTGCAAGCACAAATGCCTCACCATTGTCTACACGCACATTTTATTCTCTGCGAACAGCCGTCGGCATCATGTCTGACCCACGTCGAGCAGCGTGGGTAGGAGATTTTGGGACGTTTTGTTTGCGCATCGCCTCGTCTGTCGTCCATCACCGCATTTGAGTACCATCTCTGCCACCTAGCGTGCCAGTGCTCTCCGTTTGGCCTCGCACGTGCAAATATCAAAACCAAAAAAACCAAGCACTCCACCACATGGCAGCTCGACGCTCGACGCTCGACGCTCGACATTATCCCCGCATGATGCATGCACGCCGCAACACGGCAGTGGCAGTGGCATTGGCAGCATACATGTAGCTCGCGGCGCCGGCGGCGGCCAACGCGGGAGCGCGGGACACGGCTCGGGCGTGAGGCAGGTATACCTAGCCAGGCCAGCCCAGCCCTCGCGGGAGATTTTCCCAGTCACGTCGCTGATGGATCGGGTAGGCCCCGGGGGGGGGGGGGGGGGGGGGGGGCGCTAAGGGCAGGGTGTTGAAGAAGTAGAGAGGTAAGTGCATGTGGATGGATGGATGGATGGGACGACTTGTCCGCCATCACAGACAGCATTCCCCTCCTGCTCTAGCTAGCTAGCTATGTGTCCATGGTGCACGCGTTGATTTCAACATCTCCAACAGAAAAAGAGAACAACAGACAAACGAACCCCCGTCCAGCGAAGTATCTCACACTCCAGAACATCTCCTCCCGCTTGAAGGAGAGATGCGCGCGCGACACACTGCCGCTTTGGGAAGCAGCGCAGCGCAGCGCGAGGCCCTCCCATCACTGGCGAACTGCCTAGTTGCATGGGCAATTGGTTCCTTCTTAGGCTGCATTTACTTCTAGCTTTTTCTCATCGTGGCTGTGGGGGGAGGGACCTTTTGAATTTCTCAAACTACGCGACCTCTTCCCCCACAGGCTTCGGAGCGAGGGTTGAGTGATGAGTGGGCGAGAGAGGGCCATGTGCTCGAAGGAAAGGAGGAACATTGATGGTATGGTAAGGAGAAAAGGGCAGCGTTAGGTAATGCATGCATGCATGCCACTCCCACGCCAATAATGCCATCATTCCGTTCATTCAGTCCATGTCCCCCGTGTTGGTTGCATGCGATGAACGGCATTGCCGTTCGGAGAGACGGCGAGAGCATGCAGTACCTAGCGCGCCGGCAGCTGGGAATGGAAACGAAACGAAACACGGTGTTGTGGGGGAAACGGGGTGGAAAGAGGGGGTGATGCGGGTTGTGGGATGGTTTGCATATGTAGATAGACGACAGTTGATAGACGGACATCTAACTTCCATGGCTGCTGGAGTTATCCACGGGATGGATGCCGATGCCGTCTGTCTGTCTGCATCTGCGGCGGTATTCTCTCCTCTATCAAGTCAAGAGGCAGCCATCCCACCGCAATCACTAGCATATATGCCTACCTAGGTACCTTTGATATCATCATCACCTCCCCTTCTTCTCTTCTCCACACAACCCTGAAGCCTCTCCCCCATTCCTCCCACCAGTCCACCACACTTCCCAAAACACCCGCAAATCCGCAACCTGCCTACTGACTCCCGCTGCCAGCGCTTCGGCTTACCTTCTCTGTCTAGACTGCTTGCTCTCCAGCTGCCGAACGGGCAAGTCCCCTGCCGTGGGTTTGTTTTTTTCTTTTCCCGACCCGCCCGCCCCGTCTCCGTCCCGCGTGCCCCTTGCTAGTGCCTGTCTGGTAGCTGCTTGAGAGAGGAGATATCCCTGTCGCATGCCACGAGCACGGCGTGGTTGCCCCTGGTTTCCTCTTGCCTGTACATAGGTCTGGTCTCGTCCAATGTTGGATCCAGTCTACCTAGTCTAGCCATTCTTCTTACAATGTTCCGCTAGTCTTCCTGCCACCACCACCACCACCACCACCACCAAACGCTCTCGACCGCGGCGGTGGTTGATTACCGTAGCGGCAGTCAATCAATCATTGCGGCTGATGTCCGTCTTTGCTAGTTCCCTTTTACACAACCACCTCCTACCCCCTTCCTCCATAGAAGTTCCAGCCACCGCTCTCCTGCCAAAGACACACTGCTGCTCATGATTTTGCAGGAGACATGCGTGTCTCCTCTCCTCTCCTCGAATGGGCTGATTGCAGTCTCTCCGTACATACCTAGCTTTTTTCTCGCTCATCCCCTCTCCTGTTCGGTTGTTCCGCATCCATCACTTCGTCCCCTCCCGCCCGTCTCGTCAGCGCGCTTCTTCTTCCCGTGGCGGCTCCCTCGCCTCTTTCCTGCCGTATGTATTGCATTTCATGCGCGGGTGGGTGGGCCTGTCTGCTCCTCCGCTCTTTGCGGCGTGTGCGTGGAGGACGAAAGGAAACTCCAACTCCCAAGTTTGGCGACGGTGAATGGGGATATCCGAATCCAAACCCACCCAAATTCGAGCCTGCGTACATGAGAAACCGCACAAACGTGCTTCCACCCAAGGACTTGACATTCGCGGGAGCTCGCCAAAAGACAGCCACGGGGAATGTTCGAACACCACTCGCGCCCTCCCCGCCTTGCATCGAACATTTCCTTTTGCAGCCCAGCACTCTCTGCCCCGTCATCTTCTCCCTAGCTCTTCCTCTTGCTTGCTTGCTTACTCGATTCATTCCCGCCGACCTACCTCCTCAATCAACTCCGCCGCTGCTATCCCTCCTCTTCCCTCCTCTCCTCTTCTCCTCCCGCCTCCCTCGCTGCCAGGGCTTCCTCATGACACATCCGTGCGACCTCCGCATCACTCAACGACGGATAAGATGTGAAGAGGTTGGGCCCGCACGCGCGCACGCATGCACGCACGTGGACCGAGGCGCAAAAGTACCTAGCCGTGGCACACGAGAGGTCCCTACTTCCTGCGGAACATCCCTCTTGTGCAGCGCGCGGACAGGGAGCATTTGCGCATCCTCCGCGTGCGGAGCCGGCGCTCAGCTCACTGCCTGTGCAGATTCCCAGGAAGTAAGTCAAACACGTCGACCCGTAGATACGGGGAGCGGTCAACGCCGCGTGTGCCCCGGCGGAAGAGCCCTGCTGCGAGCCTGGGACTCCAAGCAGCAAAGCATTTCGAATCTCCTCGTATGTAGCCGGCTTGTCTCGTCTCTACGCACACCGGTGTCAGCACGTCGTTCCATCACCGCTCTTCTTGCAACTTACGCGCGTCCCGTGATCGAGTCCTGTGGCCCTTTGCCGTGTGCGGAGGAGCAATGCTTGCCGCGGCTGATGGATCTGTTGTTTCGTTGGAGGTCATGCTGTCCTTCTGCTGAAGAATCCTTCCGTTGGGCGCTTCCATGCCGCATGCCGCCAAAGGACTTCTGGGAGACATCTACCTCGTAAAGCGTGCGGATGGGGAGCGTCCAAGTACCTGCGCATACAGGATTAGTAGGTATCCAAGTCAAGTCCTGGGGAACGATCAAATACCTCAATGCGAAGATACAGCAAGCAGTGCTCCTTGCACTAGCCCGTGCTTCAAGCTGGAGTGTGAGTCTGATCTTCAACTTGCGCCGCTGGCGCATCCTTCCTATGCTGGTCAACATCTACCAAAGTGCGCTTCAAGGTGAACATCATCAACGCATCAGCATTTGCAACTCCTCGTCATCACAGCATGGCATTCACTCGGAAATTGTTTGAGAAGCGTGTTTTAGTGATTACCTGGAGCTAATCTCGCCACTCAACTGTCCCGAGAGTTTCCTGTACATGACCATTTTGGCAGATCGTGTCTGCCGAAAGCGGAATGGGACAGCCAGTCAGTGGTGGAAGCAGAGTGACCCACCGACTGCCGTCCCGATTGGCGTCCTCCACGATCCGCCATCGAACTTTTTGAAACGCGCACCGTGTGATTAGAAGGGAAGCGTGTGATTAGAAGGGAAGGGGGAAGATGTGCAAGGGCAAGAGGGATTTTTGACCGAAGTCGACAATCAGCAAGACCAGCTTCGAGCAGCGCACTGCTTTACCAACCCTTGTTGTCCTCCTCCTCGCCAGCAGGCGCCCAAGCAGCGGGCTTCTCCTCGCCGCCGACCGGGGTAAAGCCATTGGCGTCGTCGTCGCCGACGGGAGTGAAGCCGTTGGCATCGTCGCCGGCGTCACTACCTGGCGCATCCTCCTCGTCAGACTTGTCGTCCCAATCAATCTCCTCGCCTTCGGCAGGCTTGGCGTGGTCGAGAAAGTCGGGAACCTCCTGCCCATGCTCAGTGAGCAGCTTGGCAAGGTCATCCTCGAGGTCGGAATCACGCTCAGTGAAGAACGTGGTGGCCATGCCCTTGTGGCCGATGCGAGCGGTACGTCCAATGCGGTGAACGTACTCCTGGATGCCACCGTGGGCCGCAGAAGGCATGTCGTAGTTGATGACGTGGGCAATGTTGTTCACGTCAAGACCACGAGCCATGACGCCAGTGGCCACAAGGATTGGCGAAGTGCCATTCCTGAACGAGCGACTGCAGAATGATTAGCTTGATTCAAGAATGGTGCGGATCGACTTACATGGCGTCCTCACGCTCACGCTGCGTGCGGTCAGAGTGGATGGAGGTGCAAGGGAGAAGCTTGTTGAAGAGAAAGTCGTCGACCATCTCGGCCTTGCGCTTGCTGTTGACAAAGACAATGGTGCGCGCCGGGGGTGAAGAGGTGATGAGTTCGTAGAGAGCCTTGTCCTTCATGGACTCGTCAATGTTGTAGACGCGCTGGACAATGTTGTTGTGGCTCGAGCCGATGCGACCGACACGGATGCGAGCGTAGTCCTCGGACATGTACTCCTTGGCAAGACGGCGAGCCTCCTTGGGAAAGGTAGCCGAGAACATGAAGTAGAGGTGGTCCGCGTCCTCGTTGACGTCTGCGTCGGGTCAGCATGTGAATGGTAATGGGACGGGATCAACTTACCACCACCACCGAGAATCTTTTGAATGTCCTCCTCCCAGTCACCATTCATGAGCTCGTCAGCCTCGTCAATGACGGTGAACTTGACACGGCTCATGCTCAAGACGTTGGGCCTGTCCATAAAGTCGGCCAAGCGACCAGGAGTGCCAATGAGAATGTCGCAGCCCTTTTGAAGCTCGGCCAATTGGTCGCGAGGAGGACCGCCGCCGTAGACGACGCAAGGACGAAGCATCGAGCGGTAGCAAAGCCTGCGCGCATCATCGAAGATTTGAGCGGCAAGCTCACGGGCAGGAACAATGATGACGACCAAGGGCTCAGCGCGAACCCTGTCCGTGACGGGGTCGTAGGTCGCCGGGTTGGGGCGAGGGGCAGCGAGCTTGGCTGCCTGGCCCATCAAGCGAGAGATGATGGGGACCAAGTAAGCGGCAGTCTTGCCAGAGCCTGTGTGTGTTAGGACCAATCATCATTGGGTGTGAGGGACTTACCAGTCTGAGCAATAGCGACGACGTCGTTGGCATTGAGGATCGCCGGGATGCAGTAGGCTTGGACGGGCGTCATCTTTTCATACTTGCAAAGGCGAGTGACGTTGTCGAGCATGACCGGGTGCAGGCCGGCGTCCTCCCACTGTATCATCATTAGCAAAAGTAGAGTGATGGGGGTGAAGACTTACCTTGGTGACGTGCTCAACTTCGACGGGACCTTCCACCTTGACGTCCAAGTCGAGGGCAGACCAGTGAGTACCCTTGGTGACTTCGTTGACGTGGCGGAACAACTCCTCCTCGAGCTCCTTGTTCGCAGGGCCGACTTCACCGAACTCGCCCTGCCACTCGTAGCGAACGGCGTTGGCAGCCCAAACCGGCTCCTCGTAGTCGTCGCTCTGCCTGAGCTGCTCCTGCTCCTCGGCGGTCAAGGCAGTGTAGGACCTGTACTTGTACGCCTCACGCGCGACGAAGCCCTTGGCGCGAAGCTCCTCCTCGGTGAGAGCAATGATCTCTGGCGGGGGGACCACGGCCGCAGGCTTGTCACCAGCTTCGGAAACATTGTCAATGTTGGCGCCGCTGTCGGCGTTGTCAATGGCGGCGGCCATGTCCGTGGTATCGAAGGTGTCGGACATATTGACGGAGGGAAGCTGCGAGTGGTGAGCAACGAGTAAGGTGAAGCGCTTTGCGAAGAGGTGGAGGAAAGGTGGGTGGAGGATGAAAGGTGGAGTGGAGCGGAGGGAGTGTGCAAAGAAGGAAAGCAGAGCAGCCAGGACTTACAGCAAGTGTTGACAAGCACTTGTATGCAAGAGGTGTTGGTGAAGCGTCAAGGCAACGAAGCAAATAGAAGAGGCAGTGTTTGCAGAAGACAGAAGTTGGTGAAAAGTTTTCGTTGGATTGGGTGCGTGGGAAGAGTTTTATGCCCCTCCCGCGCGGACACCACGACTAATCGCCGCCTGCGCCAGAAGGGGATGGGGTGGATGAGGCGGGAGCAAACGCGCGGCGGCCTCCACCATGGTAGAAGGCTCAGGAACAATAGGTAGGCACAAAGCGTAGCCATTGGGAATGCAGGTGGCTGCTCAAGCTTTGCATCGTGAATATCCAGCGTGGTGTTGAGTGCAGCATACCTTTCACCCCTGATGGTGAGGCTGCAAGCTTGGACAGACATTCTGCCAAACAGACATCCTGGTTGCGTCCAGATGATTCCACCTCTTACGATGCCCTGGCCGATGCTCGAAACAATGCCACAGGCACATTGTGTTTGGTTTGCCTCTCTTCTTCATGGCCAACGCTGACAGGTGTGCCTATCACAGCTGCAACTACCCGAAGACCACTCATGCAGACAAGCGGCGGCCACCAGTGCACGTCAAGATGGGACGATTTCATCAACCGCCGGATTCAGAGGCACGTCGATAGACGTCGGACATCTCCTTTGATACTTCTTTCGAGGCCGTGATCCCAATCGAGGGGAAGCGATTCCCTCTCCCAATGCGCCATTCCGCGGGGAGGCTCCAATGCAGGCGAAAGAATTGAAGCTCAGGTACCATACTATTTGAGGCGAAACATGTTTCCAGGTGCCAATCGACATGCCCGCACGGAAGGTCCATGCATTTGACCAAGGATATACTCGAGTGGAGTCTCGGCGCGCAGCCAGAATCTGGCGTGTTTCTTGAAGAGATGGAGATCTCGCCGGGCACGCGCAGATTAGGGGCCACATCAATCCATCTGAACCAAGATTGGATGGAAAGCAGGGCGAGCACAATCATGCGGCAAAGACAACCTTTGCAGAAGCTATTGGCAAGGTCCCAAGGTTTCCATCCGATTGTGGTCTCTGGCACCAGCTTTCTGCGCCTACCGACAAACATTCGGGATGCGCTCCCTGTCCTGGGCCGGCGAGTTGCTTCGGACGGAAGAGCCAAAGTCCCATGGCCGTCCTTGGGCATGTCGAATCTTAGCACTCGAAACTTGGTGAATGCGAGGCTTTTGCTACTTCTTTTCCGGGTGGACCATGTCTTCGATACGATCCCACAACGGCCTATGGAAGACCGCCTCTTGCAGGGCCACAAGAATGTCGGAAAATGCGGTCATCAAAGGTCCAGACGTGAAGTCGTTCGGGGCAAAATTGAGAGGCATAGTGGTGTTTCCAAGTCTTGATGTCCGGTGCAGAGTACTCGTCCTCGACACATCCTTCGGCGGGCCACGGATGTCTCGTCGCTACAATGCCATCCGGCTCTTTACTATTGGTCATTTTGGCATCGATTTTGGCATCGACTCTTTCCTCCGTGTGGAAATCCAAGATGTGGTGCAGTCTTGCAAGGCCAATGGGCTGGTCAGGGTGCTCGCAAAGCTCTCTTCAGCGGCATCCGTGTCACTCACGGCCTACCTGCCTGGCAGGTAAAGGCTACTCAGTGCACAAAGCAACAAGTAACTTTTGCCGCCATTGTCAAGAGACGGACACCGCAAACCACTTGGCCCGGTTGAGGCTCATACTTGCAGCGAGGAGGTTCGACATGAGTGCCCGGCCGTCAAAACAGCGCTCATATCAGCGTGTGTTCGCATCAAACTGGCATTGGTGATGGCAAGAGAGCCCAGATTAATAGAGAGGTGCCATGGTCGTTGGATATCCAAAGGCTTCCAGGTCGAGTTTCGGCATATCCGTGCCCCATTCGAAATTTTCGCGGACGATCCTCGCGATCGTAGCTGGAGATGTCGAGGCAGTGCGCATCTTGCTGGCTCAAGCATCGAGCATGCGCGTTCCATGGCTCTCTCCCCTGGGTGGGGGTTTGAGCGGCAACAGGAAGCCGAGCGAGCGTGTTCAATGTCTCTCTCCCCTGGATGGGGGTTCGAGCGGCAGCAAGATGCCAGCTGATGGTGCAGCAGTATCCTGTGAGAGATCTGGGAGTATGTCAACCGTTCAAAGCGAGGCTCTTTGATGGTGCGAGGTCGAGGTGGTTGTTGTTTTGGCGAACGCCGCGGGGTGACAGCCGACGTCATGCCCACATTCCGGCGCCCTGCCAGCCGCCCTTTCCACACAGATGACCACGGACTCGGACGGAACCAAGTTTCGCTGCGCACCAGATCTACGAAATGACCGCTCGACGACCTTTGAATCTTTATCTTCTATTCCGCCCCTATGGCCACCTGCTCCTCCGATACCAATCACCAATCCCTAAGCCGCACACAAGATGAACGACCCAGGCATAGACGGACCAATCAATGACGCCGCTGACGACCTCGAAAACAATGCCTACGAGAGCATCCGCGAGCAAGTGGCAGAAGAGGAGCATGAATTTCTCGATCATACCCGCTGGTATCTCGCAAGCACGATTTCGCCTTTGATCGCTGGAACCTTTGGACCCCTGGCCAATGCCTTTTCCATCTGTGCGCTGGTAGTCAAATGGCGACTCTACGTTCCTCCTGGGCAAGACGAGACAACGGGGGTCTTTCTGAAAGATCCGGCCTGGTAAGTTGGTTTGGATCACGGCTACTCCCTGGCTCATCACACCGTAGGCTCATAGCAATCAATACGGTGTCCCTCGTCTGTGCCTTGGTTGCAAACATGTCGCTGCTGTTGAACATGGCTCGCCGCCTCTCATTCAACATAGCTCAGCCCATCACCATCGTTGGATTCTTCGTCGCGTCGACGCTTCTGATTGCGCTCGTCTGCGTCGCCTCGAGCTCGCATTTCAGGTTGCAGCCGGCAGCATCCCACGCTCTATCCCAGGCCTACTACTACGCAATCATTGCTGCGGCTCTTTACGCCGTGATCACCATGTTGATGATGCTCACTGCGTATGGAGCTTGGAAGAAGCGCTATGCAAAATTCAAGCTGACAGTCAGCCAACGCACGCTGATGCTTCAGACAATCAGCTTTGCCGTCTATCTTCTTTTAGGTGGGCTCATTTTTAGCAAAATTGAAGGATGGAACTTCCTCGATGGTGGTAAGTACACAATCAAGTCAGAGGCAAGCTAAAATCGCTAACAGAGGTCTAGTTTACTGGGCTGGTACGTAAATGGTGAAATCAGGACTGTGAGATGAGCTAACAAGCCAAAAGACTATACATGTCTAACCGTCGGTCTCGGCAGCGACTTTCCCCCCAAGACGCATCTCGGACGGTCATTGCTCTTTCCGTATGCCTTTGGAGGTATCGTGATTCTCGGTCTGGTCATCGGATCGATACGCTCCCTGATTCTGGAGCGCGCAAAAGCCAAAATCGACGCTCGGATGACGGAAATTGGGCGCGAAAAAGTTCTCGAAAAGATTGACGACCACAAGCGCGTCGTCACTGTAGGGCTTTGGCAAAAGATTGAATTTGTGCATTCTGGACTCTCGGAGCTCGAGAGAAGAGAGCAAGAGTTCAACATGATGCGCCGGATCCAATCCGTCATGCAAAAAAGACGACAGTACATGACACTTCTACTGTCTGTTTTGGCCGCTTGCATCCTGTGGTTCGGGGGCGCCGCTGTCTTTTACGCGACAGAGGGCACACCTCAGGGATGGACGTACTTTACAGCGCTTTACTTTTCTTATACGTCCCTGTTGACAATCGGGTGAGCTTGGTTTTGCCTGATCCAGGGAGGCCTCGAAGCCAAAGCACTGACAAGTTCGCAGCTACGGAGACTATTTTCCAAACTCCAATTCTGGCAAACCGTTCTTCGTCGTTTGGAGCTTGCTCGCCGTTCCAACGCTGACAATCCTGATTTCCAACATGGGAGACACGGTCGTGAAGAGCTTTGCAGACTTCACCATCTGGCTAGGCAGCCTCTCCGTCCTCCCCGACGAAAGCGGGATTCGAGCAACCGTCAAAAGCAACCTAGCCAAAGTCCGCCAAAGCAATCTCCTAAAGCGCGACGCCAGCCTCCCCAACAAAAACCAATCCAACACGGCAGAAAAGCCAGAAGACAACGACATCCCCAAAGACCCCAAAATCCACCTCGACTCCGTCGCGCTCAACCGCCTCGCCAAGCACATCGAAGACGAAGAGCTGTGGGAAGCAGAAGAGGCCGGCGAGCGCGGCGACGCCCTCGACCGCGACATCCACTTCTACCACTTTGTGCTGGCGCGCGAGATCCGCCGGCTGATGCGCGACGCCGCGGCCGCGCCGCCCGTGCGCTATCCGTACGCCGAGTGGGCGTACTACCTCAGGCTGCTGGGCCAGGACGAGGCCGACCCCAAGCGCCACCGCAAGCCGCCCGTCAAGCCGCACCGCGGTGGTGGTGGTGGTGGTGGCAGCCTTCGCCATCGCAACACCACCACTGCCTCCGACCACAGACCGGACCTCGGGGTTGCGGGGGGCGCGCCTCAGGAGGGCGGCGGCGGCGGCTCGTCGTACAGCTGGAGTTGGCTGGGGACGCGCAGTCCGCTCATGGGCAGCAAGACGGAGGCGCAGTGGATCCTGGAGCGCATGAGCGCGACGCTGGAGGCCGAGTTGCGCAAGATGCGCGCAAAGGGGTATAGTAGGGAGACGAGGGAGAGGCCGCCGGTGAGCATGGAGGACCTCCTGCGGGGGAAGAGGGCGTAGGTAGGGGTGCGTGGATGCTGGCTGACTGACTGCATGGCATGCCTTCTGCTCTCTCTCTCCCCTTTTTGCCTGGATTTGGTGGTCGACGCTTCTTCTTGTTCTGTGGTGGCTGGCTTTCGTTTGATTTTGCGCTCAATACCCCCTCCTCTATACATATGCACCAAGCAAACTCTCTTCATTCGGCGGTAGCTACGCACATTGGTATTATTTCCATGCTTGACTGTCACGCTGTAGTAGACTGCAAGTGCAACCAACGGCAACAACCAACGGAATTGCCAGCACACACTCTCTCTCTCCTCGCGAGCACTTGCTGTTTTGTTTTTGGAGTAGTGGTAGTTTCGGCCGCGCATGAAGAAAAGAGAGAGTTGGTCTTTCCAGCTAAGGTAGCTCCCGTCCCCACCCTTCTTCTGTCACACTCTTACTTGCTTGCTTGCTTGCTTGCCCGAATCCACCCACCCACCCACCTACTACTTACTACGCACTTGCCTACTACATGCACGCACGCACGCACGATCGACCGGCCACCAGCCGCCACCGGCCAATAATTAGCCACCAGCCAATTCAGTCATTCAGCCAGCCAGCCAGTCAGTCAGTCAGTCAGTCAGTCAGTCAGCCACCAGCCAACCGACCAGTCAGTCAGTCCGTCAGTCAGTCAGTCAGTCAGTCAGTCAGTTATTCAGTCCGTCGGCCAGTCAGTCGTCAGTCAGTCAGTCAGCCAGTCAGCCAGTCAGTCAGCCAACCAACCAACCACCAAGCCAATCAGTCAGCCAGTCAGTCCGTCAGTCATGTAGCTACCTACCTCGCTAGAAAGCCAGCTACATCCAGAGCCGAGAAACTGCGCGGCCGGGAGCGGGGCGGGGCGGGGTGGGATGTTTGGATTAGCTACTGTAGCCAACCGGCTGCCAGATATTGATGGTGGGATATGTGATTTGATGTGGGATATGTGATGTGGGTAGGTGGGATATGCGTGGGATGCATGCAGTGGTCAGGGGCAATCAATGAGAGCAAAGGTTCCATGGGAAGAAAGAAGCAAGCGACCGATGGTGGTGGTGGAGGGGCTGGATGGATGGATGGATGGATGGATGGATGGATGGATGGATGGATGGATGGATAGATGGATAGATTGGCAGATTGGCAGATTGGCAGCAGGTGAGTGGGTTGGTTGCTTTTGACGTGTTTGATGGTGTGGCTACCCTACCCTACCTAACTCAGTCCAGTCCAGTCCAGTCCAGCTCGGCTCAGCTCAGCTCAGCGGGGGGAAGTTGGCAAAGGGGGGAGGGGGAGATGGATGATTGACGGAGTGGCAGTAGGATTGAAAATCATGCATATACAGACAGGCAGGCAGGCAGGCAGGCAGGCGACCCAACCAACTGTTGATGACGCTGATGATGATCCAAATGTTGTGAGATGTAGAATAATGTTGTTGTACAATACATATCCCCATGGGTGCCAAACAAACCCCCATCTTCTACCCATCCGTCCCGTTCAAAGGTACCAAAAGTACATGTCCGTCCGTCCGTCAATTGCGATACATGGATATCCCTCTCTTTCCCTCTTTTCGTCTTTTTTCCATCTATAAAGGTAACGCTTACTTGCTTTCCGTCACATCATCTCCAAACGCCCATGCGTTGTACACTCTTCACCACGTCTTACTCCTCCCAAGACATACACACGCTGCTACGCTTCGCTCCGCAGCTTACAACTGCTCCAGCAGGCCCTGGGCCTCGAGCAGCAGGACAATCTGGTGGACAATGGTGCGGACGTTGGTCTTTGAAAAGTCAACAACCAAATCGGGCTTGGCGGGGGCCTCGTAGGGGTCGTCGACGCCGGTGAAGCCCTTGATCTCGCCGCGGCGCGCGCGCGCGTAGACGCCCTTCTTGTCCGTCTGCTCGCAGTAGTCGAGCGGCGTGGCCACGTGGACCAGGTAGAAGGAGCCGTACTTTTCGACCAGCTCGCGCGCGTGGGCGCGGCCGTCCTCAAAGGGGGCAATGGGCGCCGCGATGACGGCCGCGCCCGCCTTGGTCAGCTCGGATGCGACAAAGGCGATGCGCGAGATGTTGGTCGCGCGGTCCTGGCGCGAGAAGCCGAGCTCCGACGACAGCTCGGAGCGGACAGTCTCGCCCAGCAGCAGCGAGACGCCGCGGCCGCCCTGCTGGTTGAGCGTGACGTTGAGGGCGCGCGCAATGGCGTCCTTGCCGCTGTTGTGGTAGCCCGTCAGGAAGACGGTGAAGCCCTGCTTGGAGCGCGGGGGATGCGACTCGCGGAGCACGCGGACGACCTCGGGATAGGAGAACCACTCGGGGATGGCGGCGCCGGTGCGGAGACGCTTGCGGAGTTCTGGAAAAGCACGCCATCGTCAGTCCTTTGCTCGACATGGAAACAGGAAATCCGGGGGATCGACAGGGTCTATCACGCCATACGTACCGGTTCCACTAATGTCCATGGTCTTGGTGCTTGGGTCAACCTCGTCCTTGGGCTTGTACTCGTCCGTGTCGGGCAGGTAAGTCATCATCTGGAAAGGCACCATCTCGATGCCGAGCTCGTCCTTGTACTTGGTGACGGCCTCTTGCGCGTCGTACGGGCCGTAAAAGTCGACGCCCTTGCTGTTCTTGCCGGGGCCAGCGTGGTCACGGCCAACGATGAAGTGCGTGGCACCGTGATTCTTGCGGATAATGGCGTGCCAGACGGCCTCACGGGGACCGGCCATGCGCATGGCCAGGGGGAGCAGACCGAGGACGGCCATTCCGTTGGGGTAGCGGGGCAGCAGCGCCTGGTAGACGCGGACGCGAGTGAAGTGGTCAATGTCACCGGGCTTGGTCAGACCGACGACGGGGTGGATCAGGACGTTGGCCTGGCGTTGGCGGGCGGCGCGGACCGTCAGCTCGCGGTGGGCGCGGTGCATGGGGTTGCGGGTTTGGAAGGCGACGACTCGGGACCAGCCAAGCTTGTCAAAGTGAAGGCGAAGCTCGGCGGGGGTGTAGCGCAGAGCAACGTAGTCGTAGTGCATCAGACGGTCAATGGCCTCGAGCTTGCCGCCAACGTAAAACTCCTTGACCGTGTGGTACAGGTACTTGATGGCGGGGTGGGCCTCGTCGCCGTCCTTGTCAAAGACCTCGCGGGCCTCCTTTTGCCTGGACGAGTCAATCCACGTGCTTGTATCCACATTGAAGTATATCCTTACTTGTCCGGCCTGTAGACATCGTCGACGGTGATGATGGCGAGATTGCGGTCGTCACGGAGGTCGCGGAGGGCGATGCGAGCGCCAGGCTTCACACCAGCCTCGTCAATCGTCTCTTGCGAGACATCGAGGGTAATGGGCATGGAAAAGATGTTGCCATCGGCGAGACGCTCGGTATCGACGACGCTGGGACCGTTGTCAGCTTGGCCGCCATTGATCCACGGGCAGTTCAACTCACCTGTCATAGTCCTTTTGGTTCATGAAACCTGGACATCCGCCATGCTGTCAGCGGTGGAGCTCTCGGTGCGTCATCGGAGGTCATTGCTGTGAGTGGCCGCGGAGACGCAGAGAATTGCGCCGCCGCGGGGCGACCAGCCAGGGACAAGAAAAAGTTACGCACCCTCGAGCGGCGAGAAACCACCGTTGAGAATCAGCTCCAAGTCGCAAAGCTGCCTCTCAGACAGGACAATGGCGGGCAGACGCTCGGCCTCGTCGGCCAGCTCCTGTCTGCGGGGAGCATCGCGGGCAATGAGGTCCTTGAGGACGCCGCCTGGTGAGGAGGTTAGTAGGAACGAGGGAAAAAGGCAAGGTGTACACACCGTGGGGAGGGTTTGCCATGTTTCTGGAGAGGTCTTGGGAGAGGAGCGAGGGAATAACGGGCGACATTAACAAAAGGCGGCGGGGGAGAGAATATATATGGGTTTCTGGTGGGTGGGTATGCGTAGCTCGTGGGTTGGGATGGGCGCGGGGCAGGGATGATGTGCTCGAATAATGACAATCGTCTTGCGACCTTGGCCAAAGCCACCCTCTTCTTGGAAGTCTCCACGCGTCTGGTGCTCTCCGTCTCGTCGCAGATGAAGCACAAGTCCGCGTCGCCTGCGTCGCCAGCCCGTGCTCTCTCCCGCCTACGTAGCCCCAGCAAGCCACTTGGCATGAAACGGCGTGGGATTTGTGTCTCCTTGTCTTCAATTCCTCCCCCTTTGACGACCCACCCGTCACAGCACTCCAATTGTTTATTCTGCAGTACTGCCCGCCGCCTTGAGGCAGGCTGCCCGC
This sequence comes from Phyllosticta capitalensis, assembly GCF_038381095.1. NCBI lineage: Eukaryota > Fungi > Ascomycota > Dothideomycetes > Botryosphaeriales > Phyllostictaceae > Phyllosticta > Phyllosticta capitalensis. Next base: position 1,474,826 of record NW_027117448.1, on the reverse strand, counting down.
CCAAAAACGCCAAGCTGCCGTTCAGGAGATGGTCAGCGTCGCTTCAGCGCTGATGGCAATCACAACGTGTTATATCTAAATTTGATTCCTATCTTGCAACTGATGCTCATGCCCCCCTACCCAATCTCTCCCGTCTGATGTCATTCGTGGATGCATCTTCTTTCCCAAAGATTTGTCCGAAAGCCGCCTGCCTCCGTCTTTCTAAAAAAGCAACCAAAAAGATTGAAACGCCCGTTTTTCTCATAAGACCGTCGACGTGAATGCCCCAAAAATGCTCCCGGTTTACCTCTCAACGCCGTGCTTCAATGCTGCAAAGATGACACAAAAGATGGAAAGATCAAGAGAGCAATGCTATGCCGCCGAAGGCCCAACGTGTGCCGATTCGAGCGCCTTGCTCAGTGCCTCTTCCTGTCTCTTCCTCTCCTGCTCGGCCAGAAACTGCGCGTACCGCGACTTTTTGTTGTGGATGCCGCACTCGGACTTCTCGCGGCCCTTCCAGCGGCCGGCACGCTCGTTCTCGCCATCGGCCACGGGGGCCGTCGAGTGCCAGTCGCCGACGCTCTTGTAGCCGCGGTCCAGCAGCTCGTTGTAGGGCACGTTGTGCTTCTCAATGTAGTCCTTGACGTCTGCAAAGGACCAGTTGGCCAGCGGGTTGACCTTGATGAGGCCGTCTTCGGCAATCTCAATGATGTCGAGATCGCCCCGCTTGCCGCCTTGGCTGCGCCGGCGGCCCGTCAGCACGGCCTTGACCTGCAGTTCGGCGTAGGCGCGTTGTGCGGGCTCGACCTTGGCGACAAAGTCGTACAGCTCGTCGTTGGTCTCCCACAGACGCTCGCCGTGCTTGTTGGCAAAGTCGCGGTCCGTGTCGCATCCTGCGGGCTTGTAGACGTGCAGATTGAAGTTGGGGTACCGTCTCCGGACGCGGTCGACCAGGGCGAGCGTCTCGGAAAAGTGGTGCAGGGTGTCGAGGAAAATCAGGTCAACGGGCGTCTTTGTCGGGTTTGGCAGTTTTGACAAAATGTCGAGTGTGACGAGGCCCGAGAGACCAAAGGCGGTGGTTTGGAAGAGCGAGGGGAGCGTGATGAGGCACCATCGCAAAATGTCTGCGTGGGGGATTAGCGTTGGGTGACAAAAGGGCGGAAAAAGCACGCACCTTCGGGGTCTAGTTTTTGGAGCTGCGAGTTGATGAATTTGAGGTGTGCTTTGCTGAAGAAAATGTCGGGCAGGCTGGCCTCGGAGTTGCAGCCGCTGGCGTAGCCTGATTCGACCTCGCGCGGCGACTGGATCGGAATGTCAAAGTGGGAGTCGGACATGGTGCCCGCGTTTCTGGTCGTTGTGCGTGTCGCGAGGGGTGTCGTGTGGCTGGAGGAGTGGCGGTGACGTATGGTCGATGTGGCTGTTGTTGGAGATGTCTGAACGTGCAAAGAGGATGAAGAGTCTCTGCGAGAAGGGCGAGTTTTGAGGAGAGCAGTGGTCAAGTGGAGACTTTGGTGACGAGAGAGTCGCAGTTGGATATATCGCCGGCAAGAGGCAGCCGACTCCGTCTTTGAAATCATTGCTGATGATGCCTTAACATTTTCTGATCACGCAATTTTAGCGCCTCTGAATTGGGATGACCAACCTGCAGCCCCGCGACCAATGGCTGTCCCCAAATACGCTGACTCAGGCCCGTAACAATGCCTTCCCCAGGATCCCTCTCTCACTTCATCATGGCCCATCGTCCGCATCTCTTGCGTGCTCCACGCCAAAAAGCCAATGGCGAGCACTAAACAATGCCAGGCGATGGTGCACTCTCTCCTACATTCCCATCTCCAAGCCAGGAACCTCCTCATCATCATCATGATCCATCCTCCGCTCGCTTACCTTACCTAGCACAACCACGGCCAAACAACCCCGCCCAGCCCAGCTCAGCTGCTGTCTCGATGCAGTTGTTGAACCCCCTCTGCTCTGCCGTCCGTCTCTTTTATCCTCTGTCCGTCCCTGGAGCAGATCCCGCAGCCTCTCCTCCATTCAATGCCGCTGCAAATAAGCCAATTCGTAGAGCCCGTGCCTGAGCCCCCCTTCTGCTGCTCGTGTCGTGTGCTTCGTTCTCTTCCATTGTGTCATCGGGTCGGCGGCTCCGGCCTCCGCAGCTTCGGCACGGCTGCCGCCCACGGCATCTATCCACCATCGATGCGCGGTCCGACCCGGCCAGGAAAGACGGTGTGGCCGATGTCGGACCTCGTCTCTTTCTTGTTCCTTTTGTCCATGTTGCTAGGTTGGTTGCCAAACAACATCAAGTCGCAGCAACCTGACATGCCAACAATGACGATGCCGACCAACATCCACCCGTGCTGGCTGCCGCTCTGTGCCGAAAATTCCACCATCCTCCCTACCTAGTTCCTTGGGACCATCATGTCCTCCTCATCGAGCACACCATTTCCCCCTCTATCCCGCAATCCCCAGCCAAGCGGGCACAAGACCTTGGGGCCAGCCGCCACCAAGTACTGTACCTAGGCAGCAAGATCCGTAGATAGCAGATGATACATGTACTGTATACCTGGATGCGGCAACGCGTTGGCGCTCGGTGTGTCTTATCCAAGCACAATCCGTAGGAGTGGTGGTCGCATTGTCTGTGCCCCTGCGCCACTCACGCAGCCAACCCAAGATATCCGTCCGACGGTCTTTGTGCTTGGTGTGGTGCTCTTTGCTTGCTGACAAAAATTGCCAACGCCCTGCCCCGTAAAGTCCGAGCGCTAGTTAAGCTGTACCTGGGCTGTCTATCTAATCCGCAGCACGAGTAGGGCTGAAGCAGCCTTCAACCGCACGTCATAACTAGTCCCCCAGGTAGACAGAAGCGTATTATTCCACAGCGCTAGTTTAGCTAGCATAGCATTGCCGCACCGCAGAAAACCGTGTCAGCAAAGCAGCCCCCGGACAAACGGACGGCCGTGAGGACTGAGGATTAGAAACGAATCCTTACTCTCCGTCGCTCAGCAGACGAGACAAAAATCCAAAGACCTCGATGTGTGGATGGACAGGGAGCATTCGGGTGTCTTGCCCGCCGTCCGAAGACTCGAGGTGCTTGAGCTCGTGCATATTACATACATAGAAGGATGGACACAGGGAATCTTCAAGCACCACTCCTCCTGCCTATCCTAAAGACGCGAGCATCTCTTCTACGGTCTCCTGCATTGCATCCGTGTAGCAAGCCATATACTCTACATGCTTCTGGCAGATTTGAAAGTTTGTAGATGTATACGCAATTCAAATATGCCATTCACTCTTATTTCTTCTCTCCTGTAGTTCTGCTACCTCATTGTATCTGCTCATAACTATCGGAAGAGGGGAACGCGTGGGCTGTCTCAGACCACCTGGCACCCATCATCGTCTGCCCGATTTGACCCCCAAAAAATGCCCACCAATAATCAAAACTTTTTCGTCGTATGCCTCTGACCTGCCATGACCGATGCCCTCGCCCCATGTGCCGAGAACCATCGTCAAGTCGTCAAGTTTTGTTATGCATGCATGCATCCATGCCTGCCCTGCCCTGCAGCGTATCCTGGCTGCTCCCTGAAATGTGAACGCCACCCCTCAAAGAACCCCTTTGCCTCGTCATCGCCGACGCCATGAGTGAGACCCGTGAAACCAAAAAGGAAAAAAATGCAGAAAAGGGGTTCAGAAATCAAGCCTCGTCAGCCCTCTCCTTTCCCTTGCTTCGATCATCCTCTCCCTTCTCCGCCGCGTCGGCAGACGGCGCTTGGTCGGTCGGGGCGGCCGCACCTTCGTCGCTCTTGCTCTCATCGCTGCCCTCGACCGCCGGCGTGTCCGTCGCCGTGTCAAAGACTTGCTGGACGGGGTCGGGGACGCGGAACGCTGGGTTCTTGTAGCCAGGCGTCGCGGCCACGAGCTCAAACCACGCGAGGATGAGGCGGTACGAGGTCGGCAGGATGACCTCGCCAAACATGCGCTCGCCGCTCGACAGCAGCGGAAAGTAGTGGATGCCCCATTCCTGGCTTTCGTCCGGCGTCGTGCGCAGCGGCGTCGTCGGCGACGACATGATGGAGTCGATGGCAAGCTGGCTGATGGACGACGTGAGCGCGTCGCTGGCGCTTCTGAAGAAGCCGCGAGGAGAGTCGCCGGCGGTGGGCACGGTTTCAAGCCATGGAGAGGAGGTTGCATCTTGCGGGCGCGGGGTTCCGCCAGCTGACGTCGCCGAGGGGCGTCTGGATGATGTCGGCGTCGGGTGCTCGCTCGAGCTGGGAACCGCAACAGGTGTGCCTGCCGGCTGCTCGTTGGGGACCAGTCCGCGCGCGCGGTGATGGAGAAAGGCGGCAAAGTCGTGGTCTTTGAGCGATTCGCGAATGGGTGACGGATCGGTGAGGGCAATGGCGGCAACGCGCTCCTTGTACGTGGTCCACTCCGAATCGAGAAATTCAATGACGGCGTCGCCTCCGTTGCCGACGCCGATGATGTAGACATTGGCGTCGCGGGAAACCCACTCTGGGTTGTTGACAATGTTGTCGAATGCAAACTTGACGTGCTCGACAACGGTCCTGTTGCCTTCAATCGAGTTGAATTCTGGATCCCAGGTCGGAACGGGGTGGATGGCCGACTTTCGTGGCTGCGAGTTCCAAGTCTGTCTCGTCATGGACTTGTCCTGTTGGGGCGAGTAGCGAAGCTGGCCAGGATTGAGTACAACGAGACCGGGCGCTTCCCAGTCCTCTGGAACCTTGAAGGGCACATCGCTTGTATCAACCTTTGGCTTCTTGTTGTCGTCTGAGCCATCAGTGGACACATCGTCACCCTTCTCCGCCTTGGTAGCTGCGTTTCCGTTGGTCAGGTGCGGAGCTTGAGCCACGACGGCTTCCGTGACGCGCCTCTCCATGTCGCTTGCAGGTGCATCTCCACCACCTGCAACTCCAGGAGCCTTTGGACCCAAGCCTGTGAATTGTTCAAAGTGCACAAGCTGATTCTGTTGCATGGCCCTGGCCAGCGAGACGACCGAGCCCGATTCGACGCCTCCCTCTTTGCTTGCGATGCGGTACGCCCAGAGGCCGAGGTCCTGAAAGTCGTCGTTGATCACGACAATGATCCTCTTCCTCTTTTTCAAGTCTTGCTGGTTGGTGACCAAGATCGGGGTGGCAGCCACATCCTTGGGCTTGTCAGGTGACATTTTGGGCACCCAGAGCGGAGGCACTCCAAGCGCAGCCATGCGGTCCATGATCTCGCGCGTAATGCATTCTGTTTGTTGGATTAGCAAAAATTGAGCTTCTGTCAAGAAAAGATGTATTTACCGTGCATGGCATCACGAAACGCATCGTTGACGCGTTCGTTGTTCGACAGCCAATATGTGTAGTAGAAGTGCGGCGGCCTGATGGTCTTGATCTCAGAGTTTCCGTCGATGAAGTAGCTGCCGAGCCGTAAGCTTCGTCCTCGAGGTTGGAAATGATATATGTCGACTTACCCAAGCTCCTTCAGATCCGCCGCATAGTGCGAGTCTGCAGGCATACCAGCCTCGGCTAAGCGGTACATGGTGAGACACCTTGAGCGACGGTGAGGCGATGTGAGAGTGAAGACGGCCTTGAGCGATGGCGAGGTGATGTGAGGGTGAAGACGGCTGTGGGAGCGACTCAGCAGCGACTCAGCAAACGCCGATTTGAGGTTGAAGTTGTTTGGTTTTGCTTGGCACAGCGGGTGGTTTTAATGGAAGGTGCTCGCTTGGCTGGAGACAGAGGCAAGCCGCATGACAAAGAAAGAAGCAGTTACCCGGAAAGCCACATGATGACTGGCTCGCGACTGCATGTGAGGAGACAGAAACGCGGAGCCCCGCGTGGGCTAAATCAACAAACGATGTCTGATTTGCGACAATATCGCCACTGAGAGATGTCTGGAATCCACCGCTTGGCGATGTGGGTGGAGAGAAATACCTCGGATTGGTGCTCATCTCACCATCTGCTGCAATGACTTGACCTGAAGAGTTGATGCTAGGAGTTGATTATTTCCCAAACTCATTGGCGCATGTCTATACTTTGCCCTTCAAACTCCAACCAATGACCCTTTACAAGAAGCAAACGCTGCAGCTCTGAATTGTACAACAGCTCAATTGGAAATGACCCTGTTTACCAGCTGGCCTTCTTCACACCCGGCAGGTTGCCCTTCAAAGCCTGGAAGCGGAATTGGTACTGCATCATCAATCAGCCATGGTCCTTCTACGTTGGTGTGTTCGAAAAATCGCCTGCAATTGCTCGCTGGAATTGCCCAATGGAAACCTACCCGACTCAGTCTAAAGTCGCTCATGATACCCCTTCCTCTGCCTCCCATGATACATCTGTTCTTGATTTGGGTCGGACGAGTGTAGGCGTGCATTTGGGTAAGCTCGAGCTGGGCCTGGGCACGGATACGCGGGGGCAGCGTCGTGTTGCGGATGATGTAGCGGAGAGCTTGCCTGTGGCATTGTCAGTACTGGATACAGAAACTCGACATCAATCGTCAACCACATGTCCATCTCAAGACCTGGACGGCGAGAGCGGCGGCGCATACCTTTGAGGCTCGAACTCGGCAAAGGTCTTGCGCTTGGTGTGGTCGCGGATGTTGCGAATGTTGACGAAGCAGCCCAGGTCGAGCTTCTTGGCCCTGAATTGCGACATGGTGGGCAGGCGATTTGTTGATGGTTGGAGAGAGGGTAGGTTCGCAATGGCGGAGGTGTGGATATCCTCCGCGGGCACTCCCGCGGTTTTTCCGCTTTGCACTACGCGTCTTCGTCTTTCGCCCCGAATGGTTACTTTCCACTACTGCAATGGCCGAGGACCATGATTAAATTCTGGACTCTAAAGGCGAAGATTTGCATGTTCCAGTCAATCTCCAACCTTCTCCTTGCTCCAGCGCGTCGGCGCTCCGTCCTATAAAGTCGCGTGCCGCCAAACGGTCCAATTACAGCGGGTGTGAGTCAACCATCAGCGCGCATAAAAGACAATCGCTGCTTCCAGCCTTGGATTCTTCCTCAACCATCGTGAACGGCAGGTCTGATGGGTAAACTATTCCCATCACTTTGTGTTCGTTGACTTACGAATGCTTCCGGGTATCCACTTTGGTGCCCGACACTCTCATTGGTTCTATCCGTAATCCTTCAGCTCCACCAACATGTTTACCAAGGAGGATATCCGAGAGCTTCTACAGGCCTTTCCTGAATCAGAGCCTACTGATGAGCATGGAAAGCCAGCACTTGTTCGCAGTGCTTCTGGAGATGGCTTCATCCAAACTGACAAGCTGATCCAAAAGGTTCAAGAGGTCCTCAATTCAGGTATGTGAGCATCTTCCTTTCCTCAGTTCACTACTTCTTCACCTTTCTTGCCAATTAGTGGCACAGAGGCATCTTCCCTCGCCGAGGTTGAACGCTCCATCTTCAGCTGCTGGTCATGGCGATTCCTATCCTGCAGCTTATCGGGCTGGAATGCCTCCTGTCCTGCAGCCCTATCGGATTGGATGCTCCATATCAACCTCCTCCAAGCCCCTGTCACCAGATTCTTGCCATGTATGCCACGCCTTGTGGCTCCAGCATCGACAGTCTGGACGTCTTGCCTTGGGCTGACATGAAGATTCTCATCTACTCGCAGGGAGAGCTCGAGTATCTGCCACAGCCTTGGCAGCTTCTTTCGATGTCGATTCCAACTCTTTTCTTCAAGTGCTCAGGGCAACTCCCGAGTCTTCAGAGTTTGTATTGAGTAGAGATTGCACCGAACTCCTTTCACGGTGAGTCAACTGTCCTTTGAGGAGTTCTCATTCCCCCTGGCTCAAGCTCCCATTCCCAACTCCAAAAGTTGGCAATCCTCCTGACATCCACTGTTGCTCCATTACCAGCGCTGTTTCCATTCATTGCCGAGGTGCTGACATTTGTACAGTGAAGAGGCCTCGGAACTGCAAAAGACCCTGTCTGACGTGGTGAGTCACCACGCAGTGCGTGTCCTCGAATGCTCCCAGTCCCACGACATTTCCCCTGAAAGTCTCTTCAGACTGTCGAAGCCGATACAAGATTCCAAAGGTCTGTTCGAAATCAGTCGCGGCCAAGCAGATTGGACGGATGCCTACATTTATTCTCCAGAGGCCCGTGCCGGGGCAATTTCAACCGCCAAGTTGCGGTTTGAACAGGCTGAGCAAACATCAGAGTAAGTTATCAAAACCTCTCTCGGGAGCTCGAATCCTCCCGTCACCCTCATCCGGTAACTTTACTAAAAGTCATAGGGTCGTCAAACTTTCCAAGGAGGGATACTTGGCTCCGCCTACGCTTCAGTATATCATTGACGGTCTTTCTGATCTGGACGGACAACTGTCTGAACAGGAGAACGAAATCACATTCACACCGACGTCTTACCTGGAACGCCAAAGGGATGACAAACTAAAAGCTCTGGCTGAAGGCTCTGAATCTTCCTGCAGCCTCCAATGGCTCGTCGATCTCCTACCGAAACAGTTTCCCGACATTATGAGCGCTGAAAAGTACGTGCGAAGGACTTATGGACGCGACGTTGTGATGTTCTTCGACACTGCCTTCTCCCGCAAATGTTTCGAGCAGATCTACCAGGACAAGGTCAAGCAACTGCGAGAACAGGGAGTGATCAACAGCAGCGTGAGTTGTTCCAATCATGGAAATTCCGCTTTCTAAACTATCCAGGAACCGTTCAACGAGCTCTCGCCCAACGCCAACCTCGAAGCTACCATGAGTCTCAACACGCGCGTCCTTGAGACGGTGCGCCCTGATAAAGAAGAGGATACCATGGCGGAAGGCACCTTTCCATTTCTCATCCGCTTCAATCTCTACATCAGCATTCGAAACAGCGTAATCGACGCTGCTGTTCAACACGCGCGAGCCCTCTACTCCAAGCCGGACCCCACCAATGATGAATTGGCAGTCAACATGCCTTCAGTGCTACAGCCCATTGCGACCCAGTACTCCCTATCGCAGCCGCTTTTTCGAATCCTGCTTCGATGCGGCCTAGAGTCCACTGCCAAAGCTGCATTTTCTTCGACAACTACCTCCCTTGACGCCGAAACCGACAAGACGTTCGCTACCTATTGGCATGATCGTCTCTTCTCCCGCATCGCCGTCTACGTTGCAGGTGCATCTGGCATCACGGATGAAAAGTTGCGCACTCAACTTGAAGATGTCCTTCGCGACTACATTGTCAAAGAGGCTTTCCCAGACGCAGTGGCGCGCGCCGAGACCAGGAATCTCATCCGCAGCGCAAAGGCTAAGCGCCAGGTAGCGAAACTAGACATGCTGCTGCAGACCCAGGCCAGAGACCTGGACGCCGTGTTCTCATTGCTGCAAAAGTTTGGCGCCAAGTTTGCCACACCGCCCATGGAGGCCGATGCCCTGAGTGCGAGGAAGGACGCCTTGGTTGCGGAGTTGACCCGCGGCGCGGCCAAAGACAAGGAAGCGCCGCGCTTGTTCTTGACGTGCGTCGTGCTCTTGTTGGCGCAGCAGAACGAGGGCGTCGTGTATGCGACGGGCAAGTTTGCGCCGAAGCTTTTGAAGCTGCTCAAGGGAAGAGTGGACGCAGAGGTTTATGGAAAGTTGGAGCAGTTCAAAGAGAAGATCAAGCTTGGAAAGCTGGGTGAAGAAGACAAGATGGAGCTGAGGAAGCTGGTAGGTGCGGAGTAAAGCAGTGGTTTGAGACGCATAGCATCAACGGGAGTCTGCGCTTAGCACATTGGGTTGGCAAGATGGTAGGTTGGGGCATTGGTATTCATCGGTCATTCGTTTGCATACATGTAGTATCAGTAGAGAATTTGCCATTGCCTGACAGAGTCGCTATTGCTCCACAATTGTTCGGATGTTGAATTGTGCTTCTGTACTTTTATGACCATGGCTATCAGCTCCATCGATACGGGTAGCTATCCGCGGCTCCTACAATGTTGACATACTGATGTGGTATCTGCCTGGTAAAGAACTGAGTCCTTGAACGCCATAATGCCCACCCTGATACCCTATCCTGTGCTTTCAATTTTACATCCCAGACGCCGGAAATCCATGCCACGGTGACCAGTACACCAATCTAAGACTTTGACTTTTTCTTCGACTTTGACTTCTTCTTGGCTGGCTTCTCCGTCTTCTGGATGGGACCCTTCAGCAGCTGTTTAAAGGCCTCCTTATGGCCCAGGGGCACGCGGCTGGACTTCTTCTTCCGCGTCGCCGACCCATCAGCTTCGTCTCCATCATCAGCCTCGCCTTCCTCTTCTCCGTCCTCCGCCTCGGATTTGTTCTTCTTCTTCCCCTTGTCTTTTGATGCGCCCTCTTCCCACATCGCAGCCGCATTCGACCGCTTCGACTTCTTCACCTGCGGCGACTCTTCCTGCTGCTCTTTCTGACCACCCGCCGCGCTAGACGCCTCCGCCGCCTTCCTCTTCTTGCCTAGCTGCTCCGCCTTGAGATGGGCAATCGCCTTCTCCTTGGCCTGCTGCAGCGCGCGTTCCTGGTCGTACTTGTCATTGCCGGCCAGGCCGGCGGCGATGAAGCGGTTGGCGGCGGGGACGTCGAGCTTTTGCGTTGGCTTCGCGGGTCCGGCTTCGATTTCCTTGATCTTTTGGAAGTATTGTCGCACGCGCGTGAGTTCGGTGAAGACGGGGTGTTCTTTGGCCTTGACGCCGTTGAGGGAGAGGTGGGCTGGTCGAATCAGTCAGCATTGGACTTGCGCCAGGTTTGGAGCAGTGCCTTACAGAAGAGTATCGACTCTATGGCGTAGGTGACGAGGACGTAGAGCTTTGCCTTGTCAAGCAGCGGCAGCTTGCTTGCGTTGGCTGAGAGGGCATCTTTGAGGAGCGGCTCGAGAGTTTCTTCGAGGTCGTCGATGTTGTCTTCGAGATCCTCAATCAGAGGCTTCAAATCGACGGAATCCATGTTGGCACGCGGGTTGTAGTGGAGACGCGTCGTAGAAAGCTCGATCGTAGCTCAAGAAATCCAGGCGGATCAATTTTCCCGCCGGGACCGTTGATGACATCCCCGCCCGCTGCGGCGGACCACCTAGATATCTTCCGCACTTGACAACCCTTCTGTCTGCGTTGTTCGCGCCCGGCTTGCAAATCGACTGCTTCGTTCCTTTATGATCTGATTCCCGCCTTCAATCTGTCTCTCTCCGGCTGTTCAAAATCTCTCCCGCGTCTGCGGCAGAGAATACCATGCAGAACCTCACAATGCGGCGGCGGTAGCACCCGCCTTGGCCGGGCGGCCTCTCTACAATATTGCGATTCTTCCATTCAGCTTTTGTCGCGTCAATCAGCTCTTGCAAGCAAAAGGTTCGTCTTGCCTGCAATATAGCAGCCAATCTGCTAACACGCGCAGCCATGTTGCTTCTCCCCGAGTATTCAGCACATCCTCTCGTCTTCAGGACGAACATCTCCAAACCGAACCGCAACAACATGACGACCCCAAGCGGCGCATATACATCCTCGGATCCGGTAGTGTAGGAAAGATGCTGGCGTTCTACCTTCGAACGAGTCCAGAACCGCCTCCCGTTACCTTGCTATTCCACAAACCCTCGGTTCTCAGGAAATGGAATCAAGCGGGGAGGCAAATCACACTCCAAGCGCGAGGAGTGACTGAGAAGATGGACGGCTTCGACGTGGAGATGGCGATGCCCAATCGCCGCGAGCACGGCCAGGAAATCGACTATGAGAAGGACTACATGCGGACCTTTGTCCCTCCAGAAACCATCGAAAAGGGATTCCTCGAAACCTTTGGCGACACCGAGTACATAGCCGCGCGAGGACTGGGTGTGGAGTCGAAGGAGCCAATCTACAACCTGATTGTGACGGTCAAGGCCCCCGCAACGGTGTCTGCCATTAGCGCCGTCAAGCACCGTCTCTCGCGCGATTCGGCCATTGCGTTTTTGCAAAATGGCATGGGGCAGACGGACGAAGTCAGCCGTGCTCTTTTTCCCGACCCGACAACGCGACCCTCTTACATCCAAGGCATCATCTCCCACGGCATCTTGTCACCGAACCCTTTTACCGTCAATCACAACGGCACCGGCACCATCCAGCTCGGCTTGATGCCGCGTGAGGACGGGCTGGCCATACCCAATCCATCGCCGGCCGTCGACGACGACATTCCGCAGGAGAAGCCCTCGGCGTGGGCAAAATCCGCGCGCTATCTGCTGCGCGAAATCACGCGCACGCCCGCCTTGTGCGCCATTGCTCTCTCGCCTCCCGACGTTCAGACGGCGCAGCTCGAAAAGCTCGCCATCAACTGCATCGTCAACCCAATGACGGGGCTCCTCGACGTGCGCAACGGCGCCCTGCTCAACAACTACCACCTCACACGCACGACGCGGCTGCTGCTCTCCGAAATCAGCCTCATCATCCGCTCGCTGCCCGAGCTGCAAGGGCTGCCCAGCCTGTCGACGCGCTTCGCGCCCGAGCGCCTCGAAGCCATGGTCATGCGCGTGGCGGCCATGACCCGGCACAACGTCAGCAGCATGCTGGCCGACGTGCGCCGCGGCAACCAGACCGAGATTGAGTACCTGAACGGCTACATTGTGCGGCGCGGCGAGGAGATGGGCGTGCGTGCCGTCATGAATTACATGATCATGGCCATGGTCAGGGGCAAGATTGCGATTGTGGAGAGGGAGCGTGTTGAAGAGATTAGCGTGTTGAGGCCCGAGGACGAGGTGAGGCATGGCACTGGCGAGTAGAATGCATTTAGGAGAAGTAAACATTTGCCAATGTGTGGTGTTGTTCCGCATGGAATTATCCAGGAGCCTTTTGACTGCTTCAGAATGAAAGAGTGGATTTCGTGATGGCATCACGTCAGTCGTCAACACGCATTTATTTGCCAAGAGATTTTCCTTCCCCGGGCATGAGCCAATTTCCAAACAGACAATTATCTTGCTTGGGCCAAGATTGCTCCGAGATCTATGCATGTTCGCCGGGACTGCATTGCATCCCCCCCGATGGGATGGACCAATCTGCCCGGGCCCCTTCTTCTCTCTGAGTATCATCACAGCAGGTGACAAAGGAGATTCAGCTTACCCTCAAGCGTTTTGTCTTCAAGGGACTTGGGGCATTTGTACTCTTCTGAGGATGGCTCTGTACAGGGAGTCTTGAAGCGCCTTGCTCGCCACCGAAAGACTTGGACATTTGCACTTGTGGAAGCGTGGCGTGGCTAAAGGGAGTCAGTCTTTCAAGCGGCCTCACCCCTCCTCCAGTCTGCCGCCTCTCAACCCATGGATGTATGCCCTTTCTACCAATCGAGACTGCCACCACCGACCGCGCCGCGGCACTTTAACTCGTCGACTCGACTCGACTCGGGACAACGTGAAAACTTCCACACCATCGGGCACAGTCCGAAAAAAAGAAGAAAAGAAGAAAAAAAAAACGTCGCCGAAGTATACGCGCCAACAACATTTCGTACTCCTACGACAATTGCAGAGTCACGTGGTCGGCTGCTCGATGCTCTCGATGTTCGCTGCTCTCTCTCTCTGCCCATGTTGATGGACTCACTGTTTCCGAGTGCAAGACTTCGGCTCGCGGGCTTGAGCTTCTGAAGCTTATTTAGGTCGCAGGAGCTAGCTATATATATATATATATATATATACATTGCGCGCGAATGTCCAAGTACTTGGGGAGTAAGAATGGACGATGTATCTGATGACTCCCTACATGTGCATGTACTGTATTGTATATGTACACGGATCTTGTGGACTGCCGGAAATTGGGTGGGTGGGTACATAAGAAGATTAAAGTCAACTTACTAAAATGACCAAGTCCAGCAGTCTCACACTGCGCCGCAAAAAAGAAATAGTAGCGTTAGGGTAGGGATGCTTGAAGACTCCCCGTAGCCATCCGTTTCATAAGCTAAATATCCAAGTCTTTTTTTTTAAAAAAAAAAAAAGAGTAATGTGTTTGATGACTCCCCATGTGCATGCATGTACATACATCTTGGCTTGCGAAATTTGGGCATACTGCAAGACAACAAGGCCAACTCACCCAAACGACCAAGTCCAACAACACAAGAGTACAAGGAGCATTCGAGAGGACGTCAGCCGTGGCGTTTTTACATGGCAATGATGGTGGTGATGATAGCGGCGAGAACAAGGACGACAGTCATGATGATGCCATCCGTACACTCAACCTCCCTCTCCATGTACTCGCCGCGTCGTGTACTGTATCCATTCTCTTTTTTATTAATAAATGCATATATGTGTATCTCCTCATAGCGCCAAGGCTTGGCCTAATTCTATGCTTGCTGTCTGTCCAATCCAATCTTTTTGCAGTTGCGCTTTTCATCTCCCATTTCTGTCTGCTTTTCCTGTCTTAGTTCAACGTTTCTCAACGCCCAATTTACCACCACCACCACCACCACCACCGTTCAAACCCGCAACAATACAACCCAAACCCGCCCACCATCCTAATTCCAATTTTTTCCCTTTCCCTTTCCTTCTCCCCGTTGCCTTATCCAAACAAACGCCTCCGCAAACCCGGTTAACCCACAATCCGAACCCGAACCGAACCAAAAAAGGAAATATGTAAAAGAGAGAGAGAAAGAGGGAAAGGTGGTATCAATGCCGCGGAATCACTCGTGTAAAGAGACAGAACAAAAGGAAGAAAAAGGAAATTGATGCCGTACTGCTGTGTGTCGCGTGTGGAGTAGAAATGTTGAACAAACCCCGAATCCAAAAGGGGGAAGACCAGGAGGAAAGGACATCATGACCTTTTCCCGTGTTTTCAAAGTGGCGGTGCCGTCGCTCTGGGGAGTCTTCGAGGTCATGGGGTGAAGGCGAGTGCAATTCCATCCATGGGTAGACCGCCGTCCGTTTGTGGTCGAGTCGTCAGGGAGTCATCAAACGCGGGCAACCTCGCCGCCAAAGACCCAGTCGACGCCCTCGCGCGCGCCCTGGCCGCATCCGACGCCGGCGACAGGCACGCCGCCCTCCTCTTCGCCCTCGCCCTCGCCTTCGTCCTCTTCATCCGCCTCCTCGCCACTATCCACAGTGACGCCCTGCGCACCGCCTTCTCCGTCCAAAGTGCCAGGCACGCCTCTACCGCGCCCACCAAACAGACTCTCGTCGCCCCAGCTGCCCTCTCTCTTCCGTCCCAGCCGCCTCTCCCTCAGCTTCGCCCGCGCGACGCTGTCGCCCCGGAAGAGGACGACGTCGGGGCTGAGTCCGTGGCGTGTGGGCGAAAAGCGGGTTGGTGGAACGTAGCGGCGGGGCGGCGGCGCCAGCGGTGAGTGCGAGGGCGAGGATGGCCGCGTTGACAAAGGGGAAAGGCCATTCAAGTGCGGCGACATGGGGGGCTGAGGGCCGGCGCCACGCAGCGCGGAGCGGATGAAGTGCGGACTGGACGGGTGCAGCAGCGGCGACGAGGAGACGGGCAGGAGGTGCGGCGTCGCCGGCGGCATCAGCGGCGTGGCGGGCGAGTTGTTGTTGTGAATGAGTGTTGAGCGAAAGTGAGACGGGCTGGGCAGGGAGGACGAGTCGCAGTCGCTGCCGTTCGAGTACAAGGCGCACGACTGCAGGACGTCCTCGCGGGTCCTGGACGACGCGGAACCGTGGTGGCCCTGGATGGCTGCAATGGCCGAGAGGGCGGCGGCCGTGAGTTGAGGGTTGGAGCTGAGGCGGCGAGAACGTTTGGGCTCGCGTTTGGTGGGCGAAGTGCCGTCATCATCCACTTGCAATGGCGACTCTGGCTTATGGCGTCCCGCGGCGAGGCTTGCGCGTTTGAAGCGGTGAGGCAGGTGCACGCTGTCCAGATTCATGCCTTGGTCGTCCGGCGTCTGCAGGGTCGACATGGGAAAGAGTCCACCAGACACGTACGTCTCGCGAGGAGGCAACGAAGGACGACTCGGATGGCTGACTGGCAGCTGGTGAGAGAGCTGCGCGTCCATTCCGGCAGGCAGCGCTGCAACGTGCTCAGGGTGGGCTTGGAGAGCCGTTTTAATCTTGCTCAGCGTGAAATTGGCCACGGCGCCATCATACTCGCGGACGTTCCTATTTACAGGAGCATCAAGGTTATGGCGATCCCCCAGAAAAGAGTTTGGCAGACGGCGGGATCCGGGCGACAGAGCGAGCTCGCTCATGTTTGTTTTCAAGTCGGCTTCAACATTGGGGCTTGGATATTGATTTTGCAGCCATTTATTCAGATGGGACGAGTTGGAGCGGACGGTGCGCGGCGCGTCCTTGTACAGCCTGTCATCGGACCAAGAGTCGTCGGACGGGAGCTTGGTAGGTGAGTCATCCGGGTAGTCGAAGCTGTCGACGGGCACACCTCCGGGCCGACCAAGGATCTCGTCTTGGACGGGAGAGGCGTCTTGGTCTTGGAAGAGTTGAGCCTGTCGGACTGCGTGGCTTGGGCGGGCAGGAGAGGCGCAGAGGGTGCCAATCAGAGCACGCCTGGCCGAGCACAGGGAGCGTCCCGTAGCAACAGACGGAGGTTTTCTGGGGGTGCTGGGGAAACCCACGTTTGGGGGATTTGTTGCATGGTCTACAGCTACTCCACCGTCAGCCGAGGCCAAGACGCGCCGTTTTGCATCTGACGGTTTGACATTCTGCAGCCGTGTCAGCAAGCACACAAAATCTGATGGTGGGCAGCTCACGTGTCACATGCGGATGCCAGCAGCGTGGTGATGTTGTACAATCAACCCAAAGGTAGGAGTTGGGCTCAACGCGTCGTGTTGTGGTTGTTGTTGTTGTTGATAGTCCAGGGCGCATAAGGCGCTGACCCTTGGCTGAAGCAGAACGTGGTCATGGTTGGGCAGAGTGGAGGGAGCAGCGACTGGGGAGCCCTGTGGTGTCGAGGCAGAGGACGACCAGGCTCGGGGATGCGGCTCTACGGGAGGGAAACTGCTATGGCTTGGGGAATTGGTTGAGCAAGGACGGGAGGGAGAGAATGAAGCAAGGGCGGCCGAGTGAGAGAGATGCAGGAGCCTTAGTGATGCAGCATTGGGAGCGTGGTGCACTGCGGTGGGCGTGCACAGAATGATGTCCTGAAATAAGGTGAGCTGGCCGGTGCGATCCGACGTCGACGTCGGTTAAGTTGTCGACGACCAGCAATATAACTGAGGCCGCGATCCCATGTCGAGGGGCCGAGCGCGGGAGGGATGGAGTACTGTAAAGTTGTAGCGATGGACTGCAAATATTTTGTGATTCGTGTTGTGGTCGTGTAATTGACAACTCCCTGTGCTGCTGTACTCACAGAAAATGGTGTCGTGAAAGGTGTGCAGTAGATGGTGTAGCTACAGTACTGCAGGTGAAGAATCATGACTTTTTTGTTAGGTCAGCCTATCGGCAGGGTCCTTTTTGTCGCACCATGACCGATCCCTACCCAACCTCCGCCGTGTGCCGCTACCGTGGTCGAGAGACTACCAGCAGGTCCTCAGCTCAGCACTAGTCGTGGGGTTGTCGGGTAGCCAACGACTCGGTCTAGTCTCCTGTCTGAGTCTCTCTCCACGTCGACGACTCTGCTGTGCCTTCGCTTCTGTTCTCAACACCCCGCCCGTCCGTTTTCCGTCTCCCCTCCCACTCTCTCTTTTCATACCTAAACTCCGCCCGGGCTTGACGTCCTTTCTAGTCTGTCGTTAACCCTCCTCCACATCCTATCTTCTTTAATCCGCTGGCTGGATCGAAGCCCGGCGCCACTTCATCAAACCCCTTCTCCAACATTTCTCCTCCTCCGACCGTCTCATAGCCCATGGTCAATTTTAAATCTCATCCCAAGTACGTCCCTCTTGACATTTGTTCCGACACGTCGTCTGTCGCACGCTTCAAACACCGACTGGAACAATTCCATTCTGTCAACTGCTTGCTTTCTTTCTCGTGTCGTCATGGCCAAGTGTTTTGTTGCTTCAAGCCTGATGCTTGTGCCTTTTTTCATTGCTTCGCCGTCTAACCTCCAGCAGCCACTCCTCCCGAGCATCACTGCAAACCCGAACCGTTTCGCCAACTCTCCCGCATGCCATAACACCCAAATCCCCCGCCAATGAGCTACCCGGCCCGGGGTCCCGGCGCCCCCCATGGCGCTCCGTCTGGAAACAGAGGTGGGAGTGTGAGGGCTGCGAGACTGAGAGCCGAGCAAGGCGAGCCTCTCCACCACCACGGTCCTCCTCCTCCTCCTCCATCTTCGCGTCCTCCGCCACCCAACATGTCGCCCCAGTGGCCTCTGTCAGAAAGCGAGCCTTCTGCGCCACCCCGCGCACGAGGTCCTCCGCCCCAAAGACCCCCGAGGCCCCGCTACGTCCCTTCGATTCTTGACCCAACCAAGCAATCTGATCGACTCGGTCCACCTGGACAGGACCCAGCATCGCCAGGAGATGGCGAGCTACTTTCTCCGTATTTTGCCACTCGAGATCCCAACCGCATGACTGGAAATTCCGTCAATTCTTCTTCTTCCCTCGGATCGATACCCGACTTCCCCGTCCCCAACGCGCCGCGAAAACCACCAGCATTAGGCCCTCCCCCGTCGGCTCGCAGAGGTCCATCCTCTTATTACTCGCAAATCTCCTACGTCTCGCCGATTGTCGAAGAGGCCGAATCACATAGATCTCACAATTCTTTTGCTTCTAGTAATGTAATACCGGCCAATGCCGGCGATTTTTATTTTGACGATGACGCCTCGGACGATGACGAAGACCTGGGTAGTCCTACCGAACGCGGAGACAGCGACGACGGCCGGTCTCGTCCAAGCGACGATGGCGATCAGTCTGGACTGGTAAGACAGGCAAGTATGGGCAAGCGTGGAAAGCCGTCATTGACGACCATCAAGAGTATGGAAAGCATGGACAAGCTGCGGGAGAGGGACAAGAATGGACACGGGGTCGCCATGCCGGCTGCTGCTGCCATACCCGTAGGCTTGGCTGTGTCGAAAAAGCCGTCCGGAGATGAATTGCGTGGAGGCACTGGTTTGATTCCACCTTCACCGTCAACCAGCTCGAGCGGATCCAAGGGCAGCGGCAATTCTCCGCTGTCAAAAGAAATGCTCGACGACGGTCTCGACTCTCCAATTGATCCCCGGGTAGATGAAATCTTGGGAGGGTTGGAAAAGGGAGGTCTGTCGGGCTTCGGCAAGGAAACAAGAGCACCGTCGAAGCTATCTGATCGCGTGGGAACCCGGCGCCCGCCCAAGCTGAACGTGGACGCGCTCCACGAGGCCGAGTCGCGTGGAAGCTTGACTAGCTTGCCCGACTTGATTCGGCGCGCTACAAGGCTAGCTTCGAATCTCGACCGCGGCAAGACGGCGAGCAGACTGGGCTTCGATTTATGGGAGCTGGGAGGACCAAACGCAGAGGAGAAGCGCGCTGCTCTTGCAGCTGCTGCACGCAAGTCTGACAATGCCTCGCTCGCGGACATGCTCACATCTTTCCCTCGCCCCGCCACCGCGTCGCCTCAACGTTCTCCCCCGCGCTCTCCCTACGGAACCCACTGGCCAACGGGCCTCGCGAAAGAGCAGCACTACGACGATGACCAAGTGCCGCCCAAAAAGCGCGGCAAACGATGCTGCGGCATGCCACGCAAGGCATTCATCATCTTCATGATCATTATTGCCCTTCTCGCCATCGCCGCCGTCGTCGTCTCCGTCGTCCTCACACAGATAGTCTTTAAAAACAACGACTCGTCCAACGCCTCGCAGCAAAAGTCAGTCAGCGGCTGCGCCGCCTCGCTGCCATGCTCCAACGGGGGCACCTCGATGCTCGACCCCACCGGGTCGTGCGCGTGCATCTGCGCCAACGGGTACACGGGGGCCAGCTGCACGCAAGCCCCCGACTCTGGCTGCACAACGACCAACATGGGCGGCTCGTCCAACGCAACCATCGGCAGCGCCGTGCCCGAGCTCATCACCAAGAGCCAGAGCAGCTTCCAGATCCCGCTCAACGGCACACAGCTGCTGGCGCTCTTCAGCAAGGCCAACATGTCGTGCTCGGCGGAGAATGCGCTCGTCACCTTTTCCGGCCTGTCCAAGAAGGCGCGGCGCGGCCTCGATTGGCCCGCGCAAATTGAGCTCTTTTTGGACGATGAGGAGGAAAACGTTGCAAAGCCCGCCCCCGCACCTGTCCCTCTGTCCAACAACGCCCCCGACGCCGTCGAACGCGAAGCCGCCGCCCGCCCGCTCGTGACGCCGCTCGCGCGCCTCCAACGGCGGCAGTACTCGTCCGACCAGGCCAAGACGAACCTGGGCATCGTGTACGACGCCAACGGGGGCAGCAGCATGTACAGCGCGACATCGACAGTAACCTCGTCTCCAACATCGTCCACGACGACGCCCTCGTCGACATCAACCTCGGGCATCAGCGCCAAGCGCCTCGCCTTTTGCCAGACGGGCGTGCTCTACATCTTCCAGGCCAGCAGCAGCCTCGACCACGCCGTCGCCGCGCAGGAGAACCTGCAGACGTACTTTACCGAGTACGTCGCCGGGGGCCAGGCGGCCATGAGCGCCACGGCCGTCAGTCTGGGCAATGGCTGGACGATTGACCTCACCGGATGGACGGTCAAGGACGCGAGGGGCGTCAGTGTGGGCAATACGGGCGGTGGCGCGACGAGTAATGGGTGATTATCGATGTCGAAGAGATGGGAGAAAAAAGGGGTATTTTGTTGGATGGATGGATTGATGGACCATGACGGCGACGGACACGCCGCCAGCCAAACCATGTTTTCTGCGCGCACTCTTTTCCTTCTCTCTGCGTTTTCTCTTTTTCTGGTCGCGTGGTCGACACAGCAGCTTGTTGTCGATGGTTGTCTGTCTGCATCAAGACACACGAAAACCCCCTCCCTCCTTCCCTCCCTTCTCTTCCAACAACCCTCCCTCTCTCCTGGCCATCTATCACCACAATCTCACCCACCGCCCAATTTATTTTTCTCTTCTTTCTTCTCATCTACTTTTTTTTTTACCCTTCTTTGTTACCCCCCGTTAATCACAAGATGTAGTGTAGTGTAGTCAAGTGTGCTCCTTGCACCTGAATGGAGTCTTGAGACGTGAGACGGACACCCCGAGGTAGTGCTCGTACGTCGCCTTTTGACTGTTTTTGTCTCTTGGTTTGTCTTGCTTGGCGCGATGGTGTGGGTGTGCGTGTGGAGACTCCTTGGATCTGACTTGCTGTTGAAGAGGCTACACGTTTTTCCATAACTGCCACCTGGACCGACTTGCCGGCTCTGCACAATTGACGCCCGCCCACCCTCATCCACCGAGGCCTGGTAGCAAAAGTCGTGGCACACACAACTACGACTACTCCCCGTGACTCTGCGTAAAGGACTTGGTGAGTTCTGGTCTTGAGTGGGCGAGGGCCTTGAATGCTCCCTAGATACACGCCTTTTTCAGATATAGAATTCCTATGCTTCCAGGGTCGCTCTTTGGAGTATTGTCTGGTCGCTCCCGCTCAGTTTCTTACCTCTGTGTGCTACGACTTTTGCTACCAGGCCTCATACCCACGCCCACCATCCACAACCGCCCGCCCACCAGCCCACTCGCCACAGCTCTTCCATACAAGTGAAATGTGCCACAGGCTGGGCAGCATGGCAGTGCTACTACTGCCATCTCCAACCGGTTGAACCGATATACGGCCATGATTAGTGATGTGGCCGAACCGAGCTCCTCTTCCTGTGGCGACCCCTGCAGGCCTACAGTACGTGGCCAAATCTGCTCGCTCCACCTCCTCTGCAACGCGACACGGACATGACAAACAGACAGACAAGCAACCAACATGCATACGCGAGTCCAGCTATTCCCACTCAACGCCGGCCGAACGAATCTACATCTCTTGGGACAAAACCGCTTCAATACTTCGCCCTCCCTCTCCACAGAAAAGTCTCAAAAAGCCATACATACCACCTCCCTCCACTTGTCCTTCTCAAACTCTCCCTACTGTACTCCCTACACTTCCTGCCCTCTCGGCCTCGCCATCCTTTATCTGTGCGCCAGAAATCAAGGAATGCGTAGACATGGCTGGTAGGGAGTAAACCAACCACCTCACCCTCACTCCCTACACCCTCGATCTTTAAACATGCAAAAGATGGCTACAGGGAGCATTCGAGCACACACACCCACACACCCCCACGCGCACCCCCTGCTTCAATTGGGGTTGCGAATTTCCTTTCTTTTGCGATTGCGATTGCGATACACGGTGTGTCCAGGTTGGTCTCAAGCTAGGGACGGACGGATTGCTGAGGTGTGGATGGACCTAGGGATGGATTAGGGATAAATTGCTTTGGTCCTCCATCTCTCTTTTTCTCTTTTTCCACATCTAATAGGGAGGAGATGGACAGCGCCACGCGATCTACTACTACATGGTACTGCTATCTTGTCGTGCACCGTGCACGCACCTTTGCATTCATTATTCCATCCCATTGCACCCACCCACCCATCCTTCTTCTCCAAATAAACCACCACCTCGCAACCTCGCATCGACAAAAGAGAAAAGAGAACAAGAACAACAAACCCACCACCCAAGCAAAGCGAGGGGCAGAGGACAAAAAATGCAAAAAGAATGGGTCTTACCGCGACTCGAACGCGGGGCCTCTCGCAATTTGTCCGTTCGGAGCAACTCAGGGTGAACCCTAAGCGAGAATCATACCACTAGACCATAAGACCGATTCATGATACTTGGGCTCGCAAACATAAAACATAAAGTGATAGATGTTGGGGGCCGAGGGATCAGGGGGCTTTGTGGCGGTGAGAGTGGCTTGGAGGTCGGCAGGGGAGAGTGAGGACTGTGGGGTGAGCTGGTGAAAGGGGGTAGGGAAGCGGCTGGCATTCGGAGGGCTGTGAAGTTTTGGCTAATGAGGTCTCTTTTTTTTCTTCCCTTTTGCTTTTTGGTCGCGTGTTCGTTCTCATCGTCCCCCGGCAAGCCGGAGGAAGGTGGGAGACGGCGACGACGCGCTGTCCCGGAGCGAAGCGTAGGGCCACGGCAGCGACGTGCCGTCGAGCGCCTTCCAAAGGCGGACGGGGAATTAGGTGCTGCAGAAGGGGGGCTTTTGGTGAGGGGTTCGCCGGCAGAGGTGGAAAATGGCACGCGCTAAACCCAAATAGGAATCAATCAAGTTTGGATTTAGTCAGCAAAGGGAAGTCCTCACGTGAGTGGTGAGTAAAAGGGAGGAAGTGTCCCTGCAACAACAACAACAACAAATTGCGACGACGACAACGAATTACAACGACAATAAAGTGCGACGACAACAAATCGCGACGAGGACGAATTGCGACAACAAACAATAGCAAAAGATGATAGTAATAGCGCAATGAGAGCAGTGTGGCGAAAGTATAGTCCTGTTCCCCGTCCCCGCCTACTCCGGCTTTGACGAGTCTTGCGAGGCCCTGCCGGGGGTGTTTGGATGGATTCTCGCACCAATCCATCTACGGTCCATATTAGAGTCCAGCATTGTTAGTTCATGACGGCGAATACCGCCAAGGAGTGATCTAGAGAGACGTCATCATCAAGTTAGAGAGCATCAGTGTCTAGCGAAAAAATGGAGGAGGAAGAAGTAAATAGAAAGACCAAGTCTGCGCCCAAGCAATGCAGAGCAAATCCCCACAAAGTAAAGTTCTCGTTCTTGCTGGATCAAGCCTTGAAAATGCCGGTAAGCGGACGGGCGGAGAAACCAGAGTCGCAACTGTACGATGTGGATTGCTTGCATGGCAGCGCAGATGCCTTGGTTGACTGAGCGAGCTGTACAGGAACTGAGGATGTTTTATACCCCGAGAGCTGGCCGGGCATGTCATGTTGTTTGTGGGTTCTGATTTCTGTTCTGGGTTAGTGGCTGATTGGGTTGGGGGTTGGGTATAAAAGCCCCCCTTCTCTCTCTCCTGCGTTCTGCATCTTTGTCGCGCTGTCTCTGAGCACAGTGAGCAGCAAAACACCTGTACGCCGGCTCGACTGTCTCTTTCCTTCGCCTTTTTTTGTCACGCGTGGAGAAATCCTCGCTGGCAGCCGCGCAATCTCCCCCTACCCTTTCCACCACTGGAGTCTCAGGACAGCATTGTAGCTTTATGGTGTTGGGCAATACCAGGCAGTCATGCTAAAATACGCCGCTATGCCATTCCGCCCCAAAAGCTCCGCAGCAGGAGAAATCCGAGCTACGGCATGAAGTACGGCGCGGAGCGCGAGGCACAGAGCACAAAAAAGTCGTCCTCAAGGTTTTCATGTTCCTCCTGAAACAGAACACTGCCACAGTTGCTGTTGACCGAGCAGCGAGGACGCAGGCTTTTATACCCGAGGAGCTGCAGGTCTGGGTCATGTGGCGTATTTATCGCTGGCCATGTAGCTCTCTGGATATAAAAGACGCCCTCTTTCTTTCCTCCTTCCTGCATCTTTGTCTCTCCATCTCTGGCTTAAGAGCAAATGTCACTCACAAAACTATCACTGGGTTTTTTGCCCCTGCCGTTGTTGTCCACTCTGGCAGAGCGCATGCAGGCGCTTTTTCCCAAGTTGTCTACGGGCCATGGTACTGTGTCTTCGTTTTCTTCATGATGTTGAGGACGGCCAGGCAATCATGCTGCGGCATGTCATCGCATCGTGGTACCTCCAAGTTGCCGCCGGGCAAAGACCCAAAGCTGCAGCACAAAACAACCTGTGAGCGCCCAGCTCGGAGCAGGAAAGTCAGGAAATTCTGGTGGGCATTCTTGTCCTTGTCTTCTTCCCAAAGCAAGCACTGCCGCAGTTGATATCCACCGAGCAGCGAGGACACGAGCTTTTATACCTGAGGAGCGGCAGATCTGGGTCGGGGCATGGTCAGCTGGCTGCTCCTTACACGTGCGCGAGGCAGAAGATGGTCATCTCGGTCGAGGAGCCAGCTGGATGGGTATAAAAGACTGCTGTTCCACGCACTCTTCTGAGCCAGACAAACTCCTGTGTAAACTTTCAACCCCTAACCCGCACTTTTACAAGTACTGGCTCCTTTGCCCGCCCTCTTTTGCCATGCGCACAAAATTGGGAGGTGCGGCGGCTGCCAGGGACTTTCTTCAGGCTTATTCTGAGGCGAAGGGGTGATGAAGAGCAGCACCACTGCGTCCTACCGACTTACACTGTTTTGTAGCAATGCTGAGAGACATCTTTGTATCCTAGCGGCTGGAATGGTATTTTCAGGGGCTGAGTAAGGAGGTTTCTGCGTGGGAGGCACCGCCACGCCAAGTGAAGGGAAGAGACCGGAAACTGTGCTCAATGAATGACATACACAAGTTTCGAGACCACAGTAGGCGGCAGCATCTTTCGCAAGCGGAAGGATGGTACTTATGTAGCAGAGTGGACTCCGTGGTTGACTGAGCGGCAGCAATGAGAAGGGTTTTATACCTTCCGGACACTTTTTTAGGCATGTGACGCGGTCTTTGCGTTCCGGGCCGCTGGCTAGCTGACTGAGTATAAATGACTGCTCCTTTCCTTCCTTTCCCAACCCAACACATCGTTCTTGATGGATGAAGAGGTCACAGCAGCGATGCCCACTGTCTTTTTCGCCTTGGCTTGCGGGCAGACCTGATCGCCTCCCTTTTGTGTTCTTTCAAGCAGGCAAGTGCAGGGCAAGATTGTGACATTTTGGCTTCGTGATGGCGGGGAATCTTGTGTGCTTGTGTTGAGCATCGGCATTTTCATGGCTTGAAAGTGCCAGTTCCGGACAGGAGGAAAGGGGGTTCCTTGTGGACCGCACCGCAAACACACAGTGTCTCCCATGACCACTCGAAGAAGGCGGACAAGGCCACAGTGAAAATCCTTTCTTTGGGATTTCCGGTGCTTCCGTAGAGGCGCGCATTTTCAAGTTGATCGAGAGGAAGCATTGAGATTGCCTACGCTTTTATACACGGCGGATTCGTGGATCACGGACATCGGCCTGTGACGTGGATTTTGCTTCTCCAGTCAGCCGGCTATATAAATCGCTCCTCTTTCCTCACTGTCTCTCTGTCAATCTGTAAATCAGCGCGCGGTCGTGCTACTCGGACCGATAGCAAACCATACTTCTCGTCGCTTTGGGACGCTCGACAAATTCGTTGGAACGATGACTGGTCTGGTTCTGTCCTATTCCCTGCCTTGCTCTGCTGAGCGCGGAGCAAAATAAAATGGTTGTGTTATGGACTGCGTGTCAGAATTCCTCCATTGCTTTTTGCTGACGGAAGCTGTGGTGAAAGGTGAAGTGCTGCTGAGCAGCGTCGTTAAAAAAAAAAGGGAAAATGAGACTTCGGCAGGAAGACTGTACCGCGCCGGCAAGAAACTCCACCCAGCGAAAGTGGGAAGATCTGACAGTAGTCCAGTTGTGTTGGTCCTTTGGGCGCCGTGATTGCTCGGCGTAAGATGTTTCTTGAACGGGCAGACAATCGAGGGGTATTTATACCCAGCGAATTTGGTCAGCAGACAATGCAGACGGTTTGTCATGTGTTCGTTGCGCTTTTCGATGGGCAGGTATAAAATCCCTCCACTGTCCCCCTCAAGACCACAGTTTAAAGGAGTGATTAACAAATTTACCGATTTCGAGCTGAAAATCTCACCTCACTCGACTTTTTTGGCTTTGCTCCGTGTTTCTGCGTCGCTCTGTGCAGGTAGACTCGGCGTAGCCGCGCGCCCGCGACAGTCCAGCAAAAATAACGCCGCGGAGGCAAGCGTTGGAATGTGTTGTTGCATGATGATGGCTCAGATGCGATATCCTGATGCCGAAAGACTTCATCGAGTCATAGAGGTTGAATTTCAGGGGCAGGGGATAGTTGGAACATGGCTGGCATGGCGCAAAGAAGACAAATCTGAGGGCCCGAAGCAACAGCCAAACCCAGTCAACCCAGTTCTGGGCGAGGTGTTTTCTTGGGGTCAGGCTGAAAGCCAGTGCATGTGCAGGAAACAGCATCGACAGAGCAGCC
Organism: Phyllosticta capitalensis; assembly: GCF_038381095.1. Taxonomy (NCBI): domain Eukaryota; kingdom Fungi; phylum Ascomycota; class Dothideomycetes; order Botryosphaeriales; family Phyllostictaceae; genus Phyllosticta; species Phyllosticta capitalensis. The sequence continues at coordinate 1,448,039 of NW_027117448.1, read as the reverse complement.
AGGTCGAGGGGTTTATACCTTGCGAGAGCCACAGGCGGTGGACTGTGCGGCGTGCTGCTCCTGCCGAAAGCGGAACTGCACACGTGTGTTGCCATCGTGACACCGTCTAGGCTGCAAAGAGTGTTGCCTGGGCTCGTGAAGGTGGCGGAATCGCGGTATAAAACCCCACTCTCTGTCCGTTCGCTTTCACCTCTACCGGCTCTCCAGTACATACGTGCATCCAACTTCCTACATGTAATGTCAGAAGCCTCACTGTTTTTCTCCGGTTTTGTTCCCCCACGCGTTTAGTTTACCGTGCCCTTCTTCGATCCAATTTTGCTGTTCTGGGCGGGAGATGTCTCGTACACAGCAAAAACACGTTATCTTTCGCCATTGCTCTGTGGTGATGTCAATCCACACTATCTTTTTCCGCTGCTGGTGCTTTGTCAACCAAAATATAACTGAGCCAAAGTGGATAGAACGTACGACTCCGGCAGCCTTCCTTGGCCAAGCAAGTAGGGCACTCGCATGTCAAAGATTCCGGCGGTTATGTTCCCAACGCTGTTAATGGTAGTACTTTTGCGAGGGAGTATTGGAGGAAGAACAGAGAGGTTTTATACCCATTGACCTGGGTGTGGCTCAAAGATAGGCCATGCTCTTGCTCGTTTGTCAACTGTATGCCACATCAGCGGCCCTGCGCCCAATGCACGTGAAGAACCCACCTGCTTCGGCGTATAAAGCATCCCTAAAGCGCAGCAGAATTTGCTTTCCAAGCAGTCGACCCCGTCGTGCGTGGACGTGTGCAGCTAACCTCTGATCAAAAGACGAAGCACTAATTGCTGTGTACATTTACTTTTCTGCCTTGTCCTTGTCAGACCAATTCCAGTTGTCCCCGGCGCACTCCACAGGAAGATCAAGCTACTCAACCTGTTTGCCAGCTCCTGCCGTCTCCATTAAATGGAGTCAACTTGAATCATCAACAAACAATAATGTTGACCACCGGGAGCGCTGAAAGATACGCCAATGGCGGGTATCCGCGCAAGACACGCCAAGTATTTAATTCCGAACGGCTGTCTTCGAACGCAGTCTTGTTCTTATTTGCGGGTTCTCCATGTCCAGAGGCACTAGGCCTGGTCATGTTGGTCTGGAACGGACTAAGGGACAGAGAAGAGGGAATTTATACCTGCAGACTGCGGCCCAAAGGGGCTAGTTGGTCAGCGTCCAGAAATGTTGACTCCTCGTGATCAGAACTCACCTGCTTTGCCACGAGTCCAGTCCTCTGTGCGTATAAAAGCCCCTTGCTCTTGTGACCAACACTTATCTTTCAAGCACTTTCCGTCGTTCCCTTGGCTGCTACAGATACTCGTGGAAGATCTGGTCGACTGTGGGCCCGGGGAAAAGTTCTTCATCCCGGGCACTCTGTTGTTTTGCGCCGCGGGACTCACCTTTCGGCAAACATTCCTCTTACCTGCTCACTTCCAGTTCATTCCACAAACAACAATGATGATGTCTGTCACTACAGCCTCATGACAATACTCAAGCTTATGCGGACTACAGTGGTGGAGCGAAGCCGACAAAGTCGCTTCCGCACTCGAATATCTGAAGTTGCGAAGTCGCAATCCTGGTGTGTCCATTTTCAAGACATTCTTCCCCTGTGGTCTTGTGAGTTCCACGTGACAGGCCGGCGTCCTGGGTATAAAAGTCCCTCTTCACTGCGGCTTCTCTTCACTTGCCAAACTACCCTCATCCTTGAATAAGGACACAGAACAACCGTCAGTGCATCACTTTGTTTGTTCTTTCGTGCTCGCCCTTGACTTGTCCCCGAGTCCAACGCACGCGTGATTCGAATGCTCCCTGTGTGCTGCACAATGACTGGGCGCCAGACCTTGGAGTCGATCATTCTTGTGCGGCACACTGTGCGAGGAAGACGTCAACCACCATCGATAGATGAAGATGGCATCCAGCGTCGTTGTATCTTTGGCACAGACATCGCACAGCTGTCCACAATTGCCACGCAGAAAGCCCCAGAGACATCTCCAAGACCCAAGAGAGTAGGACTGCGAGAAATCCAGAGACAACAGAAGTGCGTAAGTGCCAAGCTCTCGAAAAGCCACAAGTCATTGGCTTCCCAGATTGTGCTTCCTTGTCAGCGCCATTGTGACCATGGTCATCGAAGCCTCAGAACCACAGAGGCTTTTATAGTTATAGGTGAGGGTGGTTCAAGGCAAAGAGCCACATCCTCAGGCGGTCAGTCTGGGCCACGAGCACGTGGTGGCTGTGTCGTGGCGCCTGACCGTGGGACTCCGGGACTGGCAGCATGTGACAAGCCTGGAGACTCTGCGGTATCTTCGTGTGGAATTTGAGGTTCTGAGCAGCTATAAAAGCAACCAAGACTGCGTGGAGGAATTCCACTTGCACACCCAAGGTCGATGACAATGGCCGAGACAGCTACCGGGGCTACAGACTCGTGCAGAATGGAGCTTGAAAGACTGGACTGTTGTTTCTTTGGTCTTCCGTTTGTTCTGTAGACAGACACCAAAGCGGGTCAGCCAGTCGACCAGTGACCGCCGGGTGTTTCTGATCAGATATAAGTGGTGATGCTGGACGACGGGGAGCTATCATGGTGATGAACAATTCGAAGACGTGGAAGGAAAGTACAGAAAAGAGGAAAAGAGAAAAGAAGGTGAACAACAGGGAAAGAATAGGGACACGGATGCCCCGATCCGCAGACAGAGCCACCAACGTCTTGGATAGTCGTCCGTTCGATGCCAATTCGCAGTACGGATATTGGAGGGCTTCTCCCACAGAGCCAGCGCGAGCAAAACTCACCGTCCCCATCCGCACTGCCTCAAGCCATGAGGCAACGCTGGACCAACGAGATAGCGAGAATAATGTCAACGAAAGCAAGACTTCCGCTCGACCGCGCTGGCTCGCGATAAGGGCATCAATAGACAATCCTCCGGCGCAGTCCAGTCCAGTCGTATCAACACAGAATTCGCCACAGCCAAGCAGCCGACACAGCACGGTCCCATCCATGGCCAAGTGCGTCCACGAGTGGTTCGCAACTACTCCGGGCGGCGGCCGCGCAACAAGAATCAGAAGGCGAGCAATGTACATAGACTATCAGCAACGTGTTCTGGCGTCTCTATGGAGGAGGACGTGTGTACGGGGGATCGGCGAACGAGACGAGGGGACGGGCACGCATCCATCTTGCGGGGCGATTATTATTGGCGAGTCAGATATACCCGACCTCGCCCAGGCACGCCAGGTCAGGTCGCGCGGGCCCTCTCAAACGGGAAGGGAGAGGTGTCGGAGGTTGCTGTGTATATAAGGGAGCATCGGATAGAAGGGGGGAATGGTGTATCAAAGGTGCAAAAGGGAGTGTTTGTGTTGTTTTTGCGCTCATCGTTGACCTTGTTGTTTACTTCGACTCCATACTCACCTATCCGGGTCTGCTTTTTACTGTTATTGCTCTCACTGCTTACCTACATACCTACTTTCTTGCCGGCCAGCCAGAGTTTCAACATGTCGGTCCTCGCGGAAAAGATGATGGCGACGACGACGACGGTCGAGCTGATAGCGCCGCCGAGCCCGCCGCGCTCGCAAGACTCCATCAACCAGACGACGACGACGACGGTCGACGACCTGCTCTCCTCGCTCGAAGCGCTCGCCGCCGGCGACGTGCCCGCCGGCCTGCTCGAAGACGAAGACAAACGCACCCGCCTCATGGAAGCCGCGCGCAAGGCGTCGCTGCGCCTCGAGGCGCCCTGGGACACGATGCAGCGCATGATCTTCTGCGCCGTGCCGCCCAACATTGCGCAGGCCGGAGTCGAGCTGGGGCTGTGGGACGCGGTGGCGGCGCGCGCGGGTGCTCCCGCGTCCGTGGCGGAGCTGGCACAGGAGCTGGGTGCCGAGGAGGCGCTGTTGGGCAGGATACTGCGCTATGCGGCGACGCAGTGGATGGTGGAGCAGGTGGGCCCGTGTTTGTATGCGGCGACGAACGTGACGAGGCATTTGGCCATGGAGGGCATGAAGAGTGTCATCTTCCATGTGTAAGTGAATCATCCGGAACATGCCCTTTGGAATTCGTCGTGGCTGACATGAGACGCAGCACCGAGAGGAACATTGGACTGTACAACGTCCTCCCCGCGTGGATGGCGCAGAACGGCTACAAGGAGCCGCAAAACAACCGCAACTTGCCCTTCCACCTGGCCAAAAACACCGACCTGCACTTTTTCGACTGGCTCAAGCTGCGTCCGCGTCACCAAAAGGCCTTCAATGACTACATGACCTTCCAGCGCATCGGACAATCGAGCTGGCTCGACGTCTTCCCGCTCCAGGAGTACGTAGTCGACGTGCCACCGGAGCGGACGCCGTTTGTTGACGTGGGCGGCGGCCACGGTCACCAATGCCGCGGCGTGCTGGGCAAGTTCCCGCAGCTGGGCGGGCGGGTGGTGCTCGAGGACGTCGACGCCGTGGCGCTCAAGTCGGGCGAGGCGATTCCGGGAGGCGTCAAGACGATCCGACACGACTTCATGGCCGAGGAGCAGCCCGTCGCGGGCGCGCGCGTCTACTACCTGCGCAACATCCTGCACGACTGGCCGTCGGACGTGTGCTGCAAGATTCTGCGCCACATCAAGGCCGCGCTGGCCCCCGACTCGGTCATCCTGATCGACGACCTCGTGCTCCAGGATACCGGCGCGCATTGGTACGCCGCCTCGTTTGATCTGCTCATGATGGCAAACTATGGCGCCAGGGAGAGGTCTGTCGCCGAGTGGGACAAGATCCTCGAGGCGGTTGGTCTTGAGAGGCGTAGGTTGGTGCGGTACACCCGCTACGGCGACGCGGTTCAAGTCGTCGGGCCCAAGTCAGAGAACTAGAAGAGACGGGCGGGTGGTTTGAAGGGAGTGCTGGCGCAATTTCCGATCTGGTGCATTTGTTCGGCTACCAAGAGGTCGATGGGGATTTTGTTTTCCTTGTAGAACCACGGCGGCGTTTTGGCGGGTTTCAAAGCATAGTTTTTTTTTGTCCAAGGAGCTCTTCGATGGCGCAACATGCTGATGATTTCGAGATGTCGTCGTCCTGCTTGCAAGGTTCAGCCATGGTTGAGTCGGCGCTCGGGTGAAAAATGCGCCGCCTAACGGCGTCGGACACCGGCGTCGATGACCAGCGAACGAGGCTTGGTAGCAAAAGTTGTGGCACATGTAGCTACGACTACTCCCTGTAACTTAACATAAAGGACTTGGTCAATTCTGATATAAAGTGCGCAATGCGCTTGAATGCTCCCTAGATACATACCTTTTTGAGATGGAGAATTTCCATGCGTCCGTGGTCGCTCATTTGCATACTCTCTGATCACTTTGGCTTAGTTTCTTGCCTGCGTGTGCCACGACTTTTGCTACCAGGCCTCGGAAGCATCAACACCAGGCAGGCGCCGGTCAAGTGTACGGTTGTAATTCGAATTTCGTTGAATGAATCTGGGTCAGCTTGGTAGCAAAAATTGTTGCACACACAGAAGCCCGAGTGAGAGTAAGCAGCCAAGTTGGAGTGACCGGGCATGGTTTAGGACGAAACCTCCACGTCAAAATGTATCCAGGGAGCATTCAAGCACCTTGGGCATTCGGTACTGGAGTTCACCAAGTGTTTTGCGTGGAGTTGCCAGGAGTAGTCGTACATACGTGTGCCACGACTTTTGCGACCACTCGGGTGCTGATTGAAGCTTGGCAGTGTCATTTGGTGGATTTCTTGGAGCCATGCCGGCGTCAACGTGGAGCAGGTGGTATTCCTCAAGGCAATGGCAGCATCCGGGATGGGCTTGGTAGTCAAAATCATGCAGACTCGGACTCAACCTCTTTCAAGTCAGTCCAGTGAATATTGGAACTTACCTACCGACTCATCATGTCTCTTTCTCCAGAGCCTTGCGCGAAGCCTCCAACACTTCTCTGACCTGCCTCCACCTCTTCAAAATCACGTTCTTGCGATCACCGTCGTCCAATCGCCGCGCTTTCTCTTCCATCTCTCCCACGATGTTCAGATACTCCTCCACGCATTCGTTCAACAGCTCATCCACCTGTCCCTGCTCCTTCTCGCCACTCTCCAACCCACGCAGGAAGCCCTCCACTCTCCCCTTTGGTAGCAACAGCGCCCTCAGTGCCACCTGTGTACGATGACAACACTCGTCGCGTGTGAGGGCGTAGTCGCCGAGGAAGCCGTTGTCGCGCAGGAGAGTGGTCTGCGCGGCATTGAGACGGGGAAGGATGACCGGGTCGAGTCTAACGTCGTCCCACTGGTTGGAGTCGAGGACGAAGCCGTACTCGACGAGCAGGAATTCGTTGGTGTGGGCGCCGTAGCTGACGTGGATCTCTTCACCTGGGGAGTAGGACCGGTGGCTGGTGATGGTGAAGCCGGTTTTGGTGTGGACGACGGTGCACTGTACCATGTGTGAGCAATAAAAGATTACAGGAGAAATGCAAACTCCAAGGCGTGGTGCTGAAGTAACGAGCAGATATAGGGAGCATCCGAGCACCCAGTCCTGCTTTGGAGTTGACATGTTCATTCGCTAAACTTACCCCCTCGTCGGCATGGTTAAAATACTCCATGAATGGACACAACGCCATGCAGTCGTCGACCGCCAGCTTGCGCTTCTTGGCGCGCGGTTTGCTCGAGTGGTTGTTGGTCGGGTAGTCCCAATAGAAGGTGCGCGTGTTGACAATCATCCAGTAGTAAGCGTAAAGGCGACGGTCTTTTGGGTGAGGCAAGTGATCGCGGAGGAGCTTCCAATCCGCCTCGAGTTTGGCTTCTTGTTTGGCCAGATGGTCTGCTTCATGTCAGTATCCGGGTTTCCAGTTCAAACTCGTCTCAGTCCTGCGCGTAGTCGGCAGATTCAGCAACAAGAGGTCATCAAGATCCGAAATTCAGGACTTTGAAAAAATAGACCATAGACATCATGATAGTAGTGGCAGAGAGCTTGGATTCAGGCTGGATGATGGACATGACACACCTCTCCCAGGCGCCGACAAGCATTCCTTTTCGCGCTCGTCCCAGCACAGCGGCATGCTCTCCTCGAAGCTCTCTTGCGTCGGCCACACCCTTCTCCACACGTCCCAGTCGACCTGCTCGTCCGCGTGCATCATGGCCAAGTAGGCCGCCAAGCGCCCATGCACCGTCGCATCTTCGCCCGTTGGCAGCCCAGCGTCCTGAACGGGCTTGCTCTCGATGGTCAAGAGCGCCTTTGCCGGAACCGACACGAGCACGTCCCCCTCTTTTACTTCGCGCGTTGCGACGACGCCGAGGCCGCGTCCGGGTAGCCGTGCGGGCGCGACGCCGTTGATGCGGACGCCGCGGTCTTGGGCCCAGGCGATGAAGGCGTCGTGCTCGGGGCCAGGCGACGCGGGGAGTGTCATTGAGGCGGTGGGAGGGAGTCGGATGTCGGATTTGATCGGGATGCTGTCATCGACGAGAGATGAGAGCTGGATGCGCCCACATCGTGACAAGCGAACCGGGAGACGCAAAGCAGACTCGGTGGAACTCGGGGTGATGCGTGGTGGAAGTGCGTCAGGAACGAGCGCGACTTGGACGGAGCGCTGTGCAGGGATCGAGGCTCAGTAGCAAAAGTCGTGGCACACGTAGCTACGACTGCTCCCTGTAACTCACCGTAAAGGATTTGGTAAATTCTAATATCAAGTGCGTAAGGCGCTTGAATGCTCCCTGCATGCGTACCTTCTAAGATAGAAATTTTCTACTGCTCTGCGGCCGCTTCTACTTTATTGCTTTCTCGTGGCCAAGCTCCTATGTGTGCCACGACTTTTGCTACAAGGCCTCTGAGCGCCGTGCAGGGATTCACGCCCGCCGTTGTCGATAAGCTGTGGCCGAGCACCGGAAAGCTCACACCAACCTCACCAGACGAGGAGACGAGGTCCGAGAGGCAACAAGCACCTCTCAAGACGCTAATCGTCATAATTCGCCAGCCGCACACTCGACAATGACAAGATGAAGACAATCACGCTCACTCGCCCCATCCAGCGGGTGCTCTTCGCCACCACGTCCAAGACGCTGGTCCCTCTCACCACCGCGACGCACCAACGAGCCTTTTCATTTCTGAACCGGCCACCACCAAACTACCCCGGCCACATCCCTCTCCACCCCATCGAGCGCACCGCCCTAGCCGTCGGCTCCGCACTGGGCTCCTTCATCAACCCACGCCGGGGCGATCTCATAGCGGCCTGCGGCGAAGCGACCGCACAGCCGTACTTCATCTACCGGCTCCGCGATGCCATGCTGCGCGACGCGACGGGGCGGCGCATCCTGCGGGACCGGCCGCGCATCACGTCGACGTCGCTCAACGTCGAGTACCTGCGCTCGCTGCCGCCCAACACCGTTGGCCGCACGTACGTTGGCTGGCTGGACCGCGAGGGCGTGAGCCCCGACACACGAGCCGGGGTGCGTTATATTGATGATGAAGAGTGCGCCTACGTCATGCAGCGGTACCGCGAGTGCCACGACTTTTACCACGCCGTGTGCGGCTTGCCCGTCTACCGCGAGGGCGAGGTTGCGCTCAAGGCGTTCGAGTTTGCCAATACCTTGTTGCCCATGACAGGATTGAGCGTGGGAGCGGCTGTGACGCTGAAGAAGAAGGAACGCGAGCGGTTTTGGAAGGTCTACGGGCCGTGGGCTGTGGAAAATGGCATCAAGTCAAAGGAGGTCATCAACGTGTATTGGGAGGAGTGGTTGGAGAGGGATGTCGATGAGTTGAGGGCATTCCTCGGTCTCGAAAAGCCGCCGGACTTGAGGGACGTGAGAAAGAGGGAAAAGGAAAAGAGGAGAGCCGAGAAGGAGGCCAAGGGGGTTCAGGGGTAGGGTATGGGGTGAGGTGTTTGAAGATCAATTGTCGCAGCATGCACTGCCACAGTGGGTGACGAAAGAAATTACTAATCCTAGAATCTTTGTCTCCAAGTTGAAACACGTAGAGACGTGGAGTCCTCAAGCGCTTGATGCCTTCAACATAGTGAATTTTTCTCTTGATGGGTAGTCACAGGGAGCGTTCAAGCGCTTGCGTCTGTAGGTGCGATGACGACCTGAAGCCGAGCCTAGGTTGAATTTCTTTCCTCACCTACTGTGCTGCCTACAAGTGGGGCAGAATCAGGGTCCGGTTTGTTCCCTGGACAGCCGCAAGGAATCAGGGCAGGTCTCAGGTCGGAATTGTGTTGATATCACAACACCATGAAACGTGATGTGCAGCCGAATGCGCTCCTGCCGCGCGGGCGGGACAAATTCTCCTTGAACCCTGCAGGCAGCAAGTTTAATTCAACGTTTCCACTCTTGGTTGCTTCGGCAAGCTCCCGCACGTCAATTGTGCCTGTCAAAAACATTTTGCCTCCAACGCCAGCCGTGTTTTGTTTGGCTCGTTCGTGTTTACAAGTCGAGCAAGTCGTCGTCGTCGTCCCAGCCGCCGCGTCTCTGGACGACGATGCGGTCCTGCGTCTTTTCCTCCTGCTCCGACACGGCGCCCAGCAGGTCCTTGAGCTGGTCCTCGGTGACCTTGGTGCGCAGCTGGCCGGAGCGCGCCAGCATGATGAGTCTGTTTTCCATGTCGGTGGCGCGCGACTCCTTGACCATGCGGATGCGGCCCAGGCGGTCGGCAGCCTCTGGGGAGAGAATTTGCGAGAGGATGTTCTGACGCATTTCGGCCTCGCGGGCGCTGTGGAAATTTCGAGGTCAGAGATGGGCTCGGCTGACGTAGGGCAGAGTGGTGACATACCGCGCGTCGTCGTCACCTCCTCCAGCAGCACCACCAGCAGATGGAGCGGCGCCAGAGCCGCCATTTTGCTGGCGCAGCTGAGCCAGGCGGGCCTTGCGGATCTGAGTCGCCGAGTCGCGTGTGTCAGCGGAGAGTCATGGCGCGGGCGGCGGACGGGTCAGCAGGAGAAGCACGGCGGCAGGGAGGGTTGGGGAATGTGCTTTAGCAGGGGCAACGGGGAGTGCAGATTTACCTCGTCGAGGTCGGCGTCAGACATGATTGTTGTTGTCGGAAGCGGAGAAGAGGGACTTGAGAGCGTTGGACGGTGGGGTCGTCGGTTCAATCAGGCCCCGGGACAGTCTGGCTGCGGACCATGTTGGCTTGGCTGCAGTGACGCAGGGGCTTGTCGCCAACACTGGACGTGCCGTGCCGTGCAACGCGTCCGCAAATTATAGAAACGAACGACAGAGAGCGCGAGCACGAGGCCGAGGCCAGCGATAGCGATAGTGATACGCAGGATACGACGGACGAGGCTCCATAAAAGTTGCAGGTAGCGAGCTGCGACGGCTGATCACTCCCTGTACGTACCAACTCTTGAATGTTTCGTTTCTTGTTGCTGGTGGGAAACGCCCATCATGACGCCGTCGTGGCAACCCGCTTCCGTCGGCGGGCGGGAATGGATGCGCTCAGCAATTGTCGCACGCAAAAAAATGAAGAAAAAAATCGATACAATTAAAATCTGTTGAAGACGTCGGCATCCTTGCTTGGCCTGCAGTCCCCACGGCGGGCATTCCCATAGCCATCCCATGATCCCAGTGCAGCCCAGGCCGGGCCAGCGGGCGGCAGTTTACTGCCCGCCGTGATTGGAGCCTTTTGACGCTGCGCAAGCCTTCCGCCTCCGCCGCTTGCAAACAACCGCCTGGATACATCATCGCCTCACTCCTCTTCCCTCCAGTCTCCTTCAACATTCTCGACTCTCTCCCGGCCCCCCAACAACCTCTCCCACTCGACCCTCAAAAACACCCCCACCCCCGCCCTCGCCTGCGATGCACAAGTGAACCACTCACCGCCCGCTGCCTCCTTTCCCGACTCCCGTCCGGGTCGCTCCACTCCTCCGCTCGCCTCTACATCCGCCAACCTGGCTGAGTACCTCTCTCTCACCTCAGCCCCAAAATGGCTTGCACTAATTTTTATAAAGCTACTTCTTCACCGTCGGCGGCTGGGGCCATGGAGGAGGCCTTTCCTCTCGCCTCTCCGCCCAGCGACGTCCTGTCACTCCCACCTCCAAACCCACGTCCAATCCCGCCGCCATGAAGGCCCTCACAAAGTCGACGAGCACTCCCCAGCTGCCTCGCAGTGCTCCCGCTCCTTCGCCCGGCGCCTCAACTCATCTCTCGCGCCCTGAATCAGGCGTCCTCAACACCATTCCCGACCCGCGCACGCCCTCGCCGAGCAGGCGCCCGGCCACGGCCTCGGAGCGTCCATTTACGCCGAACCAACACCCCGACTTGAGCAACGAGGTGGCGGCTCTTTCCACCAAGTTGATAAATGCCATCAACCACCAGACCAACCTCGACGACAATTTGCAGGCCGCCCGCCATGAATTACAAGAGGCCTACACGCGCATTGCTCAACTCGAGGTCGAGGCCAAGGACCGCCAACGCCAGATGCGCGCCATGGTCAAGAAGGAAGAATACGACCGCATGGAAAAGCAGTTACGGCAAGAGTTGGAAGTCGAGCGAAAGGCTAAACTGGCCGCCGACAAGGACCGCAAGCGCATGGAGAGCGAACTCGAGTCGCTGACGACTGCTTTGTTTGAAGAGGCCAATACGGTAAGTCTTTTGAGCCACTCTTGCCGCTGAATACTAATTGTGTAGATGGTTGCGGTGGCTCGCAAAGAAACCGAAGCATCCGAGAAACGGGTCGAACATTTCAAAGCTCAAGTTCAGGATACGAATCAACTCTTGGCCTCGCAACAAGAACAGCTTGCGGACCTTAAGCGGGTCATGGCTCAAATGACCGCCGAACAGGACGAAAAGGACACTGCTTCTTCAATTACCGATATTTCCACGCCTGCCGTTGCTTTGTCGGAACGGGCAAGCCGTAACTTTGAACAAGCCAGCATCCGAAGCTCACCGGACATGTCCAACGGGTTAGACATGGGGCCGCTCCACCCTCTTGCGTTTGCGCACCTCATCAGCCCGGTCTTGCGCACAGACATTCAAGCGTACACCGAGTTTCAAGAGTTGTTAAAAACGGCCAAGAACCAGTCGTCCGCACCGAGCTCCCGTGCCGCGTCCGGAAACTACGCGGGCCTCAACGTCATGGGTCTTGGATCCCTGGCAAACCTGTCCACGGCCAGCGTTAACATGCCCCAAACCGGTTCCGAGTCGTCCCTGCCCGGATCAGCCTCTCCAAAGCCCGAGTTGACTCCACTGCCGTCGCTCAAGGAACTCAAGTTTTACAAGCGCGCCTTGACCGAGGACATTGAGCCAACCCTGCGCCTCGACAGTGCGCCCGGTCTTTCGTGGCTGGCGCGCCGCTCGGTGCTCAGCGCCATGACGGCCGGGTCTTTGACCATTGAACCACAACCGCACGTGGCTTTTTACCGGGGCCCAGTTTTTGCATGCAGTCTGTGCGGCGAGTGTCGCGTTTCCCGGGTCAAAGACAAGAACGGCCAAGATCCCTATGCAAGGAAACACCGCTTCCGGACATCCGATGAAAGAGATGCCCAGCGCTACCCGCTTTGCGACTTTTGCTTGACGCGCGTGCGTAGCTGCTGCGACTACATTGCCTTTTTGCGAATGTGCCGAGATGGTCACTGGCGCGCCGAGAATGGCGATGAGGAGAAGACGGCATGGGAAGAGACGGTCAAGCTGAGAGAGCGCATGTTTTGGGCCAGGCTTGGCGGTGGCGTCGTTCCCAACTTTTCCTTGGCCAACGGCGCGGACAAGGAGGGTAGCCCAAAGAGTCCGTTTGTCCAGCGGAGGCGGAGCAAGGCAGAAAGCTCGCAGCTGCCGCGGAGAAGCCTCGAGAGTGAGTTTACATCTCATGAGCAGGAACCCAATGGAAGCCACACGGGAACGCAGGACCAAGCCACAGACGCACACGACGTCTTTCAGGATGCACATGAAAAGCAACGTTTGACTTTTGACAAGACGATCAACACGGATCACGCCGCCCCCCTCATCCACCATGAGCACAAGCAGGACTCGGCCATTGCTCTGGACTCGGACGACGAGCGACGCATCGAAACACAGGCTGCCAAGCAGCTGCAAAACGAGACGTTGCGACGATCCCAGGAACTCTCTGCGCAAAAGCACGCCCTGCCCGACGAGGTCCAGCACGTTGAGCGCATCTCGTCCGACAGCGACCGGCCAATGACGCCAGACTCGGTTCAAAGGACCAAGCGGCGGTCGGCAGCACCCTCGATGCCCGGCGGTTTTGAGTGAGGATGCTTCTTTTACGACTACAAGTTTACGCCCCAAAGGATGCCACTGGAGCTAACGTCGACTGCTCCTTGGATACAGCCCCGCGCCCTTTATGGTGTCTCTCGGAATATTGTCTCTATGAGACAGATCTTTACGACCCGCCGGAATTCACATTGTCAACGACTCGACGGTGTCAACGACGCGACTGCTGAATGCTCCCTGTGATGCCAGCTTCGACATGACCGCCGCCGCCGCCGCCGCCACCGGTATTACCGCATCCCACGTACTTGACCTGTTTATAATCACGGCCGAACATCATTCCTTCAAACATTCTGAGCGTTTATCCATTCACAACAGTCTTTACCTCGATTGCATCATATATCCCTCCGCCCATTTACGGCCGGGCTATCGCTCATTGCATATTCGTTTTTGGAGAGAGCGCGTTTTTTTCCCTTTGTTGCTACAACGCTCTATACTCTCCACCGTTTGCTTGTGCTCTTGCATTCCGGACTGCGCAATGACGGGCGCTCTTTGCTCTCGATCTTTGAGACTGTAGGTGCAGGGAGCGATCGAAGGATGGAATCCCCATTCTCGTCACCCGTTGTCTCCTCTGTCTCGGCTCTCTGGCTCTACAAGGCTTTTTTTCTGTTCTTCGTTTTTCTCGCAAAGATGCTCGAGAGAGAGCAATGTCGGTAATGGAATTGTAATGATGGGTACAGTTTTTGCCGGCCCTCCTCCTTTTGTTTTTGCTGGGGGAGGGCCCTCGCTTTTTCTGATCTTTTTTTCGCTTCGAGCGAAACAAAGGGTGATGGGAGGAAAAGTTTTCTTTTTTTCGTCGTCTTCTTCTTCTTTGTTGGGTGCGAGTAGTAAAAAGTGTGGTGGTGGTAGTAAATGCGATTGTGTCATGGCAGGAGAAGGGATCAAGATGAAGACTAAAAAATCCCCGTTTGTCAAAACTCAACAGTGGTTAAAGAGGTAGAGGTGTGTGTGTTCTCTCTTGTTGTGTGCGAGTGGCAAAAAGTATACATGATGCAGAGAATACGATGAAAAGGCGTAATGTAATCAGTGCAAAAAAAATCTTGAAAGAGGCGCCGCTGCGCTTGATGGCTCTTTGTTTGCATTGTACAGTCCTCTCCATGGGCGAGTTCCGAATGTTCCTCTAGCGCTGAGCGACTGCATGCTCCCTATACGCGCACCGCCCTCCCACAGGAAGTCGCAAAAAAAGGCGACCCCAAGGCGCCGTGGGGTGCTTGAATAATGCTCCCTGAAGCCATCTTTTTCACAAGCTCAAACATTCAAGTGTTCGCCTAAGTAGCAAGGTGTTCGATGACTCCCTATACACACGCCATCTCGACTTCCTCGCTAAATATCGCCTGAGCGCAGCGGTGCCGTTGATTGCGCCCGCCACCTCGCCTCCGTCTTCCCATCAGTCCAAGACATGTCTTTGAGGGCTTCATCTCGCCTTCATCTTCCCATTAGTCCAGGACAAATCTTTGAGTGCTTCATCTCGCCTTCGTCTTCCCATCAGTTTAAGACAAATCTTTGGGGGCTTCATCTCGCCAGCTCGGTCCTTCGGACGTTCACCATTAGTCTTCCCCCTGGTTGCCGTTTCTTTTGCGACCCCCTGTGCCTACTAAGCGCCTCTATTGTTTGGGAGCTCCTTTTTTAGTTGGGTTGGAGTAGTGTTGCTAGTTGCTTGATAACTTCAGACGTCGCGGTTTTGATGTTGGGATTGAAGGCGTAATGGGGTGGTAGACAAGGTGGTTGTGTGGGAGCTTAAAGGTCTAGGGGGCGTGCGTACAAGGAGCATCCAACTGTGCCTTAGTAGATATGGTTGTTTTCACTGGCTCATGTCTTACTTTGGACGTAGTGGTGATGTTGGGGATTTTACTGCTTGGAGACAGAAGGAGAGAGATGCAGAAACAAGGTATAGAAGGAGGCGAGGAGTTCGTCCCCAGGTACCCGGTCCAAGTTGGTAGAACGGGAGCGAAAAACACAACGTACGAGGCTGTAGGAGGCAAACAAGGAGTAATCAAGCACAGCTTACATCTTCTCGTCGTGGCAGTAGCTTCGAGCTCGCTACCTGTACTACTCAATCTCGACAATATACATCTAATTACTGAAAGCGTGCATGGTCGAGTGGTTCATGGCCGTTCTTGATTGGCTGGCTGTCGTGTCGTGCCACAGATCCTGGCAATCTGATTGGTCGACTTTGCAACTTTGAACGTCGCAGTTTTGGGGGCAGTTTTGTCGTTCGGGGGTAGTTTTGTCGGGTCCGTGCGTTGGTGGACGGCTCAATGCTTTCCTTCATCCATGGACGGAGGTCTTTGGAGATCTTGCTGTAGGACATGGCCCATTCAAGCTGTCTCCAACGCATGTCCACCAAGCCTCCAATTGAGCAGCACTGGTCCTCATGCTCATCCTCTTCATTCCGTTGCTCTTTCTCCACAACGTCCCACACAGCGTCGATGAGAAACACATTTCTGCTCGCTAGTCGCAGGTGTCAAGGTCGTTAATGTGGGTGATTTGTTCCATGTCTACGGAGTAATGGTTTCGAGGCGGACGAGATGGCTGGCTGGCTGGCTAGCGCTGGAGTGAGAGTTGCGATGCTAGACCACGCCAATCCAACCAGCCTCGCTCGCTTCGCCCAGCCCATTGCTCTTACGCCTCGCCAGTTGCTATCGAGTCGTCCACCCACGGTTGCCGAATGCCGATTCAAAGAAACCACTACGGCCGGCTGGGAGTAGAGTTTGGTGTTCACTCGCCAAACAAACTTCGTCCGATTGCGACGGCGCCGCCGCATTGCGTAACGACACCACGCGTTGTCGTTTCGACCCTTGCTTGCGTGCGTGCGTACGTCCTTCGTTGAGTTGAGGCATCTGAGCCACGCGCCATTGAGGTATTCAGGAGTCTGTTGAGCATGATGCATTCTCGCGTCTTCCGTTCTCCCTGCACAAAAAATTCGAAGCGCTCAAACTAGCGCTCAACACATTCATGCCCCCTTCCTCGCCCGTTCCTTTCACTTTGGTTGCGCTGTGGTGCGCCTCTCCCTTCTCTCCTGATGCGCGCTTGCACCTGTCTCTCCGTCCAAAAAATACCGACGCTGCGCAAAGAATGGAAGAGATCCGGCTGCAGCCTCGGCTCCCCCGTCCACCGCGTCTCCACTCCACTCCGCCGCGCCGCGCCGCCCCTGACCCCACCCCCTCCCTCCCCTCCCGCCCCCACCACGTAAAAAAGACACGAATCCCCAGCAAACAACACACACTTCCCCCGGCGCGTGAGACCGCCATCCAAAAAGAAAACCGGGCTCCGCCGCGATTCGAACGCGGGGCCTGTCACATTTGGGCGTATTGCATCCATCCACCGGCTCTTTTATAAGGGAGCGAAGGCAGTAGAATACGCGGGAAGGACCCGAAGCGACAATCATACCACTAGACCACGAAGCCGTTGGTTGCTTGCTTGATTGGATTTGAGGAGTTGGTTTTTGGGGTGCTGGCGGCGTCAGGGGGTTGGTTGGGAGGGGGCGGGAAATGGAGACGCGGTGGTTGGTGAATGTGGTCATGTGGACGCCATCGGCGGCTTGCCTCATTTCTCTCCAGGTGTGGTTTGTGTGGCCTCTCCTTTATGCGCGTGGGTGATGTGGGTAGCCATGTGTACACACGCTGAGGACGGGCAAGGGGTAGAGTAAGTGTTTCGGTAGCTAGGCTTGTGTTCGTCGATTGATACTCGCAAAATTGAAAACTGCAAGGCTATCAGAGGATTCCGCGCATTCTGAGAGAGGCCAGCTCCCAGCATCCAAGCTCTAGACACCCTTTGACCGAAATCTCGACGAATAGAGAACCTCTCACAGTGGGTGACGAAAGCAATTGCGAATCAAGATCTCTGTCGCCAAATTAAAACACGTGGAGACGTGGAGTTCTCAAGTGCTTGATGCCTTCAACATAGAGAGAATTTCTCTGTTGATGGGTAGTCACAGGGAGCATTCAAGCGCTTGCTTCTGATGGTGCGACGACGACGACGTGAAGCTGAGCCAAGGTTCAATATCCTTTCTCACCTGCTGTTGCCCTTTCCCCTGGCGACTATAAAATGAGATATCAATTAATGTCGCAAGTCACCGCACCTTTTTTCTTCCCAAGCTCGTTTTGTCTGCTCTACACATGCCGCAAAAGTGTTTTGGCGTTGCACGGTATTCGGAGGGGCCAAAAAAAGTGCAAAAGAAAGGGCTCAACCGCGATTCGAACGCGGGGCCTCTCGCAATCGAGCTGTTGTAACCCAAAGCGAGAATCATACCTCTAGACCATTGAGCCATTGATGAGGATAATGCAGTCTTTTAACATTATATGCTGCACAACAAAGGTCAGGCAACCACAGTGACGCAACTGACTAAACCAGCTCAATAGAACTCCGATTTTTCGACCACAGCTGACCGAGGGCAGTCCAAACTGGAGTGTAAGCTGTGTGGAAATATGAGACCTTTTCATTCCATGTTTTTTTGTTTGCAAAACTTATTGTTGGGTCTATTAAACTGTCGACGTGCTCTATGCTTCTCCTCGACTTCCGTACATCAACTTTTTTTTCTCGGTCCTGATTTTCAGACAGCTAAACTACAACCATTGTGACATCCTACTTTTGTTCTAGCGCCTAAGAGACCTTCATCTGACGATAACATCGATTCCAAATACCGGCAACTTTGTTTCTGGTTCATTGGTGCAGCATCCGGTGAGTATTCGACTGGTAGTTGCCAAAACTTTACGCAAGCTCGACTGCTCCCGACTCGCCTTCCTCAACTACGTCGACGCGATCAACGCTCAAATTTCTATGTTAAAATGTATGCATCTAGGGAGTATTCGAGCGCCTTAGACACTTACTCCTAGATTCTGCAAAGTCTTTTTACCAGAGTCACAGGGAGCAGTCGTAGTTGTGTGGTGCCACGACTTCTGCTACTAGGCCTCGCTCCAGTGGACACGTCCTTCTAAATCCGCTCTCCAGAGCACGAGTGCTGCCCGCACTCCTCAACACACCCTCGCAAGCCACAGCGGAACGCTTCATCGCAGCAATTCCGCAACTGAAGCCAAGCCCCAATGTTCCCGTCTCGTCGCGCAGTCTTCCGCGCGCTTGCCCAGCACACGCAGTGCACTCCGCGCCCCGCATCGAACCGCACCCACCAACGTGGTTCACTTTCGGGACATCCGACACGAGCAGGAGGCAAAAAGCGGGACAGCGCGAACGCTGGGTGGGGACGGCCGCGCCGGAGTAGCACCTAAGCAGCGCGGTTAAGGTGGATGGCTGCAGCCGTGCTCGCGTGGTTTTCTGTCTCGTCGACTGGGGTTCGTTGGATGAGAGGATGAGATGTGGGAGAGGGGTGCAGGGCGGGAGCGATGGTGTCCCGTCTCGAGGCCGTCTTCTGGCTTTCTGGGAACCGCGATTGTGAGACGGCGTCGCGTAGGTTTCTTGCGGTGTTGGGAATGAAGGGTCGGTGGTGAGGGGTCAAGGCTTCCGAAAGATTCTAGAAGGTTGAGAGAGGTGCGGGAACGACAATTGGGTCACCTTGGCCAACTCAAGGGTCAGCCGCTCAATTGATCGCAAGTGGCTAAGGAATTCTTATCAACATGCTCTATACTCTTGTTTACAAAATGCTAGAAAAATCTAAGTTGGGTTTGCGTCGCATGCCATTTCTGAAGCTGGTGCAGAAAGCCATGGCAAACGCAATGCGATAGTGCGCGAGTTGGTGATTGGATACTCTTCTTTGCGGAAAATCAGATGCTCCCCCAAAAGCTTGAATGCTTCCCATACATCCGACATTAATGCGCATGAACTCTACGCGTGTTCTGCGGCTTCTGTGCATGCCGCAGAAACCAACAAGCCCAGACCTTACATGGACAAGAAATGGACATGAAAAGAATGGTACCAAGGAAATGATTGTGGGTGTCGAAGTTGCGGGACGCAGGCGTCGCTATAATTTGGTCTCAACGTGGTCAAGCACATCTTTCTCCTCGCCTTCAACAAGAGTGTCTCCTCTTTCGGCATCTCTTTCCACATCGGTAGCTAGCGATGGCGGTCTTTCCCGGATGATGCGTCTTGTTGCCGAATCAGCCGGCTCGCTGTGCACTGTGACTGTTGTCTCTAGCTTCACAGACAACGAGTCCTTGCTGCCTTTGTGATGTAGCTGTGTCATGACTGGACTCTCTTGCGGTTTGGAACGCGTAAAGAACAGCTCCAAGCTCTCCTTTGTTCGCATGGTTGAGAATTGCAGTCCGCCAAGGCCGACGCGACTATTCTGGTTGAAGAGGGAGCAATGTCGAGTCGCTTCGATCGTGGTGACAGTCCCGAGTCGGTTCTTGTTCCTCGCCAATGGAAAAGTCGTGTGAAATGTGTCGATGGCCTGCTCCGCGGCCTGGGCCTGCGTTCTGATTTCGGGAAGGTCGCCAAAAAGTAAAACGCGACGCGTCAGAAAGTAGACGAGCACATCGATCCAGCCATTACTGGTAATCATGGCTCCACCAACGCAGAAATGGGTGAGGCCGACAGGATGGCCCCGGAAACTGGCGACGCGGGCGTACACCAGTGGAAGAGTGCACACCACATAGACGGCGGGATAGACAATCATAAGGCGAGAGACGCGCTTAAGGTGCTGTACCGTGTGCGAGAGGAAATGGCCCCTTTTGATGCGAAAGTGTAGCGTGAGAAAGAGCGCCGCGTAGAGCACGACACAGCCAAATTCGGCCAGCATAATGTAGAAATAATGCGAGTATAGCCGGAGCCCCTCAAACTTCGGATTGATCCAGCACTACAAAATGTCAGTCTAGGGACGGAGTGTAGGGAGTTCTCCTTACCCAGGCCCCAGCGCGGACGTAGAGGTTATGCGGATGCATTGCAATGGGAATCAGAGACGTAATGTAAACAAACGTCCAGTTGATGATGGCCCAGCAGACAAACACAGTCGGGCTGATCTTGTGATTTAGGGCAAGCGACACAAATGTATGGACGCCAATCGTGAAGGACCACACACCACTCGCCAAATCCCCAACTGAACCGAACCACGCCTGCGCCCAACATTCGGTGCTGCCAACATCAATCTTGTCGAGCGCGGCCCATCTGAGGTTGAGAACGAAGCAGAGAGACTGCTGTATGTCGGCGAATAACAGGTTGAGAATAAGGTAATAGAGTTGCAACTGAACTCCTTTCGGCTTTTTTCGCCATTTGAGAAAGAGTTGGTAGAAGAGAATGAGGAATAATGAGCTGGAAGCAACGAGCGACAGCAGTGCAAATGAGCCCACTACCGGAAGGCCATGCGTGAGGGTCTTTGGGAGCGGCGATAGCGTGTCTGCATCGTGAAGGGTCGCAGCCAGATTGCCGTCTTTGGACATGATCGTCGAGTCCCAACTGTGGGAGATGGAATCGGGGTCGACAAGGACTAAGAAAAGGAACGAATGTTTGCCCAGATACTTCAAGAAGGGACGGATGGGCCCGAGTCATTCTAGAAATGTACTGACACCGCACGAGGTGTTTACTGCAAACATGTTCCCGGAAGCAAACGCAAGGTTAAGCGTCTCCTCAAGTTTGGGCTGTAACGGCGTCCCTGCGAAGATGGAAGCTTCCTCGCTATACCTATGTGGCACATGTGTGTGTCACAATGCGGACAGAGCCGGCTGGGCGTATGAAATCGTGAAGAGGAGCATGTCTCGACCAAGCTCACGAAGCAACAACACGAGAACTTGGCGAGACGCCATGGGACGAGGAGCAGGCAAGGCCCCTTGAACGGTAGTCACAATTGCGGGTCGGTGGTGTCGTTCTCAGGTTCTTCGCGTTTGGCGCTGCGCTTCGATTGCTCAAAAGGGTTGACTTTAAACTTTCGGCGTAAACACCACATGTGAGGCAAAAGCAACGGCCTTCGAGCCGACTCGTAACGATGCGCAGACTTGGCCATCGTCTGATTCCGGGGATTTCTTGCCCTTTCATGCTTCTGATGATGCGCAGCCGCGTGGTTGTTGATGCAATAGAAGAGAGTTGTAAGATGGAGGGGTAGCGGGAGAGGTGACGTTCTTTTTCCGCCTAGGGCGGAAGCGAGCAGTTCCGCTGCGCGACTCCGTCGGGAGAACTTTTCCACCTCCCTTGGCACTCAAGCCTTCTCTGCACTCCGCTCTGAGTACTGACTCCACTTTTGAGACTACCTACGTACAACTTCTTGGACCTTCCTCACCTGCTGTCGACGGCGATGAAGCGAGCAGTGGTCCAATTAACCCGAGTGCCGAAAACAACGCAACACCAGACCGTTCTCCACACGAGCCTCGCTGATTATTCCGCTACATACATAGGGCACGTTGAGGTCCAACCTCAGCCAGTGAAGATGCCAGGCTCGGAGAGGCTCCACCAGGCTACCTGTGCTTCCACTGTTTCACTCCAAAGCATATGGACCTCGTAGAACGAGCACGAAGCACACCGCTTTAAGCGCGCATTTGAATGCAGGTCAAGCTGTCATGTCCAAGCCGATCATTGTTGAAAGCAAGTATAATGACACTTGTCTTGGCTTATCCAACAGCGAGGTATGTAATCCTACAGCGACCACCGCCACATCCCAGGGAGAGACAAGAGAAAAATTGATCCTCTTGTGAGCATTCGCAATGTCCAACAAGAGAGTGGATCGCATGAGACCGGAAACAACCAGCTGCCAGACGAGTCATGGACAAATCGACATTTCCGAGGATGGCAGGAGCTCTCGACTTGACTCCGGCCCATGCCCCGAGCTACAGCCCAGACTGAGACATGGCAACCTAGGGATTGGTAGCAAGAGTCAAGGCGCATGATAGAGAGCGCGACTATTGAGAGGGGACTTTTTCTGTCTCACACCACGTGTGGCCAGGGAACATTCAAGCTATTGCAACATGGAGAGGGGGAGTACCATGACTTTTGCGGATTACTACCAAGCCTGAATCGTACCTAGTCCTTCCAGCTGACTGTAGAGCGGGCCGCTCCGAGGCAATTTTCTCCCGACAACCGTCGTTTCTGGAGAAGACGCGTCCTCAGCCCAGCAGTTATCCAGAATTCCGCGTCCTCGGGTGTTAGCCTGCGGCGTGCTGACCGCAGCGACTCCACTTCCACTCGTCGGCTGCTGTATGCAGCTGCTCAATCTCGATGCCAAAACAAACTCACTTTGCCGCGTGCAACGCGAGATCTGGTATCGGATGTCATGCCGAGCCGGTTTCCTGGCTAAGAATATGCTCCCACGTGGCGGTTGCTTGCATTGATCAACACCTTACCTCGATTTGCCTTTTTCTTTATTGGAATGCGGTGAAAGCGAGGACTCTTGGATTCTCGATACGATCTGAATGGAGACTTGCCTGCTTGGCAGACTGGCCGGACTGGTCAGTGTCCGCTGTGCGGAAATGCCCGCCATCAATTTCGCTGCTGCTGGAGTTGCTCGTCGATCACCGCCTCGCCTCGAGCCGTGGGTTTGACTTTGCTGTTCACGACTCCACTCTGGTCGGGCTCCTGTCTACACAGGGCGCTGTCTCTGAGCTTTGTTGCGGCGTGGTTTGCACCCATGAGTCGTTCAATATGCAGTCTTTGCAAATTACTCTTCCACTGTTTGTCGGTCCCTGCACCACTATGTCGGTCTGGACTCGACAGAGAGCCGTGCCACATGTTGTAGAGTCTCCCTAAAGATATTTCAACTGATTCATGCACCAGCTGTGCCTCAGTGCCAAAATAGGAAGGAGGCGTGTCAGTACTTCCAGGCGGTTCGAGAGTGCACAAGAGGAGCAACCAACCGACTTGCCTGGAAACAATCCGCGTTCGGGGAGTGTTCAATTGCCTCGGGTGCGTAGCAATAGTTCTCTCACAAGGTTCTAGGGAGCATTCGAACGTTTTCAGCGCAAAGATTTAGGAGACAATCGTGTTACCACGACCTTAGCTATGTACCAACCCTCACAGTCTTGGGTATATTCTAATAGACACTATACATACTAGTCTTGCTTGCCTATTTGTACAAACGCCATTTCCATAACCATCGTTCCTTCATCCATATCAACATGTTGCACGGCCCCCTCGAACGATGAGACTAGAGATCCCCTCAAGAGATATCATTTTCAGCAATGCCATGCCACGCCGTGCCCGTTGAAAGAGAGACCCATCGCTGGCTGACTGACGCTGCCACGCCGCAACACCAACAAAGTAACAAAGAAAAAACGGTATATACGTCGAAGCAGTACTGTGCGTCGAGTACCAGGTGCATGCGTATTTTTTGGGACTCCAACAAACATCATTCGTCAAATCCATCAAGCAACCTCTTTCTTGCTCACTCCAAACCAAAATTGAAACCAACCTTCTTCTCTTCCTCGCGCTTGACAGAAGTGCTTGCTCTCTCTCGTCGCGCTGTCGACGTTTCCAGACTAGCTCTTTCACTGCTGCCGCCGCTCTCCAAGAATGCCCCGTCGCCCGTGACTCCGCGCAGCGTGTTCCGCGAGAGGCGTTGGTGCATCGGTGCCGGCTCGACGCGCTCGACCGTCACCGACACCTTGGTCTCGGCGCGCACGCCGCCCAGCCCGGCCAGGCTGCGGTCGTTCTCGTTGTTGCGGGAAAGGCTGTCGTGGGACACGATGCCGTCGGTGCTGTCCTGCGGCGTGAGGGCGCCCTCGCGATCGCTATCATCGCCGCAGCTCGACTCGTGCGACCGTTGTCGACTGTGGCTTTGTCGGTTGGCGTGCGGATTGTGACTTATCCGTAAGCTCTTGCCTCGCGTCCCTCGGTGGCCCTCGCCATACACGTCGCCGCGTTCTTTGGCCGCTGCGCTGGTGCTGCCACCGCGGCCCATTTCCTCGAGACTTTCGAATGCCCGGAGGACGGATTCGCGTGGTGAGCGCGCGTCACGGCCACCTGTGATTGTGACGATGTTGTCGCCCAGCTTGTTGCCGACTTGCTTGTCAAATGATGCGATTTCCCAGCCTGACCCGTATGGCCCCCGTTGTGAGCCCGTCTTGCGTGGGTCGAGTTCGGCCGATACGAGGACGCGGCGTGTCAGCGTGTATAGAAAGACGTCGATCCAGCCGCAGCTCGTCATCAGCATGCCTGAAATGGCAAAGTAGGTAATTGGGAGGTCGTGGCCCGTCATGGCGGCCATGCGGCCGGCGGCGAGGGGAAGGGTGAGGAGGACGTAGGTGATGGGATAGATGAGCATGTACCGGGCGGCACGGTTGATGCGATGGTGCGTGGCGGTACCGGAGCCGGAATTGAGGACGGCGGCCAATTGCCGGCGAAGATAGATGAAGATGATGATGTATATCAAGACGGTGCCGAATTCAATGGTGAAGATCCAGATGTAGTGCAGCCAAAGTCGCTCTGTTTCGTAGTCGGTCGATACCCAGCACTACAATGCGTCAGCGAATATACGGATTGGTGCTCAATTCCACTCACCCATGCTCCGGCTGCAGTAAAGTACTTGGATCCGTGAAGTATCGGGCCCAAAATCGACAGCAGAACGGCAGCGACCCAGATGGAAATGGTGGTGCAAATGAACGTCCGGTACGCCAGCTGCCGGCCTTTGACGAGGCCCCAAAATGTATGCAATGCAATTGCAAGGACAAACATGCCGCTCGAAACGTCGCCGATCTGCACTAGCCATGCTTGCGCATTGCACGCTGACGAGGGCGCCAGTATCCGGTCGTCCTCAATCCAATGGAATGAAATGGCGAACGAAACGGCTTGTTGCAGATCCGCGAGCAAGAGGTTGTAGATGAGCAGGACATATTGGTTGTAGCCGACGTAGGTGTGGTAGTGCCGCCGCCAGACGAGAAGCCGGTACGTGATCCAGCCAAGAAGACCCGAACAAGCGATTACAGAAAGGACAGCGAGGACGCCGATCGGCCAGAGTGTGCGTCTCAATTCATCCGGTAGCGGGTCGAGGCTGGCTGGGTAGGGAGCATACGACGGCGAAGCACGTGGTAGAAGCAGGTTCGAGGGCGAGGTCCCTCTGTCTAAAGGCAGAGTCTCGTGGGGGAGCATTTTTGGTGGTTTCGCGGAGTCCCCAGGGGACCAGAGGGTTGGAAAGGTGGTCTCGGCGGTTTAAAGCTCCTGGACAGAGCACCTTGGCCGCATGTCGGATATTTTCTGCTCTCGTCACCACTTCTCAACCAACTCTAAGCCCAACACTGCAAGATCTTCCTGAATAAGAGTTTAGAAACGTATTGGATCTGCACGATCGACGGACGGACTTGACGAACCTCCCACGTGGGCGGATGATGGATATCTGGGCACTATCCGATAGTGGAAGAATGGAGAGGAGGTGAAAACAAGCCTTGCAAGATTCGGCAGCGCAAGGAGGCCGTGTCTTGAAGGGTAGGCCCTCATTAAAAGCAGGGAACAAGGTGGTTGAAAAAGGGCTAGGATTGGCAGTGGGCTTGATCTTCGGGGTAACACTACAGCACGCGTCCCCCATGGTTCCAGATGCAACAGTCGAGAGCAGCCAACAGCATCAGTGCGTCTGCAGGCCAGCGACTGCCGGGGGCCGACGGGAGGAGCGTGGGGCAGATCAAACCAAGCAACAGGGAGAGCAAGGGATTAGCCGTTTGGCGCGTGCCTCTTGTAGCAGGATGCCTGGAGATCGTGGTCCTTTGTAGGCTTCGAGTTGAACGACTGACTCCATATCATCGATGCATGAGTGCGGCGTAGCAGTCTCCGCAAAATGACGAAGTTATGGGGGCGCTTTTTCGTGGAGTTGCAAGAAAGAACCGGGAATGAATCGTGCCAGATGGACGGTTCGCTGAATAATCGGCCCGTCAAACCTGTTGATCGATGCGCGCTTCCATTCATGGACTTGCAAATTGGATTGACCAACGTTTAAGCTGGGCGCCGATTGGTGGCAAGGCGACAGAGGGGCATGTTGATACAAGGCCGTTTCGTTGACCAAAAGTGGCATCGAGGCCGCGCGGGGCCAGAGGGCGAGGCAGATCAATTGGAATTGACAAATATCAGAGACCCTGATGCACAAGACTTGGGCTGAGAGAAGCTTTTGGCAAGCCTTGGCCAGAGCAGCCAGAATCTCCACGAGAAAAGTTGAAGCTTTCGGGCGCTCCGCGAGGTTCTGCCAAGGTTGATTAGTACAAAGGCGAAGATTGACGAGCCCAAGGATTGCAAACCAACGGCAGATGACTGAAGCAAGAGGGCAGCATAATACTAGTGAAGATCATCAGGGGTACACAGCGGGTGACGAAAGAAATTACCAATTCCCAGGCCTCTGTACGGCTGGGCAGACTCTAGGGAGCCAGGGACCATTCAAGCTCCTAGGCCGGTACCTAGAAGATGCAGAAAATCTGCTTGCTTCATGGTTACAAGGAGTCATCACGGGCTTGCGTGCTTTCGTCACCCGCTGTGGGCAGAGACTGGTGCTGCGCCGCATGAGGGCGAGTCAAGATGGAGGAAAGGGCGGAGGTCGGGGGCCCCTGCCTTGAAGTGCTTGAGTGCTCCCACATCGCAGCGTTCGGCAAACCACATGTCCCCGCTCTTTTGCTCAGAAACCGCGTCCCCCGAAGTCTGCTCCATGCTCAAATCTGCAATGATTTTCTTCGCTTCGTTAAGCCGCGGAACGGGGGAGAAAAGCAAGAGAGAAAAAAAAGAAAGGCTTGGCCCACCCACGCCAAACTTGACGCACGCGAGTCGGACGCAAACACGCATTGCATCTCAAGAAGCGAAATCAGCTACAATTGCGGTCGATTTTTGGCTTGAGAGTCTCTCGTCTTGCTTCGTATCAGCTCCACTGTGCGGAAGTCGGTCTGCTCAAAGCTCGGGGCTATCGAAAGCTTTGCTCTGGCCGATGGTCCCGGTGGTGGCGGACGAGTCAAAAGGGGTATCGTGTTGATGTGAAGTACGTGATGGTGATGTGACACATGACTCGAAGGCTGTCTCTGCGCAGCGCTTGTGCCAGCGGCCCTTTTCCGCCGATGATTGCGCATTCATGGTACTGATGATGTTGGATTTTGAAATTTGTTGCGTGCCGTGTTGTTGACGGCGGGCGGGGACGGCGTCGGGCTCGGCCTCTGGGAGTCCGTCTCCGCTCTCGGTATGGTGGCAACCGCCACAACCTCATCCCTTGTGGCTGGTAACTCGACATCCATTTCTACGGACCTCTTTCCCCCAATGAATCGGCCTGCATCCTCCTGCAACCTGAGCCCGAAATGAGGAGCCCCCTTTGATGTTGTTTTGTCGCAACAGGGGATGACGCGTTGAAGCCCAATCAAGCCTGCTCCACCTCGAGTCTTTTCGTCTGCAGCCAAACGACAAGAAAACAATGTCCACCATGCAATCAACGTGAAGCCAAAGCGGAGCTCAGCTGCGCCCAAGATGAGTTTTCCGTAATCGTATTACTCACCACTGGAGTGGAATTTGGCAGCCTTGAGCCTACAGACCACGCCGCCTCTGATCTTTGAGGCCGACAACGGTGTCGTCACATCAGAGCGCACCCACCCATCTCTGCCATCACCGTGAGGTGGGGTCGCAAACTGAACATCAGCACTCTGAAGGAAGAAGCCAAGAGACGCGGCTGTGTTGTTCGGCATACGTATCCGACTCTTTTTCTCAAGAGCCAGAGATCCTGCTGTTGGGAACCTCTTACGGCGAAGCTTTCCTCTGACTGACTGTCGACGCAGCTGCTCTGCACAAGTCGCAGGAGTGATCGGAACCCAGGACGCCCATCTGCGACTTTACCGACCTGCAACAATGATCCGCAGCAAACGCCCTTCTCACGTCAGCCTGCCAAAGCCGCAATCTCCAACGTCGAGCGAAAGCCACTCCCGTTTGACAGCTGCCAGTTGAAGCGCAACACGCGATCCGATGGATTTCGAAGGAAGAGCTAAAGCTGTCATGGACTTCGAGCAGAAAATGCTTTCTTCCTCATTCAGATTTAGTCCATCGCCGTCGTATGGATTCTCAAGGCATTGCTCCTCTAGCAATGGAAACATCCAAGTCATCGGTTGTGGTTAGCACAGGCTCGCCTGGGCGGGCAGATCCTCCACGGCGATCCTCCGCTGAACCAAAGCCCTGGACCGAGATTCCATGGAGACGCAGTCGCGAAATAGGTTCCTGCCTGGAGAAAAATAGCCTGACGGATGGGTCTTGTGCGCGTTGCTTGTCGCCGGGCAAAAGGCGATGGAAGACGCTCTTCGCGCGAAACTCGGACATGGCATTGGTGAGTTGCCATTCCGGGACCGGCTGACAAGAACCGACTAGGCAGGTCCCCCTTTTACTGCAAGATTTATATGGAGACCATGTTGATGAAGTCAAGCGAATGCTTTGGTGGAATGGCGACGTCGGAATTGCTGATGTCCAGCGAAAGCAGCCGAATGCCTTCTCTGAAGATTCACTCATCGGCCGCAGCATTGGAATTAAACGATCCTAGGACCTTGAATCTTCCAGCAATACCCAGGATCGCGAATTATGCAAAGAGATCCGATTCACCGGCTAAAGCATGAACATGCTAAAGAAAAAGTGGACCTCCTGGTCCTTGTTTGTCCTACTCTTGACCTTCAGGTGCCGGCAATTCGTCAGTCCACCGGAATGGACTTGTACAGAGCATGATGCAGCTAGAACGGCATCGAAGCCAACATCTCGATTCGTACCGTGTACCAGGAAACGCCAGTACGTTGCAAATAACGAGATTCTTCGCTTCCCAATCCACCGCCGCGGATCACGACGATCTTCAAAGACCATTCCCGCTGCTCGTCAACCGTTCTTCCTGTGCCTCCCTCACATTGTCTCCACTCTATCCGCACGACGTTTCAGATCCCTCTGCGCGCGCCCAGCCCCATCATGCCCAGTACGACACTTCGCACCGCCTACCCGATAACAAACAGCCAAGGGACCTCGGGAGGATCAGCTTCGCCGCTTCCTCCGATGCCCGATGCTTGTCTCCCGGAGCCTCCTGGTTGCCAGAGACCGAGAATGCCGTGTCAACTGGCGTGATCGAACTCGAACCGAAGCGGCGCAGGGTCCGGAGCTGATCTTGGCCGACGGTGGGCTGCGCGATAGCCAACGGGCGGCGACGGGTGTCGGGACGGCGCTGGAGATCCCCTGGCGCGATGTGGGACCGGTGTCGTGGCCGGGAATCGCTCGTGCCTTACTATAGTCGACCAGAATGATCGCTCAGCGGTATGTCAGCAGAGGCTTGTGGACGTACGCTGATGGCGATGGGCCTCTTCCTGGTCTGCAAATGAGCTGAGAAGCTGTGGTTTGATTTGAAGCAGTGAGCACGCTGTGAATTGGATGCTCATTCCCACACTGCAAGGATGCCCGAATGATCCTCGCTCATCAAGTCTGGGGAGTTTGAATGCTCCCCGTCGCCCTCAGGTTTGCTCACATACCCTTTATCATCCAGGTACGAATATACTCGATGCGTATTTTCCCTCTTTTATTCAAGAGCAAGAAAGAAAAGACAAATTCCACGTTCAAAGTCATCTTGTTCCGCGCTCTGCAAAGCTGCTCTTGCACTTGTGTGGTTTGTATTACAGTGTTCCAACCTGAGTCCTTTCATACTATTCGCAGACAACCCTCAGACGCCGCGGTCCACAAGACTGCCCCAGGCTCGTGGTGGGTCGCGTTCCATCTCCATATTGTACTCGCGCTTCAACCACGTGTGCTGTCGTTAGCTCCAAGGCGAGCCCTCAGTTTCTTTTCTTATAAAGGTATAAAAGAACGGCGACCTCAAGGGTCTGGTCGTCCGCATCGACTACCTGATGGCCCAGTCGGAGCAAAAACAGTCCACATACTAGAAACTTTGGGACTTCACCACCACTACTGCAGCTTATTTGTCTTTTTCCGCGCTCTCCCTCTGGCGCTGATCAAATCCACTTTCTCTCTGGATTCGAGTCTTGGCATCAACAACCAACACCATCTGCAGAGAATGAAGGTGTTCATTTGGCGATGAGCTGCAAACAATTGCAGCTTGATTGTTTTGTGAAGCCTTGCGAACGAGGGGGATTGCCAGACGGTCTAGAAAAGTCCGTTTGCCATTCCACCTAAGACCGTAGGCCAACTCCAAATGCCGGACAGAGAAGAACACTTTTAGGGCGTTCTGATTCCCTTGACCACGCCTTTTGATACCTCTCTACTTGTCTTCATTCCCCGGGAATGGTGATGGTATGTAGCCTCCCCCAATCAGATTGAGCAATTCAGCAGGGAGACGAAGGATTCATGACAAACAGAAGAGAAGTCTGCGGCAGTAACTGAAGAAACCACACACAAATTCACATCCTAGAATTGTACTTGACCACACAATACAAATATGGCAAGGATGAGTGGCCACGAAGTACGAGGATGAAGGCATGAGGTGAGAGTTTGACTGCAAGAAGAGCGTCCTTTATACATCAACAAAGTCAATCACATGCTTAAAGAGCCAGGCAGATGGTTGGGCGACGCGAAGCACGAGGCCTCACGCGCATCAGGCACTGCGAAGTCAGAGCTGCCCCTGAGCAGCCCTCGAGCTCCTGAACACGCACAACGGCGCCCGCTCCTCAAGGTATAAAATTGTCCCCTCTTCCAACCGAGTAATCGACAGAAGACTATGGGAGCCTGATATTCTGTGCGAGAAACAAACTTTTCAGTACCTTGCAACTTGTGGAGTCTGGACCACCCACCCCGGGTATGTTCGCTCCTGTCACGTCTACAATAGATGCTCAGATTTTTTTTCTCGAACCCTCGATGGACCATACCGTCTCCACAGAATACCCAGCTTCAACATTGCCAAATGATGGCGGGGGTTTTCAAGCGGAAGTGTGGTTCGCGCGGCAAAAGCTCAGGTCCTTGAAAACATGGGAAATGCGCCGCTCGGACACAGAGTATTCCAAGCTGAACGCGGAAATCAAGCCAGCGTGCGGTGTTCCTGGTAAAATTCTCGCCTGAGCAAAGTAGACCGACCAGCTGCAGCCAAGAAAGGGAAGTGAAGTAAGTGAGGTCATGGCTTTATGCCTCTGTCCGCTAGGCAGCCGGAGACACCCCGCCACATGACAGTATGGATAAGAAGTGCGGCTGTGCGAGACTGATATACCCTTGTGACCATGAGGCTCAAAGTGCTTCTTAACGCCGTGTCGGAAAATGGAGAAAGCGGATGATGTTCAATCAGGGGCGGTAAGTCGATGTTCAAATTCACGAGCGGACACCTGCTCACAGTGACACCATCAAGTCAATTCAGTCTTCTGAATTACCTCAGCTGTCCGTACAACAATGCCCTTCACCCGCATATCGGACTTCCTGATTGAGAAGGACGATAGGGGCCGACCAGCAATCATGCCAATCAAGATTTTGGTCAAGATGTATGGCCTGCACTTACAGGTCATTGTCGCATCACTGTGCGCAATGGAAAAAGATTTCAACCCCAAGGCGTGATGTGAGCGCATGAGGGCCATTCAAGTGCTTCAGGGCCAAGAGACAAGACATGTTGAAGTCCCAGAGAGTGACTACAGGGAGCATTCGATTGGCTCCGTGTGGGCTTGACATCTTCCCCACGGGGCTGCTTCAACAAACTTACCACCTCAGGTTGAGCCAAACGGCCGAAAGACGGCATGTCGTTCAGAGTTCCACTCAGGCCGGCCAGATGACTTGAGCTTCAGCCTGCAAGAAGTGGTCAATCATTCACTTTGTCAACCCACAAGTCACTTGAATCTGCGCGTCAACATTGACCAGGATTTCATTGATCTCTAACTCTGATTTGACAAATTTCTATTTTGGCTGCTGACCAGAGAGCGGGCAAAAGAGTTCCCATGTTAGAATTACTTCTCGCCAGAAGGCAAGCATGGAGAAGTGGCTCTGAGGGCGGGCAAAGGGAAACTCTCCTCCAAAAAGCGAACTTCAGAGAAGGTATGTTTCGACCCGACAGGGAAGAATCCAAAAACGGACGGTGAAAGTATGATCGCAGCCTATTGTTCATGGATCTCCAGGTTCAGTCTTGGGTTGGTGAAAGTCGCCCTAGGGATCCACTTTTTCTTGGTCCTCCAACTTCACTTGTGGTTGCTGCGCCGATTTCTGTTGCTGTTGCTGCTGGCTCAACATGTTTTCGAGCCTTGAGATGCGGCCATGGAAGTATAAGCCGTCGTTATGACGTGCCTGGCGATCTCGTTCAAGCTCGGCCCTCAGCTGTGCGCTGTTGCGTTCCAGCTCCATTACTTTGTGCAATAACCAATTGTACAGCGCGGGGAGAGCCTCTTGACCTAATCCGAATCCAAGAGCAGGGGGAAGGGGTAGCCGGCCAGCAGTGTTGGGATTGTGGTATGCGAGGTCGTGGCAAGTTGGTGAGTGACTTCGTACAGGGCCTCCGCGAGGATCGCCAGACCACTTTGGCTGATCGAAACGATCTTGTGGGAAGTTTGCTTTTCCGTTTCCGTTGGAAAGGTTGGAAAGGCTTCCATGTGGAGCAACGCTGACGTTTGCACTTCCAGAGGGAGCACCAGGGAAATTTCCAAGTCCAGAGCGAACTTCAGAGAAATTTCTGCTTCTGGAAGGAGAACGTGAGAGGTTTCCACGACTAGAAGGAGCGGTCGACGACTGTCTGGGTCCAAGGAGCGGTCCGTTGTCGCCGTACCAGTTGGGCTCTTGCTGCTCTGGACACTCTTGGCCGTGGTGCTTGTCCTTGTGGCAAATGAAGCATTCAGCTTTGCACTGACGCCAGGTGTCGACATGCTTGGAATAGCCGCAGCGACAGCAGATACCCGCCATAACCCTGGTAGAAGCTTAGTAAAAGAATCTTCATGGTCGACTCTGCATTTTCACTTACTCAACTGGCTTCCAGTGAAAAGAACTTGAGCCGTGGCCTGTCGGAAGATTTTGGTCCCGGTCATCTTTCAGTGGCTGACCATCACCACCAGAGTCTGCCGCAGGCTTCGGGAGGATGGCATGAGACCTCGGAGAGTTGAGCGCCATTGTGAGCGAGTGGACGTATGGATTTGGAGTAGCAGTGGCAGGATTCTTTGGGTAAAATACCTGGAGTCGCGTCAGCCGGAGAGGAAGTCACTAGGCGCGTGGTAACCAAGATTGTCAACACGAACTCACCTACGATGCAAGTCGCATCTGCTCGAACTGCACCGGGTCCTTAGGATTCTTTTTGCAAGCACTAGAGCATTCCACGTTTCGGAATGCCACGGAACGGAGCATTCAAGTAGCTCTGCCCTGTCATGGTGTTGACAGTTCGTTCAAGGTCTGCTGCGCTGAGGTCACTGAAGAGAAGGCTCTACGCGATATCCTTTGGATACCTTTTGCAGATTATCTAGAGAGGTGAACTTGATTCTGACACTCATTCCCTCTGTTTTCCTTGTTGAGTCTTCATTGGGTCGAACTTTGTGGAGTGATCATGACCTCCTGCCTCCTGCGTGTTTCGCACCTTCCTCCACCCCGTCCCCACTGCACCTGCCACCGGTGCTTTGTTAGTCCGCCACAGCGCAGCTGAGGTTTTCCCCCTCGTCTAACTCTCTCTCGACCTCCTCTCCTCCTCATCCTTTATTCTATCAACCATGGCAGCGCTTCCACCACGGCCTCCCGACACCCACGCCCACGGCTCTTTCGCCGGCGGCCAGCCTCCATGGTGGCCTGGAAAGGACCAAGACCGCAACGAAGATGATGATTCCGCCGTCAAATGGTATCAACCTCTCTTCGCAACACCGCACAAAGCTAATCTCCTCCAAGTCCCAGGCCGAAAATATGCCTGCACTGCTGCGGCCGGCTTCACGGACATTGGACCCGATGCAAATATCCATGTGGCAAGTGCAATTCGCTGAATCACCAAGGTTTGTCAAAGGCAACGCTGCACCACTCCAGTAGAATGAGACCGCTGACAGTTTCTTCCATCAGGCCACGAGTGCCCCCAGCGCTACCACGAACGCGACACATGGTACAAACTATTTGGCGGCGCCACACCCAACAAAAGGCTCGGCAAAAAACAGCTCCAGGACGAATTGCGCTTCGAGACAACCCACAAAGGATATCGCCAGCGCGATGATGACGACCAGCGGGGTCTGGGAGGCCGAGCTCGAAGCCGGTCCCCACCTGCTCTTCGGCATGCGCACTACGATCAGGGTGATGTCTGGCTGTCAATTCGCAATCTTGAACGCGACAATCAAGCATTGCAGCACGATGTTCAAGACCTGCGTAAAGTGAATCGGCGACAAGGGCGCGACCTCGACGGCGCCTTCCGAGACATACAGCTACTGCGCGAGGAGATCCGGGTGCTGCGGCAGCGAACGGCAGATGGCAGGCAAGTGGAAAAATAAACCTGTGGTGACATAGCCAGGGCTTGCTATGATGCGGGCCAGGATTGCTCGCAAGACTGCCATGGTCAGTGGAACTTGACTGGGAGTTATCGGCCAGCTGATTCTTCCATTCTGCCAATGGTGCGTCCAATTTTTCAAGACTGTGGCGACGTGGGGGTAGCCTCTAAGAAAAGTAATTCAGGCCTTGAAATCTTCTACTTGCTCATCTCACAACGACTCTGATCATCCAATGCCCAATGGAGTACCCTCCAAAAGTCCCTTTTGAAAGGATTCGGCGTGATAACAGCAGCTGTGAAACAGAGAAAGCGGAGAGAATATCTTTGATAGTGACGGCTGCTGGCCAAGGATTCACCGTTTGAACATGTAGAATTTCGAGCGGGACCCAAGCTTCATACCGCGTTTTTGCGAGAAGAGGCTGTCTCTTCAGATCATGCTGGCCAGATTTTAATTTACTATATAATTTGTTCAAACAGCCAGTCTTCCAACGGCGATTGGTCTTCGGGTATGGCCTGGTGCCTCCGCAGCTGAGTGGTTGATCGACTCGCCATCTCACCAGCCAATTGCACGGGCAAGAGGCAAGGCCGGGGTGCAAGTGCAAGTCCCTACATCGTCGTTTTTGTTTTTTTGTTTTTTTCGCTTTTTTTTTTTTTCGCTCTCTGGGCCTCGCCTAAAGTCGGCAAAGTCGAACGACAGTCGTTGGTTTTGAAGTTTGTCTGCGCACAACCAAGCTTCCTGACTTATCATTCACAACCTACGAAACCAACAGCTCCTTGCATCTGCGCTTCAAGGCAGCTGATATGTCTGAATACTCCTCGATCGGCCACCTCTTCAGCTCAGCTCTTCGTGCCACAACCTCTGCTACCTCAACGCAAAAAGCCTTGCTTCTCTCGGCCGCGACGAAAGCAACAGTCCGATCACTTTATCGGTAAAGGCAGAGGCTTCCAACAACTTCTTGTGCCTTCCAAGTTTCAGTGGAAGGTACACGCTCCGTCAAAGCGCCCTGAATTTGGCGATAAGGTAGAGAAGAGCTGCCGCCTCCCGTCACCAACACCTGTGGATTTCACCAGAAATACACAAGGCTGATCCGTATTGTGGCATGATAGCATGGCTGAATCACGAGGTTTGCCTTCAAGTCTCCTGAACTTCTGACGCATCAATACGACAGACGAATCAGCTACTGCCGCGTTGGCATTTCTGGCATGTGTTCTGTCGAATCCAGGTACTTAAGGTCAAGCCTCCTCTCCTCCTGTTTCTGCCTCACACTCGACTCTATGTGCCTCCCAAAGAGGATTACAGGCGTCGATAGGTGGCTCACTGCTCTCGGACACCACCCCATACAAGATGCCACTCTTGTGCTTTTGCTGCGGTCAGTCATGTATAGTTGCCATGCCTTACCACCAACTCGACACTTCGATCGTTGACAAGTTCGAAGCGATGATGAGTTGATGGAAAGCACCAGCATCATGCTTCGACAATGATGGCCATCATTGGAGCGCGGGGTCCGCCTGTTGAGCCCATAATCTCGCCCACACGTTCCAGTGAAGAAAGAAAAGGACGCGGGAGAGGAACAACCGAAGTAGACACGAGCTTGGGAGAAGACCGCAATCCCCACCAGTGGAATTGGAAGTAATTTTGGACCAGAAGGCAAGTGCTTTTCTTATACATGGTCACTCTATGTCCAAGGAGGCTGACTGCGGCCGGTGGAGCTTCTTGAGCAGTCAGAGCAGCGAGTTTTATATTCGAGCCTGCGACATACCAACTGACCAGGGCGTCCTCGTGGCCTTCCCATATCAGGTAAGTCATGCATCAGGTCGTTCGCTTCTTTTGCGCCATGCGGCCGCATGACCGAGCTGAGCTGCGGGCTGTTGGGGTATAAAAGACTTAGCTTTTACAATCCTAGAGTGCTTCGACCAAGCCGATGAACTTTTATGGGGTTGAGCATCCTCTCTTGACCCTTCACTCTGCCTTGTTTTCCCGAACACTCAATGCAGTCGCCAGACTCTGGTGGTCTGCCTGTTGCGGCGGGTTCACTTCAATCCAGCCACGGTTAGTCGCTCTCGTCGGGCGCAGCAGTCATGGTTCAGAGTCTTGAATGACGAAGGACATCAACAAGAGATAAAGGCGGAAACTTTTACAGACGAAAGAAATTTTGATTCATTCACAACGTCGAAGAGCAATCGGTTATGTAGCGAAAGCGGCCAGACCAAGCGTACGCCAGGCGGCAACGTGATGGCCGGAACCCAGTGATCGTAGAGTCGCTTGAACGTTCCATTAGTATAAAGTCGCAAGTTTGATACAAAAGAGAAGTCGCTGAGAGAGCTGGACATATTTATGGCGACAGGCGGACGAGCGAGTGTTTCAGGGGTGGCGGCGAGTGCCGCTTGGGGGTCCCGTCAAGCCACATGACTGTCATTTGGCACAGCCTACAGCTTCAAAAGTAATTCAACCTACAGGGATGATTTGGTCATGGAGCTGGTATATTCCGCGCCTCATAGTCGCTTGTGTGGCCGTGGTCAGAATTTACCCCTGACCCCCCTGAATTTTCAATTCGCATGCAAACATCGCAAATCAATCAAAGCTTGCACCATACTGATCATGGATATCATTTAACACATCGCTAAGTCGGAATTTGTAGGTATTGGGGGCGTTCAGGCACACCTTTTCTGTCCTAGAATTGACAATTGGTGGCCCACTGTGTAAGCAATTTAGGTGACAGGGCTCATCAACATCCAAGTACTCTTGAGATGAAGTATGGTTTGACTCGAGTACACGCTGTCTCCAATTTCCATTACCAATTCTTCTAACAACCGTAATGGTCGTGAGGATGGTTGCAGTATCACATGTGATGAGGCTGATCAAGTCACAAACTTCATTTTTGGGAGAAGACTCAAATACAACGATAATCATTTATTTCATAAACATGGAAAATTTCCGCGCAATGCAAATCTGTGTCTAATCTGTAGACATCTGTCTGGCTAGAATGCTCCCGGAATGGATTCTGCTTGCCTCTATTGTGCTTTGAACGCCTCTGCACATATCAATCTTACATTTCCATTGCGTCATGGTCTTCCTGTCCATTCCCAAAGTTCATGAGGATACTAGCTGCTCTCAAGACCTCCTCGCGTTCATGCGCGTCCCTCAATGCGGCTTCAAGCTGAGCGATTCGCTGTCCTGCTGCGGCATGCTGGACTTGCAGCTCTCTGTAGGAGTTCTGGAGTGCCTCATGAGCCCTGCGCGTTACAAAGTTGTTGACATGGGGGTTTTGCATGGGAGCGCGAACTGGTGGGGTTTGAAAGGCGGGAGCGAGAACGGGAACGGGAGTGGCAGCGGCAGCTTGGTTGTTACCTGGTGCGGCATTGTTGTTTGCGGCAGGTGGATACGCGTAATGAATCGGCAGTGCCTGCTGCAGGTGCATGTGCTTTCCCAGCTGCTTGCGCGCACAACGAAGGAGACAGGAGGCGCGGTTGACATCCTCCGCATTGAAGACGGGGAGTCCCGCAGCACCCGGTCCGATGTTGATACTGTCATGGAACAGATGCGGCACGCGAGACATGAGCTGAACACAAGCAATTGCTTGACCGATGACTGGGAGATCGTGCTCTGAAAAGACTGTGCCAGCCAAGTCGGCGAGGGTGGGATCGCGGTCAAGCCCAACTCTCCTCCTGATGACGTCGAAGTGGCGGACAATGTGGTTTCCGTTCTCTGGCGTTGGGAAGAAGACAGACATGAGGCGGATTTGCAGCCAATGGGCGGGCTTACCCTGGGCGCGCTGGTCTCCGGCTGGGTACCAGCTGCGGTTCTCTGCGTCGATAAAACGGAGCACAAAGTCTTCGAGGGAGCTGATGATGTTCATCAGGACGTGCGTGTTGGGAATGTGCAGGTATCCGCAAACCAGTGTGTGCTGTTGGTACAGCGATATCCCCTTGGGAACGTCGCACATGCGAACGACATTCGGCGCGTGGTTGAAGTTGTGCGCGGGAATTGCCTTGGCTTCGCGAATCTCGTACTGTTGCTGTTGTTGGGGAGCTGCCATTGTGTGAGTGTGGTGGTGAATTTCTTGAGTAGACTTACTGGGGATGGTGTGTTTGGTGAAGTTGGTTTGTATACTCAAAAATGTAGAGATAGGAGTCTTGATTTAAGGGGGCTCCGACGATCTGATCTTTGCCATTGTTCAGACTTTGTTCAACTCTTCTCTGCGCCTGAATTATGCCCACTGCTAAACAGATACTTACAAACTTTGTCATTGTTCGAGAATTGTTTGAGTCTTTGTCTGAATTGCGCCTCCGAAATTGAGGACTAGATATACCGGCTTCGAATTAAGCTGTCAGTTGTTGCGAAGAATATTTCAGTAATTGAGATATTTCTTAAGTCTCGATCGTGAATGAGAACGATTTGGAGGAATTCCAATTACCTCTATACAGTAGTAACGCAATAATAAGATTGTCCGAGAATGACAAGGTGCGGACAAAGGAACAAGTCAGATGGCGAGACAGTGTCGATAGCGAGATGTGGTATAACGAAACAAAGACGATTACGAAACAATGCCGACAGCGGAACAACAAAGACAGCGACCTACCAAAATTTTGGTGTTGTGACCCGGCCCCGCCTACTCCATCTTGGTGAGCGATGAAGCATGAATCGGGGACGAGATTGATGGAGTAGACGCGCAAGCCGCCTATATGAAGGAGAGCCGGACAGAGAATCTCTGTTGTACGGGCTAGAATCTTCAAGAAGTCAACGAGTTGAGACAATCGGCAGAACGCGCAAACGAGTGATATCTGCATCTCTTTCAAGAAGTCTTGCCCAACCCTGCCGCGGATGGTTCGATGGCTTCTTTGAGCCAAGAGCAGGAACTTCGCTGCCTTTCATG
Organism: Phyllosticta capitalensis; assembly: GCF_038381095.1. Classification (NCBI taxonomy): domain Eukaryota; kingdom Fungi; phylum Ascomycota; class Dothideomycetes; order Botryosphaeriales; family Phyllostictaceae; genus Phyllosticta; species Phyllosticta capitalensis. The sequence continues at coordinate 1,408,784 of NW_027117448.1, read as the reverse complement.
AGCGAGGGATTGGACAAGAACAATGGAGCTTTTAAGACGTACCACGAAAATGAAGGTCAAGAACACATATCTTGTTGTTGGCGATGCTAAAGGTGCAGTGGAGATTTTAATACTATCTGAAAGCTGATGAAACTTCTGCTGGTAGATGAGCAGCATAACTAAGTAGGTCCTCTACGCATACCTGAAAGCGCATAAAGAGACGCTTGATTTTCCAACTCAAAGGCTTCGAACATATGACGTGGAATTTGTAAAGCAAAAGGGCCTTTTGCTTTTGTGCCTGAGTTTGCCCAAGAGTACTCGTACTTTCGTCCGTCAGCTAAGACTCACCTCCATGGGGCATAGCCCATGCCCAGGAGGATCGTTGCGGCCTGCATTTCTTCTGTCCATTCGGCAGTAGCAGCGGCGCCCTCTGGAACTCCCTCTGGATAGGCGTACTCCAGAGCAGTGGCCTTTCTCAAGTGATCGAATCCCGTGGGTGGTTTGCGCGCAGCTCTCAGAAGGAGCGCAGCTCTGTTGACGTCTTCGGCGTGGAAAACGGGCCGTCCGGTAGCGCCAGCAGCGATGTTTGTGCAGTGACGGAACAAGTGGGGAAGACGTGACTTGATCTGTACGATCGCCATGGCCTGGCCCACGGCCGGCAGGCCGCCCTCTGCAAACAAGAACTGGCCAGGTCCGTTAGTCAGGTCGTTGAGCGTGGGCTGACGGTCCAAACCTACCCATTGGCGCAAGAGTGAGAAGCGATGGACGATGCTGGTGATTCCGTTGACGGGGAAAAACATGCGCAGGATTCTCTTCTGGTTCCAGGTGTTCTTCCGACTGGCGCGAGGATCTCCGGCAGGGAACCATGAACGGGATTCTGCTTCGCGGAAGACAGCGGCGTACCCCTCGATGGACTGTATAATGTTGGCGAGCTGACGAGTGTCGGGTATGTGGAGGTAGCTGCAGAGAAGCCTGTGATTTCCGTCAACAGGGTTGTTTCTTGACTGGATCAAGCGAACCACATTTGGGCCTTCGGCAAAGTTTCCAGACGGAATGGCTTTTTCGACGTGGAGCTCAAAGACAGTGTTGTCTGCCATTTTGAGGATTGGTTAGCAGAAAGAGATCGAATGAAGATGAGCAAAATAAATGTACCTTGCGCACCGGTCAAAGATGTTTGGTTGCTGAATTTCAAGAAAGCAGCAGTGTCGATAATTTAAGGGACTTCTCCCACCAAAACATTGTTGTTGTTCAAGTTGTGTTAAGAATCGTCGACATTGTGGAAGTCGTGTTCAGAACTGCTCCCGAATTGTGTCCACTGCAAAACGAAGGTAGTTCGACAAAACAACGTCCAAAGTTACTAAACAATTCTTAGGAGCGAGATCTGGTAGCAAAAGTTGTGGCACACGTACCTACGCCTACTCCCTGTATCTTCAGCAAAGGATTTGGTGAACCCCGGTATCAAGCGCGTCAGGCGCTTGAATGCTCTCGGTATACATACGTTCTTACACTTTACACTACTCCTCGGCCACCTCAACTTGGTTGCTTTCTCGTGGTCGAGCTCATATGTGTACCACGACTTTTTCTACCAAGCCTCGGAGAAACAAGGCAAATTGTTCGTTTCCAAAGGAAATACTGGACATGAGCAGACTATATATACCGGCTCGCATTAGGAGGTAACGTAATACGATGAGGAAAACTTGCGTGAGCTTTCAGTCATTATATAGGGAGTCCTTCGGCAACAGATCTTCTGAAGCCTTGATTGTGAGCATGGATGGCTTGTTTGGAGGTATCTTACATACCTCCAACGATGCGATGATTTAAGAACGACGAGGTGACGACAAAGAAATGTCGATGAAGAGACAGTGTCGATAGCAAACTAGCGTCGCTAGTGAAGGAAAAACGATCTCGAAACAACTACGACAGCGAACGACCGACATGGTGTTCCTGTCCCAGTCGCCATATCCTGGCTTGGTGGGTAATGAGGCATGAACCGTAAATCAGGCTTAATCGACTGAGCAGGCGAAAGGAGTCTACATGAACGGGATCAGGATCTGGTATATGGGCTGGAATCTACGAGAAGTAAACGAGGCGGGAAAGTCGACAAAGCGCGTAACCAAGCGGAATTCTCCACTGCTTTCGGCGAGTCTTGCGCAACCTGGCCGAGCATGTCTTGATTGAATTTCGGGACAAGGAGCAGAGACTTCGCTACCTGCCGTGGTCGAGGGAATGGGCAAGAACGTATGGAAAAGAACCTGCGAGATTTTGAGTGGGGAATATTGTCGAGCACGGTGATCCAAACTGCCATTCAACCACGTTCCGGCGTGCTGAAACAGGGATAACGAGGAAGGGCTCTGTGCTACTCACTCAGAGAGTCGGCCTCCAAGAACAGGAAGAGGTGAGAAAGGCTTCGTTTGTGCCGGCCAGGTCAGGACGTGTTTCGAAAACGGCAGACGTGACGAGGCTTGATGTGCGTGAGGAGCAGTCAGTATGTTGTAGCGTCAGAGTAGGTGATGGAAGAACTCACTTATCAGCTATGACTTTGACTCCTCTCATGCAGTGCACATGTGCTTGATCATCATCGCTCTAGTTAGTAGAATGGTCATCACCCACTGTGGCATGAGTCTCCTAGTTGGCCGTCGGGCCCAGGTATTCCGAGCAGGCGCATTCAAAGGCCAAGCCATAACTTCGATTGTGTCTGGCCGCTGTACACAACTTGCATCTTAAAGACAGACCACAAAGCCACTATCAAGTATCCGTGTATTTTCCATTGTTTGCTACCATCTGATCAAGTGCAGCCAGCTATGAAGGCTCCTTGAGTGTTGCGATGGCTTCCGAAAGCCAAGAGGCTTCTTTCGTTTGTCCTGTGTGCGTCTCTAGACGCTGTATCCGTAATTGTACAAGTTCCGTTTTGCCTTTAATGTGCCATCCAGCAGGTACGATGATCTTTCGTTGTTCGGTCTTAGGGTGGTGTGGGTTGTGCTGGCGGACCTGGGCAGGCTGTTAGCTCAACTGTGGGAAGAGAATTTCAAGGAACCAACCACTGACGAGTTTTGAGGAATTTTCTGTTGAGTTGATTGGGAGTGAAGCAAAGCGCGTGAGCAATTGAGCGCCATCCATAGCAAAGGAGGGCTAGTATTGAAGATGTCCATGCTGGATGTTGACGATCCAGCACGCGAGGCAAAGCCCAAAGAAAGCCATGGCGGGCGAATAGCAACCGACATTTGGGGTCTTTTAGCTGCGAGGCAATGGATGGAGTTCGAATCACTCGCTGCCAGACATGTCCTCAGCCGGAGAGTCCACTTCAGTGTCAGAGTCCTCAGAGGAGAGGTCCTCTAGTTCCGAGTCATCGCAGTACGCGGCGAGGATGTCGTCAAGCAAGGTCTTGAAGTGTTTCTTCCAAAGGGAAGGCTGGTGCACATAGCGCGGAGGGTTCTGGTATGCGTCGTCTGGCTCGGTGTTGTTCTCCTCGTAGAAAAATCGGGTAGGTAGCAAGGCTCGACCGTGGCTAAGACCCATTTCGCAAGTTCAGATCCTGGCGTCGCGGTGAATGCAGGAGCCAGGCAGCCAGAGTGACTCAACATGAAGTAGACTAGAGGTTCCATGATCTTGAGGCGCTCGACCCACTCGAGGTAGCGACCAGCATGGGTACAACCAAAGTCCATCAAGACGGGCCAGTTCGACTCGGTGCGGAGTAGAAGGTTGGTGATGAGGGATTTATCTTCCAGAATCTTGGTGCTGAAAACGCCCTCCATCGCAAGGCAGGCCATCTGGTATGCGTCCAAGGTGCGGATGAGGACAGAGGGATCCATGGGCTCGAACGAGACGTTCGGTCGAGTCAGTTCCAATGACATGTTGATCCTCTCTGCACAGCTAGCAGCCTGTAGTTGTAAAAAGCTGATTGCAATTGCCTGTGCTCTCACAAAATGCGTCCGAAAAGCTCACTGCATAATCAAGTCGGCGCATTCCTCACCCAATCTCCCGAGAAGCCTTACCGTCGCAAACGCAGCGTGTGAACTCACCACCAGCTCAGTAGACTCAACGCAGGCCGCGCGGGATAGAGAAAGCCGATCAAGCGCAGGCAGATCAATAGGACGGAAGTGGTGGGCGATCGTAAAGTGGCGAGGCCTCCCAGTGCAATCGATTTAGAGGGTTGAGTCGAGTCGCGTTGCGTCGCGTCGATTCGATCAGAGCAGAGCAGACCAGACCAGCTCCACGTACTTCGTAGCAGGTCGGTCGTCAGGTCAGTTTGTTGGGTCCAGGGAGCAGCCAGGCACACAGCGCGGCGCGAGGAAGCTTGAGCTCGCGTCCGTCAGGTCGAGCTCAAACAACGAAGCTGACGCTGCGCAGAAAAGCGAGCAGAGAGAGGCGCGAACGAGCGCGAGTGAAGGCTCAAGGGAGGATTTGAAGTCGAAGGCAAAAGCGGTGGTGTAAAAGGTTGCAGGAGGGCGCTCACGATGAGTGATCGGGAGTGATTTTGTTGTATGGGAGGTGGTCTGTGCGCGGGTTGAGGTGAGGTCGGAGCTTGGAGGAAAGGCCATCTACATGTAGATAGGTACGCGCCGAGAGGAGAAACATGTAGTGGAATGGAGCAAGGAAAGACATATTCCTACACACCTACCTACACCTACCGATCGACACACAAGATACATACAGCGAACAAAAGATCAAAACAAAAGCACAACACCACGATACCTCCCAGTGTCTTGGAGTCTACAGTGAACATGCCGCACGCTCTACTTTCGACCAAGCAAGCCGAATAAAGATGAAGAAACAATTCGTTCATGACAGGGGCGCCGAGTCGCCCAGAAAGGACAGGAAAGAGAAAAAAGACGGCAGAGGGAAAGAAAACAAGAGATGAGAAACATATTTGTTCGTCAAGGGGCATTCTATCAAAATCGATATCAACCAAGCAGTAAGATATGGTAATCAGCAAGCCGTGCAGTTGGACACTAGACTTCTGCCCGTCACCAGCACCACCAAACGCTGTTCTGCACAACCAATACTACAATGCGTTGCGCCGTTCCAGTCCTCCTCTTCCTTACATCCCTTTCGCTGCGATACAGCTCAACATACCACAAAACGTAAAGATCCATCAACGGTCCCGGTCAATGTACTCGCCATCGCTGTCATACGCCCTCCTTGGCTGCGTCTGCGTAGTCTCCGATCCGGACCCCGCAGCGCGCCGTCCTCTACCACTACTGCCACCGCTCAGGAAACCGCCAGCCCAGCTCCTAACCTCGCTCCAGCCATCGCGCGCCCAAGATACAACACCGCCCTCGTCGCCGTCATCCGAGTCATCATCGACATCGTCCATTTCGTGCATGAGGCCGCGCCGCTCTGCCGTGCTACCGCGCTCGAGATCCAGGTCCAGCTCGTCAGCGTCTCCGCCCCCACGCCGACGCCCGCGACGGTACACGTCGTCGATGAAGGGGTCGTCGACTTCTTGCGAACGCACGCTGAGCGGACGCGCTGCGGAGGGTGAGTCGTTGCGGGCAGAGGCAATGGCAGACTGGGACGGGAGAGATGAGGTGGCGGTTTCGTAGAGTGCGGGGTCAGGGCTGGAGGACGAGGTGGATGGAGGGCGACGGGCAGAGGGTCCAGTTGAGGTGGCCGCAGGGGCTGATGCACCGGCGGTGGAGAGGTAAAAGGGGGAATTTGGGCCATGGGTGGAGGTCGGCGCCGAGGAAGGGATGGCTGTTGCGGTTGAAGAGTGAGGGTGCCGCGAGGGCCGATGGTGGCGGCGCGAGGACGAGGGGGATGAGGCCAGACTGCGGACCACGTCGCCTTTGCAGATGGGACATGTGCGGCGGCGAGTGGTTAGCCATGGTGTTCTGTCAGGGTTGTTAGTGTTGGAGGTAGATTCAGGGGAGAGGACAGCTTACATGCACTCCACATGGAATTCGTGGCCGCAGGGCAGACTCATGACGCGACTGACACCGTCCACATACTCCTCCAGGCAGACAACGCACTCCTTTTGACGCCCTCCGTACTTGCGCCGCCAGGCTGCGAGACCGCTCGTGTCTTTTTCTGCATCAGCGCTGCGCGAGCGGCTGCCTGCAGTGCGACTTCGCGGACGGCTGCGAGACGAGCCCGAGCTGGTGGCTTGCTGTAGCAGTGGCGTGCGCGGGCTGCCCGCTGCTGGAGTTGCGACGGGGCTGTTGGAAGAATTGCTGTCGTCGGAATTGAGTGTGTGGTAGGTGCGCACGGGCAGCCGTTCGACCACACTCTTGGGCGCGCGCCATCTCCGTCGCCTGATGCGCGAACGCAAAAGAAGCAGCGCATAAACGACAGTCAAAGTGACTAGCGGGCTGACGACGAGGACCACGAGAGTGTCAAAGAATGGTGAATTTGACATGCTCGTGGGCGTGAGTGTAACCCAAAGCCCTTCGTGAGGACCGCCATCATGGCCGGATCCGGGCGTATGACTTTGTGCAGCAAACTGCGATGGCTTCAACGCAGGCCGCACAGAAGTAGAAGTCGGTTTCTGCGTCACAGTGGCCGACGGTTTGGCAGGAGAGGCTCCTGGTTGCTTGCCCCAAGGAAGTTTGTCGAACCAGTTGCCCTCTTTGCCATTGTTCTTCCCATAGTACTCGCCGCTGCCTGGCAGAGTACTTCCGCCCTTGGGCTTCGACTCTCCGGGTTTTGGCTTTGGGGAAGACTGGTCCTTGGAGTTCTTGGCGGGATCCGTCTGCTGCGGTAACAGATCTGGATCTCTCCAATCCTGCACCCCAATGACGAAATTGTCTGCTGGTCGAGACGCGGCCTTGGTTGCCGTCGGCTTCGTTCTATTTGGCGTGGTAGGGACCTTTGGTGTCTTGGTGTTTGATTTGGTCTTTTTTGGCTCTTCCTCGTCCCAATCCTCTACGAGAATCCAATCAATATTGCCACTGCTTGGAGGACGCCTGCTGTCGCTCTTGGAAAGGTCCTTGTTCCGACTCGAAGAGAATAATGTGAGCAGCGAGCGGATCCAGCTGGGCCGGACCTCGTCGACGTGGGATTCTTCGCGCGACGGGCGGGCGGGCGTCTTGGCAGAGTTTGCGGCGGAGGTTGGCCTTGATCCTGTAACGCCGTGCGTAAAGGTCGGACCTGCCACGTGGGACTTGTCGTAGCCCTTTTGGTCCTTGTTCGTCTTGATGCCGAGTTTGAGAGACTCATCATGGGGCGAGTCGTCGACTGATCCTCCGGACGGGACCAGCGAAGATAGTAAATGTGCAGTCGTATGTGAAGTAAAAAGTGCTGGTATGGTAATGTTGGAAGTATCGCCTTTCGCATACATGGTCACGAGAGGACCTCCGCGAATGTCGTCGCCGACAATGACGGCCACGCCTCCTCTTCTCTGAGCCCACTTGACCTTTTCCAAGAAGCCGCAGCCGCCGCGGCTGAGCAGCACGACCTTGCCAGCAATCTCGGCGCTCTCTTGCAGCGATTGGATGTCTGCATGCTCGGTGGCTTTGCCTTGGTCGAGTGCGTTGCGTGCTCTGGAGCTGGCCCAAGAAAAATCGGAAGCATCTTGAAAATGGTCGTCAGTACCATCTTGTAACAACGAGTCCGTCTTGACATCCGAGGCGCCACCTTCGGCAGCAGTCGCACCTCGTTTATTTTGCTTCTTGGGGTCGTCGCCCGGCTTTGCAGCCTTCTTGATGGACAGGTCGAGGTCCGGGGTCTTGCCGGCGCGTCGCCTGTCCTCCCAGCCAGGCACGTCGCTACAACCCAGCTCGCCCTCGGCGCCGGTTGTGAGACCGCCGTGACTGAGGCTGTCGCCGCCAAAGCCGCTACCGGTCCACAGTTGGCCACTCAGACCCTTGTTTGGCAAACCCGGGCCGAATGCCGCAGGTCGGGCAAGGAAGAAGGTCGAGTTATCATCGGTCAAGCTTATGATGGCCGACGGGGGGAAAAGCGAGGGAGCAGAGAAGGAGAAGAGGGCGCGTAGTCTGCCCTTTTTCTTGGGCGAGTCTGGGTTTGTCGAGGCGTCGGCGCTGTGAGTAGGAACGGTGATGTAGAGGAGCAGCGTGATGGCGACGACGCAGGAGAGGAGCGATAAGAGGAGTCGGAGCGGACGCATGGTCGCGAGGGGTGGCGACGCAGCGCGCCGGTAGGTAAAAGCAGAGGCTTCTGGTGGTTGTTTTGGGGGACAGACTGGACTAATATGGCGTAAACATCTGGGGAAGCACGGCGGCTGGAGGAGGTGGTGCGGGTGTGGAGAGAGGCCCGAGTGTAAGCGGAGGAGGGAGGACAGCGGCGGCTCGGGCGGCGGGGTAGGTAGGGAGCAGTAGCAGTAGTAGGAACAGGAGCAGACAAGATGGGGAGAAGAAGGAGCAGGAGTGATATGTAAGGTTTGTATAGACAGAATGGACGCGACTTGGCGCGACAGCAAGAGCGGCGGCGGCGCGATGTGGTGGATCGAGTGGTGATGTTAGAGGGTTGGCCACTGCAACCGGCCCGCCAGCGAATCACACGCCCGCTGGGGGCCGCGCACATGACCGTTTCAACGACGACACGACTAAATACCAACCCAAGTACATACTCACCCCGGCCACCACCATCAAGTGGAATTCAGAGACGCCCGCAACCGGCAACACATGGCCCGTTGAAGCCGCGACCAGCCTTACCACCCCTTACAGCGACAAGTGCCACTCCCGCTCAACACCATGTGGGCGCCACCTGCCACTACAAGTATAACGTGCACTCGGCACTGTCGCCGCTGCTATTTTTCCATGTACCAGTCGCTACTTCCACCATCGCCACGCTCCGTCATGCTCCCATCTCTCTCTCGCCATGCCTCCACGCTTCACTCTCCATCCCACTCCGGCCTGCATCCTACGTCTCAATTCATTACTTCATCATCCTACGTCTTTCAGCCTTGTGACTACGCTCGCTATTCCTGTTCCTGACAACACGGCCTCTTCACTGTCCGACCCTACATAACCTAGACGCCTCAGAACTCGCCACAATGAACATCGACCCTCCCGCAGACAACCCCATCGTCCTGCCAGGCATGAAGCGCAAGACCAGCGAGCGCCCTCCGCCGCGACCCCTTCATGGCTTTTCCTGGCTACCCACGACCATCAGAAACCACTTCATTGCCATGATTGGCGAGTTCGCCGGCACCTTTCTGTTCCTCTTCTTTGCCTTTTCCGCCACCCAAGTCGCCAATGCTGGTGCCGCCGCCGCCAATGAGGTTGCGGATACCATCGTCGCCAATGCTCCCAATACGTCCGTCTTGCTCTACATCAGTCTGGCTTTTGGCTTTTCCCTTGCTGTCAACGTCTGGGTCTTTTTCCGCATCTCTGGCGGACTGTTCAACCCAGCAGCAAGTGCTTTGCAGCCTAGCAGTATCGCCCAGCTAATCTTTGTAGGTAACCGTGGGACTCTGTCTGATCGGCGCCGTGGGCTGGATACGGGGCTTCCTTGTCATTCTTGCGCAGATAGTTGGCGGCATCGCGTCAGCTGCCGTGGTTTCTGCACTCTTCCCGGGTGACCTCGCCGTCCGCACCACCCTCGGTGGGGGCACGTCCATTGTTCGCGGCCTCTTTATCGAAATGTTCCTGACGCTGCAGTTGATCTTTACTATTTTTATGCTCGCAGCAGAAAAGCACAAGGGAACCTTCCTGGCCCCTGTCGGCATTGGCCTGTCGCTCTTCATTGCAGAGCTTGGCGGTAAGTCGTGCAGCTTGCACCAATCTAGCAGTATCAAACTAACGCCACCAGGTGTCTACTTCACTGGCGGCTCCCTCAACCCCGCGCGCTCCTTTGGCCCCGACGTCATCTTGCACACGTTCAACGGCTACCACTGGATCTACTGGGTCGGCCCGTTTCTGGGAGCCCTGCTGGCGGTGCTCCTCTACCGCATCATCAAGATCCTCGAGTACGAAACCGCCAACCCTGGCGCCGACTTTGACGAAAAGGACGCCGAAGTCTTTTACCCTGACGAAGATCCCGCCGTCCGCAACGCTGGTACCTCCGCTCCCCCTTTCATCCTGCCCTCTGTCAATCCCCCTATCCTTGGCACCCTCCCAAACCCCCTCCCACGTCACCGATCTTCATACGCCTCAAGCTCCTCCAACCATTACTGACACGCGCCTCTCTCCGCCCAAACAGGCTCTGCCGGTGCCCGCTACGACGGACCCTACGCGCCCGCTGAATCCAACCTTGGCGGTCGCTCGCACTCGGACCCCAACGAGCTGTCGTCCAAGCAGTCGCCAGCACTCCGTCGCCAGTCTTCTCTCGAAAAGCTCAAATGCGTCCCCATTGGTGGCTCTGCCGAAACGACGGCGAACAGCACGGGCACTGTCGCTCGCCATCACATGCAGCGTGAACAGTCGTCCAGCTCGGCCTTCCCGTCGGGCATGAATCAGGAGAGCTTTGGTGGCGATGTGACGACGAGGGCGTGGACGAGGGCGCCGCAGGCGGAGAGGGGTGTTGCAGGGCAGAGGAAGCTGTGACGAGGGGATGGGTCCTGGTGATTGATGTTCGTGTTGAAGCTGTGAGTATGTCGATATACCCCACCTGATCTTGATCGTAATGGCAATGAAGAGGTCTTCTATCATTCTGTCCTCACTGGTCCTTGTGCATGTTACTACCTATGAGCGTAAGCTTTGATTCAGCCCTAGTGATGCCGACGTCAATCAATCATTTGATGCCTCCACGGAAGGTTGCAAAGAAATGCCAACTCTGGGGCGGGACGTTTGAACGCTTCCCATAGTCGTGTTCTCTAATTTGTTCATTTAAAGTCAAGATATGCAGACAAAGAGGAGTGATCGTACACCTCGCGACCCCAAGACGTGAGTCAGTAAAAGGACAGCTACAGAGAGCATTCGACCATCCTGCAACGCCTTGGAGTTGGACTTGCCATTTCTTTTTGCGCCCTATCTACTGTGACTGGTCATCTGACGCACTGCCTTGTCCAGGAAGCTATAAAAGCACTTACCCCCGACCAACCTGCTGCCCCTTCTCTCTACTCCGTGTTCCTTGTCCGCGTCGTACAGCCGAGCAAAAGTGATGCAGTTTCGACTTGTGGCAGCGACAACTGAAAAGGTCGATTACTTCTTGCTCCTGCCTGTGCGTCTCCCAGACTTTGTCTTGACCTCGCTAGTCTGTCTGCTTCTTTCAGCCTTCATTACGCCGGCTTCCTCCTTTGTCGGTGGGTGCTGGGACGTGGGAGGGGTGGTTGATGTTGCTGAGTATTGGGGCGCTTGGTGCTGTGGGTGGAGGATAGACGGTTTGTGAGGCGGGTGGGCTTGGGAAGTGGGAAATGGTTGTAAGGTTTGGTGTCTTGGTACGGACTGCGTCGTCACAGTGTGAGTTTACGAGTCTAAGGATAGCCCATGTCGTTGGAAACTCTGACAGACGACGATGATGACTCGTGTCGTGGTTGCCTGTCGCTGCGATTCACCGTCGACCCTTTGACGCTCTTTCATTGAACTTATTGAAGAGGCGGGCCGGCGGCGGACAGTGAATGCGAGGGCGCAAAGCAAAGAACAGCGGACGCAAAGTCAATCAAGGTGCACAGCTTCTGACCACAAGTCAGCAGTAGCGGCTGCGCGGAGCAGCGCAGTATCGTCTCGCCCATCTCAGTAAATGCGTGCTCGGCGAGTGAGGTGATTGAGGAGAGAGGCGGAAGACGTGAGGTTTGACGATTTTATACTTCTTCTCTACCCACACCAGTACACGTGCGCTTCGCTTTGATTGACTGATTGGCGATCGATCAGTCAGATCAGCTTTGCTTGCAGGCGGGAAAGGGCCACGGTGGTGCGGTACACATGACGTTTTGACGTCTCTGCTTTACTGGGTATAAAAGCCGTCAGGTTCACTGCTTCGCTGTCTGCTTTGCACTCGACGACTGCTAGCGAGTTGAAGGACACACTTCTACCTAGACGTGTACTGTTCGCTCTGTGTTATCGCAGCTACAGACTTTGTTTTCCTGGGTTTCAGACACTTTCGCTTCCTGCTCGAGGAGTGTGCGGAATCCAGGGGGGTCTTTGCGTTTCCCATGGTAGCCTGGCAAGATATGGAAGCATTGTGGATCTTTGATGATGGTTGAGGTGGTAGATTGGTGGTGACGTCGTGGTGATGTTGATTGAGGAAGGAGGGATATGGAACTCCAAGCCGCGCGAGTGATCAATGCCAGCGCAGCGTATGGCAGAAGAGCCAGAAACAAGCAAAAATCGCATTTTCTTTGTTCTTATGCGAGCAGTGTCCCATCTGCAGTTGGCCTTTAGGCTGTTCCCTCTCGCTGGCTTGTCGAGAAGCAGAAACGGCTCCGAGGCGCGGTCTTTTATACTACCTGAAGGTCGAGCATGGATGCTGCAAACCACGGCATGTGCTGCCTAAACAGCTTGGATGACACCTGACACCTAACGACTGCCTCTCCGTGGTCCAAGAACATATTTTCGTCTATATAATTTGCGCAATCCGCCAGTCTTTCAGCAGTCATTGAGTAGCAGTTCCCAGCTGGTCTAATGGTTTCCCGAGAGGTTGCCAGGGCCCTGGTTGGACTCCAATTCGCCTTTGGGTCCAATTCCCACCTTGGCTGTTCTTTTTGCTTTCTGGTGGTCGTTGGTCAATCCTCGCGGTGACCATTCTTTTTGCGTTTTTTGCTGTCGCTTAGCTTTTTTTCGTCATTTCTTCCAAGCCCCTGAATTGGCTTCTGAGTCTTCAGCGGAGTATGAAAAAGCCTCTCTTGACGGTGGATTTGGGGACAAGGGACATCCCCTGCTTGGAATCGTGGCCTCTTCTCAACTTCCACTGTGCCTGCGCCTGCGCCTGTGTCCACCTCCATATGATCCGACTACTGTTTGGTTGTGCGGTTTGTGAAGGCGCAAAATTGTTTCCAGAACTTTTCCTCTGTCCCAGGAACACACGACGCCCACTTTGAGTTGCGACAGAGAATCATGATGAGTAGCGCGTGGTAATCGCGATAGTCAGCATCACTACTACCATACAAAAACGATAAACTGGTCGTCGCATCGAAATTTTGCGCTTAGGCTGAGGTTCACGAACGCCAAGAGAACAAAAAAGAGTCGGCTCCCAATGTGTCTCTGTTTTGGACATCCAGAAATATCCGAGGCTGCAAGAACCGTGGCTGTTGGAAACCAGGTTGATGTCAAAACTGGAAGGAGTTTTATAGCCGTTTTCCCCTGGATGTTCCGCCGCCGCAGCTCGGCGTGTCTCTGACTTGCACAATGTAGGACTCACATGCTCGGAGCGTCGTTCTCATATGTCAGACTAGTAGCCTTTGGGATTCACACCTGACCCCTGAGTCTTTCCCTGCCTATATATATCGACCATTCCGCACTTTGAACACTCTATGAGCGCTGGAAAGTTTTGCAAAATGGGAAGTCCGATGGAGTGACACACTTTCTGTTCTGTCCCCGCGGCCGGCACATCAAAATCCTTGCGTCAATGCCACTAATAGTGCTCTTGTGGCAGAAGGCCCGTCAATATCACTTCAAAGCCTCAATCCGGCCGTTGTGCAATGCTGAATATCTCCATCATCATTAACCTTTAAAATAATTTGACAACTCACAACAACAAGCATTGCCATCTCAGCCCCTGCTTTTGTATTCCGCTGAACTCGACTTCCCGACCTGCTTTCTGACTGACTGACCGGAAGCACGCCGCAAATGAAGCGATCAATATAATCCCCAAGGCCCCAAAGCAGTGTATGTGTTGCTTGAGAATGCGTCACCTCGAGAACAAGTTCTTGTTGTTCTTGCTAGAACGACAGCGGGCGGGACCTCTTTAAATACTTAAAGACTGTCACATCAGGGGTGACACATGCAGACCTTTCCCTGAGCGCGCCCGCTTAGTCATGTGGCCACTTTTGAATGATGGGACTTGGACTAATATAAAAGCTCAAGACTTCTCTGCCCCTGCCAGTCTCTTAATGCAACAAGGTGTCCACGTACAGCTGGATCCTGCGCAATGGAAAGCAGCCACTTGCGGATGCTGCTACGCTCTACAGATTGACTTTTGTTTCCTTGGTTTTCTCGTCCTCTCGCGCCCTCAATCAGTTGATGACTTGGCTCCTCTGACTCCTTGGCTCCTGGAAACACAATTCGTCCCCTGAGCTGACGGCCGTGAGGCTGTGTTGATGCTTTCCATCAAAATTCGACGATGCTTTTTGCTTCAACGAGAGCTGTCTATCAACTCGGACCCAAGAAGCGACCCCAATTCCCCCAAACTGGCGGTATTATGCAGCGACGCACAGGCAGCCAACAAAGTCACTTTGGCACGGAAATCTCGCACGCAGTAAAGTGTGGTTCGTTGTTAAGATGAAGGTATGTTTCTGGAAATATCCGTGAGCTCGTGGACTGAGCGAAGGACAAAGCAAGGAAGAGTCCAGAGTTTTATACCCCTGAGTTCAACCCCTACAGACTGAAGATCTGGGTAGCCAGTGGAAGGTCATGTGCCCCCTTACTGAGCCCGCCGCAATCAGTCACTGCGATCGCGTGACGGCTCGAGACCAGGAGCGCACATGGAGTCGACTCAGAGGCCGAAATCTAAACAATGCAGCGACTTTGCGAGTCCACTGTTCATCAGAGGCGAGGGCTGCAGCACTAGAAATTCCATGGAAGCCACTGAACTCACTGTGGGAGCTCCGGCAAAAACAAAGTACTGGACTGGCGTCGTGCTTGCTTTCTCTCCGGACAATTCGACCTTTTGACTTCTTCTAGGATCACCTGCTGTTCTGAGTTCGTCATCGCCGCGTCTAGATGCTGCGAGGCACCATCATGGCAGCCAAACGCTCTTCAACATCCCATCGTGACGTTCTCTGTTCGACTCGCTGATTTTCCTTGAACGGCAGGAAGCGGCGACCCACCCAACAGCCGCCGGGGAAGTGAGTTGGGTTCGTGTACAATTGCCAGGAAAAACCAGACAGTCCCGCACCTCTACGCCTATTTCGCGTAGAACAGAATGGCAGGCCGCCTGTGTGCAGAAGGAAATCCGTTCAAAGACGCAGGTCGAGGGAGATTTGTACCTCGTCCTCCGCCCCCTTCCGAGTCAAGTCACAGGTCTCTGTCCAATGGACGGCAAGTGCCAGTCTGCGGCTCATTCGATCATGGCCCTCTGATTGCGGGCGTGATCGCAGCAGTCTTATGGCTCGCAGACAGACCCAGCGGCACTCATCTTGTTGCGGTGGTATAAAAGCGGCTGCAGCCTCAGCATCGGGCATCATGATGATGCAGCAACGTCTCGCTTCTGTCCACCAAGTAAAGCAACAAGACGAGGCGACATTGCCTGAAGCGTGCTGCGGTCCCAAAACCCAAATTGAGCAAGGCCGCCAAAGACAGCGGGAAAGCACGGAAAGTCGAGCGAAAGGAAGGGCTCCACGCCCAAGACAGTGGTATATCTCCATAGCAGCGAAAACAGGAGGCACCAGCGGTCTTCAACGCGGTTTTCGTAGTACTCCAGTCTGTTGGTGGTCTGTCTGCCGAAGGAGAACAGGGAAAGGGGGAGTCCAAGGAGGTTTAAATAGTCCCTGCATGAGCGAACGCGGAGGGAGGCAGTAGGTTGGGTCCAACGGCAGAGAGCGTGACGTGCCTGGGCTTCTTCCGCAAGTCGTGTGTGCCACGCGACACCTGGCACCATTATATCGATGCAGTGTTGTAATCGTCGTCGCCATACGGCAATGCGCCTCGTCATCGTCATTCTTGAAAGGCTCGTTCTGATGTCCTCTCTCCTCTCGGCCGAGAAGTCGGGAAGAGGAGGGAAAAAACAGAGAAAGTCGATGTTGGTTGAATGTGCTCTTTCGAATTGCCAGAGGTACTTGCCTCATCTTGATTGAGGAGAGGATGAGGGAAAGAGGAGGAAGGGAGAAGGAGGGAGCGAGAGCGGTAGAAATACCCAGCTAGTCGATGCTAGGAAACGTGGGAGTGAACGTGACTTTGACAGGCGAAGGTAAAGGGAGGTCAATCAGCCAGCTGAATCGATGGCAGACAGGCGGACATGGCAGGACTGAGCATGCGTGCTCCGTCGTCCAGCTGTCCTTTCGTGCCCCAAAGCTTGATGCGAGTTGTCGGAAACTCCTTTCACCTGAGCACTACTCCTGCAGTCTTCGGAGATCTGAGTGCTGCCCAGGCCAATCCCTCCAGGTGGCTCAAACATGCAAATTCTCTTGCGTTCGAACTGTACGCACTTCAAACGACTTGGGGCTGTGGTGCTGAGCATCGCCTACGCTTGTAGTTAGCCAACAACGTGACAAGACAGCAGCACCAACGCGACCAAACCACCCGTTCCAATCCATTCATTCGTACATCGTGCATCATACACTTTCTACCTCGTCTTGACACGTCTCTCTGCTTTCCCCATACACCATCCCTCCTCTTCGTCCACTTGACCTAGTTCCGCGCACCATCATCTTTCCTCGCGTCCGCATCGTCGCCGTCCAGCCCAAGCGAATTGCCATTGTAATACTCATTCCCCCTCCTACTAGCATCATCGTCATCCTCGCCCAACCGATCCCTCAGCGTGCGTATACGCAAGCCGCCACCGCCACCACCAATCGGACTACTCGAGCCAGAAGTCGACGCCGCCGCAGAAGTGGCGGGGCGAGAGGGATCTGCTTGCCCATCGAATCCGCTACCGCTGCCGGTGGGGTCGGAGGGAGGATTGTTAATAGACGCGTTGCGGTGTTTAGCCGACCATGAGGAGCTGGCGGCCGCGGCGGCGGGAGAGCTGTTTCGCACATCGCCAGCGCCGCTGTTTCCTCTTCGACTGGCGTGCCCTTCGCGGGCAGACGAGGACGAAGATGCTGTAGCGCTGCTGCTGTCACCACCAGTGCTTCCCGCCGCCCCGCCGCCACCTCCGCCACGTGCAAATGGCGCGAAAAACGTGCCCAGAAACGCATAAAAGAGGTTGTATGCCGCGAGCAGCGCGCCATAGACGGAGCCAATATACCCGCCGCCGCCCCCCGTATACGCCGCCGCGGCATTGCGGACGGGCATGAGGACGAGGGTGGCGCTGGGCGCGACATCTTCCAAGTCTTTCAGGGGCGTCGTCTCGTCGCCGGTGGAGAGATTGCGGTTCGGGTGCTGCGGGGCGAGGAGGAGCTTGAAGGTGTAGGGGGGAGCGCAGGAGGGCGTTGAGGGAGCAATGGCCGCGTCGACGCGCGGACGCACATCTTTGGCAAGAGTTGCGGTGGGGGAGAAGTAATCGCGAAGTTGGCTGCCGTCGAGCAGGCGGATGCGCAGGCATACATTTCCGCTTTTCGAGGCAGGGCCGCGCGATGTCGATGGTTGTTGCTGTAGCTCCACCGCATCTGGGTTCGGGGAACCGCTGGCCTCTGCCTCGCGCAGTCGGCGGCGCATCTCGGCCTGCTCACGGCGCTCTCTCTTGTCTGCTTCGACGCGATCCAGAATGCGTTGGAGCTCAGACTGCTGTGCTTGTTTCCGGAGCTTTTCTTGCGCCGCGTAGCTCATCTTGGACGACTGGTTCACCTGGCTCGTCTCCTCCTCGACCGCCCGCCTTTTCCCTGCCGCCTTTGCTCTTCGTGTTGCTGCTTCGGCCTCTGCTGCGCGGCGCCGTTCTGCTTCCAACCGCGCAGCCCTGTCGGGAAGGAGCGAGGTGAGGGGCGTGTTTCCATCGGTGGGGTTCGAGTCGGTCGAGGGTGCAGCCGTTTGCGCGGGCTCAGGATTCGAGGTGACTGACGCTCGAGGTTCCTCTTGTGGTGAAGGACTGGCAGGCCGGTCCACCGGCTCCGTCCCCCCATCCTTCAACACTCCAGCCACTTGGCTCAGAAACGCCTCTTTTTCGACCCCAGCAAACAGCGACAGCCTGAGCTGCCCATTATACACCACAACAAGCGCCGGAGTCTTGTGGATCGGGCAAAAGGCAGCGAGAAAGCCGGCCTCGACGCTGCCGGCTTGGAGGCGGAGGTTTACCGATTTCGAGGCGAGGAGCCCAGCTATCTGGCATCATGGTTAGCAGACGAAGCGCGGAGAACAATTTATTGCTTGCCGTCGAATCTTGTAGCCATTCCTCCTCCCAAATCTTGCTTTCTTCCGAGTCATCTATGCCAGCCTCGCTCCGTCAGCCACTCGCGACCAGTGTTGAATTGGGACCTGCGCCGCGTCGCAACGGGGGCGTGCGGCGCTCAGAGAGCGCACCTGTTACGAAGCAAGACACCGACTTGGATTGTTGAAGTGCGAGCGCTATTCCGCTTTGGAGGTCGCCTTGGTGGAACATTTTCAAGGACAAGTCTGGCCCGGAGTAGACTGTCGAAAGGTGGAGGCGGAATTGGAGAAAGGTTGGTGGGATGGCCTGGCGGGATGTGGAGAGCTTCCGCCGATGAGCTCACAAAGCTCGCCTAGCCAATCACAACAATTGCTGCTGACGACTACAAATGCAACACCAAATCCATCTCCGCTCCCCACAGCGCCACCTCAGGACTCCCGCCCTGCAGCATGCGACATCCCTGAGCTCATCATGGCCGTTCATGAACCTCACACTGCCGAGTCATGTCCAAGACCACAGCCTGCGCCAAGTCACGTCCCCAACACGACTGTCCTGTCTTTTGAAGCTGTACAATTACTGGAGTATTTCGAGCCTAATTAAGCGCATTGCAAACCCACTATTGCCGATGATGCCCATTTGCTCCGACGCACTATCTACAAAAAGGAAACCTGAAAAAAGAAAAAGGATTGGGGTGAATTTCCATTGTGGGTGGGGGGCATGCAACGCTACCTGTCAAATCCACGTTCACGTCGTCCGCTGGATCCCCGCCATCAACTCAATGTGCAAAGTGATTGGATGCAACCATGAAGCCCCAAGCAGCAGTCGATATTCCCAGAGGCGGCGTGACGCTCGATGAGTGCGGTGCGCACCGTTGCCTCGCGCGATGTGGGGAATCAGGCCTGCTTCAGCTGCCAGGTCCAACGCCGGCCAGGGTTCTAGACAAACTCACGTCCTCCGCCGTCTAAATCGCTCTTGATGCGCCGTTGTGCGCAGCAGCTCACAGGATGCTGCACTTGCTCTTCTTGGGCTTGGCGGCGGGCCTCGGGTTGAGGACGGCGCTGGAATTGTTAGTGGCCAAATCAATGAGGCAGTCAAAGAACTCACCGAATGGCCTCGTCAAAGACGCTCTTCAAGTTCCTCTGCGTGAGCGCCGAACACTCCAAGTACTTGTGCGCCTTGATCTCCTTGGCAACCTGCACCGCCTGCTCGTACTGGATAGGCGCCATCTTCTTCTGCCTCAGGCTCTCTCTCGTGGCCTCGTCGTCGCGCAAATCGAGCTTGGTGCCGACCAGGATGATGGGGACGCCAGGAGCGTGGTGCTCAATCTCGGGGTACCACTGCAAAATGTAAGCCAGAGCTAGGACTCGGGACCAAACCAGCGAACCTTGGCCTTGACGTTGTCGAACGACGGGGGAGAGACGATGGAGAAGCAAATGAGGAAAACGTCGGTCTGAGGGTAGGAGAGCGGGCGGAGACGGTCGTAATCTTCCTGTCCGGCAGTATCCCAAAGTCCCAAGCTGATGGGCTTTCCATCAACCATGACGTTCGCCGAGTAGTTGTCGAAGCTGGATATGTTAGTCGAGTCGAGGCAGTTGGGTCGGCGAGGCATACACGGTGGGAATGTACTCGCCCGGGAAGGCATTGGTCGTGTACGAGATGAGAAGACATGTCTGTTGGCAGTGAGCGAATGCGCTTGGTGGTGGGGTTGGGTGAATGTACCTTGCCGACAGCACCGTCTCCTGTGACGACGCACTGAGGAAAGAGGTGTTAGCACGAGGAGTTGTCGTGGTCGCGCGTCGCGTACCTTGAGCGACTGCGTTGCGGGAGCGGCAGCCATGGTGGAAGTTGTTGTTGATATTATTCAAAGACGAGCGCAGCTCGCGAGGGGCTCGTTTGCGGGTAGGAGGAATGGGGGCGGCGGGTTGTTAGAGAGGGGACTTGGACTACAATGCGAGGACGTTCGCGGTCAGCAACAGTGCGGGCGAGAGGATCAGGTCAAAGAGGAGGTGAGGCTCACGCAGCAGCTACTCGCGTCGCGGAGCGCTAGTAGAGACGCGGTCTGTCGGGGGGCTGGGGGGGAAGTAGCAGCAGGAGGAGGTGCAGCGGTGTGCCGCGGCGTCGGGGGAGGATATTAAGGTCGGTCGGTCGGTGGTGCGGCCGAGAGGAGTGTGGATCGACGGGACGGTGGAAAAAGAGGTTGTCGAGAGGATGGGTGTGCAAGTAACGGTGGTGATGATGACGAAGGGTTGGGTGGTGGAGACCTGGGCAGACGGAGACGGACTTGGAGGGACGGACGGGAAAGAGCGCGGCCACGGCCAGGAGCGACGCCGCTGATGCAGCACAGAAGTTGAGCTGGGCGGTAGGCCTCTTACGGGTGGCGGAAGTCAATGCTCAGATCAAACACAGTTGAAGCATTCACTCTCTATTGTACTCGACTATCTCCATGCTCGCTTGGCTTTCATATGTGCCCTATCACAGCCGCCATCACACTTGGCCTGTCAAAGGAGTTACTCTAAGGTACCTCAGCGCTTAGAACCAACCTCAACTCCATCACCACCAATACCACGCGTCTATATCTTTGTTCTGCGCGTGTCGTGTGTCCTCATCTCCGGTTGTAACTCATGTCACGCTTGGCCGTCCACAACCTTTGCCTTGTCCTCCCGTCCATCCCAATCGGGCCCAGACGGCTCCCGCGCCTTGTCGATCTGTAGCGCGACACAGCGCTTGCCTGTACAATGGGATGCATGCAACACGCTCAACACCATCAACGTCTGCACTTTTGGCCAAAAAGGTCCGTTCGCCGGGAATTCCCTTTGCGCACTGCGTTTCCATTTCCGTCGTTAACCATCTCTCGTCTCCTCGCCTTCCATGTGCACCCAACTGTTTTGCAACTTCATGTCAATGGCTACATGTACGTAGCTAGCATCGTGTCTCTGATTGCTTTTTGTCTGTCCCGACGGTCCGATCCGCGAGCATAAACTGACCTGAAGTAAGCCCGAAGCTCGTCTGCAGGATTGCGTCTCGCCTGTCGATTCTTCGACGCTCGCTTGTCCCTTTTCTCGTTTCCAGAAGCCATGGAAATTTTCTTCCCCAGAATTGCGCGGCGCTGCTACCCCGACGCAATCAGTGCGCAGATTAAAGATGCACGCGAGCCATTGCATCAGCCCTCCCGTCAGTAAAAGACCAACTCGATGCCCCCCTCCTCTTGCCCGTACCGAGACTTGAGCTCCTCGCGCCCCAGTAGCTGCGCCAGGGGAACCTGCGTCTCCTTCATGTCCATGATGCCGCGCTTCTTGACATCAATGTACGATGCATCAATGACGATGCGCTTGAGATTGCTCGTCGAGAGCGCTCCGTCGGCAAGCAAGTCAGAAATACGAGCCGGAGTGCCAACTCCAAAATTCATCCTGCAAGCCCAATCCATCAGTAACCGGCCGGACAGCTTCAAAGTAGTGCTTACTTTAGCCTTTTGCAGCTCTCTATCGCCTCTTTGAGCTTAATGTGCTTGGCAAAGAGCTTGGCCACCTTGGTTCCCTTTTCTTCAAATTTCCTCAATCCTCTGCTAGCAGTTAGAAACTCCCTAGTGCCTGTCTGGAAATAGGAGAAACATGCCTGGTCACGTCCGCCGCTCGGATGCCCGACGCCGCAACAACAATCGTATGCGGCGCTCCGTTGCTCTTGGGAGCCTTCTTGAGCTCTCCTTCTGAAAACTTTTCCACAAAACCTGGGAGATGGTCGAGGGTGCGCTCGCTATCCCAACTGCTGGTGTCGCGAATCGCCTTTTCTAGAACCAGTCAGCCATTCCATTTCAAAAAGCGAGTGACGCCATGATGCAGATGCCCAAAACGCTCCAACGTCCGACCTACCTGGCACATAGCGGTCTTCAAGCTCGACCATGCTGAGGTCCGGCTCAAATCGCCTAGTCCGCTGAGCCATGTAGTCCGCCAGCAACCGGCTGTCCATGCGGCCAATGGATCGATTCAGTCCCTTTGCCTCGTCGAGATCCTCATCATCAACGTCTTTTGGTTTCTTGTTCTTTCTGCGCTTTGCTCTTTTGCTCTGCTTGGCCTCCTCTTCGCCTCTCTTTCTCTTGCTGCCATTTTCGGGTGCTGGAGAGCCTGAAATGGACTCGATTAGCGGAACACCGGCGCCATCCTCAGAGTCCGACATTTTGTGCGTGTAAATTGTGTGATGTTTTTGCGGGGGACTGCAAGCCAACAAAAAAATCCCAGCATAGTCGCGGCTCGGCGCGCTTATCTTATCGGGAGCGCTACGCGTTCCCCAGACTGACGACAGGCGGCGACGCGAAACCCAAACATCTCCCTCTCCACACCAATGACCCAGGACCGACAAGCAAAATGGCAGAGCCGCCATCCAAGAAATCTCGAGTGACGCCTCGAAACTCGGACGCCCACCAGGCTACCGCTGGCGAGCAAGAAACGACTCCATATTCCAATGTACCAACACGACTCCGCTGCCCTTGTCCATTTACTGACGTAATTACAGCTGCGTCA
Source organism: Phyllosticta capitalensis (assembly GCF_038381095.1). NCBI lineage: Eukaryota > Fungi > Ascomycota > Dothideomycetes > Botryosphaeriales > Phyllostictaceae > Phyllosticta > Phyllosticta capitalensis. Next base: position 1,386,336 of record NW_027117448.1, on the reverse strand, counting down.
ATTGTCGCAGAGTCTCCGCCAAACATCGACTGCAACGCCCCGTCGCCGCGCTTTGAGCGCCGACCCCACCCCAGGCCGAACCCCGCGGACACAGCAACGCACTCCGCGCGCCCGCCAGTTTCCAGTCGCCCGGCGCGTCGGACCGCCAACGACACCACATGCAATACGCGCTCTCCGGGCACGCCGTGATGCCGCTTTGGCGGCTTCGGGCGGAAGAAATAGGCGACGGAGCGGCGTCCAACAACGCGAAACGCCGCGAGACTTTTTGCGCGCATTGAGCAGGCGTAAGTCTCAACGGTGGTCGGCGCAATCAAAACTGATTGAGGAATGCAGGTCTCGCGGGAACTTCTCAACCGGTCCAACCGTCGCCATCCGTCGAAGCCAGAACCACAAGGCCCAAAGATCATGATTTGGAAGACGAGCCCGACCTCCCCCGGCCGAGGTTGTCTATGCCGTTGCATGAAGATGAGGACGACTCTTTCCATGAAGCGCCGCCGAGGCTGTCGCTGGCCCTGGACGAAGCGGATGGGGATGCCACGCAAATGTCCATTGAGGGCGGTCGCCGCGCCTACAGCGAGGATCCAATCCGACCCCGACTATCGAGAACTAGCTTCGGCCGATTAAGGCTGAGCGAGAGGTTCGGGGACTTGGATGCGCTAGGAGAGGGAGAAGAGTTGGTCGAGGGCGATGCTACTTTTGCGTTTGGCGACGACGCAGAACAGGATGTCTTGGATGAGGAAACTCGTCGATTCGAAGAGTATGTGAACCTGCCTGGTATTTCGTATGCAGTTTGGTCTAACATCTCGCAGCGAAAACACCACTCAGGAGCTCCGTGACCTACTAGCATCTCGAAGGCGTTCACGGGCCAGCGATATCAACATTCCCGAGGACGAGTCAGATGATGAACCGACATTTAGATTCGCCATTCCTCCTGCCCGCCAGTCTCTTCTGGCGAATTTGAATCGGAACCAGGAGGACATTGAAGAGCAGGACGAAGCTACTACCGCGGGGGCAGACAACGATCTCTTGCCAGAGGACGAACCAATTCCAGCACCGGACGAGGAGCTCGAGGATGACCAGGACGGCTTTGAGAGTGATGCGGACGAAGCCGGTCCGTCGCGGCCACAGCAAGACTCCCCTCCACCCGCCGAGAAGACAAAGAAACGTGGTCGAGGTAAGGACCTCAAAGTGTCACGGTTCGGGCACGAGTACCCGTCGCTGCCTAGCAGCGTTGTCAAGCGCCTCGCGACCAGCTTTGCGCGTATCCATGGCGGCCCTTCCTCGAAACTAAGCAAGGACACGCTGGAAGCAATTAGTACCGCATCGGACTGGTTTTTTGAGCAGGCGGGCGAGGATCTGGCTAGCTACGCCAGTCATGCGGGGCGCAAGACGATCGAGGAGGCCGACGTCGTCATGCTCATGAGAAGGTGCGTCAACTTTGGCGTCTTTTGATCTTTCAAGCTAATGCAATGACAGACAGCGCAAGCTCAGCTCGACGTCAACACCCTTTTCGCTGGCGCAGAAATATCTGCCACGAGAACTTCTCCAGAACGTACGCATGCCTCGCGCAGCACCCAAGCGCAAACCACGTAAACGCAAGCTGGACACCATTGAGGAAGGTGACGAGACGATGGAGGCATAGTTTCCCCTTTGTGTTGTTCTTCATTTACACATTTCTTGTGATACCACTCTGTTTCTACACATCTACCATTCCCTGCTCTGCCGCACACGCCTGCCGATTTTGGAGACGGGCTTTTTGACCACCATCCAAAGCATGACGGATGTTGCGAGGCAGAGCGAATACCTGGACAATGCAGCATTAGCGAGGCGTCTTAATCGATATTTTCAGGAGACTTTGCGCACCATGTGAAGATGTATTGCAGATGATTGTTGCGCACATTGACCTCGGCCGGGCGCCCAATTGGGACACCCTTTTCAGCTCTGTCCATGGCGACGAGATAGTCGGGCTCTGCGACCAATCAGTCCCGTCTCATCAAAGTTTGAAAATCGAAAATCTTACTCAACGTCTCCTCAATCCACACTGGCTGCGTCCCCGCCGCCTTGGCCATCTCTTCTACATCAGCGAAATACCATTCGCCCCGCTCGGGATGGTTCTCCGGAGTGAAATAATTCTTCTTCCACGGCTGCCTCAGCAACCCCTCGACCACGACCTCTTCCTGCGGCAGCGCCTCTCCCTTGCGCGCCGCCTGCTCCCTCTTGTCCTTCCTCACCCACCCGCGACACACCAACACACTGGTCGGACGTCCTTGTGCATCCACGCCGTCCGGGTCGCGCTCGAGCGGCGTGAAGACAAGGAAGCCGTCGTCGCCGTCGCGCAGGCGCGGTCCCACGAGCATCTCCTTGTCATGCCGCAGGCGGCCGCGCGCGAAGACGCGGCGGTAGTCGAAGGAGGAGATGGCGTCCGGGTCGACGCGCGGCGGGAGGGGCAGCGGCGGTTGGATGAGGCGGTCTTCGAGCAGCGCGACGAGCTCCGTTTTCCAGCCCAGTCGCTGCACTTGCCAGGTTCCGAGGCAGAAGGCAGTGATGGGGATGAGGGCTGCGACATGTTAGTCGGTGCTTGGGAATGTAATCGGGAGAGAGGATAAAACACACCTAGAATGATCAAGCCCGGCCCATGCCGCCGCCCCGTCTTGACCAAAGTCGCCGGCTGGTCAACGATGGACGTGAAGGTTGGGTCGTCGGCGGGCTGAGGGCTATTCCCGGAGCCGTTGGAATTGGAGCTCTGGAAGCGCCGCTGCTGTTGCGGCCGTCTTGGAAATCTTGCTGCGCGCTGTTGGACGCATTGCGGGCATCGCCATGATGTCGTTGTGGTTTGCGTCCTCCTCATGGGTGCCGCGGCGTGGAAAAAGGACGCGCCATTGTTGCCGACGCGAGATCTAGCCGATGGACTTGCGCCGCTGCGCAGGAATTGTCGCAGTAGCGATGGTGGTTTGTTCATGGTTGTCTTCAGAGACCGTAAATGTTCGGTCAACGTAAAGCGGCGAGAGCAGATGTCGTTGCACCCACGGTTGGAGCTGCAGGGATCTTCGCCGTCGTAGGGCTGAACGGGATCCTGCGTCATGCCGTTGCGCTCCAAGAAGTCGTGTCCTCTCGAGCTTCATTCCGCTGCACTTCACGCCAGCAGCTGCTCAATGACAACGACAATGGCCGACACGCAAACAATGCCTCCTGGGCGCATCCAGCCCAAATCGCAGGGCGTTGCGGCGAACGAGGAGCTAGTCGAGAAGCTCGATGGCTTGCTCAAGCGCTACCTGACGCTGCTGGACCAGTACACACGCGCACGAGAACAGCTGTCGGGAGAGCTTTCTGCGGTATAATTGGCTTGGAATCACATAATTAGATAATAGGTACTGATTGGAGTCGCAGGGCTACATCCAACTCGCAAAAGCCAATTTCAACGCGCCAAATCGCATTCGATATGGCCCCGACTTCTACGACGAGCGCATGCAGGCGCTGCGAACTGTGTATGTCTTTTCGCCTCGAACATAGGAGCATTGCTTCTGCAAGTACACAGCTCTTCTCTTCTAACACGATTCACCAGAACCATTGACGAACAAGACGACGCCGAAGTCCGCGTGTCCATCGCCTCGCCCTTCAGCTCCGAGGACAAGTCCACCCCGTCGCAAAAAGACGTCAAACCTGCCCCTGAATCCGATGCGCCTCCAGCCCCAGCCGATTCTGAATCCAAGTATCCCACGCCGCGGCCAGACTCGCCGCACACCGAAGCTGTGCAGTCCTCTGCGCCCTCGCCCGATGCCCCCGCCGATGATGCCTCATCAAAGCCAGAAGTAGATGACAAGGGGGACGACCGCAAAAAGAAGCAACAGCAGCGCGACCCAATCCGCTGGTTTGGCATCCTCGTACCGCAGGCGCTGCGGAGTGCGCAGGGTAGCTTCGTGGCTGCGGTCGAGGGGTCGGTTCCAAGCACGCTGAATCTGGCGACGGAGATGCGGGAGCTGGAGATTGAGATTGGTAGGGCGAGGAAGGCTATACGAAAGAGTGGGGGGTGAGGAAGGCTAAGGGCCATTTGTGATTGAAGCGGTATGTTGACGTTGTGTAAATGAATGGATGGTGAGTTTTATGGAGTGGGCCTAATGCTCCTTGCTGTCGTGCTCTATCAGGTTTACTTCTCCTCCACAGTGAGCATGGCACACGACGACCATGTAGGATGTGTTACACCCCCGCGCTCGCCTCCTGCGTATAAGAGCACCGTTGAAGCCCTTAAATTTTCTTGGCATCGCCGGTCTACTCCTCCATGGCTTTCCTATAATCCAAGAGTATCACTGCGCTGCTAGTTCTAACTACCTGTTAAGATACTATATTTCTCTTCCCTCCTCGTTCTACCCTATTTAACATTAGCTAATAAATTAGCTTTGCCTATTAAGACTTATCCACACACTTACACGATAAACCTCTACATATTGTAAAGGATATCTTAACTAAAAGGGGCTAGATAAAGAGAATAAACTATTACTCTTATCTTATTTAGCCTTTATAATGCGTTTCGTGTCTAAATACTCCTTCTAAGCTTAGTTAGCCTCTTCTACTATGTTAGGCCTCTGCCTTAGCCTAAAGTTAGGAACTGTAGGAATCCTACCTAGAGAGCTTAGGCTAACTAAGGAACTTGCTTAGTTATTAACTAAGTAAGTATATATATATACCTTTCTTTCTTTCTCTCTACTCCTTCTCTTCTTTTCTTCTTACCTTAGTCTTTTTATAGCTAAATACTATATTACCTCTTAAGCCTTATATAAGACTAAGGTCTCTTACTACTATTCCCCTATTTTAGCCCCTACAACCTCTATTTACTATATTTAAAGTAGCCCCTATTTCCTATTTTAGAAATTACTTTATTTTAACTCTCTTAACCTCTCCTAACCTTCTATAATATTTTTCTAAGGCCCCTCTATTACTAACTACTACTATAAGAGTACTAGATAGCTCTAAACTACTAAGAGGTATATAATAAGGAGTATATCCTAAGCCTCCTCTTATAATAGTAAAGAGCCCTTTAATAATAATACTTTACTACTACTAGCCTGTAAAGCTTCTAATATAAAGAAGCTTAATATTAGTATAAAGAAGCTTAATATTAGTAAGATTAAGGACCCTAACTATCCCTCCTTATTTACTAGTAACAACCCCCCTACTACCTCTACTCCTAGATCTTTAGCCCTTAATAAGGGTAAAGGCTATATATTAATATACCTTCTAATATTAACCCTACTAATATCCCTATTCTCTCTACTAAAACCTTATCTACTACTCCCTCTAAATAAGACTATAGAAGTAACTTATCCTTAAACTATACTATTTACCTATACTTTATATCCCTTAGTATTAAGGGACTACCCTACTATAACTATAGTAAGGCTTACCTAGTAATAATATACTAGGCTAATATCTTTTCCTTTAAGAACTATATTACCCTTAAGGATAATAGGTATAGGAAGATCTACTATCTTCTTTAAGATCTTACTATAGATTACTACTATAATTAGTAGTTCTTAAGGCCTAATAGACCTATAAAAGAAGAGGTCTTCTAGTCTTCTATATACTATACTCTTAAGTAAGGCCTTACTAACTATAATACCTCTTATAAAGAACTCTACTACTAGCTCTATAAAGCTAATAATAATGTGGTAGTAGCTAACTATTATATTAATAAGAAGGACCTCTATATTATATAGTAGAAGGCCCTATATAAAGAATAGGTTAAGGAGTTTAGTAACCTTAAGGTAGAGATCTAGGACCTTTATAAGTAGCTATCTAAAGTAGAAGAATATGCTACTACTACTATAGCTACTTAAGCTATATAACCTTACCCCTCTATCTATCTTACTAAACTAGAGTTATCTAATAATAATACTATCCCCTCTACCTACTATTATAATAGTAGAGTATACCTTAATACTTAGAGGTTACCTTCTATAATTAACTAGTAGAGATATATAGCCTCTACCCTCTCTACTAGTACCCTTACTACTAGCTACTATAAGTAGGGTAAAAACCTAAAAGAGAAGTATAATAGATAAGATCCTAAGAAGTACACTACCTAGTATTACCTAGTTAACTAATAATTAGCTACTAATACCCCCTTATTCCCTATAGAAGCCTTATATATTAACTATATACTTAGCTAGCTTACTAACCTATACTTTAAGCCTATAATTAACTAGGTAGCTACTAATAATATCACTCTTAATAAGTTCTTTAAGGAGCTTAAGGAGACTACAGGTACTATATACCTAAAGTTAAAGGCTAAGATTAAGCTCTAGAAGGCTAGATAGAGGCTAGATAAGACTATCTCTTAGTATTACTAGCACCTTACTATCCTCTAGGCTTAAGCTAATACTAATAATAATAAATATATTAAGTACTTTACTAAGACTATCTATAAGTACTTAGCGCGTGCTATTTAGATCTAGTTATTTATAACCCTATATAAGGCCCTTAAGGTTCTTTATACTACTAAGAAGAATAATATATAGATTAATAACTACTTAGAGTACCTTACTACTAGTATAGGCTCTAAGAAGATAGGTAACTCTACCTTTAATAGCAGCTCTATATTAAAGACTATTACCTCTTAATCTCTCTCTTACTAGGACTCCCTCTTAACCTCTAGCTATAAGCCTATAGCTATAAAGCCTACTAATTAGTCTAGAACCTAGTATAAACCTTTAGAGAATCCTCCTAAGCTTAATAATACTAGTAGAGCTAAGCTCTATACTTAAGGTTACTACTTCTACTACTATAGTTCTAGATACTATATTAGTAATACCTATATCTACCTAAAGGCTAATAGCTATACCTATTCTATTAATATTATTAAGGCTATAGCTAAGACCTCTAATAACTTATCTACCTCTAATAATAAGAAGTTAAAAGGCCCTGCCTAGAGGATAGTTGCCCTCTAGGTTAAGAAAAACCTATATAGCTCTCTTCTTTTACTATCTCCTACCTAAGTAAGTCTTTAACCCTTAAACCTTAAAGTATTAAGATTTTAATACTTAGTACTAATAGTAAGTCCTATATTAGGAATTATTTAGTCTTTTATTTAATAATAAATAGTTCTTATACCTAGACCCTTACTAATAGTAGTATAGAAGTAAATATAATTAATAAAGTATATATATATAGAAGAAAACTCTATATCTTCTAGCTTAAGAAGCCTATTTACCTTCTTAATACTAATAGCTCCCTAAATTTAATCCTAGATAAAGTAGTGCTAGTAGATATAGCTATTAAGAAATATATTAGCTCTATCTTCTACTTTATTATAAATATCCCTTAGTACTCCCTAATCCTTAGTAACCCCTAGCTATCTAAATATAATACCCTACTTAGCTATAAAGATTAAATACTTATCCTATCCTATAAGTCCTACCTCTAGTCTAGCTACCTTACTAGGGGTAAGCTAGTAAGAGCTCTTATACTTAATACTCCTAAGTATAAGGTAGGAGACTCTAAGGTAAAGAAACTAGATATAGATATAGTATTTATTAGTACTATATACTTCTACTACCTTATATAGAAGAAGGATTACTTAGCTAGTATTATCTTTCTCAAGGACTCTAAGGCCTATCTCTATACTACTATAACTAATACTATCTCCCCTAAGGACTTTAAGAAGTTTAAGAAGGGTAAGCTAAGGCTATTATAGGAAGAGATCTATAATCTACTTCCTAACTACCTTAAGGATTTAGATATAGCCTTTAACCCCTTACTTATAGAAGAACTTCCTACTTATATAGCTAAGGATTATAAGATCCTTTTAGAAGCTAGGAAGGACCCTCCCTTTACTAGGAAGTATTAACCTATAAGTCCTTAAAAGCTTAAGGTAGTCTACCTCTATATTAAGGATCTTATTACTAAAGGCTATATCTACTCTAGCTCCTTATTAGCTGCCGCCCCTATCCTAATTATCTATAAGCCTAGAGGAGGAATCTATATCTATATTAACTACTATAGACTAAATAAGATTACTATTAAGAACTACTACCTAATCCTAAATATTAATAAGACTCTCTAGTACTTATAAGGCTATAAGTACTTTACTACCCTAGATATTATTATAGCCTTTAACTGCATCTATATTACTATAGGTAATAAGTAGAAGATAGCCTTTACTACACGCTATAGTTAATTTAAATACCTTATTATACCCTTTAGCCTATATAATACCGCTAGTATATTCTAGAACTATATTAATAACTCCCTAAAGGAGTACCTAGATCTCTAGGCTACTACCTACCTTAATAATATCCTTATCTTTAGTAAGATACTTAAGGAGTACTAGGAGTATATCTATAAGGTTATATCCTGTCTACTTAAATAGAAACTCTATATTAATATTACTAAGTACAAGTTTAAGGTCTAAGGGTATCTATATAGACCCTACTAAGGTTAAAGTAGTAATTAACTAGGAAACCCTATATAGTATTAAGGATATCTAGGCCTTCCTTAGGTTTATAAACTTCTACTATTACTTTATTAAGGACTTCTCTACTATTACTAAACTACTAATTAATCTTACCTATAGTAAGCTCTATACTATAGCCTCTAGTAAGAAGAAATATATATATAGTCCCTTTAAATAGAACACTAATTACTAGAAGGCTTTTAAAGCCTTAAAAAATATATCTATAACTACTCTAACCCTTATCTACTTTAACCCCTCCTATAAGACCTAGATTAAGATAGATACCTTAGACTTTATTACTACTAGTATCCTATCCTAAATAGTAGATAGTATCCTCTATCCTATTATATACTTTTCTAAGAAGATATCCCCTACTAAGTATAACTATAAGATTTATAATAAAGAGCTCCTAGCTATTATTAAGTCTTTAGAGATATAGCAGCCTAAGGCTATTAGTATAGAACCTATAAACCCTATTAAGATCTTCTTAGATTACTAAAGCCTTAAGTAGTTTATATTAACTAAGAACCTTAACTACTACTAAGCTTACCAGGCCTAGTTCCTCTCTAAATTTAACTTTAAGATTATATACTATCTAGGTAAGTAAGGTAAGAAGCCTAATACCTTAACCTACTATTCCTAAGACCTTCCTTAGAGCCCTAATAATAAGAGACTCTAGTACTAGCTATAAATAGTCTTAAAGTATAATAATATTAACCTAGATATCTAAGCTACTACCTCCTACCTTATCCTTATACCTATAACTATAGAAGAACCTAACTCTACTACTAAATAACTAGACCCTACTACTATATAGGTAGAGAACTATAATATACCTATAATACCTTACCTTAAAGACCTCCTTACTAAGACTTATACTAAAGACAAAGATATTAAGACCCTAATTAGCTCTATTAAGAAGTGTTACTTATATATTCCTACTTCTCTCTTTAAGAAGGGGTATAAGTGCTATATAGGACACCTCTACCTATATAAAGGGTATCTCTATATAAAGAACTAGTTATTTATTCCTATAAGTACTAAACTCTACCTCTATCTTATATAGCTATACTACCTACTAGCCTATCTTAGCTACCCTAGCTATAAGTCCATATATAAGCTAATAGCCTACTTATACTACTAGCCTAATATAAGATATAACCTATAGTAGTTTGTTAACAACTACTTAAAATACTTTAGGGTATATAGAGATAACTTAAAGAAGTAGGGCCTCTTAGAACTAATTAAGGCCCTAGACTACTATTAGTAGAGTGTTAGCTTTAACTTTATTAAGAAACTCCCTAACTCCTACTTTAAGAATAAGAACTACTAGTATATCCTTATTATAGTTAACCACCTTACTAAGATAGTTATTGCTAAAGAACTCCCTAATAATAGTATTAATTCTCTAATAGAAGCTATCTACTACTACCTCTTCTATATACACAGCCTTATTAAGGAATTTATTAATAACTATAGAAGTACTATAATCTATAAGCTTTAGAAGTATGTCTATAAATACTATAGAATTAAGATTAAGTGCTCCTTAGCTTATTACCCTAAGACTAATAGATAGACTAAGGTTACTAATAAGTCTATTAAGAACTACCTCTATAGCTATATTAACCACCTATAAGGTAATTAGATATACTAGCTCCCTTATACTAAGTTCACCTTAAATAATAGGATTAACCACTCTATTAGGATGTCCCCCTTTCTTACTAATTATAGATACTACCCTTACCTTAGATTTAAGCCTATTTAGCCTGTCCAACTATCGGACGCCTATATTAAGAGAGCTAACTATATTATTACTAGAATAAAGGCTATTAATAACCTTTTAAAGACCCTTATCTATACTACTTAGGATAAGATAGCTTACTATACTAACTAACACTATACCCCCTATCCTAACTATAAGATTAAGACCGCGTATATATAAGCACACATTACTTTACTATAAAACAACCTAATAAGGGCCTTAACCAGAAGTAGATTAGGCCCTAGCCTATTATCTATATAATTAACTATAAGGCCTATAAATTAGATATCCCTAAGGACTATTAGGCTAATAGCCTTACACCTATATTCTACCTATAGAAGCTCTACCTTACCCCTAATAACCTATACCCTAGATAAGACCCTAGACCCCCTAAGGGTAAACTAATCCTTAACTATAATAAGGAAGAGCCTTACATAGAATATAAGGTTGCTAAGATAGTTAACTATTAGGAAATAAAGTATTATAGTATCTAGTATAAATATACCTATATTAGTAACTAGGATAAATAGAATATATCCCCTTAATAGTAGCCTTAGAAAGATTTCTTATACTTGTATAAGCTTATACTTAAATTTTACTACCTTTACCCTTAATAGCCGCTACTACTATAGGAGTTACTTAATTAGGTAGATCCTAAAGATGCTATTAAGGATTGTAAGCCTTAGGCTTAAGGGACTTTACCTTATAGAGGGGGGGGTAGTGTCAGACCTCTACCTTAGTCTAAAGTTAGGAACTATAGGAATCCTACCTAGAGAGCTTAGGCTAACTAAGGAACTTGCTTAGTTATTAACTAAGTAAGTATATATATATACCTTTCTTTCTTTCTCTCTACTCCTTCTCTTCTTTTCTCCTTACCTTAGTCTTTTTATAGCTAAATGCTATATTGCCTCTTAAGCCTTATAACTATTAACTACCTTAGAGTAGCATATAATAGCCTTCCTAATATATACTTCTAGTTCTCTCTTTATATAGAAAAGCAATGTAAAAATCTATAGTATTACGCTTCTAAGTAGCGCCTAACATTATCTATAAGAAAGACCTCTAGGTAACTAGAAAACTATCTCCCCCTATTTTTTATCTCTCTTTTATTACTACTTTATCTTTTAGCCTTAATTATATAGGCCTAGTTATTTCGCTCCTTTTTATCTTGTATTAATACTTATTATAATCTAATAATATTCTCTACAACCTTATAGTATTAAGGAAGAAAAGAAGAAGGCTTAGAGCTATTACTTACTAACCTCTAGAACTCTACTAGTATATATAAAAGTAAGAGTACTTTTAAGTCCTTCTTTATAGTACCTTTAGCTATAGATATCTAGCACTTAAAGGCTATATTACTTATAGTCTATACCTTATCTCTACTAGCTATATTTTATAGTATCTCCCTAGGTACTTCCTAAGATAGGCAAGTACTAAAGCTACTTAGTAGTAGTAGTAGGTAGTACTATATAATACCTTAATCTACTATAATATATAACCCTATTAATAGGGATATAGATATTAACTACTAGGGGATAGTAATATATACCTAGGCCTAACCTACTTCTATTAGAGGTAGAATCTACCTTAATAGAAGCCTACTAAGTTAGCTATAGCTAGGTAGGAGCTATAGGCCTTAGGTCTCTTAGTATAATCTAGTATAAGTAGGTATAACCTTATACTAGGGAGTAGGTAAGGAGGAGGTAAGGTGATACTTCTCTTTAGATTCTATAAAGTATCCTTTACTAGTCTTAGTATATTTTACCAAGATATAGTAAGTATAGCTTTAATAGAATAAGTCTAGGGTACTAGGTCTTAGTAACTAAGTTAGTAGATAAGTAGAGAAGTAAAGAGTAGAAGTAGAAGTAGAAATATAATTACTACTAAAGAATTATTTAGAGAGAGAGAGTAAGCCTCTCTTATATATTTCTCTAGTATCTAGGATTATCTCTTATAGCTAATAATCTAGACTCTAGATCTTAGAGTTAATCTAAATCCTCTTAGAAGAATTATCCTAGCTCTATACTATTCTAGATTCTTTAAACTTTCTAAGTTCTTCTAGACTATAGTCTAGACTCTTAGTAGTTAGAGAGAGGCTTTATAATATCTAAAATATCCCTCTAGGGATCTAGCCTATTTTATATAGATCTAGACTCTTCTTTCTCTTTTAAGATTCTAAGTACCTTTTCTCTTTCTATAGATCCTAGCTATAGATCTCTAATTCTTTTTATATAGTCTTAATACTAGTATTAACTTCTATAAGAGGGAATTTAGTAGATAATCCTTCTACTCTTAGAATCTTCTATTCTAGCCCTAGAAGAGGCTAGCTAGGTAGCTTAGTCTAGGTAAAGATTTAGAGTAAGATCTCTAGAACTACTAGGCCTATTTCTCTAAAACTTATACTATATCCTAGGCTACCCTATAGTAGTCTAGGGGTAGAGGTAGTAAGGGGTAAATAATACTATTTACCTAATAGTTCTTCTAGGTCCTAAATAGACTAGGAGTAAGGTAGGGGCCTAGGGGTCTAATAGAGCTATTTAAGAGGTAACCCCTTAATTTAATAGTATTATTAGGGGCTAGATTATTACCCCTAGTTCTTTTTACTATTAGATCCTAGTAGATTTAAGTCTAGGCCCTTAAAGTATCTTTTTTTATACTAGGAACTCTAACTTAAATTTTATACCTATTTATAGTTATAAGGCATTGCTACTAGTACTACTAGAGAGCTTAATTTATACTCTATCTAATAGTAGTTTCTATTTTCTAAAAGGTGCTCTAGATCTATTAATATAAAGGTTCTAGTCTAGTCCCTTCTATAATATTTTAGTAGCACTTTTCATACTATAATATACAACTAAAAGAATTAACCCCTAAATTTTCTACTAAGACTAGCTCCATTTAAAAGAGTGTAGTTAATATACCTAGGGCACTAATTTTCCACTCTAGAAAAGCACGCGCTATAGTACTATAAGGGGTAGAAGATTATATAACTAGGGGTTAAACTTTATACCCTCTTTTTCTTAATAAATACCTAACTAATTAAGATAAAACCTATACTATTGAAAAGTATATACCTAAAAGCCTATAACCTAATACTTATCCTAGTAATATTAGCCTTAGATTAAGGGTAGAAGATAAAATTAAAAATCTCTAGGCTTCTATAAGGCTTCCTTATAGCTTTTAGCCTTAAAGAGCTATACTAGAGCTACACCTTAGTTCAACCTTAAGTTATATAACTTTTTCTAAACTAGCTAGAACTAGACTAGATTAGGATAATAAGACTACTATTTAAACTATCTTAGTAAGATAATTCTAGTAGTATTCTTAGAATAATTTTATTCTACTATCTTCCCCCTAAAACCCCCCTGTGATGCCATTCACACCAAGGATTCAGGATAGCAAGGTAGACCTAACTTAGGCACTAACTTAGGCAGGCCTTAGGAGCTATATAGGCAAGGCCTAGGTTAGTTATTATATACACCTAAGTAAGCACACATATAGAGTAGCTCTAAGTAAAACCTCTTAGGCTAAGGCTTTATCTCTTCTCTATAATCTATTAATTATCTGCTTAACTTAATCCCCTATAGCTTACTTATCTTATATTTAAAACCTTCTTTTTACTGCGGCCATATTAATATAAGTAAAATAGTTGATTCTATAAACCTATATAGCTATATATCTCTATTCCCTAGCACTAGTAAGGTAATAGGCCCTAGTAGGGATAGTCCTAGTAGCACTATAGATAGTAGTCCTACTGACCTAGTTATAAACACTAGTAGTAACCCCCTATCTAATAAAACTACTACTAGAAACTAAGCTTATAGAAGCAACCTTTAGAACAACCCTAATAGAAGTAATACTAACATTATTACTAACTCCCACGCGGGTAGCAACACTACTATTAGAACCCCTGCTAGTAGCACTACTACTATTAGTGTTACTATTAATAGCCTTTTTAATAATAGTATTAATCTATCTATACCCTATAGTATAGAAGACCTTAAAGTATAAATTATATATAATAGGAATATTATCTCCTAAGCTATTAAATAACTCTACTACTTTACACCTAGCTTAACTAAATATTAGCAGGTATAGGACCTAATCTATAACTACTAAGTAGCTAAGGAAATAGATAAAAGCCTACTTAAAGCCTAATAGTATATAGAAGTAGAACTAGCCCTACTAGGTAATAAAGGTAATAAAATTACTAACACTATAAAAGGTAAAATTAACAAGCTTAAGGACACTAAGGTAGAAAGCCTAGATAATTAGTTCCTATATATATATAACTAGCTATAGTTATAGCACCTTATAGGTAATAAGCTATAGATTTAATAACAGCTTATTAACTACCTCCCCTATACTAGAATACTTAAAACTAATTTAATAGGACAGCTTGACAAAGAACCTATAACCTAGGAGGAGTTTAAAAAGTACATCTCTAACTAGATCTATAACCTAGACTAGGAATAGTTCCTAGCCTATAATAATATCTACTAACCCTACTAGAAGGAGGGTTAGCTATTTAAAGAACTTATTAATACTATTAAATCATATATAACTTACATAGAACTCTATAATAAGTATAGTACCAGGCCTAAGGTAGTTAGCTTTTAGTATACTAAAGTCTACAATACTCTATAGAAGAAGATAATAGAGATAAATATAGAATTATATTTAACTATACCAGAGCTACTACTTACTAAGGTTAAGAAAGTTAAAGGTATTCTTAGATAGACTATAGTAAGCTCTTCTAAGAACTCTATAAAACATAGCTAGTAATAGTCTAGGGTAGGTTTAGGCTTATTAGAGCCTAATACACCTCTAGGGAAGTATTAAAATTAAAGCTATTCTAGCACCAAGCACACTTTAAATAAACTAGGTATAAACTCTAGTAGTAATAGTAACTAAGGCTAAGCTAGAGGTACCTTAAAGATATAAAGCAATAGTAATAGTAGAGGTAGCTCTAATAGTAGAAAGTTAGATAGTTATAACTCCTAGAATTAGGGTAAAAAGAACCTATAGGGTCCTACTAATTTAGGAAAAGAAGGGCTCTAGTTATATACCTTACTAGATTAGAGTAACTAGAGCTAGAGTAAGAGGTGCATCTATAGTAACTATTAATTATAGTAAGTATTAACTACTATATAGACTTAGGACTATATAAGGTCTTAGTACTACTTAATAGGGCTATAATAATTAACTTAATTAAAGAGGATATTATATATAAGCTAAAGCTCCTAAAAGCTATACTTTCTCCTAATTATAAGCAGCCTAATACTAAATTAGCTAATAGCTCTCTACTCTAACTCTAGGATCCCTACTATATTATAGTTACTATAAATAATTTATTAGGAAGGTGCTAGACTATAGGCCCTTAGATCTATTAGGTAATAGAGTCACCTCCTTACAACCTTATACTAGGTACCCTATAGCTATATAAGGGAGAGTTATAGATTAATTATAGGATAATAGAGTACATCTTTAGCAACTCTTAAAAAGGCTATAAGATTAAGGTAGTCTCTATAAAAAGTATACTTAATAAGCTTAGAGATAATAGGCTTATTTACTATATATAGACCTTAGGGTTTAAAGTAGAAACACCTAGGCTAGTTATAGTATCTACTATAAAAAAGTGACCACTAGTATAACTAGGAGGTAGTAGTAATAAAGTCCTACTATACTACTAGTCTACTAATAATATCCCTCTAGGGTTTAAAGGCCTACTACTAGAGTATCTAGAGTTTAAGGATGTATTTAATAATAAGCTTACTAGTATATTAGCCTAGAATACCAAGTATAACTATACTATTAAGCTAGAGGATAATAAGATACTACCTAACCTCCCTATCTATAATTTATTAACCTAAGAACTTAAGATTCTTTATAAATACCTTAAGCGGGCCTTGTATTTAGGATGGATCTAGCTAAGTAGGTCTCTATTAGGGGCACCTATCCTCTTTATTCTAAAACTAGATAGGTCCCTAAGACTATATATTAACTATTATAGCTTAAATAGAATTATAATTAAAAATCAATATCTGCTGCTACTAGTTAGTAAGATTATAGATTATATATTAGGCTCTACTATTTTTATAAAGCTTAACCTCTATAACGCGTACTATCATCTCCGTATTTATAGGGGTAATAAGTAGAAGACTACCTTTAAAACGCGCTATAGTTACTTTAAGTATAGGGTTATACCCTTTAGACTTACTAATATACTAGCATCTTTCTAAGTGTATATCTACTAGGCCCTTATAGGGTTGGTGGATATTACTTATATAGTCTATCTAGATAATATCCTAATCTACTCTAAGGACAAAGCCTCGCATATTAAGGATATTTAGAAGGTATTAGAATATCTGCGCAAGTAGAGCTTATATACTAAAATATCTAAGTGCGCCTTCTATATTAAAATAGTTAAATTTTTAGGTTTTATTATTACCCCTAAAGGGGTCTCTATGGATCTAGAATAGGTCTAGGCTATTAAAGAATAGCTAGAGTTAAAGAGCTTTAAAGATATTTAAGTCTTCCTTAGTTTTACTAACTTCTATTACTACTTTATCTAGAACTACTCCACTAGAGTTAGACTACTTCTTAAGTTAATAATAGAAGCGGCACAGCCCCCTAATAATACTAAGGTGAAAGTAAAGGGGGCTAAGCCTAAGAAAGGTCCTATAAGATAGTATAAGCTATAGACCTAGCTAGATAATACCTAGGAAGTATTCTAGTTACTATAAGTAGCCTTTACTATAGTACTACTACTCTAGCACTATAATCTATAGTATCTACTAACTCTTATTATAGATATATCTAACTATACTTATATAGGCATACTACTACAGCTAAAGGTTAGTAATAATAGTATAAGGCACTAGCACCCTATTATATACTACTCTAAGAAGTTTATAGTAGTAGAAATCAATTATAATATCTATAATAAGGAGTTATATACTATCCTTAAGTGTTTCTAGTAATAGTAGTAGTATCTTATATATATATAGGAACTAACCTAAGTCCTTATAGATTATTAGAACTTAAAGTACTTTATAACTATAAAGTTACTAACAGCTTATTAGGCCTGCTATATAGAGTATCTAGTAGAATTTAATTTTAAGATAGGCTATAGGCCTAGTAAATTAAACCTAGTAGATAGTATCTCCTATTAACCTAACTATAAGAAGGGTTTTAAGGAGATGGTGAAGCAGCTACTACTAGATATAATATTACCTATACTTTAAATAAAGCTATAAGTATAGGAGTAGGGTTTACTTCTTAGTACTATAATACTAACTAAACTAGTAGTAGATACACCCTAGAATAACCTTAAAGGTATATAGGACCTAAGTCTCCCTAATTATAAACTCTATTATAACTAGCTTATTGGGCTAGTATATAGTATAGGCTTAGTATAGAGCCTTTTACCTTGCTACACTATAGTTGCAGCTATAGTTAGTAAAATAGTATAGACTAATCCCCCTTAGTCCCTACTTAGGCTTATCCTAGATACCTAGTAGGTTAATAATCTTTATAGATGTATAGCTAAGGCTATAAGGGGAGAACCTAGTACTAGAAAGGTTAAGGACTATTATAGCCTTAACTTATATAGTCTAGTGTGCTATAATAGGTGTATTATAATTCTAAATATTACACCTATCTACTATAAGATCTTTATATAGAACTATAATAACCTAGTAGGGGGCTACTATAGAGTTAAGTATATAATAGCTATCCTAGTGTAGAAGTACTAGTAGTCCACCCTAGGAAAGGATATTACTATATATCTAGAAGACTGTAATACCTACCAATATAATAAGCTATAATAATATGTTCCCTATAGGCTACTCTATCCACTTAAACCCCTAATATAGGTATAGAAATATTTCTCTATAGACTTTATAACTAACCTCCTAGTATCCCTAGACTATTATAGATATAAATATAACACAATCCTAGTCCTAGTTAATAGGTTTATAAAGTTAGTCTAGTATTTCCCTGTCTATAAGACAATAAAAGTAGAGGAGCTTACCTTGTAGTTTTACTATAAAATTATTAACTAAACTAGTATACTAAAGGACTTAGTTATAGATTAGGGGAGCCTCTTTATAAGTAATAAGTAGAGCATGTTTTACTATAAGCTAAAAGTAATCTATAAGCTTAGTATAGTATTCTACCCCTAGACTAATAGCTAGATAGAATAGTAAAACTAGGAACTTAAAGTGTATCTATGTATATATATTAACTATAAATAGAATAATTAGGCTTAGCTCCTATCTTCTATATAGTTTATATATAATAATAAGGTCTACTTAATAATAAACAAGACCCTAATTTAGCTTACCTTTAGTATTTAATATGCTAACCCCCCTGATAGTATCCTGGAGCTAGATATCACCCCCCCTTAGAAGAGGGGAGGGGAGGAGGGTATAGGGCTGCTTAACCCTAATATCCCTAATAATAACTAACTATATTAGCCACCTATAATGGTCCTATCTACTGTGGAATAATATGTAGGCTAGATATAGGTATAGGAAAATATAGTAGCTGCTATTATATAAGCCTAAGAAATATAGCTTAAGTATATAAACTAGTGCTAGAAAGATATTGTCTTTAATATTAGTAAAAAGGTCCTCTTATCTATAAAGAACCTATATACTAAATAGCCCTGTAAGAAGCTTGATACTAAATAGCTTAGGCCCTTTAAGGTAGTAAAGTAGGTTGGTAAGAATGTATACTACCTTAAGCTACCTGACTCTATATTAAGGGTGTATCCTACCTTCTATACCTTGCTACTAGAATAGTACTATAGATATCCTAGTACTATACTAGAACTAGTCTAACTAGATAATAGTAAGGAATAGGAAGTTAAGGAAATTATTAACTATTAGGTTATAGCTTAAGGTGTCTAATATAAAGTTAAATAGCTAGGCTACTTGTATAAGTTTAGTAAGTAGGTGTTTAAGGATACCCTTAAGAACTATAGTAAGCTCTTAGACTTGTATAAAGTGTTATATAATACCTCCTATAATAGGCTGGTATAAAGGCGCGCTACTAGCTCCACTCTAATAGAGACTTGGTTAGTGCTAAAGAGAGGTTAAGGCCGCCCTAAGGGTGGACTTATAGCTGTAATTACTCAGAATAACTAGCTAATAGTAGATAGTCCTAAGTTAGATTAGGACTATAATAATAAGTAAGATTAGAAAATAATAGGGTGGGAACTAGGTGTTTAGGTTATAGAATTAAAGTGATAGATAGATAGGTATATGTAGAGGTTATAGACTAAATAGATTTATTTTATTCCCTATACTTACTCCCTAAGGGGACCTAGAACCACCCTACTACCTACCTGAAGCTGTAATAAGCTTAAAGGAAACTATAAATCCTTAGCCTATTAGCTACTATATACCTAATCTATAAAAAAGAGAAGAAGTACTACTGCTAATATGTACTAGATAATAATAACCTAGAGTAGACTATGCTAGACTATATTATACTTAGCCTTATCTATATTATCTAGCTAGGCAACCTTAATACTATAGTAAATAGGGAAGTTATTTAGCTTGGGATGACTATTATAGCTATAGCTAGCCTATATAGGTTAGTTAGTGTACTAGTAGTAGAATAAAGGAGACTTATAAAGTACTATACCTTCTTAGTATTATAAGATGTCTTGTAAGTGTACTTATAAATATTTTTATTAATTAATAGGTCCCTAGTAACCTTCTTTAGGTTATTCTTGTATGTGGTGTATATATATAAGAATTACTATATATAGGCAACCTACTAGAGTACCTAGCAGCTAAATTCCTTATTATTATTAATATTAGACTAGTCCTTAATATTGTTAGGGTAGAAGTAGTTAGTGCTAGTAAGGCCTAACTCTAGATATATACTAGCAAGGTCTAGGCTTATATTATACTTACCCTCCTTATTTATATACTCCTCCTCCTTATCCTTATTATATAGACCTACCTTATTATTAGAGTTGTTAGCACCACTATAGAGGTGGGGTCTATTAGGCTTATTCTTAGTAGGGCTGCTATATAGAACCTGATTAGTAGGTGCTACTAACTAGACCTTATTATATAAGCCCTTAGGGCAGCTATAAGGCTTCTTTAGTAAGCTAGGGTTGGAGATAACTAGCACTAAGAGTAAGTAGCTAGGTAATAGTAAGTAGCTAGGTAATAGATAAGTAAAAGATACTACTAAGTAATAATAGCTATAGGAGTGAGCTGGGATAGGAATATAATAGTAAGGCTTAAAGATATAACCTTTACCAAGGGTGCGCTTAACAACCTTGTAAAGGATCTAATTATAGTAGTGAAGAATTATATTATAAGTATATATAAAGTACTTATTAAACTATAGACCCTATTAGTAGAAGTAATACAACTATAATAATACTAGTACTTATAGTGTTATAAATATTGCCCTACTTCTAGTAATAGGTATAGAGGCTGATTAGTATATTATTAGTATAAATATAGTAAGTAGCTATACCCTTAATTAGGATATAAATTAGCTTAGAAGGACTGTTAAGTAAGGGTTAGATTATAGGCTATTATAATAGTAGTTTAAATAAAGCTTACCTAAGGTAGCTGCTTAAGGCCTTAGACTAATCGTAGATACCTCTAGGGCTAGTAGGGAATATAACCTAGTGAACCTAGGTATTTATATAATAGTAATAGGTTAGAGGCTGCTTTATTATAGGTATAGCCTAGAGGGCTAGAGTAGTCTTATTATAAAAGCAATACTTATTAATAATACTAGTGTGGGCTAATAGGAGCCTAGAAGACTAAGGTATATTACTAAGGGAGGTGGTATAGATAAAGAAGTAAAAGAGCAAGGATAGAGAGGTGTTGTAAAGGTGATAGTTAAAGTTAAAGTATAATAGCTAATAGCTAGACCTTTATACTCCTAGAGTAGGTGGTGTGCTACTAACCTAGAGTAGGTATATACCCTAGGGGGTTAGGTGCCTATATAGGTAGTAAGGTAGTACTATATAGTTAGTATAGGTAACAATATCTATAAAAGACATAGCTATTACTAATTCCTTAGTATTAATGGTATATATAGTAGAGGGTATTAACCTGTACTATATAAGTATATGCTATACCTAGAGCTATATATATAGGTACCTAAGGCTTACTAGATCTAGTAGGAAATAGTTTCACCTAGTATTATAAGCTTTATATTATAATTACACTCACTATCCTTACTATTACCTTATAACTATTAAAACTATTATTAATTACTTTAAGATCTATAATGTAAACACCTATAAATAATAATAGCTACTAGCGTCTACTATAAAGCAGCACTATAGTACCTTATACCTAGCCCTATCCTAATATTAGTTTAGGAAGCTTTTAATACTCTAGATAATACCTTTATTACTTTACCTAACTCTAGGGCCTACTAGTCTAGCTTTAGGGCCTATATATACTAGGTAGGTGTTACTATTAATTTTAATTTAATTATAGCACCTTATATAGTAGCCCTCTAGAGGGCTATCCACTGTATTTACCCCTATCTTATTAACCTTATAACTAGTTTCTATAAGCCTCTCTATAACTCCCTAAATAAATATAATAAGTATAAGCTCCTCTATCTATTCTAGAAATACTAGTTCCCCTAGCATAGCTAGTAGGGTAATAGTAAAAAGGTTATTAATAGGCTCTAGAACTTTACTAATATTATAATACTACTCCTCTACTACTCTACCTTAGGCTATAGGTACAGCAAGAACTATACCTAGTATATAGTAGATATCTTCCTTAGACTATATATATAGGTTATTAAAGCTAATATCTTTAAGACTAGCTAGATTATCTACTACTAGGAGGGTAAATATACTAACTACCTTAGGATAGCCTATAGCTATAGCCTTAAGAATTAAGGGTAGGGATCTAGGACAGACCCTTTTAAGGGGGGGGATAGTATAATACTATTCGCACCAAGGATTCAGGATAGTAAGGTAGACCCAACTTAGGTACTAACTTAGGTAGGCCTTAGGAGCTATATAGGTAAGGCCTAGGTTAGTTATTACATGCGCCTAAGTAAGCGCATATATAGAGCAGCTCTAAGTGAAACCTCTTAGGCTAAGGTTTCATCTCTTCTCTACAATCTATTAATTATCTGCTCAACTCAATCCCCTGTGGCTCACTTATCTTACACCCCCTAAAAGAAAAAACTAATATAAAAACTAGCTACTTTACTAGTTCTCTAAGTAACTAGCTTATACTAAGTAATAGTAGAGTTTATTTATAGCTTAGTTTATATAAAACAAAAGCTAGTAATTTTATATTAGTCATACTTCTCTCTTAGTTAATTTTTTTTTTAAAAGAAAGAGCATAGAAAACCCCCCCCAGCCCCCCCTAGGGGCACCCCCTAACCCAGGAATTAAATAAGAAATAGATAAGGTAGTAGATATTATTACTATTACCCCCCCTCTATAAGAACCACCCCCTAGGGTTATCCCTATATTAAAAGATTTTAAATTTACCCCCTTAACTACTAGGGGGTAAAAATGACTAAATAAGGACTAATAAGGTAGCTAATTAAGTAGGGTTAAGCCTAATAGCCTAACCTACCAAGACACCTTATTTTAGGCTAGATCCCTACTTATTAAGGCAGCAGATCTAGCACCTATATAAAGAGATTAAACTAAGGTCCTAGACTTTATAGGACTATTCAGGGAATTCCTAGAAATAGGGAATAGCTAAACAATTAGCTCTATACTATCTAGGAGTGCCCTGGATATTAAAAAAATAGTTAAAACCCTTAGGAATAAGGTTAAAAACTAAAACAACCTAAAATACTAAAAAGAGGTTTTATAGACAAAGGGATTTAAACCTAAAAAGCAACCTATAAAAATTTTAAAAATTCAAAACAATTCAGGAAAAATTCCTATAACTAATCCAACTATACTACCTACTTAGGTTAGTATAGCTAAGTTAGAAAACCTAGAAAAACTAAAAGAATTTATACTAGTAGCTAAGAAATTAAAAAATATAGTAAATATAGCAAAGGTACTAAAAATTATAGGTCCATTAAACTAACACCTTTTAGCCTATAAAAAATTACCTAATAGGAGACTAGTCCTAGTACTCTAGGTAACTACTTTTAGAATCCCTAATCCTAGGGAAATAAGGGATAAATTCAATTCTACTTTCTCTACTAAGGGGTATAAATGACTAGTTATCTCCTTAGTAGCTAAGTCCTATACTAAGAAGTTAATTATATTAACTACTATTAACTAATTTAACATAGATTTCCTATTAGCTAACTAAGCTATATAGGAAAATATCCTCCTAATCTAAAAAGCTTTAAAGGATAAATCCTAGTATAAAGTAGTAATCTATAGCCTTCCTATTACTAATTTTAATATAGAGGAAGGGCTACTACTTATCTATAAAGAAATCAAGACCTATAATAGCCTAACTACTATTAGGAGACTCTTTTAGCTTATATCCTAAGAGAAAAGAGCTACTTAGGCCTATAGATTAATAGTAGTCTTATTTTCTAATAAGACTAACTATAAAAAAGCCTTATCTACCTAGCTTAATATAGTAGGGTTAGGCCTACGCACTAAAAAGCTTATCCTTATACCTAAAACTTATAGGTGTAAGAACTACTAGCAATTTAGGCACCTAGAAAATAGGTATAAGAGATAGGCTACTTACTAAGTTTATATAGGGGCCTACCCTACTCCCTAGTACTATTATAGGACTAGTAGCTACCTAAAAGGGTAGACCTATAGCTATATAGAGCCTAAATATACTAATTATAGTAAAAACCACTAATTAAGCTATAAAAGGTATCCTAAATTCTTGGCAATAAAGAATAGCACCTAATAAGTATTAAGGAATTAAGAGTACTATAAATAAATATTAATAAGAGCTACTTAGCTACTAAAAGTGCCTTAGAAACAGCTATTAGGTTAAATATTAACCTTGTATTTATATAAGAGCCTTATTTAATTACTAATAATGTAGAAATACCCTAAAATTACCTAAACTTAAGGTCTATTAATTATCCATTATATAGTTCAATTCTCCTGGTTTATAGTAACCCCCTGGTTTACCCTAGGGTTATAATTTATAAGAGACGATCCCTAACCTTAGAAATTAACCCTAGGGAGGATATTATTAAAGATCCTGACCTAATAGTTATTAATATAATAGGCTTAAACTTTTAATTACAAGTCTATAATATATATAACTAAAAAGGTTAAGATAATAATTAAGAAACAATATAAAGGTATCTATATAATATTAATATAGACGCCCTAGCTATTATTCTTGGGGACTTTAATTCCTACTATCCTTGGTAGGACCCTTATAACCCTGAATTACATAATTTAGTAAGGCTATTTTATTTATTATTTTTTTTATTTAGTTTAACGTCCCTTTCTCAGTCTAAGACTATTAGAGACGAGAGTTTCCTCTATGTACATTGTGCTATAAAATTTAACCTTAAGCTTTTGTGGAACTACTAACTTTTATAGGTTAACCTATAAAAATATAGGGTCTCTATTATGGGTGTGTTTTTAATAATTGTAAAGTGAGATGATTTAGGCTAAACCCTTATAGTAAGAAGTATAAATAAGTGTAAAAGTGGGAACTAAAAAGCACTAACAAAGGAAATATGAGGGGTAGAAAATTCGGGAAGAATTTGCCAAATTTCTATTATTTTAGGGACTCCTGGTTAATATGCCACCTTTTAGTAGCAATATTAGTTTCTTTTATATAAGCTAAAGTAGCTTAAATTTTTTCAGAATTTTTGTAAATATTTTTATAGGTCAAATCCGCGTTTATAGCTTCTTTAAGCCTTTTTTTTTGTTCTTTGTAATCCTAGGAGTTTCTTTAGGAGTACCACACCTATATATACTATTATTAACCTTTTTAGTATAGTATAGGTATAATTTAAAATATCCATAACCTATTTTTAGCTAATAATAGGCTAATGCTAATTCCCTAGGAGTCCTATTTAGTATCCTAAGTTTATAGCAAGGTTTAGGAGTAAATAACCTTAAGTAAGATTTAGGAGATATAGGTTTAGCCAAGGCCTTACCTATAATCTTCTCCTATTCTATACTTATTAGGGATTTAACTTCTATACCTAATATAGCAAAGGAGGTAGGGTATTCCCTAGTCTTAGCTAGACTAGTAGCCTCCTTAGCTAAATCATTGGTAAGTTTATTACTGTATATTCTAGTATAGCTAGGGACCCATTCTAGTAAGATAGTAGCGCCCTTGTCTATGGCTATTTTAGCTATATTTATAGCCCGAATTTACTAAGACTAGCCTGGGTTATTAGAAGGTTTTATAATATGATATATTGCGGCCTGATTATCCACATATATATAGTATTTCTGGCCTTATTTTGCGTTTCTACCCGCGTATTTAAACACCCTTATAATACCCTCTAATTCCCCATTATAGACTAGGTTAGAAAAACCTATATTTAGGCTTTCTAACTTATAGTCTTCCTAGTTTTTAGGGATAATAGCAAGGCCTACTCCTATACCTTTACCTCTAGTTATACTAGAGGCATTAGTATATAGAGAGGTGGTATTAATAGACTTTCTAGCCTTAATAAGGTCTAGGTGTTCCTTCTTGGTGTCTTCTTTAGATAAAGGACTAATTCTATACTAAAATGGAATATTCTTAGCCTAGGGAGGAAAATATAGGTGGGATATAGGTTCTAGAGGTCCCCTACTCCCTATACTATTAAGAATCCTCTCTAGCTGGGTAGATTTCCTATTTTTAAATATAGATTCTTGCTTAGTCCTTCCTAATTTAATTAAAATAGGGTGGTTTTCTAGTAGTTTTAAGGCTCTAAGTGTGTATTTTTTTATACTAGTACTTAGCTAGGCCTTAGTAGGTAGGATACCTACTTTAATTTCTATTGCCCTAATATAACTAGTCTTAAAAACCCCTAGTATCTTATATAGAGCCTTATTTTGTAAGGCTTCTAAGGGTTTAAGAAGGTAGTCTATTCCTCTAGGCTTATACTATAGCTAGGAGCTATAATCCATTATACTAGTAACACAAGCTATATATAGCTAGTATATAGCATATGGACCTATCCCTAGCTCTATAGTAGTAAGCCTATAGAGCCTATAGAGGGCAAATCTAGCCTTTAATACTAAGGTATTAATATAGTACTTATACCGTAGTTTATTATTAAAGTAGATACCCAACTATTAGACTATCTCTTTAGGTTTTACTATAGTAGAATCTAGTAATTCTATACTACAGTTTTTTGCCTTTTTATTACTAGAAAAGTAGATAAGCTCTATCTTAGTAATATCAAAGCTAATACCCATTCTAGCCCTGTATTTGTATAGGTTTTTAGCCTCTCTCTCTAATATTTTAGTATTTTTCTTTACACTAGTAGATAATATAGTTAGACTAATATTATCTATATAGGAGAGAAAGGTAATAGCCTAGGATAGGAATAGTTCAGAGATATAAATTAGAAATAGAATAGGTGATATAGGACTACCTAATAGAATTCTAGTCTCTATAGGCCTAAACTCTTCTATTTGTCTATTAAAGGAGAGATATAATAGCCTATCTTTTAAGAAAGAATCTACCCAGCTAATTAGGCTTATAGGTAGTCCCTTATTCTTTAATAAAGATAGGAGCTAGTTCTTACTGATATGGTCAAAAGCACCTTTTATATTTAAAAATAGTATAGAGGTTATCCTATTAGATAGCTTATTCTCTTTAACTATATTAGATAATAATAGTACAGTATCTATAGCAGATTTTTTAAGATAACCTCCTATTTAACTAGGGTGTAGGAGTTTAGTTGTCTTTTCTACTAAGAATCTAAGCCTTTTAGCTATTATTCTTTTATTAATTTTGCCAAGGTAATTTAATAAAGATATTACCCTATAAGCTTTAGGACTAGTATAGTCCGGCTTACTAGGTTTCTTTAAAATTGCACCTATAGCTTATCTCTAATATTTAGGATAATAACCACTATTAAATAGTAGGCTAAAAACCCTATAGAAAATATTAGGGCAGGCCTTATAGGCAGCTATAATAATATCTTGGTTTATAGCATTAGGACCTAGTATTTTCCCTTTTATTTATATGGAGCAAGCTAATTTAAGTTCCTTAAAGTCTAATTCTAGCCAATCCCACCTATTATTAGGCATGTAATCATGCTATATAGGTGGGGGAGCTTTAGGGGGCTTAGGGAATAGGATATCCCTAAATATAGAATATTTTTCCTTAAAAGAATTAGCTAATACCTCTAAATTATCTTTAATTCTAGGGATAAAATTAACCTTTTTGTCCTTAGTATAGTCCATGGCTTTAAATATAGACTTTATATTATTCTTAGTAAGAAACTCTTACTAATACTCCCTTTTAGTATTTTTTATAGCTTAAAAATAGGCATTTCTTACTACTAGGCAGGCTCTTATACTTATAGGATCTAAGTATAAGACTTAGCTTTATTTTATAGTTTTATACTTATTTCTTAATCTAGTAAGGTTGTTATTCCACTATAGCTTAGAAATAAGCTTAGTAGAGAGTTTAGGTATACTAGAATTAGCTACTATAGTAATTAAATTACTTAGCTTAGTAGCTATATTATCTAGTTCCTCCTAAAGGATAGAACTACTTTAATCTAGTAACTCTATTAGATTAACCTCTCTACTAAGGTGTAATAAATTAGTAGGAGATAGTATTTCACTTTCTCCTATTAAATTATTAAATATAGTATAGAACTTGTTCCAGTCCACCTTATTAAGGTTAAATCTTTCTATGTAGGTGGGGTTTATTACTTAGTTAGAATCTAAGTTTTTAACTAAAAAGAATATACTATAATAGTTAGAACCTATATCTTTTAAGGTCTACTAATCTAGTATTTTTTCTTAGATATTTCCTATAGTAAAGGTTAGGTCTAATATAGATTCTCTTACTAGGTTAGGCCTATAGAAAGTGCCTTCACCTATAGTATTTATAAGAGTTAATCTATTAGATTCTAACCAATCTACTAACCTTTCTAAATTAGGGGATTTAGGGTTATAGGGATCCTACTAAGGGTGATAGGAATTAAAGTCCCCAAGTACTATAGTAGGAGAGTATTTCAATTTTATTATAGATCTCTCTAACTATTATTTCTTAATTATTTAATTAACCTTTCTAGTTATATATATTTAAGACTCTTAGTAGAAAGCTAAGGCCTATAATATTAATAACTAGTAGGTTAGGGTCTTTAATAATATCCTCCCTAGGATTAAGTTTAAGAGCTAGTAACTGTCTCTTATATATTAATACTCTAGGGTAAACTATAGGATTTTCTAATACTAGGAGAATTAAACTAAAGGAAGTATAATTAATAGACTATAAGTTTAGGTAATTTTAGGTATTATTACTATTAACTAGATACAGCTCTTATATAAATATAAGGTTAATATCTAGATTAATAGCTATTTCTAAGGCGCTTTTAGTAGCTAAGTAGCTCTTATTAATATTTATTTATAATACCTTTAATTCCTTAATACCTATTAGGTGCTATTTTTAATTTCTAGAAATTTAGGATATTTTTTATAGCTAGCCTTATAGGTATCGCTATAATTTGTGTATTTAGGACTTAAATAGCTATATTTTTATCCTTTTTTATAACTAGTAGTCCTATAATAGTGTTAGGGGATAGGGTAGTAGTTAGAGTACACCCTATATACTAGTTCCCTTTTATACCTATTTTCTAGGTATCTAAATTATTAGTAGTTCTTATACCTATAAGTTTTAGGTATAATAACTAATTTTTTAGTCCTAAGGCTTAATCCTACTATATTAAGCTTAGAGGATAGAGCTTTCTTAAATTCTTCTTCTATTATAAAGGATATAACTAGGGAGCTATTTTCCTAGGTTTCCCTTTTTATAGTAGAAGTAAGCTAAAAGGGGGTGCCTATAGTATTTAAACTATTATAGGTCTTAATCTCCTTGTAGATTAGGGCTAGGCCTTCCTCTATATTAAATTCCTTAATAGGAATCCTATAGATAACTACCTTATACTAAGATTTATCCTTTTAGGCCTTAGTAATAGGTAGGATTTTTTCCTATAATTCCTTCTTTTCTAGTAGAAAATTAAAATTGTATTTATTAGTTATAGTTAATATAATTAACTTTTTAGTCTAGGACTTAGTAATAAGGGATATAACTAGGTTAGTATACCCCTTATCTATAAATATAGAATTAAATTTATCCCTTATATCCCTTACTATAGGGGTCCTAAAAGTTATAGCTAATAGTATTAGGACTAGATACTTCTACTAGGATATTAGTAGAATTTTTCTAGTCTAATTTAGGGAACCTATAAAATTAGCCTTATTACTATATTTTACTATATTTTTATTTTTCTTAGCTACTAATTGGAAATCTCTAGGTTTTTTTATATTAGTATCTTAGGTTAGACTAGCCTAACTAGTAGTATTTTTCTTATTTTAATTAGATATCTACTAGGGGGGTGAGGAATTTTTAAATTAGGGGGTGGGTTGTGTTGCTTTTACTAAAGAGATGCTTTATAGTCTACTTTACTTTATAAGGTTTCCTACCCTATTTCTAAGGGTTTAAACTATATTTTTAAGGTCTAGTATAGATCTAGATAATATTAATCCTATAGTTTAAATTATGCCTTTTTCTAGGAACTCCTAGAAGAGTTCTAGAAAATTAAGAATTTAGGTCTACTAAGTAGTAGGAGCCATGTCTACTACCTTAATAAGTAGGGATCTAGCCTAAAGAAGGTAGTCCTAGCTAGTCTAATTATTAAGCTTTTACTTAGCTCCTAGTCTATACTCTAGTCTACTATATAGCCTTTTAGTCCTAGGTTAGTATTAAAATTTTTTATTTATAAGTTTAGGAGTAGTAGCTATAAAACTACTATTTTTAGCTTAGTTTTTAATTAGATTTAGCTAAATCTAAATAGTATTAACTTATTTAAGCTTAGTATCTATTAGTTCTCCTATCCCTATATTAGGGTGTAGATTAGGGGGTATTTTAGGTATTTTTTCCTAGCTCTTTCTATAAAGGGTAGAAAAATTAGGGGAAAAAATTTAGAAAAGACTTATATAGACTATAAAGAAAATACTAGCTTTTATTTTATATAAACTAAGCTATAAATAAACTATAGTATTGCTTACTAGGAGCTAGTTACTAAGAGAACTAGTAAAGTAGGTAGTTTTTATTTTATTTTCTAATTTTTAGGGGGTTTTTTAGTTTTTTTAGGGGTAGGATAGTAATATAAAAATTATCTAAATATACTATTAGATTTATCACGCCTAGATAAATAAAACAGTATTTTTTTCATCCTGATTAGATAAGGTTTAAAAGATATTATATAATGTGAGGTTAGATTAAGGTGTAGCTTATATAGCTCTACTTATATAATAGGGGTTTTATAGAAATCTATAGAAACTTATTTCGCCCTTTCCTACCTTAATTCCTAATATTTTTCTATAATACAAGTGTTAAATCTAGTAGAGTTAATACTTCTAGTTTAAATAAACTAGGTCTTATCTTAATTAGATAGATATTAGTAGAGTTATAGGGGGTATAAAGGTTATACCCCTTTCTACCCTACTTTAACCCCTTGTAGCACGACAGCGCGTGCTATAATCAAGGTGAAAGTTGGTAGGATAGGTATATTATTTTTACTAAGTTATATGGTACTGGTCTTAGTAAGGAAATCAGGGGTTAAAAAAGTTGGTCGAGTTTTTTTTAGTAAGGCTAGTAGAATAGTTAGAAGCTAATAGACTATCCCTAGTAAATACTATAGGTGAAGGGACCTTTTATAGGCCTAACCTAGTTAGGGAGTCTATAATAGACCTAACCTTTGCTACTAGGAATATCCTAGAACAAATATATAATTAGTAGACTCTTAGGGATATAGGATCTAACCATTATAGTGTTTTCTTTACTATCTATAATTCTAATCCCTTATTAGTGGATAATCCCACCTATATATAAAGATATAACCTTAAAAAGGCAGATTAGGTTAAATTTAACTCTAATCTAGTAGAATTAGTAGAGAATAGTCCTATACTAAACTCTAATAACCTACTAAGCCTAGAATAAAGAACTAGGACTCTAGATATACTAAATCAAGACCCTCTTCTAATAAGAGACCTTTATATATTAGCTTAGGAACTTAGTAATTTAATTACTACCTCTGTAAATAATAGTATACCTAAGATACCTAATAAGCTTATATCTAAGCTATAGTGGGATGATTCCCTAACTAATTTAAGGTTAGAATATAAGAGAAAGAAAGCCTAAGTCTTATACTTAGATACTACTAGTATAAGAGCCTGCTTAACTACTAAAAAAAAATATTTTCTAGCTATTAAAAAAGCTAAAAAAGAATATTAGGAGTAGTTCCTTTTAAATATAGACTACACTAAGGATAGTAAGGTAGACTTTATACCTTATATTAAGTCTATATCAGGGGAATTAGCTAATTCCTTTAATAAAAAATGCTATACTTTTAGGGATATGCTATTTTCTAAGCCCCCTACTACTCCACCTATTATATGGGATAACTACACCCCTAATAATAGCTAAAAATAGCCTAAGTTAGACTATAAGGAGCTAGAAATAGCTTATTCTATATAAATAAAAGGGAAGACACCTGTGCTAGATACTATAAATCAAGATATTATTATAGCTACCTATAAGGCCTGCCCTTCTACCTTTTATAAGGTATATAGTTTACTATTTAATAGTGGCTATCACCCTAAAGTATGGAGACAAGCTATTGGCGCAGTTTTAAGGAAACCTAATAAGCTAGACTATACTAGTCCTAGGTCTTATAGGGTAATTTCCTTATTAAACTATCTTGGAAAAATAAATAAGAGAATTATAGTAAAGAGATTAAGCTATTTAGCTAAAACTACTTATCTACTAGACCCTAGTTAAATAGGGGGTAGGTTAAAGAAGTCAGCTATTAATGCAGCTCTATTATTATCTAATATAGTAGAAGAGAATAAACTATCTAATAGTATTACCTCTATACTATTTTTAGATATTAAAGAAGCTTTTAACCATGTGGTTAAAAATAAACTCTTACTATTATTAAAGAAGAAAGGACTACCACTATCCCTTATTAGCTAGGTCTCTAGCTTCTTAAATAATAGGCTATTAAGACTATTATTTAATGGATAATTAGAAGAATTTAGGGATATAGAGATAGGGATCCTATAAGGAAGTCCTATATTACCTATACTTTTTCTAATATATATCTTAGGATTATTCCCATCTTAGGCAGTTAAGTTTCTATCCTATATAGATAATATTAGTCTTACTATATCATCTACTAGTATAAGGAAAAACCTTAAAATACTAGAAAGAGAAACTAAACAACTATATAAGCTTGGTGCTATAAAGGGTATAGAATTCAACCTTTCTAAGACCGAATTAATACACTTTACTAGCTGGAATAAGGCTAAAAATAGTTCTATTAAGCTTCCTAATAATAGTACTATAAAGCCTAAGGAAACCATCCACTAGTTAGGGATCTACTTTAATAATAAGCTAAATTTTAAACAACACATTAATATTTTAGCATCAAAGGCTAGATTAACCTTATTTAGGCTCAATAGACTTACTACTATTAATTTAGGCCTTAATCCACATGCTATAAGGCAGCTATACTTAACCTGTGTTATAAGTATAATGGATTATAGCTATTAATTATAGTATAAGGCTAAAAATATAGATAGTCTTATTAAACCACTATAATATATATAGAATCTAGCTTTATAAAAGATTCTAGGGGTTTTTAAGACTAGTCCTATAAGAGCTATATAAATAGAAGCTAGAATCCTACCTACTAAGGCACGCCTATTAGCTACTATTCAAAAGTATGCTTTTAGAGCCTTAAAACTCCCACCTACCTACCCTATTCCAAGAGAATTAAGTAGAATTAATTCTATAGAGAATAAGCCAAGGAGACCTACCTAGATTGAGTTTATAAGTAAAAGTATAAATAGAGAGATAGTATAATGTCTTAAACCTATAAAATACTATTACTTTCCACCCTAGGCTAGGGATATCCTATTCTCTTATAGAATTAGCTCTCTTAATAAGGAAGAGGCTCTTTTAGAGCACCTTAACCTTAATAGCTAGAGAAAAAGCTATAATACTACTTATATCTATAATAATACCTCTAGTTTACCTATAGGTAAAGGTATAGGTGTAGGATTAGTAGTCCTACCTAGTAATCTTTTAAATAGTAGGTAAGAATCCCTAAATATAGGGAAATCTAACCTAGTATATAATGGAGAACTAGAAGGGATTACTAAGGCATTTAAATATACTAGTAAAAATGTAGAAAATAACTATAAATTCTATGTATATTCTAATAACCAGTTAGCTATATATAGGTTAGTTAATCCTTCTGATAAACCTGGCTAATTATAGTAAATAAGGGCTATAGAAGCTGCTAAAATAGTAGCTTCTAAAGGTGCCTCTATAATATTAGAACGGGTCCTAAGCTATATGGGTATATATAGTAACGAATTAGCTGATTCCTTGGCTAAGGAAGCTATAAAGAAAGATCTAGGGAATCATCTAAAAGCCCTAGCACTTATAGGTATGGATATTAAAGATACTATTAATAAGGAGTAATAGGATATTATAGATAAGGCTAAGGCTAAGTCTAATAATTCCTCCTCCTATTATAGTATTTTTAATACTAAACCCAGCTATAAGCTTTTAATTCCAAGAGATATAGAGAGACCTATAGCCTCAGCGTTCTATTAGCTAAAAATAGGATATAGTTACTTTAAAACCTACCTATTATATACTAAAAAGTTAAATAATAGTATATATAGGTGTGGATATTCTAAAGAAACACCTATATACCTCCTACTATTATGTAAGGACTATAGGGAAGAAAGAAAATTACTTAAAAGGGATATCTCCTTATTAAGTATTAAAAACCTTTTTAAAAATCAGGAAAATATAAAGGCTACACTAGCCTTTATTAAAAATATAAAAATAGCTACTAAATAGTGGTATAACGACCGACAAGACACCTAGTAGAAGGGTTAAGGAGATAGGAGAGTATATAGGTTAACCTATAAATTTTATAGCTTTTGCTATAAAGTTAAGATTTCCTATAATTTTCCTATATTTAGCTCCCCTATCTATAAAATACTACTGTTTTGCTTTAAAATACACACTCACTTAGTATTTGCTTATTTCTACTTATATTACCAATTTAGTAATTTTGCTATAAGGGCTTGGCCCAAAATGTCCAACTATAATCATCAAAACTAAACATAAAAAGGGATTGCTATAAATTAGTATAACAGCCTACTATAGTTTAAACCTACTAGGCACTATCCTATATATAGCTCTAGACTACTAGAATAGCTATCCCTATCTCTTATAGTTGTTGACTTACAGAGGGACGTTAAACTAAATAAATAAATAAATAAATAGTAAGATACTTAAGGAGCACTATGAGCATATATAGAAGGTCCTAAAATACCTTTATAAATAGGGCTTCTAAGTAGATATAGATAATTGTAATTTCTATATATAAGAGATAAGGTTCCTTGGTATTATTATTATAACTAATAGCCTATATATAGACCCTATAAAGACTAATGCTATTATAAACTAGTAAACCCCTAAGTTAGTATAAGATGTAAGGAGCTTCTTAGGATTTATTAACTTCTACTAATAATTTATAGAAGGTTTTATATATAAAGCCAAGCCCCTTACTTGCCTTACTAGAAAAGATATAGTGTTTAAATAGGGACCTAAACAACAGTTAGTATTTAATAGCTTAAAGGAGATAGTTACCTCTACACCTATCCTATAGTATTTTAATCTAGTATTAGAAACTATTATAGAGACTAATACTTTAGATATTAATATTAGTAGGGTTCTCTTATAGAAGCACCCTAATAGTAAGGTCCACCCTATTACTTACTTCTCACGCAATATAATGCTAGCTAAGTTAAATTATATTATCTATAACAAGAAGCTATTAGCAATTGTAAAGGCTCTTAAGGCATAGGAGCCTAAGCTTAAGTTATATAAGTAGGAGCTATTCATAGTGCTTACTAATTACTAAACTCTATAATAGTTTACAACTATAAAATAGCTATAATAATGATAGATATAGTAGAATAAGGAGCTAGCTAGATATTCTTTTAAGATTATATACCACCCTGGCAAAGTAAATAGCAAGGTAGATACCCTAACCTAATATATATAGGATTATATAACCATAGATAATGCCTATTATAAGCATCTCTATTAAACAATACTTACCCCTAATTATTTAGATAAGTTGTGTAAGTAGTGGCAGCTAGAGTTAGTTATAGCTACTATATAATTAAAGGTAAAAGGTATAGGCTTAAGATTAGGCTAAATAGTGCTAGTAGTAACCATTACTACTAATAAGGAGGAGTAAGAACTAGAAATAACTAATGCTCTATTGCCCCTAGAAGATAATCTAATTAATAAGGCCTCTACCCTAGAGGTTAATAGTGATAATAAAGAGGTTAATAAGGATCTAATAAAGGTACCTAATAAGGTCCTTACAGCTAATTAAGCTGATTCTATAGAGATAATAGCTCTATATAAGGCTGTAAAAGACCCTAAGTCCCTATATAAGATGTAAGATTATCTTATTTATATTATAGGCAAAGTCTATATACCTAACTATACTAACCTTAGGACTTACCTCCTCTGCTATATATATAGATAACTAATGTTAGGCCACCTAGGCCTATAGTATATAAAGAAGGTTATTAGCAAACGCTACTACTTCCTAAAGATAGGAGAGATAATTACTTGATAGTATTATAATTATAACTTATATTAGAAGAGCTATATTATGCAAGGGATAAATAGCTATATAGAACCTCTCCCTATTAGTAAGTGCACGTGGTAAGACCTAACCTTGGACTTTATTACTAGCCTAGAGAGGACTATGAATAGTAATAATGCTATCCTTGTTATATATAATCAATTTAGCAAGGCTGAGTACTTTATTAAGTGCATAGCTTATAATAGTAGGACAAGTGCCCTAAATATAGCTAAGCTACTCTTAAAATAGGTATTCTCTCTATATAGCCTCCCGCACTCAATAGTATTAGACTAAGGACCCTAATTTATCTCTAAGGTATAGACTAAGGTAATATAATACCTTAAGATTAAGCTTAAGCTTACTATACTATATTACCTATAATTAGATAGGTAGACTAAGCGCGCAAATTAAGAGCTTAAGAATTATCTCTACTACTTTATAAATTATAAGTAAGATGATTAGGAGGATTAGCTACTAATTATAGAGATAGCTATAAATGTGCTTTATAATAACTCTACTAGTAACTTACTATTCTTTATCTACAACGCGTTTAAGCTGTATATAAGCTTTGACTATATACTAGTACCTAAGAGACTATGTACGCGCGTAAAATATATAGTAGCTAACTATATTAAAATAATTAAAGAGATATAGAAGCACATATACAATATTCTAACTCTTACTAAGTAAAATTAGGTATTCCAAGTAAATAAGCACTAACAGGACCCTAGTATCAAGGTAAATAATATAGTATATATAGACGCAAAATATATAGATATAGGTAGGCTATATAAGCTTAGCTATTATTAAGTAGGCCCTTACTATATAGTAACTATATAAGGTAATTAGGCTATACTAGACCTACCCTAGGGCTCTTACTATATTAATAAGTTTAATGTTAAACACCTTATACTTGCTAGAAATAACCCTCTACTAGGCTAGTACAAACTACTACCTCCACCTATATTAGACAACAAGCACTAAGAAGAGTTCTTTATAGATAAGGTGCTTAATATATATATTAACTATAGTATGCTCTAGTTCTATATTTAATAGGAGGGATACCTAGATAACCTAATATAGTAGGATATAGATTTTAGTAAGTTTAATAGTACTAAATTATAGATTAAGAGGTGGTATAAAGAGAGTAAGTATAAGTATTACTTACTAACTAGATAGACCTGATTTAATAATAGTTAGTCCTTAGGATAAGGACCTGAAGGGGAGGGGGGTAGTATAATAATTCTTAGTATAGATAGATTATTATTACAGGCGACGTCGCAGGCTTAGGCTATACAAGGATTCTACTAGTAATTCACTATACTGCTCTAAGGTAGTAGGGCATATAATTCTTACTTAGCCGCGCGCGCACCTAAGTCGCTACTACACCCTTAACCCTCTTGCAATACCACCTTTAGCACGTCTAGCTTAGTAACAATTATCGCTACCTTATTTAGCCCTATCTACTAAGTTCATAATATAAATTTTATAGCTCCTACTATAAGATTAAGGCTTCCTATAATTTTCCTATATTTAGCTCCCCTATCTATAAAATACTACTATTTTGCTTTAAAATACACACTTACTTAGTATTTGCTTATTTCTACTTATATTACCAGTTTGGTAATTTTCCTATAAGGGCTTAGCCCGAAATATCTAACTATAATTATTAAAAACAAACTTAAAAAGGGAATGCTATAAAATAGTATAATAGTCTACTATAGTTTAAACCTATTAGGCACTATTCTATATATAGAGCTCTAGACTACTAGGATACCTATCCCCGTCTCTTATAGTCGTTAACTTAAGAGGGATGTTAAACTAAATAAATAAATAAATAAATACTCCTAAAGAGACACCCTTTTACTTATTACTAAGTTATAAGGAATATAAAGAAGAATAAAAAAGTCTTAAAGAAGCTATAAATACAGATTTAACCTATAAAAATATTTATAAAAATTCTGAAAGGATTTAGGCTACTTTAGCTTATATAAAAGAAACTTATATTACTACTAAAAAGTAGTATATTAGCTAGGGGCCCCTAGAATAATAGAAATTTAGTAAATTCTTCCTAAATTTTCTCCCCCTTATATTTCCTTCATTAGTGCTTTTTAGTTCCTACTTTTATACTTATTTATACTTCTTACTATAAGGGTCCTAAATTATCTTACTTTATAATTATTAAAAATAGACCTATAATAGAGAGCCTGTATGTTTAAAGGTTAACATATAAAAGTTAGTAGTACTATAAAAACTTAAGGTAAAGACCTATAAATTTTATAGCACAATATATATAGAGGAAAATCTCATCACTAATAGTCTTAGACTAAGAAATGGACATTAAACTAAATAAATAAATAAATAGGGATAGGACGTCTTCCTATAGCAACATTCATGACGACAACAAAACACGACAATGACCACGGAACATGACGACCATAACAACCACAAATAGACGCGATGAGTATGGAGAATCGCGACGATGACAATGGTATGGTCCGATTTCCCATCTCCGCCTCTTATACTCTCGCTTGATGAGTCTTGCGCAATCTGGGCAAGGGTGTTTTGATAGATTCTTGCGCCGACCTACCTATGATCTATAATTACAAAGAGGGTTCACTGCGTACAGAGGTAGCAGTGTCCACCGTTAAATCAAGCATTTCTGGGCTTCAGCGTGGAGGGGGCGAAAAATATGCGTTGCGTAAGGCGTATCTGCGTGCTCCCGCATCCAGCTGACGTTGTTTGTGCACCCCAGGGAGCTTATCTATAGGTCGCCGCAGCACCTTCCATCCACCAACTCCATTCTCCCAACAACTCCATCTCCTCAGCTATGAATGAATCAAAACAATCGTACAGGCTCATATACCCAGACAGTCGTGGTAAACGGCAACCGCGGGCGCTTTTGCGCAGGTCCCGCGGTATAAAGCTTGTTGCTCTTGCTTGTCTTGTCTTTCTAGCTTATGCTCAATGGCGCCAGCTGAATGGCACTCGACCAGCCAATCAAGCCAATCGTGTCGCCCTTTCTGCCAGTCGCCTTCGAGACGATTTTGCCAAATGTCACACCTTACGCCAGAAGCCCCGTGACCCGAGCGGACCTCGAAACCGCAACGCTCGTGCCGTGCCCGGCAACAAACCAACGCTCATCAAGAACGCGACAGTATGGACGGGAGAGCCAGTTCCTGGAATGAGCGATGCGAACGAGGGGTTGAGTTATGCTTGGGTTGAAGCCGATGTTCTTCTGGAGGACGGGCTTATCAAAGAAGTTGGCGCTGATATTCCCGAATCCGACTTGCCCTCCGGTTGCCTAGTCTTCAACGCCAATGGACGCCAACTTACGAGTGGAATTGTTGACATGCACAGTCATGCTGGCGTTGATCCCCTCCCCGAGCTTGTAGGAGGTGAAGACACGAATGAATTGTCTTCGGATATTACGCCGTTTGTGCGATCCATTGACGGATTGGATCCATTGGATCATCAAATCCAAGTCATCAAGTCCGGTGGAGTCACTACGTCCCTGGTACTTCCAGGCTCTGGCAACAACATCGGTGGAGAAGCCTATGTAATCAAGCTTGCCGTGGGAAAACCAGATGGCCGCCCTGAAATCAGCGCGACAGACATGCTTGCTGACCCCGGGCGAACTTGGCGTTACATGAAGATGGCCTGTGGAGAGAATGCCAAAAGAGTGTATGGGAAGGCTGGGGAGCGTGGTCCGTACAGTCGACTGGGAGAATCATGGGAATTCAGGCATGCGTTTGAGCAAGCAAGCGCCCTGGTCAAGGCACAAGATGACTGGTGCAATTCGGCGTCAGTCCACGGGCCCGAGACCATGGACACTTACCTACCGCAAGAGCTACGGTGGGAGGCACTGACTGCTGTTCTGAGAGGACAAGTCCTTGTCAACACACATTGCTATACTGTCCCGGATCTGGAGGCCTTTGTGGACCACACGAACGAGTTCAAATTTTCTTTGCGGGCCTTCCATCACGCACACGAGACTTATCTAGTCCCCGAGGTGAGCTTTTTCGTCAGAACGTCTTGGAGAATATGCTGACTCCCTAGATTCTGAAACGGGCATGGGGACGCACTCCAGCTGCTGCCCTTTTTGCCGACAACATGCTTTACAAAACAGAGGCATACCGTGGATCCGAACAGGCCGGGAAAATTCTCTATGAGAATGGAATCACGCCCGTATACGTCAGTGATAACCCCGTGCTTAACAGCCAGCACTTGTTGTTCGAAGCTGCTAAAGCGTACCGCTACGGGCTTCCCTACCATGCGGCATTGGCAGGCGTCACATCTGCACCAGCGGAGCTTCTCGGCCTGGGCGAACGCATCGGAAAGATCAAACCTGGATTTGACGCTGATCTTGTGGTCTGGGACAATGATCCCCTAAGCGTTGGTGCTACCCCTGTCCAGGTTTGGATTGACGGTGTTGCTCAGTATGAAGATCCGTACATCCTGCAGAAGCCCAAGAGTGGACCAATGGATCCGAAGACAGAATCTCCCAAAGCCAATGGTCAGTCATTTGAGACTGGCTTGGTGGCTTTTACCGGAATAACAAAGATCTTGATTCCGGGATTAGAAGACGCGTTTGAAGTAACTGAAGGAACTCCCCAAAGTCTCGTTGTGGTGAATGGGACCATCACCTGCATCGGCGAGTGCCACTCGGAGATCTCCACCATGAAGACTGAGGAGGTGATCAATCTGGAAAACGGCTACCTGTCGCCATCATTTACGCTTCTTGGATCGTCACTCGGGCTCAATGAAATCGACGCTGAGGATGACACGCAGGATGGAAGAAATGGCAAAGGCGTTTTCAGTCGAGCAGTGGACGGGTTGCTCTTCCAGAACAAGCAACTGGAAGCAGCGTATCGACATGGGGTCACCAGAGCCATCACTGGACCAATGTTTTCAGGAGGCGGTTCGTATGGGGTGAGCGCCGGATTCCTCACCCACGCCTCAAACTCTCTTGAAGATGGCGCGGTGTGGGCAGACGAAGTAGCCGTGCACTGGACGCTTGGCCTTGGGGCGAAGGACGACGCGACTCCTTCAATATCAAGTGCCGTTGGCGCCTTGCGAGACAGTCTCCTTGGAGCCATCGATTTCAACGACACGATTTCAACCAAGTTTTCCGCGACATCCTATCTCCACCGGGTCGTGGCGGCAGAGATGCCCCTTGTCATCGCCGTCGACAGTGCCGACACCATCGCCTCCATCCTCCGCATGAAAGCCACTGTTGAAAAGGCAGCGAATAGCAAGATCCGCATAGCACTCGTCGGAGGCGCTGAATCGCATCTTGTTGCCAATGAACTTGCAGAGGCTGACGTGGGCGTTGTGCTCGCGCCTCTACTTCAGTACTCTCAATCCTGGGATCAGAGACGTTCTCTTACAGGCGCACCACTCACCAATGGTACAGCCGTCAATGTGCTCCTTGACGCAGGTGTCACTACCGCCATTGGAACAGCCGAGGACTGGGAGGCAAGGGACCTAGGTCTTATGGCTGGCATTGCCTTTGCAAATGGAGAAGGCAGGCTGAGCGAGAAGGATGCGTTGGCTCTTGTCAGCACAAACGTGTACAAGATGCTCGGATTGAGCAACCCTGCAATGCGCAGTGACTTTGTGGTTTACGAAGGTAGCCCTCTGGAAATTCGTTCGCGGGAGGTCGCAATCGGAACTGGCCAAGGGGGTGTCTCTGTTTTTCTTTAGGGGGGCGAAAAGCAAGAACCGCAGCATCACTGAACTCTATGGATTCGAGAGCATCTCGAAGCCATTCACCGTTACAAAACGCCTGAAATGCGTGAATTTCAAGATGTAGACTTCTCCGTAGTAGTAGGTACATCATGAGAGGACTTTCCAGCGTTTGAACTTTCGTGGTTTTCTCTCACAAGCGGTCCACGCGGGAAGCTTTTTTGGTAGTGGCGCGCCATTTGCAGCGCCCACATTATTTTCAGTCCTTCCGATGACATGAACCCCTGGAAGTTTCCTCCCACGGGCACAATCGGAGGCCGACCCGGCTTGCTTTGCAGCAGAATCCTCATTTCGACCCCTTGCAGCGCGTTTCCATTCTCTTGTTGCCCAGTTCCTCCCTTAGGAGACCAGAGTGCTTGCGGTGGCGCTCTCGTACCTCCAGGTAGGCGCAAGAACACCAACCTTCTTGTAGTACCGAGAAAGACGGTGGATGCGGGATTCGACGAGAATCATGCGGAACTTGGAGTCCTTGTCCTTACGCTGCTCGATCATATTAGCAAATCACAGCCTGACCCGTAGGTGCGGATGGGCGTATACGTTGCGTTCAAGGTGCTTCCTGATCAGGACAGCCTTCTTGATGAGCATGTAGAGACTGTGCGCAGTTAGCAAATGCTGGAGCCAGAGGTCAAGCCCAGAGACGCACTCTTCAGGGATCTCAGGAGCCAGGCCTGCATGAGCCCAAAATCATTCTGTCAGCCGAAACCGATCAGAAGCATAAGAGGTTTGTTTGTAATCGCCGATTGCATGCGACGAAGCAACGTGATTCAAACAGGGACCAAGTCATTCATAAGAGGCATACCGTTGCTCTTAAGAATCCGAAGGATCTTGTTGCCTGCCAAAAGTCAGTTTTTGCCAACCTGAGCCCGGATGTCCTACGCACCAGTCACGACCTTGACCTGAGCGATTCCGTGCGCTGTGAACGTCCATCAGTATGCGGCCATGGTCGTGCGCTCAGACGAATGAAGTATTACAGTCGCGCAGAGCGATGCCAATCTGCGAAGGCGTCGCGCCCTTGCGGGCGAGTTTGCAGATCTGCTCCCTAACTTGTTCCGGCGTTGTCTTGAGCCACGAGGCAGGACGGCGGCTGTACGGGATCGCGCTCGACGAAATACCCTGCGCGTGTTAGCTGGCAATCTTCACACCACAGTTGGAGATCCAGGTGCTTGAGCATACCTTGCCCTTGCTGTGAAGACGACCCATGATGTCAATTTGTCAATTGGAAACTCGGGGTAGGTTGTGGTGGGGCTGCTCGGGGCGGGTGCGTTG
The DNA here is from genome assembly GCF_038381095.1 of Phyllosticta capitalensis. Lineage (NCBI taxonomy): Eukaryota > Fungi > Ascomycota > Dothideomycetes > Botryosphaeriales > Phyllostictaceae > Phyllosticta > Phyllosticta capitalensis. Next base: position 1,343,254 of record NW_027117448.1, on the reverse strand, counting down.
GTGGTTGCGATAATTTGGCGATGTCGTTGATGGAGAGACGAGCGAAAGGTCGGGCGTGTGGTTTGGCCGGAGCTTGTTCGCTTAATTGAGTGCAGGGTTATCTGCCTGCTCTCCGCCCCTCCTCCAGCTGCGTTTTCGCACACAGCAAATGCGCCAATTGATATTTTCCGCTTGTAACGCATCGGATGATAATCGCACAGGTTTGTAATGTCGTCTGATGTCAATGAAAATGAACGCGACTCGAGTGAACCATCTTTGGACCCTGAGTCATGAATTGTTAAGCAGTTCATATTGCATGTAAGCACACCACTTTTCATCGACCGGCAACGTGGCCGAGTGGTTATGGCGGTAGACTCAAGTCAACGACTTAGCAGCTGATTACAACAGCTGCCAGCATTCTACTGGAGCAATCCGCATGGGTTCGAGTCCCATCGTTGTCAATATCTTTTGCTTTTTGCCCTCGCTGAGCTTGCTTTGCTTTTGGTAGTTGACTGGAATGCGTTTTGCTGTTGGGATTGTTGCGTTGGCCGTTGGGAAGTGTGCGAGAATTGCTGACGGAGATCGCCATCCAGAGTGGAGAGCATCTTCATTGGTTACTCCGCGTACGCTAGACTTTTGGGCACGGAGACAAGGACAAGGTGAACGCTTTCGGGGAGCAGAGGAAATCACATTCAAATTCCTTTCTAATTTTCTGCTCGCTGGCACAGTTGCAGCATTCGGGGCATTGGAGCTGCTCAACGAAACGGCGAGACAGGGGTTGAGAGTGCCCCGAGATTAACTTTAGCCAGTAGTCTCTGCCAGTTGAAACACTGAGCCAAGCTTCAATTGAACGTGGTTGATAGGAATATTTTAGGGCTGCGCTCACGGTTGCGGCGTAGAGTGGCCGCTTCGACGGTCCAGATCACAGGCGCTCAACAACACATCTTTTAGAGTCCATACATGGTGTTGGGATATTTGAAATTTTGATTTTTGAGTAGGCGAATAGCCACTCATCTAGACAAAGATGAAGAAAGCCCAAGTGCTCTAGTTCTATAAGTTCTAGCCGTCTAACCCGCTCATTACCTCTACTTCTCCATGGTCTTGCCAGCCCAGACATAGACGCCCCGGGTGGCTCCCTCTTCGACCTGCTTGACCCACCTGCAGGTCTTGAAAGTGTGCCACAGGCTAACGAGGAAGTTGGTCTTGTCCTGGTTGTAAAACTCGCCGAGCAGCGGGCGGATGGCCTCGGTCGCCTCGTCGGCGTAGTAAAAGGGAATGCGAGGGAACAGGTGGTGAACGCTGTGAGTTCCGATGATGCCGTGGAAGAGGTGTTGGTCAATCCATCCAAAGTCGCGGTCGATGGTGCAGAGGTTGCCGAGGGTAAAGTTCCAGGTGCCTTCGGCGTAGTGAGGCACATCGGGGTGGGTGTGGTGCAAGTAGGTAATGGCAACGAGCCAGTGGTGCACCCAGAAGTACGATTGTCCGTACAAGAGGCCGACCATCTGCCAGCCGACCTTTTGCGCGGCAAGGTACAGGATGTAGCCCATGATGGCCAGTCCGAGGTCAGACAGGATGATGAAGATGGCCTGGCGCGGGATGAAGAGAACGCTCCACGGGTCAAAGTGGCTGCCGCGCTGGTTGAACCAGCTCGTCTTGTTGTTGTCGCGAACACGGCTCTGCTTTCCGGCCGAAACGTTGAAAAGCAGGTACGTCTGCCAGCCAAAGAGCTGGTGGAACAGCAGCTTCGCGGCATTGACGATCGGAGTGTCCTCGGCGAGTTCGTTCAGAGCGTTGACCGTGATCTTGAGCTTCGAGGCCATGTCCTCCTGCGTCTTGGGGACGAAGACGAGGTCCTTTTCAATGTGGCCGGTGAAGCGGTGGTGGCGCGCGTGCGAAAACTTCCAGGAAAAGTAGGGCACCAGCAGGAAGGAGTGACCGAACCAGCCAACCGTGTCGTTGAGCACACGGTGCTTGGAAAAGGCTCCGTGGCCGCATTCGTGGGAGAGGATCCAAATACCCGTAAAGATGAGTCCTTGGGTGAAGCCGTAGAGAATCCAAGCGGCAGCGCGAATCCAGAAGGTTTCAATTCGTGGAATCTGCAGGCCTGCCCATCCCAGGATGGCAACGAGAATGATGTCCCGCACCATATAGCTCATGGAAATGGCCACCGAGGGCTCAAAACAATGAGGAGGGATGGCCTTCTTGATGTCGCCGAGGGTAGGGCACTTGGAGACATCTCTCGTTGACTTGTCGGCCTTGACGGGCTGGAAAAGAGGTTAACGATGAACGTGGCCAGTTTGCGCGTGGTGAGCATACCTGAACCTCTTTTGTTGAGGTGAGGGTGACGGTCTGGGTAGCCATGGTGCCGGTCGAAGGGTTGTGGGCTGGCGGGCCAAATCAGACGGCGAAAAATGTCGTCTTGTGGATTGTCCGCTGGCGACGGCAGCGTGTCTGCGGTGTGGCGGGCTTTTAAAGCGAGCCACCAAGAGACAGTATCAAAGCTCGAGCTTAAAGGGATAAGGGTCTGGAGTGAGGCCCGTTCCTTTTCGGTGGGCTTTCAAGGAGCAGACTCTGCGCGCAGACGCTCCACCCTTAGTACCAAAGCTCAGCGATCTTGGTCGTGAGTGGACGCAGCGAAACCCGTGGGAACGCCTCGCGGGCACGGTGATTGACTCGACGAGACGGTCTTCATGGCGGATGGATAAGAGCAAATTTTTGGGCCCTCCATTTTTGTTAGGTACATGGAGATTGTTCCATACGAGATTGTGGTGTTGCGGCTGGTTGCACAGCAGCCGTGGACGCTAGTGAGCAGCGCGGACCGCGCTTGGAGGACAGTCTAAGCAAGCGTGGTGGTTGGCTTCAAAAAAGTCGTTTCTCACCTCTCTCTCGGTCCTTTTCCCATTTCGGCCCTTTTGCCCATGTTGTTCGGCGGCAATGCATCCAATCACAGCTGCTGGAGATGAAGGGTCTTGGGGGGTAGATCAGGGTCCCTCACCTCAGCCTCAGGGCCGCCGAGCACGTCCTCCATATGCATCAATGAATACGTGGTGTCAACATCGCCACGTAGCCATCTGCCCATTCCTCTTCTTCGACACGCAAAAGCCCTTGGCACACGTCCGCGGACAACTCACCATCTACTCTTCAGGGGGCATCTTTCTAGACAAAAAGACGCAAGAGCTCGGCTACCAGCATCAAATCTGCCTTGTCTTGTCCCTTGCCTGACTGAGTTTCAACCGATTTGCAACTCCTGTAGATCAGACAAGGCCAAGCCCCTGTGAGCTCCAACATCTGATTAGACCAGTCTGTGCCTAAACGGGCCACCCGAACTTGCCTCAAGGACATCGGGCCCTTCAGGAGCAAGATCCCACGACTCTTTTGCGCCTTTACTTCTCGGCCTTGGGGGAGGCAAGGGTACTACCAAGTCTTGCTCCTCGGCGCCAACGAATCAATCGTCCCTTTAAACATTTGGGATCACCCAAGGCCTAGCGGTGCTAATGTTCGCAGTGCCAGCCGCATGTCCGACGAGCGGGAACCACAGGAGGATGCAGCATGTGTAGATGCGCCATCCTGGTAAGATGCAAAATCTGATTCGTACATTGAATATGAAACAATCTCCATGGGCTTGTCCGTGAGATGGTCCCGGTCTGGGCCAGCTTGAGTTGCATGGAGGATTCGGGGTTTTCGACAACCCGGAGAAACTTGCAGTAGCAGCAGCAAGGAGGGGTGCCGGGAAGCAAACAAAACGAGATTTCAGCCCTACAAGTAAGATACATTTCGAACCGCTTTTCGACGCACGGTACAAATACACAGGTAGGGCTCCAGTCTGCCGCGAGCTGTTCGGCCGGTTCCGCTTGATAAGATGCGGAGTCCCGCGATCCCCGCAGCTTTTCGCGCAAGCCGTGGTCGGTGCGGCCCGTCGTGTGGCTAGGAGCAGGGAATTTAGCTGCGAGAGATCTGATAAGGGAATTGGTCATTCCTGAAATACTCGGAGATATTTGAGTGATGGGCTCGCTACAGCGGGAGAGACGAAACTCAAAACCTTTTGCTGTCTCATGGGCTCCAGGATATAAAGCTGAACCAAGGACCTCGGAAGACCAGCTAGTAAATTATTTCACAATGCCTTCTGCAATGCAGACGCCCGAGTTCCAGATTCCTGTCGTTGACATATCCGCGTACTTGGAAGATCCTTCCTCTCGCCAAGCCCAATCCGTCGTCGACTCTGTTCGTGCAGCTTGCATCACTTCGGGATTCTTCCAGCTAAAGGGACATGGAATTCCTGGAGATCTACGGGAAGCTCTATTCCAAGGCGCAAAAGCCCTGTTTGCCCTGCCATTGGAGGAAAAGAAAGCCCTGAAGAGACCCGGAACGAACAGAGGCTACGATGTCATGGGCGCGCAAGCACTACAGCAAGACGCCTTGCCAGATATGAAGGAGGTATTCAACCCATCTCTCACGCACTCCTTTCGGAAAAGCTCACAAAGAACCAGGGCTACTACATTGGCAAGAACATAGCCGTCGAGGAGGAGCAAGCTCGTCGCTCTTTCATGACTCCCAACATCTGGCCATCCGCACACCAGGTCCCCGAGTCCGCTTTCAAGAAACCAATGGTGGAATACTACGATGCAGTCGAATCACTTTGCCTTCGTGTCTTGGAGGTCGTTGCTGCAGCTTTACCATATGGCCCAGATGTGCTCGACGACTTTAAGAAAGAGCCGATAGTCGCTTCGATGCGACTGCTCCATTACCCTCCCCAAAGTTCGGCCACTGAGAAGCAATATGGCGCTGGCGCGCACACCGACTTTGGATTCATCACGCTTCTCTTGACCGACGGACACCCAGGATTGCAAGTTCAGAACCAGGGGACTGGACAGTGGGTACCCGTGCCGCCCAACGAGGACGCTTTCGTGGTGAATGTGGGGGATATGCTGCAGCAAATAAGTGGCGGCTATTTCAAAAGCAACATGCACCGGGTGTTGAATCTGGGGGACGCTGATCGTTACAGTGTGCCCTACTTTTTTGACGGTTGCCTGGACGCGAGGTTGAGGAGGCTGGACGGCACAGACGAGGAGAGGATCTTGACTGTGGAAGAGCATATGCTCGAGAGATTTGCGACGACATACGGTGCAAAGAAGGAGGACCAAGCCGCATAGTTCTCCGGTTCAGCGTAGGCTGACGTGCACTTCCAGCATGCTGGTATGCCTGATCCTAGTCTCTGGGACTTGGTCCTGCTCGTCATCTTCCTCGGCGGTCTTGTCGGATTTTTCGTTGACCTCTGTGCCTTGGCTGACCGCATTTGTGTCCTCGACGAGATCATCGATAGCATCCAGTGTGCCTGTCTCAAGCCTCACTCGGCATTCTTCCTTTTGTTGGAAGAACAAGGCTAATTCCATGGCCTTTTCAATGCTCCTCCCCGTGGCCTTGATGGTGACACTTTCGGGCCGTTCGTGACCGTCCACTGCTGCGATGGCGGCGGACATGATGGGGTCGTTGCGATGGTTACGCTTTTGGGCGAGGGCGCTCTGAGTAGCGCGCTTCTCTGCGACGCTCAACAGTTTCTGGACGCGTTTGACAGCAGCAAGAAATGGTGTTCGGGAATTGACATAGACAACTTTCTCCGTATCGGCATTCCGGAAAGGCGAGGGAATGGGAGGGCGAAGGAGCGGGCGCTTTTGAACCTTGGTATCTTGGAAACGTCAGCAAGCAATCCAATCTCTCGAGGCGGAATCCATACTTGGCGGAAGCCGAGGCAGCTTGGATGGCTTTGAGTTGCTGGAGTGCTTCGGAACATCGGCCATCATGAAGGTTGACGGTTGGCTTTTGTTGATGGAAAATGGAACGACGCGTGAACGAGACGCGCATCTCGCAGCCCGCAGCCAAATTCGTTATCGATACCGTGGCGCCCGTACCATCAATGGCTCCGTGCACTTTGTCCAATCACATGAATGCAGTATCAAAACACTTTCTGGACTTCAAATCCATTCATTTTCTTGGTCGACACGACAAAGTCGGCTACTTTTTCCAGGATCCAAGGAAATCTAAGTGTTGACCTTCAGCTGTGCCTCTTTGAATTTCGCATATCTTCCTCAGCTACATCATCTCAGCATGCGGTTAGGACATCTTCGCCTCGTAAAGCCGCAAAGACTTTGGCCTTACCAAGCTGTGTCCGAAATTCAAGACAAGGCAGTATCAAGATATTTAGCAGCCAAAGCCGACCCCTCTTTGACGCCTCCAAATCCTACCATCATATCCTGGGAATCCAAGCCGGTCTACACATGCGGTCGACGAGAAATCGGTACCGTCAGCCCGGAAACGAAGGCTGCTCTTCGCATGAATGGAAAGGCCGACTTTCACGAGGCTTTGAGGGGTGGTCAAACTACTTTCCATGGTCCAGGACAGCTTGTGGCATATCCCATAATCGACTTGAAAAAACACAAACTTTCGCCCCGGGATTACGTTTGCCTCCTTGAAAAGTCGGTCATCGACACTTGCGCTGAGTATGGTGTCAAGGCAATAACGACTGCAAATACCGGTGTATGGACTTCACCAACACAGAAAATATGCGCTATCGGCCTGCATATGAGGCGCAACATCACGAGTCACGGAATTGGGTTGAATGTCGCCACCGACCTCGAATGGTTCAGCCGCATTGTCGCATGTGGACTACCAGACACACGCGCCAGCTCTTTGCAAGAAGAGACTACCATTCCAGTCAGTGTCGATGACGTTGCAAAATTTTTTGTGGACAAGTTTTCTAAGAGACTGGGCATCGATGGTGTGGATCAAATGGACGACGAGGAACAATACATGCGCTACCTCGGGATCCCTCCTGCAAATTAGCGATTCGCCTTGCAGCGTTTATCAAACCTGGGGCGATGCTGGAATGCTCCTGTAGCTGTGTTCTCAGACTTAGTCATTTGGCGAGTTGGCCTCATGTGCCGAAATTTTGAAGTCAAGACACATATATGCAAGGAGTGATCAAACACCTGGCTCCCTCAAGACTTAGCTATTTGAGCTCTTGGAACGACATATCTACAGGAAGCTCCGAGTCTCCGGTCCTGGAGTTGCAATTTCTTTTGCGGACCCCTGTGGCCTCAAGCCTGGAATTAGCTCAGGATGTGATCAAGCAGTCCAATGCTATCTACACTAACGCCGAACTTTGACCTGGAAGATCTTTCGATACGAATCACAGTTCTCTGGCAAAAATGTTTGAAGATTCACCATGAGAAGAAAGCTTCTCGCATCTGCATTGGGACAAGATCCCATGGCTCGACCAGTCCAGAGTCACAACACATCTATTTGGATCGGCGCACGTATTCATACTGGCCTGTCACAGTCCAAATGGTCAAAGTGGTAAATAACGCCGGAATTGCCAATAATCGAGCTTGACCTGGATAATTTTGGCACCATTCTCATAGTCGCCGTGTCAGAGAGTTGGATGTGCACTGGCCCATATGGCAGGAGCTTGGATATATCCTTCTCCGCTGTTTCTCTCCTGACGCGTCCCAAGACTTGTCCGCCAGGGCTTGGATCTCACAATAGCGAGCACAGAGAGAGGCAAGCTGGACGGCGTGACGGGCAGCGAAAAGGCTCTGGCAGCGGCCACAGTAGCGCGAGTTGGTTCGCGAGGTGGTGCGCTAGGTGTTGCACGGATTGATAGTTTTGTGGAACGACATTTTCCAGTCGGTTCATTGAACGCAAGTCAAGCTGAGGCAGGTGAATGATCTTGTCCAAAAAGGCAGTTCAACTCCCCAGCACTTGCTTTGCAACATGCATTCGCCGTTTGGAAAGCGGCGTCTACTTGCCCCGATGCATTCCGTTCCTACCAAGTCAGTAAGGCGCCCCTGCCACTGCGCATCTAACAACGGCTGCTTCCACATTGGCAGTGGGACACTTCAACATCTCCAACACTTGGTCGGACCCTGATCAACACCAAGCCTTGATCTTAGGCGTTCGCACCACACCTTTTCTCGTCATCTTCGAGAGGCTGATCCAAGTCCAACTACCCCCTGTCTCTTTTTCCAGACCCGCATCACTACTCCCGTCAAGTCATCCTAACTCTAAGTCCATCTTTGACTTCGAATCATGGTCAGGGGACCAGCTCAGGACAAGAAGAGAGCATTTCGTGCGCAAGAGGAGCGTTCATCACGCAAATCCACCATTGGACAACCTGCCTTGAAAGATTACGCCTCCTCTGGGAAACGACGTCGCATACGGTGAGTAGGTCTCTGTAAAGTTGGTCGCCCGCTGACAATTAGTGAACAGGCAATTTGGACGGAGAGTCATGCTCATGGTCAAGTACTACTCTTGTCTTGGTAAGTCGCTTCGTACAAATTCCATGCTGTTACTAATAATATGGTTGGGCAGGTTGGCCATTCAAGAGCCAAGCTTCGGTATGGCAGCTATCCCAAGTGGACGAGTCCATGGTCCCTCAAAGCAGGCCTTCATCCAAAAACTCCGATCACAAGGAAGATTCGAGATGCGCATCGCCGGAATTTGCCAAAGACGCGAGTCCTTCAGGAGCCAAATGCGATGACGCTTCCAATCCGAGAGACCACAAGGAGGCTTCATCTGTAGCTTCGCCTATCGCAGAATCGAAGACAACGCAACTCAAATCCCGGAGTATCAATCTCCAGGACAAAGATACCCGAGACGGAGTATCTCGCAGCAGCCTGCCCAAAGGCGTGTCTACGAAGCCTCCCTGTCTGCCGCAGCCATGGATTGACACTTCAACTTTGGACGACATAGACCACACTTCATTCTTCAATCGTGAGACTACGGACTGTGTTGAGAAGGAAAGCCTCGAATCCATCCTTCTGCAAGCCATAGAAACACCTTTGCCAGAAATAGGTCCTTCCACCTTGAACAGCTTGTTGGACTGCCCTGGCGGGCAACTCGATTCAGAAGCATACATCGAATCCCTCTTTCAACAGGCTATCAGAACACCATTACCAGAAGAGACCGCCACATCTCGAAGTGCAATCACATCAAAGCCATCATCACCACGAGGAACCCTCGTTCTCCTACGGCCTCCTTCGTTGGACTTCTCTCCTCCCAATCATTCCGAGAAGAACACCATCTCCAGGGCTATGCATGCTACCCAAAGCAGTACCAAGACTGCCGGCAACAATCACACAAAATACCGTCTGCCTTCTCTACTCGACCCAATTTGCCTGACGCCACCAACAATCTCTTCATCAACAGAAGGTGCACTCCCCAAACTGGCGCACTCGGACACACGCCCCAGCGCCCCTCCGCGCATCTCCTCGCGTTACTCGCTCAGACTGCGCAGCCGCTTTGGCTCCAACAAGTCAACAAGATCAAAACGACACGACCAAGCAAGTCAGCCGAGTGACGGCGAGCCCGAATCTCCCCAAAGGCCTTGCGTGACGCGCCGCGACTCGGTCCTTTCTATCCAAGAGCAAGTCAAAGGAGCTTGGTCACGAAGCCCAACGCCCCTACCGCCAGTGGAAGTGTCGCGTGGACGGTACAAAGCATACGTGCCCGACTTTCCGCCCCTGGATCCATCGCTTTTTGCCCTGTCACCAAACTTCGACGACGAAGTACGCGTCGCAGCGGCGGTGCGTCTGCCCGACGGCGAGGACGACGACGACGACGACGAAGGCATAGACGACGAGGTGTACGATGAGGATGCGGATGTAGGTTTGGGCGTCTCTCCCACACCACCACCGCCTTTGCCTCAAAAGCAGCCAACTAAGCCGTTGGCTGCCCGAGCGCTGTCGTTGCGACGCCGATCCAGGGATGGTCTGGTTGCAAGTCTGACTCGATCTGATGCTGGTATTGGCGACGGCGATCGTATTCCGACTTCGACGTCAACGCCAGTGCTGGCACCAGTGCAAGTTGGGCAAAACATTCTCGAGGGTGTGTGCAATAGGTGTCGGGTCAAGTTGGCATCTGTCTGGCCCAGGAGCACAAGCGCGACAGTTGTGTGCGCTTGAGTTGTGATAGCTGTCTTTGGGTCATGGGTGTTGAAGAATGAGGTTCTGGTCGGGCCATGCTTCGTACTCTCGAGTCTTGAGGGCTACAGACAGATGGATTGCCGGCGTTGAAGGTCTTGCTTTTCGGTTATCAAATCCCAAGCAGCATCAAGCTCATTCTTTGACGAGCTAGCGACACTAAGCCGCAGACGATAGCAATGAGCATCATGTCGTTGATTTTGTCGTTGCTTTGGATGCCAGTCCCCGTTCTGATCGAGCTGGAGTCTCCTGTGAAATCTGTGGCTCATAAAACTCGGCACAAGGGGTCGCAAAAGATATGGCGAGTCAAAGGCAATATGAGGTACTTGAACGGCCCCTGTAGCGATCCTTGTACAAGGTCACAAACACAAGGAGCATTCGAGCACCCTGCAGCCCCTTGGAGTCGCCGTTTCGTATGCGACCTACTGTGCCAGTCTCCACTGTCATCGCGGAAGAATTCTTAGGATTTCACGCCACAAGAGACAAGGGCCAGCTGATTGATGCATGAACAAGGTTCCAAGTATGTATTAGCGAAGTTGATTATCGAGTTGAGGCCTTCGAGCGGTTGGTGGTGTTCAGCCAACCAGCGACCAAAAAAGCTGGTTGTCTGGACTGGCGACAAACACACAACACGCACCGAATGCGCAACCTCCACCCGACTGACCCATCATCCATCTGCCCGCTTGATTCAAAAACATATGTTCACTCGCCTCGACTCCACTCCGCTGGCACGCCATTCCAACAAAAAAGCGACCGACGACAGCGGTCCCAAGGCTCGCCGCTCCTTCCTTCTCCAAACGCCAAGCGCAAGACAAACAAATGGATGAGCAGAACTGCGCGAAAAAGAACGCTAACGCCACAGACAGCGGCTTTTCATGTGGAGAGGGGGAGAGAGAGGAGCGCGGAGGTGGTGGAACTGACGCAGTAGCAGCAACGAAAGAGAATGCCAAAGGCCAGGCAGGCTTGCAGAGACGACGGTAGTACATTGGGAGGTAGGTTGAAGAGAGGGAGCAGCCGAAAGCTTGCTTGGGTTTTCGTTGAGTCGGAAGCAAGGCTGGTGATCATTTTTCCTCCATCGGTCCATGCAAATCCATAGTACAGGAGTAGCCAAAAACGCATAAAAGCACAAAGTTCGCGTAGACCAAAAATCGAGCGGGTGGATTGACGGTTTGGCAGGACCAAGCAGAGAGAGAAAGAAAGGCGAAGGAGGAATTGGAAGATTCAGGGGCGAACGAGTAGCGACAGAAGTAAGGTAGGTGACGACAAAGTCAGGAGGGTATGGTAGGCGCCAAGATTCTACCCTACACTTTTTCCCGCCTTCATGCGATGGATGGCGACCAAACGACGTCCAATCAACTGTACCCTGGACCGGCGACTCAAACGACGCAACCCAACTTTATGGACTGAGAATGCGAACCAGGGAGAGCCCCATGACGCCGACCCCCAAATCAAAGCGCGCCCGCTCCTTATAGGCAGGAGACCCCAATGCTTGTGTTTCTTCTTCCCCAGGTAATACCCAAGTTCCCCGTGCCCGCATGTGTCTCGGATGCTATGAAAGTTGTTGGTTCGGCAGACGAAGATGAAAGCCAGATCCCGGGCACGGGCCGATGGGCTGAAATGACGAAGTGGAAAAAAAGACAAGAATGCATAATCACTCCTGCTCATGCTACAGCGGCAGCACCAAGTCTGAGAAGGAGAACCGGTCCGAAGCGAGGGTATTTGCGTTTACTCGTATTAAAAACAAATTTCGTATCCCAAAGGCAAGAATGTGGGAAAGGTAGCCGACGTGGCCTGCGCCTCATGGCAGCCGTCGATTGTCTTTGTGTTGTACATCAACCCCTTCATTGATTCATCTCGTGTGCTGTCTTTGACCGTCCAGGAGCCATTAGGACCAACGAACGCGGACACTGAGACGAGAACACGGTGTGAAAGTCTGGTGTGTCCAGAGCGAGTCGAGGGCAGTGTCTTGGCCTGGGAGAACCAATCAGGGAGGTCCTGGGTTCGTCCGATGGAAGGGAACGTTTGCCCATGACAGCGGGGTGCCGATGGCACAAGCATGTGTATCCTGCTGCAATGAGCGCAGATCGTTTCACCTCTCAAGCGGTTTTTGCCATCCGTTGATGTAGGCCATGATGCTCAGACCGAGAACCACAACTCCCACCATCGATGCATAGGGACCGACATGAGCAAGTTGCTCGCCACCCTGCGATTTGGTCGCCAACACCTGCGACCCGGTATCTTTGGGGTGGCCGTTTGTGTCTGAGACGGGCCGACCATTGGACAGAACCGACTGCCGTGCAGCCGCACCATGCTCTGCGACTTTGTCGCCAAGTACTGCTTTTTCCGCCCTGTCAGCAATGGTGGGATCGACAGTTCCGTCGACGCCCACGGCCGACTCGTCCGTGGCAGCACTTCGGTCTCCCTTTTCGCTGACTGACTTGGATAACCGCTTCGACTCGTCCTTGCGAATGCTCTCAACCATCTCGGCGAGCGTTTGGCGATCGCGGGCGCTGTCCTCCTCTGCCTTCTCAGCACGTAGCTTGTACGCCCCCATTTCCTGTCTCATGCGCTCCATTTCAGCTACCATGGAATCCAGGCGTTGCTGAAGTTGTGCAGTATGTGCGTCGGCGTCTGCCACAGGAGGCGGCTCGATGACAATCGTCTCTTCGCTGCGAGCGGCGGTCGCCGCATTATCTTCCTGGTCCGCATCTTTTGTACCGTTGGTGTAGGCCTCTGTAATGGTCGTGACTGAATCGTTTTTGTGCTCCATTTCCAAACGCTGAACGTGTTCCTCGGCGCTCTCTCGCAAGTGACGCTCGCGCGCCAACATGTCTTCCAATTCTTTCAACCTAACGCTTTGAACGTCAAGCTCCTTCTTTGCCGATGTGAGGGCCTCCACGAGGGAACTAATCTGCGACGATTGCTCTCCTTTGGCGTTGGGCAGTTTCGGCTTTTCCGTATCAATCCTTCGCAAAGACGGTTGTTGCGCGACGTCTGGCTTCTCAGGCAGGGGTTGCGATGGTGGCGGCGCTGGGGGCTCCGAAAACCTGGCCTTGATGTCGCTCTTGAGCGGTGACTTTGTAACGATGGGGGACGACTTGTTTGCATCCTTTTTGTGATCGTTTGCGAGTATCGATTCAATGTACTGGCCTGTCCTGTGTAGCTCCTGAGTCTGCTGCCGAGCTTGTTTCATCTCCGACTGTATTTGTGTCAGACCTTGAGATTAACAAAGTTCTTAACAGTACTTACGTTAAGCTTCTTGACTATTTGCTCCATGGTTACTGGTTGCAACCAAAAGTTGGAGTGCCGCTGTTGCGTCATGCTGATGTTGTTCGCAGCCATGTTTTGCGCAGAAGGTACGAGGCGCCCGTTGCTCATCAAAGACCCTGAACTATTGTTGCGCCCTCTCATTTGGCCTGGACCCAGGGAGTGCATGAGATTTCCGTTCCCCGCAGGATCAAGGTCCCCAAAATTCAAATCCAGTACATTGTTTGCGTTTGGATAAATGCCCGCGTGCTCGACCTTGGCAGCAACCTTGTGGTGAACGATGGTTTTTTGGTCCTCGCTGATGATGTCTATCCCAAGCTCGAGCATGTCCTGCTCACGGAGCTCGTGTGCCTCAGAGTCGCGGTTCTCCGGCGACAGCCGAGTCCCGTTGACAAATGTACCGTTGGAAGACTTGACGTCCCTGATCCAAACTTTGCCAGAGCGATCGGCCCAAACCTCAGCATGTTGTCTCGACAAGACCTTGGAGTCAAAGTAACCGTTCAAGGGAGTAGGTATGGTCTTGTTGTTTGTTTGGCGGCCGATGCGAAGGACTTCGGGAAAGTATGGAACGGTAATGGTCTTGCGCTCAAAGGTGCCGTTCAAAGGCACGAGGTGCAGTATGGCGGGAGGATCATTCTGCTGTCGGGGGGTGCCGTTGGGCTGTGCTTGCGACGAAGCACCGTGTTGCGAGGGAAGCATCGAGGAGGGCGTGTGCAGGGCAGATGTCGTAGAGGTAGCAGAAGGACCGGCCGAGGAGGAGGCCATGGACTGAGGACGAGCGGTGGACAAGCCAGCAATGGGTTCGGCCTTGAGAGCCGGCCACAGACCGCGAGCTGGTTTCTTTCTCGAGCCCCAGGAGGCGTCTGGGGGAGCGCTTGCAGGGATGCCGTTTGTCTGGACAGAAGACGAGGAAATTGTGGAGGATGAAGATGCGGTGGAAGCAATAGACGAGGACGAATTTGAACGTTGGACGCTTTTGCGAGAGGGCATAAACATCCTGGAGACGTCGTCGGCGGAGGAGATGCCGTTCTGCGGGTTAGGAGCGCTCCATCCTCCCGTTCTGGCAGTCGGCTGAAAGTTCAAGGGAGGAGCGACGGCCGTCATGGAGGAGGCTGCCAGAGAAAGAGTGCAAGTCGATGGGAGATGGGTGCAGCGCTGGAGCTCGCCTCGATCAATTGGCGCGTGTCGGCGTCAGACAGGAAGGATGGGGCAGGGCCCCCGTTCAGCGACGTCGGCGACGAGGAACGACAAAGAAGGTCGGGTGCATGGAGAGGCAAAGGCACAGCGAGGCAGAGACAGAGGAAGAGGCAGGGCGAGGGTGCAAAGTCGAGTCGCGGCGGCCGGGTCTCACGAAGGTCGTGTGCTGGCCCGTGTTGGTGTGCAGGACGGGACTCGGGGGCGTAGGTAAGAGTAGTGAGGAGGCACCAGACGAGGCGAGGCGCGGCGCAGAGCGAGCGAGCCTAGGGGCGGCAAAGGCAAGGCAAGGTATGCTGGCTCGCGCGGGCGCTGGACGGAGCACAACAAGAGTAGATGGATGGAGGAAAGGAGGAGAGATGAGATGAGGAAATGGTGTAGTGTAGCAGTAGACGACGCAGACAGACAGACAGGCGCAGACGCACAAGCACGAAGCCGACGGATGGGCGAGGCGGCGAGATGAGTGGTAGGGAGTGGCACTTGGGCTAGGGTGGGTTCAGGTTCAGGTTCAGGTGCAGCTTCAGGCTCAGGCTCAGGCTCATCATCAGCGGAGGCTTGGGCCGGGTTGAACTATCTACATGTACCTACATACAGCTACATCTGATGTGTTGTACGCTGTCTATTCGTGCAAATTCATGACTTGTCACTCTCTTGGTGGCCAGTCCCTTTGTCCTGTCACCCGCCCAGTGGGTTCCCGCGAGGGTCCCCATCACGTGACATCTCCAGCTCTCCCAAATGCTCCCGGTCCACCTCGAACACCATCACCAGATCGATCTGCGTCCCAGTCTCAAACTCCTCCACTCTCTTTGCAATCAATCCCTCCATCTGCCGCCAAAATGCCCGTCGTCGCCGGTCCCGCCATGCAAGGCCCCTCTACTTTTGACAAACGTACGCAATCCTGTACCCCGCGCCCAATTCTTCCTCTTGCTAACTTTCCCCAGTCAAAATGGGCGCCATGATGGGCGGCTGTATGTTGTCCTCCGATTCGACATTCTGATACTTGCTCCTACTCACGCTTTGCCCCGCGCAGCTGTCGGCCTCATCATTGGTTTCATCTTCGGTAACTACAATTGCGCCTCGGTCGCTTCTCATTCGAACGCGCTGTTGACGTAAATCGTTCCAGGCGCAACCAACATTATACGATTTGGTCCAGGCCCCAATGGCATGATGAGGACACTCGGACAATACATGCTGGGCTCTTCTGCCACTTTTGGGTACGTAGCAGCTCTCGAATCGCCGCGGCGCAACACTGGCCATCTGACGCTGCCCAGTTTCTTCATGGCAATTGGCACCACCATTCGCACCGACAGCGACCGCGAGACGACCGAAGCTTTCGCCAGGGCTCGCAGGCAGCCCATCATCATGCCCCGCTACACCCGTGTTCAACAGGAGGTCATGAGGAAGAGGCAAGAATAAAATCTTGAGTGGTTGCGGATGCTGCGATTTTGCTCCGAGGCATACTGCTTGTGAAAATGCATGGCGTTGAGGATAATGGCAAGTATGTATCTACGTTGCTCTCCCTAGTCCATATACCCTGTGCTCGGATATGGGAGGGCTTGCCAGTTGAAAAATATGGACTGCTTCTGCGTGGTGATACGGTAGCAGGGCATGTTGCACTCAGAAAAATTTGGATGGATTTGCGCAAAGAGTTTGGAGCGCACTCGCTGCAAGCTACAAACCAAGTGCAACAAGAGCACTCGCTCGATCAAATCTTGAAGATTGACAAGCCCTTTGGCATTGGACCTTGGTCTGCGGCCCTCTGCGCACCCGCCTCTGAACACCCACCGTGGCTTGGAATCAAAAATCTTGGCGCACAGCTGCTTTCGCTGCTCCCTGATCTTCGAATTGGGGTATTTGAATGCACTGGATGACTCTGCACACGGCACTCAGACACGCTTCAGCATGCATAGGATCCGTCAATGATCCCTATTCGCACGCTTTACAAGATGAATATTTTCCGGCACAGTCTCTCATGAGCCACGACTTTTGCTACCTACAGGCCTCGCAGATTGGGCCATAGCGCCCAAAGTGGAAGTGGCAGGTCTCTCTCCCCTTCCCTTTACGCCAGGTCATGCCACCACAGTCAAACCCCTCTCACTCCCACTGCGAACCTCTCTTCTCTCGTCTCTCACCTCTCACCTCATCTCTCATCTCTCTCATCTCTCAACCCATTTCACCCCTTTCTCCACGCTGATGTTCAACATACGAGCTATTATCTCTCGGATCTTCCATCATGACAGCCGTCCTTCTCGAGAGCCGGCCGAAGTCTCCATCCCTCTCATCCAGTTAATTGAGAGACAGCTCGAGGCCAAGGATAAATGCATTGACAGTCTAAAAAGCGAGCTCTTTGAATTGAGAACGCGAATGCAACTGCGGCAGATCTCCACCGAAGTCCTGGACACGACTGCCATGAGCGTTGACAGCACAGAGGACGAACTTCAGAACGACCACATGGAAGAGGTCGACCTCGTCCAGGCTCCTCAAGACAATGCGCAAGCAGAATCGTAAGTCATTATCTTGCTACTCCTCCATCCCAAAGCTAATGTATGCGCCTTTATTCAGGTATTCTGAAGCGAACCTCGAGTCAGACTCTCCTGATGGCTACGCCGGACCCTCTTCACCACCACGATTGCCAGAAGCAAACTACGCGGATTTTCGATCAGTGCCATCATCGAGGACTGTGGGACGTAGCGATGTCTTTCCCCCTCCTTCCAGCACAGTTGGCTTCAACGATTTCATCATCCGGTCATCTACTCTGACCTCTTCCCGTACATCTCAACCTAAGACCACGCAAATCATCCCCGGGAAAAGGCCCCACGACGCTGCATGTAAGGATGACCTGGACCTGGACCGAGACCGGCCGGTGAACAAGACGATCAAGAGGCTCCGTGATGGCAATGATTCGTTCCAGTTGAAGACACCCACCGCTTTCAAAAGACGTACGCTGTGGTCTCCTCCTGATGTCATATCTTCGGGCAACGAGGCGTCGACCCCCTTCAAGACCCCAGAAAACCGCCTCCTCGCAGTGAACATGGCCCCGCCTGCGAAGCCCAAGCCACAACACAAGTGCGGCAAATGGAGGCAGATTTCGAGTTCAGGTGGAGATCGCCCCGTTGAAATTTGAAAGGTTGTATCTGGCACTGTGTGTTGCGTTTGGAACAATGTGGAGCGGAAGAGCTACAGACAGTACACGATGTTCAATGGGTTCTGGCACAGTGCGTTGGTATCATACTCGCCCGTAGTATGGCAAGGGGGATTTGAAGAAGTTTGCTTTTGAGTTGCTCGAAATTTCTCTCGAAGAGGGTACCAAAGCTTTGAATGTAGAGAGCGCAAGTCGGGCAGGGAAGCACATCAGCCAAGATGAAGTCGACAAATGGAAGAGGTATTGAGTTGGCATCCTTTTCAAGATATTTATCAGAAGTAGCCTTTGGTGTTAATGGCAAAGAAAATCGCTATCAAACGATTCCGTCTCCAGATTCGTCGTGAAGCGCACGTGCCTGCGCATGTAGCTATGACGTCGTTTGGTGGTCATAACCCTGCCCGCAAGGTACAGGGAAGGATAGCTACATCTTGTAGCTCACCACCCTGCTTCCTCCGTTCTTCCCTCTGAACCACAACACTTTCCACTTCACAAAACACGAAGCTAGACCGACCATGGCCACGCGACTCAAGAACTTCGTCCTGGACGAAGCAACCCGTGTGCGACACTTGACCATCGGTGCCGCGCGCTCAGGAACCTACTTCTACCCCATTCGCGTGAGTTCTCCCCCCGCTTGTTGGCTGCTGAGAGCGCTTCGTCGCCGCACTCCTCCAGAACTAGACACTAATTCAAGCGAACACAGGGCATATTCTACTACATCTCGCACCGCAGCCTCTGGAAGCCGCTGACGTCGCACCTGGCGGCCATCATCAGCACCGGCGTGGGCGTGACGACATTCATGTTCTTCTTCACGTACCTGCCGCAGGCCGCGGTACTGACGCTGGTCAACGGACCACTGGCGGCGCTGACGACGATCCTGCTCGTGTTGAGCGAGAGCAGCACCATTTCCAACATTGTAGCGAGGGCGATGTGGGTCGAGGAAGCGGTGGTGGATACGTTTGATGGAGTGAATTTTCCTATTTTCCCGGGATGACTGCTTTGCTCCTGCCTGAACAACTGCTGACAGCATCGTTCTCTCAGACACTCGTCACGAAAGAGCAAACAGCACTCCTCTCCCACGGCCGCGCCCTCAAACCTAGCCGCGACCCCATCGGGGCGCTCGGCGCCGTCCTCAGCAAACCCTTCAAAAAGCTCTCGCCCACCTCGCTCATGCGCTCGCTAATCTACCTCCCGCTCAACCTCCTCCCCGTCGTGGGACCCCTCCTCTACCTCGTCGCACAAGGCCGCAAGCGCGGGCCCGAGCTGCACGCGCGATACTTCCAGCTGAAGGAGTGGAGTCCGAAGGAGCGGCGGCGCTTCGTCGAGGCCAACGAAGCGGCGTACGCTGGGTTCGGGTTTGCGGCTACGCTGCTGGAGATTGTGCCCGTCGTGGGGCTTTTCTTTTCGTTTACGAATGCGGTGGGTGCGGCGCTTTGGGCGACGGATTTGGAGGCCAAGGAGGGCACGGCGCCGGGTCTGAGGGCGCAGGCTGAGGCGGCGAAGAAGGCCGAGTAGGCGTGAGGGGAGTGGATTCTTTTGTGGTGGCGCAGGTGTTGCGGCGTTTGAAAAGTCAAGAAGGGCAAATATATGACGGCTTGCGAGCTGATCACGCAAGACGAAATAGGTCTCTTGAACGGGTCAGACGGAGTATGAACTGGAGGGTTTTCAATTCGGTAATCTTTGCAAACATTCTCACAGAAAGCTTTTTCTGCTTATCAGGCGAAGTCTCCGGGCGCCAATTTTCCCCTTTCTTGTCCACGCATGTTCTTGGTTGCAAAAACAGGCAGAAGACGCTCTACAATCAGCAGGCTCTCCACATGCTCAGTTTCTCGCATCTCTGGACCACGCCATCATGCCTGTAGTCAGAGCTCAAATTGTCAACCCGCCTCGCGGCGCGCGGCATGTCCAGCAATGCGTGCCTCACCCAGTATTCATTCCAGAGCCTGGTTCTCTCGCCGGCGGCTGTCCAGACAACGCCGATCGCGGACGGAGTATTCTACGCAAACAAACCAATCCAAGCAAAGGGCTTCCAGACGGGCAGGCAATTTTGAAAGTTGCAACGGCGGCAAGTCGTGCAATGAATGGGACATGTATGAACGCCGAAGCTCTCTCATGAAGTTCACCCACGCCACGAACCACGAGATTGACGACAGGGAGTGAGAGCGGTGGCGTACATGCCAGGCAGGTGAGCAGAATGGATGAGATGAATGCGGGAGTACGTGCCCCACCACCTCATACCATGTCGCGTCGATATGGCAACGGACGACCAACGGATGGATGGTTGGGAGAATGGGTCTATCAAGTCGCCCTTCTGCTTGCCAGCCACCTACCTCTCCTTCGTCTGCCACCGCCTTCTTTGCAGTGGTAGCAGCGTTCGTGGCCCTTTTTCTACTTCTCGTCCACTCCATTTCTACTTCTACGACCGACGACTGACTGCACCGGACCTCATCTTGTGACAAATCAACCGCCGACTAACTGGACTGGCCAGGCATTTTGAAGGACGAAGGACGTGGTCAACGTGTAGTGGCAACGAGGACCTCACCTCAGACAGTCAAGAGGTGGCACCACCCATGGAACGACGCACACAATGGGTTCACTTCGGGTTCACATGAGCGCATGACAAGCGGACAGGCGGGTTGGTTCAAAGAGGGCGCTACGCCCTCTGTTATAT
This sequence comes from Phyllosticta capitalensis, assembly GCF_038381095.1. Taxonomy (NCBI): domain Eukaryota; kingdom Fungi; phylum Ascomycota; class Dothideomycetes; order Botryosphaeriales; family Phyllostictaceae; genus Phyllosticta; species Phyllosticta capitalensis. The sequence continues at coordinate 1,323,030 of NW_027117448.1, read as the reverse complement.
TTCTTTCCCGAAGGATGACAGCCTTCTACCCCGAGAAAGAGAGCAAAGGAAGTCTCCAACAACGGGTATCTGCTACGGGAGCAACAAGCAGGATGAGGTGAAGGAGGCGGAAGGGGAGGCAGCGCAGCCCCTGCAGTTGCATCTAATCAAAAAGCCCAGCCCAGCCAAACCACCCAACTCGCGCGCCGTCGTCTGCAGCTCGAGTTGAGCTCGGCAGGGCAGGTCTGACAACCCGAAGCAGCAGTATACAAAAGACAAAAAGGGGAACAAGCAAAAGAGGCCGAATGCGAGTGCGAGCGAGCAGTTGGCTACGCCGGGCACAACGTGCCAGTTCCATTCCATCGAAGGGGTGAATCAAATGTCAAGTCCTCCTCCCGACCGTCCGTCTCGTTCTGCAACAACCGCAATGACAACAAACAAGCGCAATCTGGTCTCGTTTTTGACCGATCGACTACCGATACCGGCCTCCGCCCAATGAAGAGTGTGGAACCGTCAATCATCTCATTAGGAGAGAAGAAAAATTGGAAAGGGAAGCAAAAAGAAATTGTAAGAACCAATAGTGACCCTTGCCTTATCCACAAATTAAGTTTGATCGCAAAGCAGGCGCAGAAGAGAAACAAGAGAAAGGGGTAATCATGAGAAAAGAAAAGAACCGACTGGCGAGTACAGATGACAAAATCAGAAGCAGGACGCATCTCAGACGAGCAGGACTGGCATGTCCTCTCGATATGGACAACAACGAAGAAAATACAGCAAAGAAACGGAATCAAGTCTACGCTCGATGGTGAGTTGTACAGCAAGACAAAAGAAAACTGAAAATCCACAGATGGAAGAGGGAGGAGGACCGGCTGCTTTTGGCGATCAGGTCGTCGTTCGAGGAGAAAAGAGGCCGGAAAGGAGCAAGGAAACAAGAGGGTATGCAAGAGGTTATCTGGAGAGGCTAACGGCAGGGTATCATCCGCGTGCTACCATCCGCCCAGACGAAGGATTGATGCGAAGAGAAAAAGGAGTTTTGGGTCAGCAGTGAGGTCCAGCTGCGGAATGGCCGCCGGAGCGTAGAATGGAACCCGCTCAAATACAGCAGAATTCAGGAACACGAACAAGACCCCCTTAGAAACGGACTTCGAATCGAGCCTGGATATCGCCGAGACATCGAGGCCATGGACATGACAGACTGCTGACGGACTTCCTCAAGTGGAGCGCCGTTCGTCCGTCATCCGGTCCGCCCGTCCCGCGCCGCGCTTACGCTCCTCTTTACAAAGCGCCAGGGTAACGACTGCCCCCGGCACCGCCAAGAGAAATGCCACCTGAAGCTGCTGCGCCTGGCGGCAATCCTCTGCCGCCGCCGCCGCCGCGCCCTCCTCTCATGTTGCGCACATCTCTGGTCCGGCCTGGGGCGGGGACGCCTGGCAAGCTGAACTCAGGGTTTGCGTCGAGGACGGCTTCTTCCGGCTTTGGCCTTCGGGGTGGTGCATAGCCGTAGCCGGGTCGCGGGCCAGTCATTTGTGGCGGTTGCCAGTTGGGGTTGATGCCGCGCTGGCTGATTGACGTAAAGTGAGAGGCGTCAGACTCACCGCCCGGCGAGCGCGGTCCTTCAAACTCGGGAATGTCATCTGCAGTCACCATTTGCGGTGGTGGTAGAGGCGAAGGGGGCGCGTTGCCGACGTGGAGTGGCGAGGGCACGGGAACCATTGGAGAAGCATTTTGAGAGCGGTTCGGCGAGAAACCAGCCATCAATGCGGACGGTAGGTTGGAGCTTTGTGCAGCAGCATTGTCTGGAGAGTTGTTTTCGGTAAACCGCGGGTCCATGTCCTCGACATAATTGTCGGCAGAAGGTTGTCTTGCGTGGCCTGGGTGCGGACTCGATTTAGACGTATTTGGCAGAGCGGCGGCCATCTCAGTAGGATGCTCGCTTATGGGAGAGGCGGCAATGGGCGAGAGCCCGCGAGCCTCTTGAGGACTTTCTTCGGGTGATGACTGAGAAGCATTGTTGGTGATCATGGGGTTGAGGGGAGGTGGTGACTCGCCCTCTTCGGCCCAATTGCGGCGTGGAGGGACGTAAACTGAGCTTGGATGAGACGGATGCGAATACTCGCTTGTGGGACTCATCTTGCCAGTCGACTGCGAGTCTTGTCTATGCGGCTTGTCGTCGCCATTGAAGTTGCCCTGTTGCAACCCAATCATACCCCTTAGGTCATCATCACTATCCCGTAGTCCGTAGTTGTTGACATCCCGTTTTGGAGTACCGGCCCGAGCGTCCATTTCCACTGCCTGGCCAATAGGCCCGTTTTCAGGACCGGCCATCATTCCGGGCTGTTCTTGTCCTTGATAATACGGGGGTCCATCGTATGCTCCTGGCGGCGGTCCGCGTCCGTTGGGCGCCGGGTAGCCGTAAAACCGATTTTGATACGGTGGGGGTCCTCCTCCTCTACCGCCTCGTGGTGCGCCCATGGCCATGCCCGGAGGTCCCATCCCTCCTCTGCCACCAGGACCGTTCCAACCCGGGGGAGGGGGACCGCGCATGCCTGGTGGACCACCTCTTCCCCTTGGCGGAAATCCTCCTCTTCCACGGGGTGGGTATCCTCCTCTTCCTCTCGATGGTGATGGGCCGTAGAATGGCGGCGGTCCACCTCCTCTACCCGATTGCATCGTTCCGTTCGAGCCCTGATGCCTCAGCGGGTGGCCGTACTGGTCTCGTGGTGGTCCCATGGGCAACGGAGGTGCTTCGCCGTAATATCTTCCAGGGTTGTTGCGATCATTACCTTCAGTGCTTCCGCTCCTGACAGATCCGTTCTTGGGATTCAATGGAGTGCGATCGTCCATGCTTGTCTTTTGCATCTCAAATGTCGCAAAGTCTGGACCTCCCTTATCCGAAGGTGACATTGAAGGCATCGGCGGCGGCGACTCGGCGCGGGGGAGGTTGGGGTCCTCGGTGATGATGGTGCCGGTGACGGGCGGAGGCTGCATACGGTTCGCGTAGTAATTTTGGCCATTCATTTCGGCATGCTCCTCAATTCGCTTTTTCCTGGCCTTTCTGCTGACCAGAGTACGCCTCATGGCACATGTCATGACTGCACCCACGGCGATGATGATGGTGGCAGCAAGGACAAGCCATCCTCCGTAAGCCATGTGCGGTACAAACAACAAGATGTCCACCAGGAACGCAAGAAGCGAAACCAGAAGCGTCGGGAACGTAAGGACGAGGAGGCCCATGAGGTATCGGGACGAGTGAGAGGGCGAGTGAAAGTGCGCAGCCACAGCGAGGACGAAGCACACCAGAGACAAAAAGGCCGCGACAGGGTGGACTACCAGAATGGCAGACAGGGTGTGGCGCGCGCCGGAAGGGAGGTCGAAGTCGCCATCTGTAGACGATTGGAAGAGGGTCGAGTCTGAGCCTATGAATCAGTATGTCGAGTCGCGTGGGGGAGATGGACGCGTCCATGTCAAGTTGACGTACCAGCGGTATAGCCAATGCCCATGCCACTGCAATCGCTCCCCTTGCAGTAGCCAAAGACGCCAAAGTCGATGCCATTGAACTTTGCCAGGGGAATGGCCTTGATGACGGGAGTGGTGAGGGTGCTCAGCAGCAACAGGACGAAGGCGGCAAAGAAGATGATGGACAGCGGCGTCGCCGGCCGTAATAACATAGTCATGGCCGGAGAGTGGCTGCTCGAGGGCCTCTCTGCCTATGGGTCAGGGCAGCAGAGAGGATCAGCGTTGGTGTTGGCGATCAGTCCGGCTGAGGGATGTAGAGAAGAGGTAGTCGTAGGGGTAGTCGAAGCGAAACGAAGAAGACGGGAAGGGCTCGGATGGGGCCGTATATCTCGAGCGGCGGAGGGAGGGCAGCGCTGAGACGGAGCCGCGACGTTAGAGTTGTGGGTGGCCGGTCTAGCAGGAACCCGGGGGTTTGGCAGCGGCGGAGGCGGCGGCGGCAGGTGTAGAGTTGTCGAACAAACGGCAGCGCGGCGCAATCATGTCATCCGGGTGATAGGGTGATTTGACGATAGGAGGTGGTGGTGGAGGCGTCGCGGAGGAAAGTAACGGGGACAGAAGGAGAGACGGTTGGCGAGTGGTTGGGAAGGAGGAAGCAAAGCGACGCAGTCGATTAGGTGTTGAGTGGTAGAAGGAGAGAGAAGCGAGCGTGATGATAGGTCTGAAGTGTGTCGTGGTACAGACGACCTCGGAGACGAAGGCGAATGGTGTGGCAGTGTTGGGTTGGTAGCGAGCAAGCGGAGGCCTGGCGCTCTAGGATTGCGGGGGGCCAACGGCAGCGCAGAGACCACCGACAAGTTCCTGATCGCCCAAAAGCGCATCCGCGACATGGCCCGTCCAGAGACCCACTGCAGACTATTTTATAACTATATGTACATGTACATGCCGTCGTTCGCCAGAGCTACAGTTCTCCACGCGCAGTCTTAGTACACTATCTCTACCTGCAGTGCCGCGAGTCAATAATGGGTGGTGGTGGCACTTTTGCAGTCAAAAAAAAGCCAACGGGCCCGAGAGATTTGACGGGAGCGCACGAGCCAATGGCAGCGATGCGAGTCAGAGGTCCTTGTCCGTCTCAGCCAAAATTGGTCAACACAAGAGAGAAAACATTTGTACGTAGCAGAGGGGCCTCTTTTTCTTCTTCGCTGTATCATGATGAGCTGTTTGACGGGTTTGTCGTGCCAGACTGCAAACTTGTCCATGACCTCAGCGACCCCGATTCAAATTTCCACATGCCCCCGGCCACCCACGCGCGCTGCATGCATGGCAGCAGTTCCTCATTCCCGTCACGACTCTCAGAAAAAGAGCCGCCGCATCCGCTGAATCAATCCGTCCCGCTCTAGCCAGCCTCTCGTCACGACGTCGCTTCTCTTTTCAATTTTCGCTGCTCGTCATCTCTTCAGGAACCACACAGGCCAACCCACTGCATCACTCTGTCTGCCGTGACCACGATGCGGCCACCCTCAGCATGTTTCACGGCGCCAGTCCCGTCCACTGTCTGGGCCGTCCGCCGCTGATGCTCATGCCGTTGTTGCTGGCTTGCTTCGCCGGCTGCTGCGCCGCGTCAGGACTCTGCGCTCTGCAGATGCGAGAACGGCAATGCTCCGGCACACATTTATCCAACTGCTACACTAGACATGGCCTCGAATCTCTGTGGCTGCTCGCCTGTTGACGTGCTTTGCGTGCAGCACTCTAGCAGCGAGCCTCCCTGGCCTTGCTCCTTGGCACCAACCCCCATCCTTCTCTCTCCATGGCGGTGAAACTGCATGCTGGAACCTTGTCCGTCGCCAGTTGCTCTCTTATCCGTCTGCCGTTGCTGAAGAGCGGAAAACCGCCAGATATCTCAATCGTCGGGGTGTGAGGGGTTCATCTCGAGCGACATGTAGACGACGCTGAAGACATGGATCACCAGAGCCGCAACCCAGGTCTACTTGTATCTTTTTCTACGCCATCTACAGTCTCCCGCACCTTTGAATCAGCTCCAACGTGCGCTGATCCAGCTACGTACCGTACCTCAGCTTAGCCTAACCACCAACTCCCTACACAGCTAGCTAGCCATCAACCGTGCCGCGCCGCTACCTTACTCCTGCCGCCGTCGGAATTCCTCCCATCCTCGTTCCCTACACATGTCCAAGTCGCCCCCCAGCTAGCGATTAGCTTCACGTCGATTTGCCGCGCCTCGTATGTCAGGCATGAATCCTGCCAGCAATGCGAACCAATCAGCCGCCCGCCAACATAAGCGGCGACCTCTGCTACTGCAGCATTTAATCAAGTAGACTGCCGATTCACTTTGGACTTTGGGTCTGCTACGGGAATTGGGGAAAATGCGGTCGGCCAAAGGACGCGAGACTCGTTTGGGATTTTCTTGCTGCGAACTAGCCACGCGAAACGGGTTGCTGTCTCCCCACTTGCTTGTTTGGGAGTAGGTTTTGCTGGAGGACGAGATGGATGGTTGGATGCGCCGGTTTGCACGTGGTTCGAGCGAGCGGTGCTTTGCTAGTTCTACTGCTTCATGTCTGGTGTGCTGGTGGCTGTGGTGTCTCGTCGCAGTCGTGGATAAAGCATTATTGGTGCTGGTGTAGTCGCGCTTGTGTTCTATATGAGCAATCCAACTCGTACCGTAGCAGCTTCAGATATTTTTCCAAAAGCAACACCCGCACCGTTGGAAAGAAGAAAAGGAGAACAACACAGAGCCATGTCTACCGGCCGGCCGCCGTTGGTAACTACTGTACTAGCCGCCAGCCATCTACGTCGACGGTACCGCAAGTGTGGTAGCACATAGTGCGTGCGTGTGCTCTATCTGTAACCCACACCACTCGAGACCGGCGGCCCCATCAACGCGAGACGTCCGGACTCTTGAGACACTGCGCACCCATTCTTCTCCACCGCTCTCCTCACGCCTTGCGTCAGGGCTTGTCGGATGCCTTGGTCAAGTCAGACATCCACGTGCTTGTTTGGTCTTGTCTCTTGTCTCTGTGTGTAGCCGACAATGGGCGGCCTTTGGGTGGAAGCGCCGCTGCATCAAGCAATTCATCCATTCGTCGCGCCGACTTGATGCAAAACTCGCCTGCATCACATCGAGCTGACGCACGCACGTCCATGCTCTTGGCTCTGACGACAATCGACGCAAGGAAACAGACTGAAGTCTCTCACAGGCACTTGGCAGCAGCAGCAGCAGTACAGATATCGGAAGTCAAGAAGCAAAAGCGCCTCGGGTGGTATCATGAAATTGGTTCCATTTTTGCATGGACCGCGTTGGTATTGAATTTTGTGGGCGCCGGCCCGTTCCTGGGCTGGCAATGGGCATGGCGTGGCTGCTATGGAAAAAGCACTCTGGACTCCTCCACTCCGACAGACCCTTCAACAACCTACCATCTCGGTTCTGGATATTTTCCCTCCTGCACGTCGTCGCAAGGCATTTACCTGGCAATGGCGGCGGCGCGGCGGCGGTCACGCTCCTCGGCGATGGTGAGCTGTGCGACGTGTTAGCATTTTGTTCGGCTGTCGACGCTTTTTGCGGTTTGTTGATTCGTACCTTGACACCCTTGCCCTTGGGCAGGCTGATCCAGGGCTTCTCCTTGCCGATGACGAAGACGTTGCTCTCACGGGTGGCGAACTCGTTGTCAACAGCGTCCTTGATGTGGACAATGTTGAAGCCACCGTCGTGACGCTCACGGTGGGTGATGACACCAACACGACCCATGTTACGACCACCGGTGGCCATGGCGATGACACCAGTGTCGAACTTGATGAAGTCGGCGATCTTGCCAGTCGCGAGGTCAATCTTGACGGTGTCGTTGACCTTGATCAGAGGGTCGGGGTAGCGGATGCTGTGTTGCGGCTCTGGTCAGTAACCAAAAATTCTCCATGGACTCACCAGACATCGCCCAAACTTGGTCCAACGTCTGATGGATGCGGAGCAACTCACGTTCTCGCATCGTGCGTAACCAAGAAGGGGATTCCGCCCTTGCCGAGCTGGACGCGCTTGACCTTGCCAAGCTTGTACTCGGCCTCCTCGTTGGTGATGCGGTGGACGGTGAAGCGGCCCTTGGTGTCGTAGACGAGACGGAAGTGCTCGCCGGTCTTCTCAATGGAGATGACGTCCATGAAGCCAGCGGGGAAGGTGACGTCGGTGCGGACCTTGCCGTCGACCTTGACGAGGCGCTGCATCATGATGGCCTTGGTCTCGCGGCCGTTGAGGGCGTACTTCAAGCGGTTGCGGATGAAGACGATGAGGGGCATGCAGTCGCGCAGCTTGTGGGGACCGGGCGAAGCCTTGGGAGCGTAGGCACCGGACAGCTTGTCCAGAAGCCAGTGGGAGGGAGCGCTAAGGCGCTTTTGGTGCTTGACGCTGTGAGAGGTCTGTCAGCCATGCCGCCTTCAAGGTGTTGACTCTGGCATCTGCTCTTCCACTCCGTCTCGCGTTTTAGCCGCGCATCTTTGCCGTGATCCACTTGTCAAAGCCTCTCGAGATTCCGACGATTCGTCTCAAGACTCGTCCTCCAAGCGGTATCGTCGAAATTGGCGCGGCAAAACGCGAGCGTTCGAAGCGGAGGCGGAATCCGGGCAGAGCGATGCCAATCGAGATCGGTTTGCGGAAGGACTTACGGTCCACGGGCCATGGTTGCGGTATCCTAGTTGACGGTGGTGAGGAGGGTGGTTGTCGAGTCGTCGCCGGTCGTGGTCGAAAAGATGGGTAGCGAGGCAGGCCATGGTTGATTTTCGCTGTGTGCGCTGACTAACGCGCTGGAGCCGATGATCACCCGTGGTCCGTGCACAAAAAGTGGTCGGCATGCTGGGGCAGGCTTTGGCAAACATTGCGGGGAACACGTTCTCTTGCAGACATTATTATGAAATTTTGGTCTTGTAGATGACTGAATCACTTGATTTTAGGTATCTTTGTTTGCTTTTATCTACCCTCCAAAATGTCCCAATCGTCAAAATTAGGCGTAGCCCTTGAGCACAGCAGCCTCCGCATTCAAGATGGAGGATCCAGCAGCACCAATGACGGCTAGATGATGGTCAGCTTTGAGAATTTCGTCCGTGTTTGCGGAAGGAACTTACTGTTGTGGCTGAGTGCGACAAACTTAATGTCAAAGATTCCGCTCTCATCCTCCCTTATTCTGCCAACACTGACGGCGTACCCTCTGTCCGTCTCCCTATCCAGCCTAGGTTGGGGCCTGTCGGGCTCGTCCATGACTACGATGGCTCTTTCAGGGGCACTGGGGCAACCCAGCTTCTGCGCCTCGCTGACGTACTCCCTCATGGCCTGCTTGACCTCTTCGGCGCTCGGCGCCGGCCTCTTTGCGAAGCGCAGACTGACGCAGGCAGTGTGGCCATCCAGAACTGGCACACGGTTGCATGCAGCCGAGACCTTGAGAGGCTGGTCAACAAATCCAGTGACGTCCCCGTTGACGGAACCCAGAATCTTCTGGGCCTCAGTCTCCAGCTTGTCTTCTTCTCCCGAGATGAAGGGCACCACATTGTCAATCATGTCCATAGTGCTGACACCGGGGTAGCCTGCACCCGAGACTGCCTGCATGGTGACGACAGAGACTTCCGATACGGGGCCGAACTTGGCCTGCAGCGCAGCGAAGGGAATGACGATGCCAATGACAGCGCAGTTTGAGTTGCACACGAGGAAGCCCTTTTCGAGGTTGTATTGCTTACGCTGGTGCTGGATGACATCAAGGTGGGGAATGTTTACAGTAGGGACGACGAGCGGGACGAGGGGGTCACGGCGGTAGTTCTTTGCGTTGGAAAAGACGTGGAGGTTGGACTTGAGGAAGGCCATTTCTTCAAAGCTCTTGTCAGCATCCATTTAGGACTTTCAAGCAGGAATGACCCACCAACGTCGCCAGCGACATCACTGTCCAGGCCCGAGAAGACCAAGTCGCAGTCAGCGAATTCCTCGGGGACGCACTTCTTCACGACAAGCTCGCCCAATTCCTTGGACATGGGCAGAGCCTGCTTCCACTTGACCGCATCCTTGTATTTCTTGCCGGCAGAACGCTCAGAGGCACCGACAGCATGGAGAGTGAAATGCGGGTGGAGTGCGAGGAGGAGGATAAAGCGCTGGCCAACGGAGCCAGTTGCGCCGAGGACACCTGTGGCCAATCTACGTCAATGCTTGCTCCAATGGGTGTCGCAATTTACTGACCGCACTTCTTCTTGGGAAAGTTGCGGTTGGTAGAGGTAAAGCTCTGAACGTCCATTATGGTGGTGTTGTGGAGGGTGATGTGTGAGGGGTGCGAGAAGAGTCACTGGCCGTTGTCGGCGGGCACTTTTTCTCGCGGGGCAATGACGCAGGGTCTCGCACGGGTGGTCTGAGATGAGGTGGTCCGTCCAACCACGAACAATTAGAAGTAATAATGCCATACTTCTACTGAGCCATCTAGCTAAAGGAAAGCCATTGTACTTTTGAATGCCAGTTGGAACTCATCGCATTCTAGATGCTGTCTTGAACCCATCAACTTGAAGACCAGAGCTCCATAATGGATGCATTTGAACCGAAACCATTCTATCCTCCCAAGTTCTCTAAAAGAGATCCCTTCTGTGGGGACGTCTACTTTTCGATAATTCGCTCTTAGTAGTCCATAATCTTTCCAGGATTGAGCAACCAGTCCGGATCGAGAGAACGCTTGACACTCTTCATCACCTCAATGGTCTCAGGACTCAGTTCTTTGACGAGATACGACTTCTTTCCAAGCCCAACAGAATGCTGGAAGACGTTAGCAAGTATGTTGACACACCAGTCGCAAACCTACCTCTCCGGTGCATGTACCATCCATCTCGAGCGCACGGTCGACCATGCTGTAAACACACTTCTCGACCGCTGCACGTTCCTTGGGGTCCTTCCTGTTGTAAAGGACGCCCATATGGAAGTTTCCGTCACCAATGTGGCCGAGGATGGTAGCAAAGAGTCCCATTTCGTCCATCTCCTTTTTGGAAACCTCTGAGACACGATTAACCACAGCCGGAAGAGTAGGATCTGGGGCACTTACCAATGATGTCGGGCAACCTCGACAATGGAACTGCCACGTCCGTCGACCATACCTCTTGATCGGCGGTCCTCAGTGCCAGCATGCTCCACAGACTTTCCTTCCTGGCCGACCACAGTTCGTGCTGCTCCTCGGTATTCTTCGCAAACATGAACTCTCCTCCCTTGTTCGACTTTGCAATGGCCTTAACAAGACCAATATTTTCATGCACGCCGGCCTTCGTCCCAGAGAATTTGAAGAATACCGTCGGCATCTCTTGCCACTTTCGTTTCGTAGATCCGACCCTGTTGATGACGCTCATCTGCACATCGTCCATGATTTCCAGCGCGGCGACGGGTATGCCTGCGCGCATGATTTTCGAGGCTGCGCTGGCGGCGTCGCGAATTGTCGGGAAAGTGACCACGGCCACGCTAGTCTCCTGGGGAATCACTGCCAGCTTCAGAGTGACTTCGGTGACAATGCCGAGCGTGCCTTCGGAACCAATGAAGAGATTGGTAAGGTTGTATCCAGCGGAAGTCTTCCTAGGTCGCCTTCGAGTCTTGATCACTGTTCCGTCCGCAAGAACAACAGTCAGGTTGACCACCCAATCCTTCATGGTGCCGTACCTTACAGCATTGGTTCCACTGCAGCTTGTGCCAACCATGCCCCCAATCTTTGCAGATGGTCCAGGGTCTACGGGGAAGAATAGTCCCGTGTCCTTGATTTTCGTGTTCAAGTCCATCCACGCAACCGATGGTTGAACAACGACATCCATATCGTCTTCATGGAGTTCCAAGATCTGATCCATGAAGGCAAAGTCGATGCTGAATCCTCCAAAAGGGGCGGAAAAATTGCCCTCAAGACTAGATCCACCAGAAAACGGGATCATCGGGATCTTGTACTTCTGGCATATCTTTGCAATCTGAGATACTTCTTCAGTTGACTTTGGGTAGGCCACGGCAACCGGTAACTGGTCAATGTTGATGGATGACCATTCCGAGTAGCCGTGTATCTTGAGGTCTTCGTCGTCTGTACTAAGCGCACTCTCCCCAAGAATTGACCTCGCCTCGTCAATTGCCTACAAAACGTTAGCCACCGCAACTTTCGGGCAATGCTGCCTATGGGAGAAATTTCAAAGGGGGTCCAATGTTTGTTGGTGATTGCAGAATTATGAACGACACGAAGGCCACATGCCAGAGCGACAGTACCTTCTCCATTTCTTGTCTCGTAGCATATTTGGGCGCCTTTGGTGTAAAACCTAATGACTTGAAAGAAGAGCCCGTCCCATTGAGTCCATACGCGTAGGTGAGCGACCCAGTCAAAGCAGTCAAAAGCAGCACGCGACCAGTGGTCCAGAATGCAACCTGGCCAGACTCCACCGAGGAACGATTTACTTTCTGTGCGGCGTTTCTCCGGGTCTGGCTCGAAAAAGACCCTCGAATTGAGTTGGTGGCAGGTTTTGGGAATCTTCTTGCTAACCTGAACATGGTGATGGAGCGGGCAGAGGAGGAAGGCAAATGGCGAACGAAGTGGAAGTTATTTTCAACAATCCATCAGACGGGGGAAAAGCTGCTTATGGCGTTATTGCTCGATGGAATCGATCGGCCTATTACTACTCCGTACAGGGGCGACTAGCTGGCGGGGTACGGAGCGTAAGCCATTGAAGTGGGGCAAAGTTGACAACCGCAAGGCGTATAATGGTGGATGGGGACTGATTGTGCCGGGCTCATGATGGCGTTGACCGGCAGATGACTCCGATGGAACAGACGAGCCATTGGCCAAGCAAAATGTAGATGGGTTGCGATTGGCCATGAGGAAAGCTTCGCCCGTGGCCCAAGGCGCGTGCAACACAAAGCAATTCCGCGTCTCGCAAGATCAGCCGCAGGGCAAAGGGCGGAAAAGATTGCGGGGAAGGTGATTGATGGAAGAGGCACAGCTCGCATTTTGGTCGAGGCCGCAATCGGATGACGGTTATCTTCCAGACTGCTTGTATTTGTAGTACTTCCAACTTGCTCACATTGCTTGGAGCCGACCATTCAATTAGTGCCGTCTGCTCAAATAATTTCAACCGTCATTGTCGTCCTAGGGTAAGGAGGTATCGAAAGATCGACCAGCTATCACATTGGAGGTGATGGCAATCTGCCGTGGTCCCTGGCTCGTTGTGAATGCGGCTATCGCTGCGTCATTCCGAAGGGCTTTGCACGACGGCGCCGCAAGCCAAGGATTCCGGTGTGACGCCAGCTCTGGCATTTCCCGATAAGAACAGTGGCGACGGTAGAAAGTGGGAGTAGTCGCGACGATGGAGGTCGGATGTGTTCCACAACAAAGATATGGAGGAACGATAGAAGAGTCGGATGATGAAAGAGAAGTCCAAGAGGGTGGAGAGCAAAAGTCCGAGGGGTCCGGATTTAACATGTGGTCCGTGCGTGACGGTTGCCGGGCAGGAAACTGTTTGGGTCAGGTCGGGTGGAAACCAACAACGCGACCGACGCGTCTCAACCATCTCGACACTCGCGACTGGCATCCCGGGGTCCCGACATCCGACAACCGATTCCATCATGGGCTCGTTGGATGTCTTGACCACCGAGGTCAATCGCATAGTTTCCTCTCCTTATGCTGTCTCCTTCAAGGTGTGTCTGTAAGGTCTGGACTGTTTGTTTTGCCCCCATGCTGACCTCTTACAATTTCAGAAATTACATGACATTCTCCTAGAATGCGACAGCGTTACCATACGTACCTGGGCTCTCAGCTCCAAGTGCGTTGTATGTCCGTTGGCAAAATGCGTCAGAGAAGCCTTGCAGCTCTGGCCGGATACCTTGCAGGTAATCCAGAAACTCGGTACCTAAATGATCGACCCTTTCTGTGTCATTCACCAAAAGCTGACATATGTTCAGCACTTGCGCCCCCTTTCCGAGATGAGTTTCTCACACAAGACCCTACCATTCTGGATGGGTTCCTTCGAGAAGCGAAAAGCTCTGGAAGTGCAGACATCTCTGATACCTGCATTTCTCTGCTTTCGGATCCATTGCCGGCTTCCATTCCACTACCCTACTCTGCCCAAGACTTTTTCATGCAAGTTTTCGAGAGAGCTGTCCAATGTACCAACGAGCAGAATGTTAGCAATGTGTACACGCTTCTGAACGGACCCTGTCACGATCTGCTCAGACTCCTGCCAACAGAATTCCTCGATCATTTTGAGGAAAGAAGCTACAGGTTTCTCAGAGAGAAGGGCACCACTGGCAAAGAGCTGGAGAGTTACCGAATGCAGATCCTCTACTTGGGTATCCTTGCAACGTTGCTGGAACCTCGTTCTTCTCGAAAGTCCTCGCACAGCGACCCCTCTTCTCAAACTTCACAGTCATCATCCCCCGGCCGCTCCAATCACAATGGATCCATGGAAGAAATCGTTCGAGTGTTCAAGGGCTCGGCCGCACACTCAACTGTCAACTGGATTACGACCATGGTTCTCAGAATATGCGCCACGGGAGCCAGAGACTTTGACGATGCTGCCCTCCGAAGCCTTAAGATAGCGATTGAGGTTCTTACGGTCATTCCTAGCGATGTCAGGCAGTCCTACGTGGAGCACAAGGAATCCTCAAAGTTTGTCGGAAAGCTGATCGAGAAGGCCATGAAACTCACTGCTAATCCAGTAGTGCAACTTCAAGTGAGTTATGACTGTCTTGAAAGATCAAGATTGATACTGACTTTGAGATGAGGGACTTGCCATGGTCGGGCTGCTCCACGAGAAAAAGCCGATTCCAAAACATGTGACCAGAGCATACTCCAAGGCCGTCCTAGCAGCCAGTCCCGCAATCAGCAACTTACGTCTGCTATGTGTTGCCTTGGATACGTCATGGTCACACTACGCAGTGAGCCTCGAAACTAGAATCTAAGAAATCAATTCTGACCAATGACAGCCTTATTTTGAAGAGGACTTTATCCGGGACCTTTTGCGGCACTGCATCAATGGGGCGATGGACTCATCAACCAGTGGCCTCGAGTACGGAAGATTGAGATTAATTGTCGACCTTTTGAATGGTGTACTCATGGAGTGCGCGCCTGTCCGAAGAGGCATCCTACTCGCCATCGCGGCGGACGACTTCCGACCACATTTGCAAAAGTTCCTGGCGCATCCAGCACAGCAGTCTGCCAAACCATCCAATACCGCCCATTCCTGCCCAAATTTCAAGCACGAGCAAAGCCAACGCCTTTCTCTCACCATTGCCTCCACGATCTTACGCGCGGCCCTCCTCTCACAGTCAGATGAGATTGGTGTAGAAGCGCAAATTGCGACCCAGCTTCTTCAAAAGCAGCTTGAACTCGCAACACCGATAGCCTCGTGCCGTCACGAACAAATGACCAGGCCAAACACTGGCACGCTTTCTCTGTTCCAACAACCGTGCACCCCTCGCACCCAACCTGAAAGCTACGACTGGCGGGATCGGCTTGCCGCAGAGCTGCAGAAGCAGGATCGCCTCCGTGTTGAATTGATCGAACGCCGAGTCGGTGAAGTGTGTCGAGACTTGGAGACAAGATGTGAGACCGTCGAAGAGCCACTTCGGGCAGAAAGAAGAAAGAACCAAGAGCTACAGGCAGAGATAGATCGGTTGCAAGAACAGAATCAGGATTTGGTGACACAAGCGAGCGAACTCGAAGGGAGAGAAATTGATCGAGAGCTCTGCATGCAAGGCCTCGAGAATGAAAAGTCTCAGGTGGAAGCGGAGCTCAAGACTGTTTGCGAGCGCAACGATACACTCGAGGAACGACTAGAAGACTTGCAAGGCTCTCTGGAAAAGGCGATTCGGGAGGCAGACGAGACTCTTGACGCTGCTCGTCGGGAGTTTGACAGGAAAGAAGCGGACCTTCGCGCACTCCTGATTACAACCGAAACTGCAGCAGAAGAGAAGGAGACCGAGATGCAGCGCTTGTGCACTCACACAGAGGAATTAGAGCAGAATCTGCTGGAGAAGACCCAAGCATTTGCAGAAGAGAAGACAGCCAATGTGGAGCTTGCACAACAGGTCGAGGTTGCTCTTAGCCAACTAGAAGAGGAGAGGAAAGCCAAGGCCGAGTCCGAGACCAAAATTTCGGAGCTTCAAGGAGAGATTGAAGCCTTCAAGTCGGACGGCGAGGTCCTGGCTCAGGCGTTGCGTGAGTCTCGCGCGACTGTAGAAAGCCTCCAAGAAGAGCATCAGAGCAAAGTCGCTGGCTTGGTCGAAGAGATGGAGGCTTTGCGTCGAACGAGCCAGGGAGAGCTGCAAAAGACCAGAGACGAGGTGAGAAACAAAGACCTCTACTCGTCTAGTCTATACCTGACATCTGCTAGGCACATATCACGCAAGGGTCACTCGAAGCAAAATTGCAAGCAGCTCAGGAAGAAATCTCAGGCCTCGTGCGGGGGCAAGAAGTTGGCAGACAAGAGCTTCAGTCTCGCGACGAGAGCATCGCCCAACTTCGGGAAGAGGTTTGTCATATTTCGCTGCATTGTACAAATGTCCCAAGCTGATGAGATTATACTTAGATCCGGATGTTCAAAGAGACGCTATCAGAAACCAAAGCTGATCTTTCCGCTGCTGAGGAAGAGCTCGAACAAGCCCAGGCCATGAAGGAGCGTCTGATGAACGCGATGGGCTTCGGACAGGAGACCAAAAGCCGCCAGTCCACTCGTCGCTCTCTTGCAAGAGCCTCGACTGTTAACGTCCCGAGTACACCCGGCCGCAATAGCCGTCGCCGGACATTCCAGGATACCGATTTCGGCTCTGAGGATGATGAGTACGGCGACATGGCTGCGTCGCAGCACTCGGATTTCCCGCTCTCTCCTGGAATGGCAACGGACGAGAGTGACAACAGGTACCGCAGCGGACCGACCCCCAAGCGCTCGAAGCCAAGAAGAGGACAGCAGGCGCAGCAGGCTGTGCCGCAGCAGCCATTCAAGGTGCCGACGCTGAAGCCCTCGATCACGGCACCTACTACGACTGCAGAGTCTCTTGGAGCCAGGAGACGATCCAGTAAAATTTCCCGCGGGAGGCCCTCGATGGCAACGGACTCAATGGTCCAGCGAAGAGCTTTGGAGGACGTGACTCTGCTCAAAGGCAATCAGTCGCCGCAACGAAAGCTTGCAGATGCAGGGCGAGGTGGAAAGAGTGTGGAATTCGAAGAATCAGATGACATGGGGAAAGCTAGAACGGAGGACATGAATATCGGCAGCTTTGATGCCAGCGAGCTCCTGGACGCTACACCTTTCACGCCGAGCGGAAAATTGGCCACTGAAAGACATGAGGAGTTCGGCGACGAGACTACCACTGAACTCTGAGTGTTTGCTTTGAGGGATTGGTTGTGATTCAAGTTTTGGGAAACCTGGACGCAAGAGCTGTGATACATACCCTGGATAGAAATGACCGATCGCAAGAAGCATTACTTGGACCTGATAGGGATGGAGGTGAGGTTTCTCCGATTTTAATATCCTCTGACATCTCGTACACTTTTCTTTTTGCCGTTTTGCGACTGCTTATGACTAGTCACATGCCGCCGACGCGTAGCGCGGTGCCGGTGCACAGGATCCACACCAGACTGGCGGATAACTGCATGGCAATGCCCCACGCGGACCTGCATTCCAGGATTTGGATGTACCTCCTTGGCAACAGCCAATCTCCTGATGTGGGCGTTTGTTTTGGTCAACGATCTTGCAAGGGGGCTCCACAAACCCGGTTCCGGGTAGCAAACGACGTCTAGCAGACACCGGGCCCCGAACAAACATCTTCATCCAATGCCAATCACACTCAAACGTCGATTTTCTCTGCAGCCAGTACAAAGCGCCGGAATCGCGTTCAAGGCTGGTCACTGGATTCTGATCTAGGCTTCGACAGTCGCTGCCGCACCTAGCAGAAGATTTAGAAAGAACACTGAAATCCTAAAAACTCAAACAAAGTATATTTGCCCCTCTTTGATACTGAGACGACACACTGATGATGATGGTTGAGCAGCACATCCGCTTCCAGAGCAGGCTGCCATGCAGACGCGTCAAAGTAATGGCGAGGCAAATGCGTATGCTAATGACGCATTGAGTTTTCGCGCTATAAGGCTGTCTTCTCGCAAAGTGCACCACGCCAGCAGAAACTTTCCACGAGGACAACCTAGAGGGAGGGAGCACATGGAGAGCATGAGAGGTAGGTAATCAGGCGAAGTGGCTGCAACACCAATCCATCCATTGTCCCTGATGGTGATTACTCGTTATCTTTCCTTTGAATTACCTGGATGCCTACAGAACCAGATTCACTGTTTGCAAGGTGTTGATGGCAGTAGTACATGGGCAAGGGAATTGACGATATGGTGGTATCTCGGCAGCAGACTCCAGGTCCTGAGGTCTTCCTTGTCCACCGCAAAATTGCTTGCATGCCATCTTCATCATCATCCTAAAACGCTCAACAGCAGCACTCCCAACAACACCGGCACCAGAAACATGTGGTCTTCAGCTTCAAACCAGAGCCCTTTAGATGGACAAGCGCTAAGTGCACGGACAGATGCCTGGGCTGCGGCTTCCCATCACGCAGCTGCCTCCCCGGCCATGTCTGCACCATTCACTCCAAACCGTTCCTTCCAAACGCAGCTGCCTCCATCTTCCACCACCCGGTACCCTGCCGACCTTCAAAAATCTTCCCCAGGACACCGCCGTGCGCCCAACCACCACCACCACTACACCACTCCCACCCCGCCATCGTCCAGACCCTTTTCGCGTTGGAGTTGCTCAAGCGCCTCAAGCAATATGTCTGGCTTTTCAAGCCCCAGGCCCCAGCGCGCCAAGATTGGTCCTCAGAACTGGAGGATATGGCACGAGCTCAAGATCAAGGTCGTTGACCTTCCCTTCAACACCACGACCTTGGATATCTACAAGGTGTTCGAATGCGAGGGTGAGATCTCCAGGATCGAATTGCAGAAGACCTCTCGCACCCATGCCAGGGCCTTTGTCTCGTTCAGGCAAGTAAGAACGCGGTGGTTCTTGACATACTCTAATCCCTCCCAGTCCTGTCCCAGCTCGGCCCTTTTGGGAGACTGATTATCATGCGTCGGACCCCCAGGGTATCCATCAGAGACTCCAGATTGAGTTGTTGGGCCCGCCGCGACAGCACACCTTGCCTAGCCCAGCGAACCCGAGCCAGATCTACGACGAGGTTATTGTAAGTCGTCTTTCCTAGAACCTGCACGCCCGCCTCTGCAACATTGGTATCCGATTGCAAGCTTCCAGCCAAATCACTTGCGGCGTCGTCCTGAACCTGCAGGCTCCAGCGCCGAAAACTTTGGAAGAGAACCTTCTTTGCATCAATTTGGTCACGCGCAGCGCCGAACATGGACAAGGCTGACAGAGAGATTAGAATCTCAGCGCGCAGAAATTGCAAATCGGCTTCATGTACTCGGCGTCGGAGATGATGGTGATGAGGGAAACCAATGCCGGTGGCCCACGGGGCAACGGCATCCGGATATCCGTCAACCTCCAGAGACGAGAGATGTCCATTCGCTTTACAATTCCCATGGTCAACGAAGGGAGGACGGAACTGGTGCCTCAGCAACTCTTCTTCCGACTTTCACTGGCTCAGATGGATGAAATCTTCGAGGAGACCGCTGCCGTGCACGGCTATGGCAATCAGAGGGCAACCCGTAGAATCTGGACGATTCCCCTCCCGCTTCCACCCCTGTGTTTCCGGAAAGTCGATGTGGATACGACTCACAAGCCCGAAATGGCGGTGTGGAACGAAAAGCAGTGCTGGTACCGTCAGACCGACGTGACCAATGCCCGCAAAGAGCTTAAGAATGTTCCAATCGCGCTCAGAAAAATGGATCCCGCCATCGACATCGGCCGTTGGACAGTATACCGATTGGAGATCAGTCATTTCGGGGACAACGGCGACAAGTACAACACAATGCGACGAGCGCTGATTGATTGGAACATCAAATTCAACGAAACACAGGTCATCACCACGATCCCGAGGGCGCCGTGCCAATTTTGGGACATGTTGAGCGCCAGTCGTTCAAACTCGCCTAAGTCCATGGCTAATCAGAGCCATCCGGCTGAGGGACCTATCAGTCTTCCGTTCGCAGTGCGCTATCAGCTCGAGGTCTGTCTTTCGAATGGCATCTTCAGTGAATACAACATCACCCACGAATTCATGGAACATCTGGCATCCATGGGTACCAACCGTGCCATTAGTACTCTGGAGAAGGCCGCAGAAAACTCCAGCAATCACTTCTACGATCCCATGGACATTTTTGACCTTCCTCTGAGTCGGAAGCCGGCTGATAGAACGATCCCCAAATACTGTGCCTATTCGCGATCGCTTACAATCACGCCGACGTCACTCTATCTGTCCACACCAACCGTCGAAATCTCAAATCGCGTCATCCGTGATTACGCTCAGTGGCAGGACCACTTCCTTCGTGTCAAGTTCAGTGACGAAAAGTACGAAGGCAAAATACATGGCACTGAGGGTGATAATGACAATGAGATCTACAGCAGAGTTTGGCGGACTCTGCGCAACGGAATCAACATAGCCGGTCGATCCTACAAGTTTCTTGCTTTTGGCAACTCCCAGTTCCGAGAGCATGGTGCATACTTTTTTGCTCCACTGATGGGCTGTGGCGAGGATAGCATGGAACCTTCCATCATCAGACAGGAAATGGGTGACTTTCGCGGCATCCACGAGGTGGCGAGGTTTGCTGCCCGGATGGGCCAGTGTTTCTCCACGACCAGAGCCGTCCACGGAATCGAAGTGGAAGTCAAGGGCGAAGAAGACGTTGTCCGCAATGGATACACCTTCACCGATGGGGTTGGGAGGCTGTCAATTTCTGTTGCAAAACACATAGCAGAAGACTTTGGCCTGCATTTCGCCGCCGAGGATCCTCCCTCACTGTTCCAGTTCCGCCTTGGGGGCTGCAAAGGTGTTCTTGCGATAGACCCGCGCCTCGAGGATGGCCAAGTCCGCGTGCGCAGGTCCCAGCGCAAATTTGATTCGTCAAACGACGGCCTGGAGATCATTCGATGGTCTCAATTCGCGCCTGCGACGTTGAATCGGCAGCTCATCATCGTGCTTGAATCAATCGGAGTAGAGGGCGACACTTTCATCAAAAGGCAGGATGAGCAAGTATCCGACTTGACTAAGGCTATGAGTGATGAGCTTGTTGCCCAAGATCTTCTTCACAAAAACATCGACTTCAACATGATGACTCTTACGATCGCCGAGATGATTGCAAGCGGTTTCATGGCAGCCAACGACCCATTTACCATGTCTGTCCTTCGACTATGGAGAAGCTGGAACACCAAGTACCTCAAGGAAAAGGCAAAGATCTTCATCAAGGACGGAGCCTTCTTGCTTGGTTGTGTGGACGAGACTGCTACCCTCAAAGGCCACTTCGAGGACCGGCTCGATGTTCCCGAGGTTTTCGTTCAAGTGTCTGATCCAGACAAGCAAGGCGACTACAAGGTAATCGAGGGTGTCTGCATCGTGGCCCGCAATCCGTCGCTTCACCCGGGAGACATTCGTGTGGTGCACGCTGTCGATGTTCCTGCATTGCACCATCTCAAGAATGTCCTGGTATTCCCTCAAACTGGCGATCGAGATCTTCCAAACATGTGCTCAGGAGGTGATCTTGATGGCGATGACTACATCGTCATCTGGGACAAGTCTCTGATTCCGGCCTACGTGTGCGAACCAATGGACTTTTCACCGCCAGACAAGATGTTTGTGGATGAGGTGCACCTCGAAGACGTTGCTCGTTTCTTTGTGGAGTACATCAAGAATGATAGTCTAGGGCGAATCGCTACACACCATCTTGCCCTTGCCGACTGGGAGCACCTTGGTGTCAAGAGCCCACGGTGTGTGGACCTTGCCAAACTCCACTCGACTGCAGTTGACTACCCCAAGTCGGGAGTTCCTGCCCGCATGCAGAAAGACCAGCGAGCTACCAAGTTCCCACATTTTATGCCCAATAGGAATCGGCCGGCAGACAAGATCTACCACTCCAAGAAAATCCTCGGCCAGCTTTTCGACCAAGTCCAGAAAGTCGACTTTGAGCCGGTTTATGACGCGAAATTCGATAGCCGTATTTTGGACGCCTATCAGCACTCTGAAGAGACCCTGATCACAGTAGCCGACATCAAGCAGGTCTACGATACTGCTGTGCATCGTATCATGGCGCAACACGGCATTGGCACGGAGTTTGAGGTCTGGAGTGTCTTCATCCTTGACCACAACAATCAAAGTCGCGACTATCAGATGACCGAAGAGTTTGGTCGTATTAGCGGTGCTTTGAAAGAGCGATTTCAGAACATCTGCATCGAGCAGGCTGGTGGCAGAGACTTCAAAACTCTCGCTCCTTTCGTCGCTGCCATGTACGTCGTCACTGCGACACAGATCGAACGAGCCAAGTCAGAGGCAGATCAGAGGGTCGACCGGGTTGAGATGCCTCTTATGAGTTTTCCTTGGATCTTCGCGCATATACTGGGCAAGATTGCCACCGGTGAACAGTTCGTCCCCGACTTCACTGTTCAGTCAGCTGCCGCACAACGCACGAAGAAGCCCAAGAACCCGGTCTTCACGACGAACGATTTGACCGCTGAAGATGAGATGTTGATGCGTGGGGACCGCAAGCACCACGAGGTCATGGACTTGTTCGGCGACGTACCAAGCGCAAGTCAGCACCCGTACATCGACACTCTCAAGGATGTCTCGACGATGCCGACAGAGCCTGTCTCGTATGAGGATTTCGTCAAGAGTGATGCTGCGAAAACGAAACAGGATTTGCTAAGCACAGAGAACCCGAATGTCGAGGATAACAAGCCAAGAGATCCCAAGAAAACTTCCTCATTGAGTGAGAAAGACACCATCGATGAAAGGAAGTCGCACACTGAGCGTCCGCTCTCTCCCAGTACCAAAGTCAAAGAGACTGGTTCCATCAGCACTTCGAAGGAGGGCATGGCTGGCAGTAACCAGCACATTGGAGGAATCTTGCCAATCAGGCCAAAGGATGCCGCTCACTCACCCCAGATTGGTGTCACTGGCACGCGGGATCTACAATATGTTTGCGAGGTTCTCTCTTCGCCTCAGAACTCTTCCTCTCGCGCTGTGTCTCCAATGGATCAGGACCACGCGGCAGCTGATAGGCCGAAGCAGTACATCCGCGACGTGTTGATACCAGGAGGACCAAACACGAAGCCCAAGTCGTTGATGGGCTCGGCTGGCGCAAGTTCCTTTCCCACTGGTCTGCCCATGAACACTCGACTGAACAGCGCATCGGTCAACTTCCAAGCCGGTCCCCCGGGAGTCCCCGCTGTTGGGATTGATCCAAAGTCTATCAATCCACCGAAAGATAATCGCCGCCGGTGGCCTGAGACAGCCCGGTCGGCCAGTTCGCCTGGCACCATTCACCAAGTTCTGTCAGGCGAAATTGACGTGTCAAGCCCGTCGACGCCTGTGACGCTTGTCGGTGATGGGGAGTTTGACCCGGTCGAACCTGCGGCGGCGGCATCGCGTCAGCCATTTGATGACTTGTCGCAGCTCATGAGCCAGGCGAAACGGCAGACAAAATCGACGCCTCAGTTACAGGCGGAGAGGCCGTTGGAGAGTGCTTCGGCGCCTGCAAACGTCTCTGGAAGCCAAGGAGGACGCATGTCCATGGAGAAGAAGGAGAACATGACGTCGTCCGTTGCTAGTCAAAGCAGGACATCAAGTGTGGCATCTTCGTCCACGCCCAAGACTGCCTTTGGAAGTCATGGAGGAGTCAAGCCCATGTCGCAAAAGAAGGACGTGACGCCGTCTGTCCATACACAAAAGGTGGATCGGATGTCGGCGAGCCCTGGCCAGAGCAGGGCACCGAGCGCGGCATCTGCGGCTTTCGATCGTTCAGAGTACATCAAACGCTTGATGGCGGCCAAAACCAAGACGAGCACGCCCACGAGCAACACTTCGACACGGGAATCATCTCCGGCTTCTGCAACTGGAGGAACGGCGGTCTCATCTGAGCAGCCTGCGTCGAAGGTCAAGGAGTCGCAACCTCAAAGCCAGAGTCAGGCAGAGGATGCAGTCAAGGGCACAACGACCCCCGAGGAGAAGAGAGACAAGATGGTGGATGACGACGAGGAGGATGATGAAGAGGTGACGCTCGAGGTGAAGCCCAACTCGACGCGCTCGCTGCTGTCGCGCTTTGGCTAGACGGACGGCGGCGACCGGGCGTTGAGATGACGGCGGAGGCGGCATGGGTACTTGCGGATGGTCAATTGGCAGACGTGGTCTCTTCTTACCCTCTCTCTTGCTTGATTTCTTGCACAGTGCCGATGGCATCATGGACGGTCTGATCAGAGGTTTTCCCTTTTCCCCTTTTCCCCCTTTCCCTTCTCTAATTTTGCTTGGAAGAACGGATTCAGAGTGACAGACTGACGGGAGTAACCTGTCGGGTTGGCTCGACGGGGAAGCTTGCTGGTCCTTCTCTTTTCCTCCTTCTCTTTCTTTGGTGCTATCATGGCACTCCACGAACGGCGAAATCAGAATCATGGATAAGGGAGCGGATATGCTTGGATAGGATTGGCGAGTGGACATGGGTGCACCACCAGATACCAGATTGCTTGAATGAATGAGTGGCATTTTGACCTTTTTTTGACCTCGTTCTGTTTTGAAGTGTACAGGTGCGGATGGAGGATACAAGTGCCTCGATTAACAACCACTTTGACGTACGTTGGAGTTGGAAGAAAAATGGCCATAGAGAGCTGCTCTACCACATAGTCGACGTTTCTTTTGCAGTCAAGCGCGGATGGGGCTTTCCAACCACTGCGAAGTGTCGATTCTAGGGCTCGAGTGAAGGTACAGGGAGCAAGCATTCAAACACATATCTCTCTTGCATTGAGCAGAATTCATTGATAAATATTTCCTTTTGCTCCAGGCAACCTTACTGCCCGCTGCTCCAAAACGCCAACGCAGCCCCAACCAAAGCAGACCTGCCAGACCCGGTATTTTGAAACGCCATAAGAGCAAATGATCCACATGATTCCGTACCACCACCACCGTCGTATCTACAATCCAGACCTACCTTCTCTGGGACTGCACACTCCCAGTCATCACGCCGCATCGTCTTCGGGCTCGCGTCCCATGACAATGTCCAGCGCCTTGCGGCTCAGGGCAAGGTGGTGCTCAAGCGCATTCAGCTTGGCCATGGCGGCAATCAGGTTGGGATCCTGACTCTCGACGCGCACCTTTTCGCGCACCTTGACCTGCCGCGTCACCATCTTGGTCCTCGCGCCGCTGCCGTCGCCATCGCCCTCGCCCTCGCCGTTGCCATTGGCACTGCCGCTATTGCTGCTGCTGGGCCGGTGCACAGGGACGGGCCCGTAGTCAAAGACCTTGTCGGCTTCGTCGTGGGCAGGGGCAGTGGAGACGCCCAGGGCGCCGGCGAGGGCGCGGCGGAAGCCGAAGATGGAGTTGTCGGACGACGAGGCGGGGTCGTGGGGCTCGAGGGTGCGCAGTTCGAGGATGATGGCGGCGTCTTGCAGGTAGATGTGGAAGGAGAGGTCGGCGGGGAGAGGGGGGTCGAATATCTGGAGGGAATCGTCAAGTTTCCTGCGCCGTGTCGTCGTCGTTTGTTTGTATCCTCACCTTTTCATCGACCGGATTGTTCCACCACTGCGGCCGCACGTCCGATGCGCCGCGCAGGGCCTGGCGCGCCTCTTCAATGTTGTCGTAGAGCAGGCCTAGCTGGCCAGAGATGAAGTTTGCATTCTTGGAGTCGCCGGTCCACGTCGTCACGTCGACGACATCCAGACACGAGTTGATGTGGGTGCGGGCGGCCGTCAGCTGGTGGACGACCAAGGTTGGGGCTTCGGGGGCTTGAGATATCAGCAGCGGGTAGCTGGCGGCGCCGCGCGGCGGAGGCAAGCTAGGCAGGCGGAGCTTGATGTCCTGAACAGCAGAGCGCGCAGGGTTAGAAGATGGTGGTTGTGGTGAAAGAGAGTCAGAGGCGCGAAAAAGCCACAGACGTACGCCCTTGACTATGCGAGCGCCCACGCGCGTCACGAAGCCCTTGAGGCTTTCGGAGCGCACCGTGGATACTACTAGCGTGGACCCGTTCTCCGAGGGAGCCAGCAGGGCGGCGCACTCTTCCAGACCGGCCTTGAGCACCTTGAGCGTGTCTCGCAACGACGACAGCAGCCATTGGAGTTCGCGGGCCTGGCTGTATTAGCTCGCGGGGTTTGGTGATTGCAGGCTATTTGGCTATCGCAAGTACCTGGGCCGCATCTTCTTCGCGGGTGAGCTGGTCGGGGGCGATGGGCGGCCAGACGGTGGTGGCCATTTGGGATGTACGTAGAGAGCTGACGAGTCAAGATGGTGTTGAGTGGCACCTTGGTGGAGCAGTTGTGAGTGGAGAGACATGGAGGCCCCGACTTGACTGGGAGCGGAAGCGGGAGCTTGGCCTTGAAGATCGACGGCAAGGGTGGTTTGCTTGTCCAACACTATTGAAGATGCACGTGGGCGGCATTACTCCATCCGGCAGCGATTCTCTGGTGACTGCGTTCCACTGGGCCCATGGCCATGGCGCACACACAGACGTCACTGTCGGTCGCCAGCCTCTTCAAATACTACCATTCCCTCATGTCTCTTACAGCTTGCATCTCTACCTAGTACCCTGACCCTCACCAGCATATCCTGTAACTTAGCGCCATGGTAGCCCGTAAGTTCTTTCGCTTCACCTAACCAATGCTCTCACTCACATTCCCCAGGACCAGTCCTCGGCCTGCTGGGCCAGCTCATCCTCGCCGGAGGCATCGTCATGCAGTTCCTCGTCATCCTGTCGGGCGGTGTCCATGGTGACCCTGAGAACCAGATTTGGTTCCTGCAAGCTTCCACCGACGGCGTCGCAAATTCGCCCAGAGACCCTTCGCGATGGACTTTTTGGTCCATTTGCGGAGTCGACAGCAATACCGGGCGCAACACCAACTGTGGTGCGCCCGTACCTGCGCTGCCCTTTGATCCTCCTCGCAACTTTGGCACCAAGCAGGGTCTGCCCGAAAAGTTCAATGGGTGAGTCGCTTTCGCCTCGCTTGTGGTCCTGGTCTCGGACTAACATCTGAA
This sequence comes from Phyllosticta capitalensis, assembly GCF_038381095.1. Lineage (NCBI taxonomy): Eukaryota > Fungi > Ascomycota > Dothideomycetes > Botryosphaeriales > Phyllostictaceae > Phyllosticta > Phyllosticta capitalensis. Next base: position 1,296,455 of record NW_027117448.1, on the reverse strand, counting down.
TGCAGCACCCACCACTACTACTACCTCTCGCGCTTCATGTTTGCCTTTTACCTCATGGCCATCATCTTTGCAGCAATCGCCCTCTTCACCGGCCTGCTGGCCATGTGCAGCCGACTGGGCGGATACATCTCGGGCTTCAACACGTCGCTTGCACTTTTCTTCCAGACGATCGCTGCGGCGTTAATGACGTAAGACCTCGACCATCCTTCCCTTTTGCTGTATACCGCCACTAGATAACTAACCTCTGCCTCGTAGCGCCTGGACTGTGCAAGGTCGCGATGCCTTCCGGGGCAACGGTCAGTCGGCCAAACTCGGCGTCAAGGCTTACGCCTTCACCTGGGCCGCCGTCGCCTGCTTCCTCACCTCGACCGTCCTCTTCTGCATCGCCCCCCGCGAGACCTCCACCACAAAGGCCAACCGCGGCTTCTGGGTCCGCCGCCAGACGAGCACCCGCAGTCGCGGCAGCTTTGCCGACGTCCCTCCCAAGGACGGCTACGCGTAGACGATACCCGGAGTCCTCAGAGTTGGATGATTTTGCACGTGCCTATGATACCACTTTTGCGCCGCTTTCGAGCCTGCTTGCCATACCTAGTAGTCCTGCAGTTAGCGAGCCGTGCAGTGTCGATTGATGTTACGAAAGGAATGGACATTTACCTAGATAGCTTAATACTCACTTCTAAATCAAGTACTTGATTTGTCTCGTTCGCATTTGGTCGACGCTCTTTCAAGAAATGGCCAGCCTTGACTAGCCAGGAACCTGTTTGCAGAGACAAAGCTGTGCGAGGTGGACGTCGTCGAGTGAAACATGACAGCGACGGGCCGGGACGCAGCCCTGTGGAGAGCAGGTTGGGCCGCGGAGAACCTTGTCCCTGCCAGCATGCTTGCTACCTTGAAACCAGATAAAGATGATGCATCTTCCATGATTCTCCGCGGCACAAGTCTCCCTCTCACTCTCCTCCAACCTCCGCGGGCGGCTGACCAACCCTGTTGAAGATTTGTTATCGATAAGAAATTGCGCCATCGCCTATTCGCTGCCGTCTCCAAATCTTTACGCCGCCAGTCATTCGGCATCTACGGCCATGGCCTTTTTCCCTCTCTTTTTCCTCCCGTCTTCTGACCTCTTCTTATTTTCGCCCCAGAAAATTACATGGTTTGACATTGTCCCGTCCTGAGACTTGCCATTGTCTCTCGTTCTTTCAAACCTCGACTTGGCCCCGCCGCCATCACCTCTCCACCAATGGCCCCCGCCCTCCTCACGGCCGTCGACTCGACCTCCCACGTCCACTTGATCGTGGGATCCAACTCTCTCGCTGGCGCGCGATGCTCCAAAGCAGCTGAAGTTGGCGCAAAACCAATCCTCATCGCGCCAGAGGACTCGACCCTCCACTATGGACTCTCAAAGCGCATAGAAAGTGGCGAGGTGGAATGGCTCAAGAGAGACTTTCAAGACGGCGATCTGACGTCGCTGGGAAGAGAAGAGGTTGATGGTGTAGTGGATGCCGTCTTTGTGACATTGGGCGGCAAGAATCCGCAGAGTAAGTTGGACTTGAGGATTTACAAGAATTGGTGGCTAACAACACACCAGGCACTCACATCTCCACTCTTTGTCGCCGGTTGAGAATACCAATCAACGTGGCTGATGCGCCGAACCTCTGCACCTTTACGCTCCTGTCAACACACTCGGATGGCCCTCTGCAAATCGGTGTCACCACGTCTGGCAAGGGCTGCAAGCTCTCTTCGCGCATCCGTCGCGAAATTGCCGCTTCCCTCCCCACAGACCTCGGACAAGCAGTCGAGAGACTCGGCACCATGAGGAGGAGAATATGGGAGGAAGACCATGCTGCCGAGCTGTCCATGGACCCAGAAGCCGAAGAGGACGACACGGGTCAGAACGCTCAATTCAACAAGCTGGTCACCCCAGAGGACGCCGAAGCAGCTCGCGGCCGGCGCATGCGCTGGCTCGCTCAGATTTGCGAATACTGGCCGTTGCGGCGGCTGGCGTCGATTACAGACGAAGACGTCGAGACAGTGCTCCAAAGCTACGCCCATTCCGACTCGTCCTCCATCAACCCCAACTCCATCGATGCCCGCCGCACGCGCGGCCGCATCATCCTCGCGGGCTCTGGCCCTGGACACCCAGACCTCCTCACTCGCGCCACACACAAAGCCATTGTCTCTGCCGATCTCATTCTTGCCGACAAGCTGGTCCCCGCGCCCATCCTCGCCCTCATTCCCCGCCGCACACCCGTCCACATTGCGCGCAAGTTCCCTGGCAACGCCGAAGCCGCGCAAGAAGAGCTGCTATCTCTCGGTCTCGCCGGCGTCCAGCAAGGCAAGATCGTGCTCCGCCTCAAGCAAGGCGATCCGTACATCTACGGGCGCGGCGCCGAAGAATACGCCTTCTTCTCGGCGCATGGCTACGCGCCCACCGTGCTGCCTGGCATCACCAGCTCGCTGTCGGCGCCCCTCTTCGCCGCCATCCCCCCTACGCACCGCAGCGTCGCCGACCAAGTCCTCATTTGCACGGGCACCGGCCGCAAAGGCGCAGCTCCCACCCCTCCTCCCTACAACCCCACGCAAACCGTCGTCTTCCTCATGGCTCTGCACCGCCTCTCCTCGCTCATCTCCAGCCTCACCACGCCCAAGCCCGCCGAAGACGGCAGCGCCGCCGCCAGCCCGTACGCCGCGTGGCCAGTGACGACGCCGTGCGCGGTCCTCGAGCGCGCCTCGTGCCCCGACCAGCGCGTCATCCGCAGCACGCTGGGCGACGTGGTGGCCGCCGTCGAGGAGGAGGGCAGCCGGCCGCCGGGCCTGCTCGTCGTCGGCGCCGCGTGCGAGGTGCTGTTCAAGCCGGGCGGCCAGCGCTGGGTCGTCGAGGAGGGCTTCCGCGGGCTCGAAGACGGCTGGAACGGCGAGGCCGAGCTGGCGCGCGTCGTCGATGAGACGGAGGTGGGCAAGGCGGCGCCTGTTGTTGCGTCGTAGAGACGGAGGTGGCTGATGCGGAGTCGTGGCGTTGATCTGATCTTTTCGTCTTTTTGTCGAATGTGAATGACTGAATGGTGGGAGTTTATGGCGTTTTACAAGAAGCTGCTCAAAATGGGAACGTGGCGATCTACTTTTAACAGCGTGGCGCAGGATGGGAATCAGATACGGGGGGTTTATTCAACATATTACGACGCAGCACGATGGGGGGGAAAAAAAAAAAAAATCTTTTTGCACTTGTTCTGGATAGAAATCTTCGGCACTGTCAACAGAAGTCAGTCGCCATGTATAATCAAATCCAACACGCATGACTTCCAATATGACCAAAAGACCTTCAAACATCAGTGATTATATGGCGGGCAACTGAGCGATGTATGGAGCTGCAGCCGTCTCTGTAGTTTGGATGTTGGACACCAAATCGTCATCTCCAACTAATCACATCACAATCATCGACAAAGCCGCAAAGAGAAAAAGACTCGAATAGGTTTATACAATACAATCGCAGCGGCAGTAGCGGCTGACCTACGTACCACCTTTGCCGCCGATTTTTCAAACCACGAATATAACCCAATCACTGCCATCCAAAGGCCGCGGGCGGTGGGGGCGGCCGAGTAGTGCAAGTTCAACGACCAAGAAAATTGCCACCACCGCATACGCATATGCCCCTAGCCAACCACCATTTTTGCATCTCCGTCCATCACCTCGCGATGAGACGAAAGGGTGGGCGGAGAAGGGAGAGAGATACTTTTAGAACGACGTCGCAACTCTCAAAACTCGAACCAAAGGACGGCTTAGTCCTCGGTCAAATCGCCATACTCCCACATGCCCCTGCGGTCCGCCTTGGCCTCGTCCTGCTTCGACTGCAGCGCAGAGAGGATGTCGGTGGCGGCGCGCTCCCAGTTGCGGAGCTTGGTCGGCACGCGCGCCAGGCCCTCGGCGACGATTTCGGCATTGATGCTGCTTTCCTTGGCGTCGCTGTCGGGATAGAAGAGGGTGATGTGCCAGACGCCGTCGACGACCGTGTCGAGGTTGGCCACGAGCTGAAGGTTGTTGGTGATCTCCGACACAAACGACACGGCGTCGCGCATGTAGTCGGGCGTCGCTTCGGGGAACTGGACGAACGAGAGGACGGCTTCGAGGGCTTGCGGCTTGAGCGATGCGGTGCTGAACTTGGCGTCGAGGGAGCGCAGGCTGGAGTAGGGCAGAGTCTCCGAGTTGCCATAGTCAATGTAGACGACTTCGACCTTCTTGTTCTCGCGGTCGTGGCGGCGGACGCGAGCGCGGTACCAGTCTCCGTCCTCGCTAAACTTGGCCGACACAAAGTCGCCAACCTTGAAGTTTGACAGGGGCTGGTCGTTGGAGCGGTCCAAGTGGAAGTTGCGGAATCTGTTCATCAGACTGGTGAGTTCTGAGGTCCCGCCGCCAACCTCCTGCAGCCTCAGATGTCCGTTCTCGTCCACGTGCGTGACCATAACATCGCGGTAGTCTTTGCGGCGTTCTCCTGAGGTAGCATCGCCGTTGGTGCCGTTTGACGTCTGTACTGGCGATTCATCTTCAATGTCCTGCGAGGGATCCCAGCTGTGCCACATGCCCTTGCGTGCTTCCTTGGCCTTTTGCTCCGCAGCGAACAGCTCTTTTGCGTTGCCAGACTTTTCAGCAGAGTAGGCATGTACAGAAGCAAGACCCTCCTCAACGAGAAGCTTGGAAAAGCTTTCGCGATTGACGTAGAGGGTACCAATGAATCCACCGACCTTGTCGCAGTCCTCGACGTCAATCTCGACATCACGTTGCAAACACCTCTTGTTGGCAAAGTCGTGTGCCTCCTGACCGAACGGCTCGCTCTTCTCGTTGGGGTTCCTGGCAGACTTGGGCGCACGGATACCGGACAGCACAAACGTGAGTTTGGCATTCTCGCGGGGAACCAAGACAGTGAAGCGGGATCCGGACTTGACGAAATCGACAATGGCAGGGACCTTCTTTTGCCTCGAAAGGAGGGTAAGCTGCCTCTTGGCCTTTTCCAAGCTTTCGGAGTAGTCAACGTATGCCTTGGTAGAGGGAGCCTTTGACGACCAGATGCCCTTTTGTTCCTTTTGTGCCTGATCTTCAGCAAGGAGCAAGTCATCGTAAATGGAGCTGCGGTCCGCGTCGTCTGCGCGGTGCCTAATGACCGAACCGTAGCCGTTCTCGACCAGGAGCAGAGCGACGTTCTTGCCATTGTGCGTGACGGTCGCCATCTCGCGCTCGTCAAATCCATCCTGGGCCGGACGCTTTCCATCAATCACAACCTTGACATGCTTGCCAATCAACCTCTTCCTCAAAAACTCTTTCGCCTCGGCCTGCCAGGGAGCCTGCTTCGGGTCCGTCGTCTTGGGTTGCCTGACGCTGCTCAAGTTGATGCGCTTCTCGATGCCTTGCTTGTTGCGGAGATACAGTGTGTCCGCACTTTGCACTCTGCTAACAATCGCCTCAATCTCGCCAGCACTTGGCCTGGCCGTCGAGACGTGACCCTGGAAGACACCCAGCCTTTGATCCTTTGCTTTCTTCTCCGCCAGTCGCAGCTTGCCCATTTCTCCGCCCAAAAGTGTAGAGTGCTGATCCATACATCTTGCAAAGCCGACTTCGAGCAAGTAAGGCGCGATGTTACCGCGCAAGGGGTGCGCTACGGTTCCGATGAGCTGGTTCTGGGGATTCACGCCAAGAGGTGTAAATTTGACGTTGCGTTGCAACAGGCGTGTCTCGATGAATTGTTGGGCCTCGTCGCCAAAGGGTTCCGCGGGCTGCTCCTTTCCATCAGACGGGTTTACACGCTTCGTAGACGGCGCGCGGATTCCAGCGACAAGAGCCATGGTTTGGACGTGCTTTGTAGGCGACAGGAGTAGACGCGCAATTAGGCGATCTCCGCTGAGAACCTTCTCGACGATTGCTGTTTGAATTAGATGTTGTCCCAAGTGCCATCAGCGCCCATTGAATTGCATACCATTGAGTTCCACGCCCCTGTTTTGTTCGACAAACGCCTTGGGGTCTGGCAATTCGTACGCAGTCTCAAGATGTCCTCCCGTCTCAGCCCAGACACCCTTAGAGTCTGCGCGAGCGCGTGCTTCCAAAACCTCGAGCCTTTGCAGGATCATGGTTGATGCTTCGGAGTCATCTTTGCGGTCGGCGTCGCCGCGGAGCTTAACCCAGCCTTCAGCAACAGCAGTGTCGGGGAGCGTGAGGCCACCGGGGAGGGTGATGATGCCGTAGTCGCGCTTCGCACCGGTTGGGATGGTGTACAGGACTCGGAATTGCACAACCTTTCCGACGAGAATGTTGCGCAAAAAGTCTCGCGATTCAAAGGCAAAGGGCTGCATTCAAGCCTGGCGTGTTAGCATGGTGCACTAAATATTCAACAGAAGAGCCGGTCATGCTTGGAGACTTGGCGGAAAAAGTCGCAGCGATGCCCGGCATAATTGAATTGCCCACGAACCTCATCGCCCTCTCTCCTTAACCGCGGCGCAGAAACAAAGGCGAGGCTCAGGACGCGCTCTTGCTTTGGGTTATTGACGTTGTGCAGCACGACGGTGTCGCCTGAGAGAACGCTCTTGACCATTGCTTGGAACAACGCCATTTTGGAAGTGAGGTATCGTCTGAGGGAGTGTTCAACGTCAGCAAAACGCCGGTGAAGCATTGAGGAGCTTGTTTGGAGCTAGTTTCCGGGGTCTGATGATACTCACACGAGCTGGTTTTGGGGGTGATGCGGAGATGAATTTGCGACGGATGCGTTAGCAACCAGGTCCCTATTCTTGAAAGGGCAAGGTGCAGGGTTGCAATGAAAGGAGGGTGTAGAGGGATTCGGGGAGTCGATGGCTGGTGCAAGTGGAGGAGCTGTGCTGTGGGGTAGAATCTGGCCTTTTCGATGTGGAAGTCGTCACTCGGCGCGCCGAGGGACAGGAGGGTCCAAGCGGCGAACCTTTCGGAGGAGGTTGTTCGGTCCGGCGCCACTCATTCTCCTCACCTCACTGCTGCTGTGGCACGAGCTGTCCATCATTCATGCACCCTTTAAATTAAGTCCTCTACATATCACTTCACCCACGCGAATTCTTCAGACACGCTATTATTTTATTATAGCTACGCTAACCACCAATTTGTTCGTAGACCTCATTCACGTTTGTATCAACATTCCCCGTCGATTACATCTAGTTGGAGATGCCAATGACGCCTATGCATGTCTATATTAGCCTTCCGCCAACCCGGATCCACGACGAATATCCGCAACTTACCGCATGCGGGGCGGGGACCAGCGTTGCCAGTCTTCTTGGACTCCTCGTTGCCACCCTTGCCCAGGTCGTCGGTGCCGCCGTGGGTGACGACGGTGCGGCCGATGACGGACTCGGGACCAATGAGCTTGACAAGCTTGTCGGTGATGGAGCCAACGGCGTTGCCCTGGGCGTCGGTCTTGAGGTTACCAAGGTCACCGACGTGGCGGTCCTCGTCGGCGGGAGCACCGTGGCCCTTGCCGTGGGGGTTGACTGTGGCGGGCATTAGCAACGTCTCGTGGCGGCGGCTCCGGACAAAGTCTCACAGTGAGGGCCGGCAGAGGTGCAGCCGTTGGTGTTGTCGCCAAAGGCGTGGACGTGGATGCCACGCTCAGCGTTGGCGTCGTGGCCGGTGATGTTCCAGGAGATGGTGGTGGGAGCGGACTCGGACTCCTGCTCAAAAGTGACGGTGCCCTTGACGTTGGAGTCACCACGGAGAACAGCGACTAGATGTAGAGACGAGGTTAGCCGACTGAAGTGAGCACCTTGATGAGCTGCGGGAAGCTGCAGCCACCGAGCATCCGTCAATCATGGCCACCCCGGCCGTCGACGGCTGTAATAAACAGCGGCGGCCAACAAGGTGTTGGGTGATGGAGCCAATTGAGAGGGCACGTCGAGTAGGCAAGCCGCCAGGTGTCGAAAGAACATGCTCAAACGGCCTCGCAGCAGCCCCACCCTAGCCCAAGCCGGTGTGGCAATACAGCTGAGCTATGCAAAGTTACACGACTTACCGGCCTTGACCATTTTGGCGGATTGATGCGATTGGATTGGGATTTGAGATGTTGATGATGAGCTGGAAAGGAGGTTTGCGAGGTGAGAGAAAAGTCGAGAGGAGAGACGGACAGCCGACGAGAGTCTTGGACCAACTGACTGCGGGGCTCGATTGATGACGAAACTACAACGCCCGCCCCCTCCGGCCAATCACAGCAATTGCACGTGCCGTCAGCTCCATCTTCACCTCTGTCCATTCCTAAGCAGCGGCACTAGACCTTCCAATTCGGAATTAACAACATTTTTGGTATCCATCTATCTGCAAGAAATACGAACTACTAATTGCTGCATGAGACTATTGCATTCATCGTCAACGGCCCAATTCCCTAGCGCGTCCCTGGTCCCAATTTCGTCAACCCAGCTTTTACCCCGCGCAATCCGATATCGGATCACCCAATTTATGCCTTCTGGACCTTCTCTTTGATGATGTCCTTGAGCGTCACCGCGTCAGCAGCGAACTTGGAAATACCCTCGCGCAGCTTCTCGACGGCCATCTGGTCCTCGTTGAAGTGGAAGCGGAACTCGGGCTCGTTGTTGATGAAGGTCTTCTTCTCAATGTTGAGGCTGGACGCGTTGGCGGCATCGAGCTTCTTGGGGACGGGCGCGTCCGAGTTGTACAGGTCCTCGAGGAGGTTGGGCTGTTCGCAATCAATTAGCCATGTCCGGAAATACTATCCCGAGTCTGAACATACCGAGATGGTGAGGTAGTCGCAGCCAGCGAGCTCAGTGATCTCGCCAACGTTGCGGAAAGAGGCACCCATGACAATGGTCTTGTAGCCGAACTTCTTGTAGTAGTTGAAGATGGCCTCGACGCTCTTGACACCGGGGTCCTCCTGGGCGGAGTACTCCTTCTTGGTGGCAGCCTTGAACCAGTCGAGGATGCGGCCGACGAAGGGGGAGATGAGGAAAGCACCGGCCTCGGCGGCAGCAATGGCCTGGGTCTGAGAGAACATGAGGGTGAGGTTGGTGTTGATGCCGTGGTCCCTCTGGAGGATCTCGGCGGCCTTGATACCCTCCCAAGTGGAGGCGATCTTGATCAGGATGCGCTCCTTGGGGACGCCCTCGGCCTTGTAGAGCTGTGGACTTGTCAGATTTGGCTCAATTATCATTTAGGAAGAAAGACGTACGTCAATGATGCGGAGGGCCTTGTTGACCGAGGCCTGGGTGTCGAAAGAGAAGCGGGCGTCGACCTCGGTGGAGACCTTGCCGGGGATGAGCTTGAGGATCTCCTTGCCGAACTCGACGAGGAGACGGTCGAGGGCCTGGTCGACCTGCTGGTCAACGCTGCCGCCCTGCGTCTTGGCCCACGCAACAGCGTTGTCGACGAGCTTGGCGTACTCGGGCTTCTTCGAGGCAGCGAGGATCAGGGAGGGGTTGGTGGTGGCATCCTGAGGAGTGTACTTGGAGATGGTGGCGAAGTCACCAGAGTCGCAGACGACGGTCTAATCAATGGCAGAGTCAGCAAAGCTCAACAAGCCGCGAGGTTCCACTCCGAAGACGGCGGGGGGTAAAGTCGTCGGGTGGCGGAGGGGTAATGAGGGGCAAGGTGGACTCACGGTGCCGGCGGCCTTGAGTTGCTCGAGGGAGGAAGGCATTGTGAGTGTGTTTAGTGATGAGAAGAGTCAATTAGGGTATCGTGAACGTGTGGAAAGAAGTGAGAGATGGACAGATGAAGATGGAAGTTTGGGAGGAGTGGCGGGGTTTTCAAGGGCCTGACGAGGTATTATGTCATCGGTCGGCGCAGGGAGCAAAACGGAGGCGGAGCGCCTCAACGAGACAAAAGACCACGACATCGGTCAGATCCTCACCAATGGCTGCGGGCCGTGTCTCCCCTCGCGCCCCCCGTGCCCCCGAGCCTTCTCCAGATGTCCAGTCTTTGGCCAACCTCGCGTCAAATCATGCCCGTCCGAATGCGAGGGGAAGCTTTGTAACGGCTTGCCGCGGGGCGACGACTTCTTTTCCGTCGGCAATGTGCTACTTTCAACTATCGACATGCAGCCGTCGGCGACTGTTTTCCTGCGGGAATTGACCATGACCCAAGGGTGGATCTTTGATAACCGGTGCCGCCGAATGCGCAGTTCGAAACTTCATCGTCTCAGTTCTCTACACTTTAGACGACTGCCCCTCACGCCATGAAGACGATGTATTGCGGTATATTCTCTCAGGTCCTCAAGGATTAGTGAATAGGCTTCTGGCCCAGGGCTCAGTCGGTCCGAACGTGTCGCTCGCACGCTGCGCGAACATGGCCGAAGCCTAGCTCCCGTCTGCCGTCGACGTAGGTGGTGGTTGTTTGCGGTTTGCGCTTCTCAACTTTTCGATTGCGATGTTGAATCTTGCAGCTCAGTGCCCGCCGACTGACAAGCAGCGCGCACCTGCTGAAGCTGCGGCAACTTTCGCAGTCTAGCAAAATGCTCATGACCCATCGCTAGCCGTCGTCAGGACTACAAGGTGGTCAGTCAGTCGCGAAGAGCTTTGCTAGTCCCCCGCGAGTCAGCAAAGCTCAGCTTACATCATAGCCCAATCTGAACCCAATCTCCGTCTGCTTACCATCGGCCCAGAAAAGATGGACAGGACGCCGATTAGTTTCGAGGTCTGGACCTCTGTGACTGCGAAGACAACAACATGTCGCCCGCGACGTCACCGTCGCCACTCCTCGACGCTTCTAACCAGTACCCAAACCTTTGAAGCGACTCGTCTCGAAACGTAGAAGCTCGATCCTCGAACTCGACCCTCGATACTCTTCGGCTCCAATTGCGCGCCTCTCGACAAACGGGCGCGATGCCCTCAAATAGCCTCAAGATGCAGTCCGGAACATGAGCGCTCGAAAGGTCGCTTCGGCCGTCTGGCTGGAATGCCCTTGGCGGATTCGAAGTGTCAAGGTCGAATCTTTTCTATATTATGTGGTCGAAATGGTGCTTGTCAGAATCAACTGGGTCGGGTCGCGCGTCGTGGCCAGTCAAATAAAGACGACCAGGGCCAAGACATGAAAGAGAAATGTACATTTGTGGGCAGGGCTGACAAGGGATTCTAAAAACAGGCCGCGACAGGGGTGAAAGACGACAGAACCACGCGGCTGGGAGGCAGTGTCAGGTCGTGGATCCAGCCTCATGCAATCCTGCAAGGCAGAAACGTCGACACGTTGGGCTGGAACCGCCGTTGTCAACAAGTCCTTCTCGAAAACTTGTTGCAGGGGTGGTGATGGTGAGGCATGCTCCTGCCAGGGAAGAGACTCGGCATGACCGCGAAACCGCTCATGGGCCGTCCCGAGCCACGACGGGAAGCTTAAGACGATGAGTGAGCCTCGGGGCTGCAAATCCAGGCTCAGGACCTTCAACCGGGGCCGAATCGCAGGCACCGACTTTCCGGCGACTATTACAGCACCGCCCGGAAGCACTCCTTCAGCCACTGACAGTCGAGATAAGCACATTGCCCAAAGACACTTGCCGCCGATGCTCTCACCCGCAAGCTAACTTCCGAATTGAGCCAACACGCTAGTGACGCCATTCCATACATGTTCGCCTGCACGCTAGCTCGCCTCCCATTCGCCCTGCGAGGAGAGCGGTCAGCTAGAGATATCTCGGTTTCGTTTTGACTGTTCGTGGGCTGAGCAATATGGCTTGACATGACTGAAGGGGTTCCAGTGTTGGGAATCCTTCTGCTCTGACCGCAGAGACTTATTTCTTTGTCTCCCCCAGTCGCAAAGGTTGGGCCAGAACTTCGTCTTTGTCGTTATTTGGGCTTGTCAGGCTCTTACCTACCCTGCTTCACCTTTGCCTCGTCCGCACCCTAAAAGCTGTTGGCGTCCGTACATATTCTCATTTGTTTTGTACCTGTCTCAATCGTTACTTTTCAAAAACTTCAAGATGGGCCCACTTGCCATGTTCGCAGCTACTCTTCTCAAGAGAGCTGATGATCCCTCTAGCAATGGAACGTACCAGCAAGTACAAGACTACCGCGACAACTGCACGCTCTCGACATGTCCTCTCTCCGATTCCTTCTGGGCATACCGGCCGTCCCTTCCTGCCAATAGCTTCTTCCTTGCCCTGTTCGCATGCTCCACAATAGTCTTTCTATGCCAGGGCATCTTCAGTAGACGCTTCCTCGGCTTCACCATTGCAATGGTATCTGGAGACCTTCTCGAAGTCCTGGGTTACGTTGGACGCATCATGAGCTATTACAACCCTTTCAGCGAGGTGAGATACCCCAATTGAACGAATTGATCAACACTGACAATCTCTCGTAGGATGGCTTCCTCATGCAAATCGTTTGCCTGACCATCGCCCCCGCCTTCATGGCAGCCGGCATCTACCTCTGCCTCTCCCGGATCGTTTCAACCTTTGGCGCCGAAAACTCACGCCTCAAGCCCCTCTCCTACCCCCGCATCTTCATCCCCTGCGACATCGTCTCGCTGCTCCTGCAAGCCGCCGGCGGTGGAATCGCCTCGGGCGCCAGCCACTCGGACAAGGACCCATCGGCCGGCAACAACATCATGCTGGCCGGCCTCGCCTTCCAAGTCTTCACACTTCTCATCTTCATCGTGCTGGCCTGCGACTTTGGCGTCCGCACCTACCGGCGCGTGCAGCACCTGGGCGCCACGCAAGCGCTGGACCCCACGCACGCGCGTCTTCGCAGCAGCTGGGCCTTCCAGGGCTTCCTGGTTGCGCTGGCTTTCGCGACGCTGTGCATCTTCACCCGCAGCGTGTACCGCGTGGCCGAGCTGAGCGAGGGCTGGAACGGCCACCTCATCGAGACGCAGAGCTACTTCATCGGCCTCGAGGGCGCCATTGTCGGCGCAGCCATGGTCGCCCTCAACGCGTTCCACCCCGGTCTTTGCTTCCGGGAGGGCTACGAGGAGAGGAAGTGGTTTGGCAAGAGCAAGAAGGCTGCTGGTCCGCCGATGCCTTCGCTTGCCCACTATGACGACGTCACGGATGACAAGGCGAGCGATGTTTAGAGCGATGTCCGGGGTTTTTGTGCTTCATGGTTCTGCTGTTATACTTTTAATCCCCGCCTTTGATATCCAACGGTCTCGTAGATACCCTATGTAGATAGCAATGGAACATTTCCTTAGAAAGGCTCATTCCAAAATATCCGCGGAGGTGAGGTAGTCGAGCCATGGCGGGCCGCAACCAACATTCTCAAACAGATCTGCGGACCCGTACAAGCATGGGATTAGCCGCAGAGCGCATATACAAATTTGGTCCTTGTCCCCTTCGAACTCAAGACTGGCCTACCCTGCTTATCCTCACTCCTCTTCTAGTATCTTCGATTTCCGCACTTGGCCTTTCGGTGAAGTTTCCATCTTCACTCAAAGCGCAAGTGTGTAGCCCTGCGTCAAAAACGATCATATTTAATGAAAGTAAACCGGACGCCCGAGCGAATGAAAGAAGCTGCAACTAACTAATTCCTGTCAAACGGAAACCCCTGCCCAACAATCTCTATACCACAAAACCCCTTCGACCTTTTCTCTGAACGCCGATTGACATGACATCCCACAACGACACCACCTTCATCATCGTCACCGCCATCATCCCTCCGCTTCACCCTATGTCTCGTACCACGCCCCATGCCACTCTGCCGATCACTCCCTGAAAGAACACCTAAAGCCTGATCACGGGCTTTCCCGCCCGCCGAAATAGCCTCCTTGAGGTGGAACTTCCCCTTGTTCACGGAGCGAGTCCATCACTTGACGCACACGCATTATCGTATCCTCCCCGCGTGGCCAGGCAACTCCATCCACAACAGGCATGCTCAGTGGCCGCTCGTCCTAGTTCTGTTCCTGCTGCGAAGGCTGACCGTGAGGCCAGTGCATGTCTGACGGCGGAACTTGCTGCCCGCCGACGCCGCGCCGTATCTCGCAGGCCTCGGCGTCGTAGTAGTACCAGCTGTTGCTAATGTCGTAGCTGCCGTCCGAGTCGCTCTCGCCGTTGGCGTGCGACGGAGAGTTGGTGCTTGGTTGCGCATTGCCACGGCCGCGTGACGTGGAGTTGTCGTTGCTCTGTGCATCACTGTTGGCTCGAGGCGTGGAGGGTTGATTGCTCCCGGTAGCTGCGGTATTGTTGCTTCCACCGGCAGGTCCTTCGCCGTTCCTGTTCCTGACGGCACTTCGTCCGCGCCTCCGAAGACTCCCGCTGCTAGGTGTGCTAGGAATTCGGGTGGGAATCGGTGGTGGAGCCGGTATTCGCGACAGTCCCGAGGGCGGCGGCGGTGGCGTGTGAGATGGTTGAGACGGATGGCGCGTGGCCAAGGGGGACGGAGCCACAGCGTCTTCGAAGTTGGGGAGTGATCGGCTGCCTTGCCTGGGACTGGGAGTGTTGTTTCTACGAGTTGTGGCACTACCAAGCGCTGATGTCGATGTAGATGGCTGCAGCGCTGCAGGGCTCCGTGCGGCTGGAGTTTGGATGCCATGGTTACTGTAAACAGCCGTGTATCGCGGGATGCTTGACTGGGGAGGAAGAGGCGGGGAAGGAGGGGCGAAGTGCTTCAGCTTTGGATTGGGTGGTACGCTCAAACCAGGCGTCGATGGCGCTCTTTCGGGATTCTGGCTGACAATCGTTTCGCGAATGTTTGCTGAAGATGGCGTGACGCTTGATGTGCCTGGAGTGCCAGGAACCGAAGGGATTTTGGATTTAAAACTTTGGCTTTGTGTTTGGTCGACGACGCTGGCCTGTGGCTTTATCGATGGAGCGGGGTCTCTAAGGCTGTCCCCCTGAGAAGCCGGGGGCACAGCAGAAGTATCGTCAGGGATGGGAATGGAATCTTTCCTCGAATGCGATGGCACCTCTGCTGGCACGGACGTTGATTGAGAATGAGGGCAGCAATGCGACAAAGAATCCCGAACGCGTGGCCGAGTCAATGGAAGGTCATAATTCGTGGTCGGCAAGTGAGCATACTGTCGACAAACGAAACAATTACAATATGTGGGAGAATCGTGGCGGCGTGGTTGTTTCGGTGGGGGCTTATACGTCGTAGAAGGAAGGACACTATGCTCGCGGGGGATGTGAATTGCCGCGCTGCCTGGAGGCGACGTGGGTTTCGGTAACGATGGCGGCTGCTCACGAGGAGTCTCCAGACGACGTGGCTGAGAAGACCTTTTCGACACGGGCTGCATACTTGAGAGGCTGTGAACTTTCTGGGTTAGAGTATTTGCCCTTGCAACCAAGTTGGTGGTTGAGTGATTGTGTCCCTTGGGGCGTGGAATCTGTGTCTGCTCCCCACGTGGCCTGGTCTCATCTTTGTCGAGAGTCTTTTCTGGCACCTTTTGGCAAGCCTCTTCCAAGCCCGCGGCCGATGGCTGTGTCTGGATTTCTTCTGGGGCGGGCATTTTGTTGGTGTCACTCGTGCCCAAGGTCTGTGATCCTTGGGAGTCCTCGTCATCCGACTCATCAGGGTTGACAATCTCTGCAGATAAACCTTCCGCGTGAACGTGACATATGTTTGGCTTGTGTCTTGGAACTTCCTTGATATCTCCATTGGCAGCAAGTTGCCTCATCTGTCCGGCGGCAGAAGAATCCAAGATACTTTCGGCCAACTCCTCTATCGTTTGGGGGATCTTCTGGCTTCTCTTCGGGAGCTCACCATTGTCGGACATTCCAGGCGATCGTTGTTCCTATGAGAGCCATACTCAGCAACTCACTCTTGCAAATACGGTCACAAAAAAGAGCCGTGCTCACCGCTTCCAAGTATGCTTTGACCTTTTCGAAATATTCTTTGCCGCGCAACCCAAGATTTACAAACAGCTCGCAGTTGAGGTCAAGCTGGTTTTGGATATCGCGATGACTCTGAGTCTTTGCCAATAGTAGCTTTGCATGAGTAGACGCCATTCTAGCTATCGCTCCGGTCATGGACTTGAGGCGGACGGAGAATTCGGCATTGCATTTGGCGATAACGGTAGTCAGGACGAATTCTGATATGGTCGAGAGTTCCTCAAGTGGGAATCTCTTCTTGAAAATACGTTAGCGGAAGTTTGAAAACCAGGAGTCATCGGCCTACTGTTCGCGCGGCCGCCAAGTCTTCGACGACCGCCATAGCCGCCCACCACTTCATGTAGACAATTTGCAGTATGGTCGGATGGAGAAGATGTGGATCCAGGTACTCCTCGCATTTGATGTCTTGCACAGCTTCCCAGAGTTCTTGCCGCATACTGCCAGTTGCGTTGCAAATGTAGACCCGGAGCACATTCGGATGCGACCAGTCTGTCAAGATACCTAAAGCTTCCCATTCGAATTCGTTGAGGGTGGAGTCCCACACTGGCAAGGGTATAGATAGCCAGGACTCTGGTCGAAGGGTTAGTATGCGTCGAAGATGCAGCCAAAGAGATACACGCACGGTATAGAAGCTGCTCATTCAAAAGAGGTTGATCCTTCAATATGGCGAAGAGCCCCATACAATGATCAGATCCGGATTCGCCACTCTACTGCAACGCCGGAAGTTTGTCGACGCGTCCGGGAAATCCGTCCCTCGACGGATAAACCAAGCTTTGCTTTGATCAGCGATGTCATGCAAATTGCCAACACACATTTACATACCTGATGATGATTTCGGGTGGCCATGGGAGCTTGATTTTGATCAGACAATTGGATTTTGCGGAGTTGGATTCTGTATTACCTTTTTCAAATATTCTTCGATCGAACAGCGCTTTTTGGTCCATCCCGATGAATCTGGCTTTTGTGAGCTGTCGTCCCCCCAAAGACGAACCAGGAAAGGTACCGCAGGCATAAACCGTGGTAGGGAACATTTTGGTAGAGTTCTGATCGAAAGAGCGTGGAGCAAATGAATGGGTGTAAAATGTAAGCCGTAACGAATAGTTGATCGTGGTCTGAAATGGAGTGAATGGTGTTGTTCTCCGACAACGTTGCGACTTGCAATGCAGAAATGACTATCAGCGACTATCGTCGGCATCGCAATTGTCCGTTGTGGAAAGGGAGGCCCTCGTACTTGGCCACCGGTGCTGCTTCACACTTACGGACACTTCCCACGTCCACAGCTCGCGCTTTCCCAATGCAATGATTTATGGGCGAACGTGACCTGGACCGCGCTCTCAATCCCTCCAAGGATAGAGCCACGGTGGGTGAAGAAAGAAATTGCTAATCTGGGAATCTCTTTCACCAAGTTAAAACTTGCAGAGATGTGGAGTCCTCAAGCGCTTGGTACCTTCAACATAGAGAGAATTTTTCTCTTGATAGGTATTTACAGGGAGCATTCAAGCGCTTGCGTCTGAAGGTGCGACGGCAACATGAAGCTGGGCCTAGGTTGAATTTCTTTCCTCACCTACTATAGAGCCACTGGTGAGTGACGTCACAGATCACAGGCAGCTTGTCTTTCTCGAATCTCGTCTTCAACCTTTTGTGACAGGTTGAGACACTCGATAGTAAGGAGCAGGTATTTTCACACGGAGTTTTAGATAGTCAAACTCCGAGCCGAGTGCTCGATACCAATCACGAATGGAGTTCCATCGTCCTCAGCGGAATACCAAGCAAGGAGATCATCGGCGTAGTTGCCTGTAGAAAAACCCGATGGCATCCTGTGGCTCGTGATGTTGCACACGGAACTTGGCGGTACAAGCCGGCTGCGCTTCCGGGCTATACCCATTTTCCTGAAGTGATTATCGGGGCGCTTGCGTACACTGGATCCGTTCGGTGATAGCGCGGTATCAGTTGCTTCACTCTCAAATCAAGCCATTCAAGATGCTCTTCGGGCAGAGTCTCTAGGAGGACTTTTTACTCCGCGCGTGACTAGGAGATGTCATTGTCCAGGCCCCCATTGATAGGCTGCAAGTTTCGCGCAGGAGCGTTCGGAGCGCCGCCACTATGAGTGGATGACCAGGATGAGCAGAGCAGTTCTGCAACGCGAAGTTCGAATTGTTGCTGTCAGCCAATGTGGCAGGTTGTTCATTCGAGAGCAATGCTGGCGTTGAAAAATTGACAATGAAACTCAATACGCGCCCTGGAGGCGCGCGAGGATCCATGAGTGTAGAAACAGCCAGTTCGCATTGAGGTTCCGTTGTCAAGGATCGATCGTAGATTGTGCAACATTCATCAGCGGTTAGCCTCTCTACCGCATTCTCATCTGACCTCGGATTTGTGAAGTCAGCCGAGCGATAGAACTAGTGGCAGTATAAGAAAACAACAATTGTGCATGAGAGAATGATTCGGGGCGAGGATAGATGCGAGGTCCGAAGAGGCTCTGAGGTTTACTGTGTGACCACCAACAGCGGGGCGAAGGGCTAATCCTAAATAGGCATGGCCTGGCGAGACAAAACAGACGTCTTGCACTTTCTCAAGACGACCGACTTCATCCTGTTGCCTCAGCGTCTTCGGCATGGCGAACCACGCATCTTTCCCAGCGGAATGTCTGAAGACGCTTCCGAAGTCTTCACGACTAGCCGCATGCCGGCTTAAGAACACTTTTGATTGACCTCTGGATGCGAAATCCAGTCTGGGCTTAAGTTATCATTCAGGTACCTGCTCCAGGTAAGTCGTGAAAGTCGGATCAACCAGTCACAAGTCCCCATGGATAGAACGACATCTCTCCATGGACATTGGGCATAAGGCGTAATACCCCAGTCTCCTCGTCAAAGGGCTTCATTCTGTCAGCCATAAGCTATGATTCCGAGTTCAACAAAAAGAGGGCCTTGACATCAAGCTTCTGAATTTTCAAGTTCTCTTCTCGCAGTAAGTGGCAAGCTACGGCATCTGCACTTGCCTTGCATCCTAAACCCTTTTCTTTTCTCTATTCCATTCCCGCAGCTTGGGTGGAGAACATTTCCCAATCCATCGATCAACACGGATGTGGACCAGACGACACAAATTCAAAGATTCGGCCCTATCATCCTGTATTGTTCGGTCTTTCCTCTATGAATGAATGTAACCCGGACAAAAATTGGGTCGAGTGCTACCGTTGAATTTGCTACCGTGGCTGGTGCTAACTGCTAATGAGCTGCTCCAATGTATCCTTTGCAGAGCGAATAGCCGATCCCAACGTTTATCGACAAGTCTCGGTGCTTGCATAAATATTTTCTTCGGTCAACCGAAGCCTTCTTGCGGACGCATTCCATACGACTAGACTCGCATTGTGATGCGAGCCGGCCGAGTGTCGTCACCAATTTTTGGAAAATTACCGACGCTTTTGTTTGCGTGATCACTGACTATTAGAGTCGGAATGTCCGCGCGCTGTCGACTCCCTATGCATGCGCTATTGCGTTGATATCCGGTGAAAAGCGGATGTTAACCTGGCGCTTAGGTCTCACCAGGCACTAGCCTCGTCCCGCCCAACGCGGACAGCAACTAGATGGCCAGCCTCTCCACCAGTGTCCGCAGTAACAACCACGGCTACTCGCAATTTGTCCAAGGAGCAGTAGACCAATGCGCTCGGATGGTTTCCCCAAAAGGCGTATGATCTTCTGGAGGGATAGCTATGGACATTATATATGAGGGGGCCGCTGGCTCATGATCACTTCTCACTCTACCTTCAACAACACGTACAGATCCAATCTCAACGAAACACTTTCAATCATGGTCGCTCAAGCCATTCAAAAGCAGGACAAGCTCACAATCCTGGCGAACACTGTACAGTCTTCTGCTCAGGTGATTTCAGAACACTTGAAGAAGACGGGGCTCCCACAACCATCTTTTGACGCGAATGCTCCACAGACGCTGTTTCCCCCCGACACCACGGATCAAACCGTTCTCAATGCCCAGCACGAACTCCTGAGCGCAGCGGAGATGCTGCGTGCTTTGGCACATGGACCGGCGGAATATCTCACGTATCACCTCTTCCAATACTTGGAGATTATAGCATTCCGCTACGTCTACCGCTACAAGATTGCCTCATTTGTCCCTTTGGCATCGCCAGAGGCTCCACCTGGAACCGAAGTGCCCACCATCAGCTATGACGAGCTGGCAGCCAATGCAAGCGCAGCAGGGTACCCTGTCGCTACTTCGGACCTGAAGAGAATGGTCCGGACTTGCGCTTCCAGCATGATCTTCTGCGAGCCAGTACCGGGACGTGTTGCGCATACTGCGAGTTCGGCCCGGATGATCACTGCTCAGATGAACGATTTGGTCGGTCTCGGGATCGAGGAAGCCTTTCCTGCTGTCGAGAAAGCCATCGACGCGATCGAGAAATACGGTCCTGCAGCCCAGGAGCCTTCACAATCAGCATATGGCCTGGCTTACAACACCAAGGGAAAGGACTTTTACACCTACCTGACCGATGAGGGTGGCCCCGAGAGAGTCGCAAGGTTCTCACGCGCGATGAAAGCAATCAACGACAACGCAGGATATGGAACTCAGAATGTTGCGGACGCATACGATTGGGCAAGTCTTGGAAAAGCAAAGCTGGTTGATGTAAGTGTCTCATGCTCCGCTTTAAATGCAAACTGACAATCGATACAGGTGGGCGGTAGCCGCGGCCACAACAGCATGACGATTGCGCAGAAAAATCCAGAAATGACTTTTGTTGTCCAAGACCTTGAGTCCGTCATCAAGGAGGCCAACGCGACCGTCGTACCCTCCTTGCCGAGCAACCTTGCGGGCAAGGTCTCTTTTCAAGCCTACGACTTTTTCGGGGAGCCGCAGCCTGTTCACGATGCGGATGTCTATTTCCTCAGTCTCATTCTCCACAACTGGGCCGACAAGTATGCCACCAAGATTTTGAAGAGCATTGTGAGGGCTATGAAGCCCGGTGCTCGAATCTTCATTCTCGACGGGGTGCTGCCCACACCTGGAACCATACCGATTGCTCAAGACAGAGCGCTCAGGTAAGTGTCTGTGTTCTCCGGGGTCATCGTGGATGCGAGGACTTGAAGATGCGAAGAGCAATGTGCAAAGCACATCAACCTTATGCAATTGCTAACTGCTTTCATCTCACAGGAGCATGGACTTGGCCATGATGGTTTTGAACAATGCTCGCGAGCGAGACGCTGAGGACTGGGAAGCATTGTTCAAGCAAGCAGACTCGCGCCTGAAGCTAGAAACAGTGTCTGCCCTCCCAGGAAGCATTCTCTCGCTGATGTCTCTATCGCTGAAGGCTTGAGGCCCTGCAGCTGAGGCTTGCCACTGCATGCATGTTTCCTTGTCGCATCAGCACACGATAAGATGCAGCATTTTATCTCGTCCCTTACACAGTAATCAAACTTCTTCATTCGCTGGTCAGATGTTTTTGTCTCGGGAAGATCATGCCGTAAGACCCTGATTCGCCGGTAAACTCTGACGACCCTCCGGACATAGCTCCAGGTTTAGGCCCAGTGCCTACTAGTTGGTAACGTTTTCCGCACGGATGTGGGGAACACGCTCTTGACAGGTCATGTCGAAATTGGGGGCCGAGAATTCGCAGGATTCAGGGCTTCGACAAGCCTCTCGCTAATCTGCTCAATGTCAGAAATCCAATGCTCCTTTGACGCAGTTTTCGGGAAAGAAAAGTTTTGGGTGAGAATTAACCTCTATGAAGCCCATTTCTTCACATAGTCGCATTTCAGGGATTTTCACGTGGTGTTATCGCAGACAAAATGATCTTCGTGATGCTCCTCGGAGTAGACTGCCGCTTCCGTGTCTGTTCGCCTCTATTGCTAACGTATGGCCAATTAGTGAACATGCAATTCGTGGTATTGCTTCTGGACTCTGTATCAGCCCCCAAAATGAGGGAGTGGGGTTGCAGTATTGCAATATCGCCGATTGGACGTACAAAAGGGTACTTTCGTACTTAAGCTAAGAAGGACTCGCAAATGCAAAGGAGACTGCATTCTGGGATCTCTCTCCAAGAATCGCAGATACCAGCCGCGGTCTTCACGAATATATCTGGAGCAGCGCGGACGCTCCGGAACGAGTGGAAACCTTGAGCGGCATACCAAGCGCTGCAGCCTCCTATCCCCGACAATGATAGGACTCTTGAAGTTATTGGGCGAGCGCCCATTTGAGATTCTCGCTGCATCTGCGGTTGTCTACTTTGCATCAGTCGCAATCTACCGGCTGTACTTTTCCAACATCGCCAAATTCCCCGGTCCCAAGCTTGCGGCATTGACCTATTTCTACGAATTTTATTACGACTGGTGGCAACCCTACCGATTCCAGTTCAAGATCGCAGAGCTTCACAAAGAATATGGTAAGGAATACCCTAAAGTCGATGCCAGGACTTTCTTTGCATTCAGACGCTGATGATTGGAAGGTCCCATCATTCGCATCACTCCGACAGAGCTGCACGTTTCTGACCCTTCTTTCATTGACACTCTCTACGCGAGCGGCAACAGGAAGAGGGAGAAGTACCTGGCTGCCACCAAAAGTCTTAACCTTGGAGAGTCAGCCTTTGGAACAGTCACTCATGACCTTCATCGTATCCGTCGCGGCGCTATGAACCGCTTCTTCTCCAAGGCAAGCGTCGCCAAGCTCGAGCCGACCATTGTCCGGCTCTTGAACAAGTTTTGCGAGAGGCTAGAGCAGAACGCTGGCACAGGGCAGCCGATAGTCTTCGACGCGGCAATCAGCTGCTTCACCACGGACGTCGTGTCCCTGTACGCCTTTGGAATCGACACGAAGCTGCTGGACGTCGACGACTTCAGGAATGACGTGCGCATCACGCTCGAAGCTGGCTTGAAGTCGAGTCCGGTTTGCAAGCAGTGGCCCTGGGTTGGAACTTTTCTTGAGTCGTTGCCGGAGAGTGTGACCGTCAAGATGGCGCCTGAATTTGCAGAGTACTTCAAACTGCAGAACAATGCTATCGAAAACATCAAGCGTGTCGAGGCGGAGGTGGCAGCTGGTGAAAAGCCCAAGACCGATATGGGCACGACCGTCTTCCACGAACTTGTGGAGAGCAACCTTCCGGCGTATGAGAAGTCCGTGGAAAGACTGTGGCAGGAGGGCCAGTCAGTCATTGGCGCTGGTACGTGTTTCCTTAGATCCCCCTGAGATCGTTGTCGACATGCATTTTCTGCTGCCGAGTGCGAGCGCTAATGGGTCACCAGGAACTGAAACTGTTACCTGGACGCTGGCCGTCATCTTCTTCCACATCTTCACGAAGCCAAGGATCATGAAGAAGCTCATGGACGAGATTGTCCCCATCTTCCCCAATCCCGATGAAATACCCTCACAAGCATCGCTGGAGAGGCTCCAATACCTGACAGCGACCATTTTCGAGGGACTTCGCCTTAGCTACGGCCTTGTGACTCGTCTTCCGCGCGTCTCTCCCGTCGAGCCGATGATCTTCAGGAGTACAGACGGCAAGATCGAAAAAGTCATCCCACCAGGTGTGGCCGTTGGAATGTCTTCGCTGATCGTCCATCACGACAAGAACATCTGGGGAGAGGATGCAGACGAGTTTAGGCCCGAAAGGTGGCTGGATGAGGACGGCCAGAAGAGGAGAGATCTTGACGCCTACCTTTTGAGTTTCTCCAAGGGAACCAGGATGTGTCTAGGACTTCAGTAAGTGGACGGTCGCATCTTTGATGTTGTGGTTACTGATTGTTTGTAGGCTGGGCTATGCTGAGCTCTACCTTGCCCTTCCCACTGTGTTGCGAAGATTCGAAGGTCGGCTCGAGCTGTTCGAGACTGACATCACTGATATTGAGGTCGCAGCTGATATTATTGTCCCAAGACCCAGGTTGGACAGCAAGGGAGTCAGGGTTCTCGTCAAGCCGAAGGCGAACTAGAATGGAAGTTTGGGCAGGGGGATATCGTCTTTAGAGCCAATTATTTCAAAAATTGACATCTTTTGTTTCATCTCTCTCATCTACACGCTTTCCTGGGCAGCAAGGACGTGGAAATCGGGATAGACTAAGGGGTAAAGCCGAGGAGGCGGCTCGGTCCGTCCCGGCCAGACCCGGAGAGGTGAGGATTGCTGGTCTATTCGAAGATTTGGACCAATCTGATGTACTAACCATACCGCACTCGGTGTGATGGCAGCAGGTGATTGAAAAAGAAACGACTTGGGAAACAAGGCAGGCTCAGAGCAGTCTCCGGTGATTTGCAGCTGTGTCGAGATGCATGCATGAAGATACCTTCCGCAAGGACTGATCGTAAGATCATCGTGAAGTCAGGCGGAACGACGGTCGGCGGCGATTCGAGACCATGATCTTGCATTGGATTGCGAAGGTTGCGGACGAGTGCGCAAGAAAGAACGGCGATGGCGGAGCCCTGGAGCGCTGACCGCCCTCTGTAAGCGGCTAGCGTAGGGCTGGAATGACTGAATTGCCGTGGAATTATTTTTGTGCCATTACCACCATTGTCACTCGCTGCAGGCCAAACTCCACGCGACAAGCCTTTCTGGTTACCAGTATTCGACGTTCCACTTGTCGAATTCACAACCACCATCCGGACTCATTGGAATCGACCCTTGGCCCAAGGCTCTTCCAAAATCCCCATTCTACCATGGCCTCGGGCTCGCCACACCACGCATCGCCGGCGGCACCAAACGAACCCGCCTACGATTATGTCCCCAACCAAGGCTATGAGCGGGTAGAAGGCGGTGTCTCTCTGTCCGGAACTCAAACATCAGACGCTGCAAACGACGCCCCGCAAAACGAGTATTCCGAAGACGAAGATTACGACGACATCTTCGAAGATGAAGAGGTCGACGATGACTTTGCCGCCGACTCGCTGGGCGTCGCAAACCCAAACGACTACACCAAAGTCTATAACCGACAGCGTAAACTTCATGACAACTCGATACCCGAATCTCAAAAGCCCAAGACGAACCCACAAAAGCCGAGCGCAAACACGAAATCCTCGATTGACGATCAAGTTCGCTCGCTGAGCGTTCACGCAAGCAAAATCAAGCTTGACGATACAAAATATGGACGTAGGGAGAACACAGACAAGGACAAGTCCGATAGGGCGACGTCAGAGCAAGTGCTGGACCCACGGACGCGAATGCTGCTCTTGCAAATGATCAACCGCAACATTGTATCGTCAATCCATGGCTGCGTTTCGACTGGCAAGGAGGCGAATGTATACCATGCGCTGTCAACGCCTGATGAGGGCTCGCCTCCGATCCATCGCGCCATCAAAATTTACAAGACCTCAATCCTCGTCTTCAAGGACCGCGACAAGTACGTGACGGGCGAGTTCCGCTTCCGCTCTGGATACTCCAAATCAAACAACCGCGCAATGGTCAAGGTCTGGGCAGAAAAGGAGATGCGCAATCTGAAGCGTCTGCACGCAGCTGGAATCCCTTGCCCGGAGCCCATCTACCTGCGACTACACGTTTTGGTCATGGGCTTTCTGGGTGACCGTAAAGGCTGGCCAGCACCACGGCTTCGCGACGTTCCCTCAACATTGAATCTTGAGGACTCTGAAGCAATCGAGGCGCGCTGGAAAGCGCTCTACGTGCAATTGCTCGGCTACATGCGCATGATGTACCAAGTATGCCGACTTGTTCACGCTGACTTGTCCGAATACAACCTTCTCTACCACGAGCACAAAATCTACATGATTGACGTGTCGCAATCAGTCGAGCATGACCACCCGCACGCCCTCGAGTTCCTGCGCATGGACATCCGCAACGTCGGCGACTTTTTCCGCTCGCGCGGCGTCGACGTCCTGCCGGACCGCATCGTCTTCGCCTTTGTGACCGACTCGGCATCGCCCACCGATGTGCCGGGCATGGAGAAGACGCTGGAAGAAGCATGGAAGCGGCGCAGCGAGGGCGCGGATGCGCTCGAGGACGGTAATGGCCAAATTAAGGACGACGAGGTCGACAACGAGGTCTTCCGCAAGCAATACATTCCTCAGACGCTCGAGCAAGTCTACGACATCGAGCGCGATGCCGAACTCGTTGGCCGAGGCGAGGGCGCCAACCTCGTCTACGGCAACCTGCTAGCGACGAAGGCCAACGGTCACGATGCTGGGGAAGCTGCCGGGGCCGCCCAATCGGCCTCTGGCTCCGACGAAGAAGGGGACGACGATGAGGATGCTGGAAGTGACGAGGAGGACGGTGAAGGCAGAGAGTGGGTCGAAAAGGAGCCCCACCAGCCGCGTGGCCGCCGCTTCGAGGACAAGGAGGAGAAGAAGGCGCACAAGGCGGCGATCAAGGAGGAGCGACGCGAGAAGCGGAAGACCAAGATGCCCAAGCACGTGAAGAAGAAGCTTGTGGAGCGGGGCAGCAAGGGCAAGAAATAAATGGGCTGGGTTTTGTCCTTTTGGAAGGAATAAAAGCGAGGATTCAAATTTCTTTTTCATGCCAGGACTGTTCAAACGCATCAAGAAAATGCTGACCGAGGAATCTGATGAAACAGTGGCCTAAGGACGCGTTTTGATAGCATAGCGAGGGTTTCACAACCAAAAGGGACTGACGAGCCAATACCATGCTTTTTTGGTAAAAGGGGGGAAAAGGACGAGAGAAAGAAACAAAATACTTCAAGTGCTCAGTCGATCAGTCCATCGGCGCCTGCGAAGTGGTGAAGCCGCTAAAGACGGAAAGCCAGGGGGTCAGGGGTCTGATAGCACACATGAGAGCATCACCCCCTGACCTCTTGATTTATGATCCCCCCTGGCGACTTCTCACGCCTGAGGTCGCCACGACTCATGGCAATTCTCCTTCGCACGTGTTGTTGCCTCAGTCATCCCGAAGGAAAACTGCATCAAGAGCACCACGTACATTCAACGCAGCGCAGCGCAGCCCACACTCACTAAAAACCAAGAATCAAACGTCAGGTAGGCAAGTGAAAAGAAAACCCCCTTGCAAATGAAAGGGTCCGGTATGACGTCACAACTTTCCAATTCAGGACATGCGATCCATCCAACCAACCAGATCGTTTTAACCATCATCTAACTATCTCAGCCGGCTAACATGCTGGTGGTTGCATGCGGTTGAAACAAATTCGCGAGCAAAAATTTGCACACAGCACACTCGCCCTGGAAATAGAGTTGCCGTGGCCCACCTACAAAATGCTGCCTATCTTTCAATGAATCTCAAGTGTTTTTTTTTTTTTTCGTTATTTGAAGTCAGAGTCAATCCGCTTGGAATCTACCTGGTCCAAAGTCGAAATTTGGGCGGATTGATGCGATTACTCGGTACCGGCATAAGTATAACCACTCATCGATCCTGTTCCCGCAAATTTCAGATTGGACTGACCTGACCGTCCCCAACAACAGCGCCAGTCAGTGATCTGGACCACCGCCAAAACGTATATAATATCCCCTGCCGGTCTCTGTAGACGAGCTGCGTCCGCCCTGGAGTCGACATAAATTCCTACCGCCGCCAACCAAGATCATCACGGTCAACGATCCACCATCCATCTCAATCCTCACATCTTAAAACCACCACACATTTCCAAACCCGACGACACGACACGACCATGGGCCAACCCACCTGGTCAGCCTCGACGCGGCACTCGCTGCCCCCCGGCCCGCCACCCTACCACTTCCACCCTCTGGAACCCCCTCCCGCCGCCCACGGCCTCTGCATCTGCCTGCACTGTCAGACCTACACGCACGACGTCTCCGACGCCAAGGCACTGCGCGCGCATCTGTCAGCCTGCCCCTCCTACGACGACAGCGTCGAACAAGACAGCCTCCAGCTCTTCCCCGCCTACCTGCTGCAGCGCGCGGGCGCCAAAGCCATCGTCGGGTCCGGCAGCCCGTTCGACATGCTCGAGCATGACGCGTGGGTGCAGCTGTGCGAAAGACTCAATCCGGGAAATCCCACGGTGACGCGCCGGGTTGTGTTTGAGTGGCTGGATGAGGTGGTTGATGAGTTGGAGAAGGAGGGCCACAAGGTCAGTTATAGGAAGATTAGGGAGCAGATTTTGGAGGCGGATGAGGACGAGGTGCCGGCGCATATGTGGGATCCTGAGGGCCGGTACTTCAATTGTATGGAGGAAGATGAGGAAGATGAAGAGGAGGAGGAGGAGGAGGAGCAGGAGGAGGAAGGAGAGGAAGAAGAGAGAGAGTAAGCGCAGTCGGTGAGTAAATCGTCAAGGTTGATTGGTCTCCTCAGGGCTGCGCACTGACAAAATGGCAGTGTTGGCTATTGCGCCCATGAGGTGGAGTTGAGATATGTTGCAGAAACATATCGTGTCAATCTCTCGCGCGAAGGATAATAAAGGGAGGACAGAAGTTCGTCAGCTTTCCATCGGAGCGTTTAAGGGACAAGGCGTGGTCTTCGGAGTGAGTCCACGATGCTCTTTCACGTTCGGGGTCCTGGTTGTCCTTTTGATCGTAGCCGTCGCCGCCGAGGTTCTTGTACGGTTGTTGCTTTTCCTGGGGGTCTAGCTCTTTGAAAACGATTTGAAGTGTCCAACAGCCTCGTAGAACGACTCACAAACAAGGTGTCTCATTGATCCGAAAAATTCTAGGCTGCCCTTTGCTCTGTATATCCTGTATCTTCTCTAATAAGACCGTTGGGACCTTAGCCTCACATGCTTTGCAGTTGCCGCCAAAATTACTACGTCTCATCTCATCTTGTTTGTTCTGGAACTTGGGTCAAGAGCTTGCCCTCTTGTATGGCGAGCTTCAGATTGTCGAGCACCAGGATCTCCATATCGTGCTTGAATAATGTTCGTTAGTGCCGAATCCAGTGCGGAAAAGGAATAATGACGTACCTGAGTCTCTATCGTTGCAGTTCCAATGTGCGGCAGTAACACCACATTTTCGTTCTTCAACAAACCAGGGTGGATCTTTGGCTCTTCTTCAAACACGTCCAACCCAGCACTGTAAACCTTGCCATTGTCCAAAGCTTCGACGAGCGCGGCCTCGTCTATCACTGGACCTCTTGCGGTGTTGACAATGACGACACCATCCTTCATGTTGGCAAACTCTGGACGTCCAATGATGTGTCTTGTCGCAGGGGTTAGGCTGAGGTTCACGCTAATGACGTCGGAGGTGCGAATCAGCTCGTCGAAGGAAACGTAGGAAGCGTTTCCGCCAGCCGCCTCCAGCTCCAGCGATAGTCGCGACCGGTTGTGGTACTGAATCTTCATGCCAAACGCAGCGGCGCGCACACCGACGGCTCGTCCTATGCCCCCCATGCCAAGGATTCCGAGCGTCTTTTGACGCGGGTCATGGCCAATTCGAAAGCTCGATCCTCTCCATTGACCTAGGGCAAGTGTCAGAGAGGGCGTCATCTTAACAGGAAAGATTGCGCCAAAACTTGCCTTGTCGTACGGCGGTGAAGGGAATAGTGACGCGTCGAAGAGCTCCAAGCAGAAGGAAAAGGGCAATGTCGGCAGTTGCGTCGTTGACGGCAACGGGCGTGTTGGCGACGGAGATGCCTGATCCGCGTTTAGCCCAAAAGTCGTACCCTGGTTTAAGCTCCCGCATCTCGCTCACCTCTTGCGCTACACGCGCCTACGTCAATGTTGTCGTAGCCTGCGCCGTTGTGGCAGATGTATTTGAGAGACTTTGGAAGCGCGTTTACCAGCTCCGCATCGAAGGGGCCAGTATACTGTAGGCGATTTGATTAGTATGGGCGCAAGTCGGCAAGGTCCGAGGTCCGAAGACACCAAACGTACTTTGGTGGAATCGTTGCTCCTGTAGAGACCGACGACGTTGTCGTACTTTCCGCTGCGGAGGTTTGAGAGGAAGTCGTCGCGAGTGCCGTCGGGAAACTCCTGTATGGGAGGTCAGGGAGTTGGAGTGGGAGTTTTTGGCGTCGAACTGACCAGCAATCCGACCAATGAATTGAGCTCTTCCCACTCGCGTCTTGCGTGAACAAGATCGCCAATGAGTAGAGCTTGCTTCCCAGACGACATGGCGGGTTGGTGAGGGTGGAGAGGTGTTGGAGAGGTGTGAGAGGGAGTATGTTGAACAGATCAAGTCGGGGAATTGAATGGTATTTGAGCAGCCATGTTCCTGTCACCACGCGGGTAAACAATCGTGAAAGAGGGCATGGATCGGTTCATAGCTTGGCCGGGTCAGGCACGGCAGTACTCTGTAGCGGGAGGACGTGTGACGTGCTGCGGGTCCATTTTCAAAAGCCGGCGGGCGGCGCTCCGCTCACCAAAGCTGGGGAGCTGTGGACCCTGCCCATCACTCACCAACCACCTCTCCTCCGGGATCCACCACCCGAGTCATCCACAACTCCATCACAGAACAACAATTCAGCCGCATTGCGTGGAGTCTCGATTGTCTCGACCAACATCTCTACAGTTCCAATCCTCTTCGCGACCCATGTTGTTTTCACTCCCAAGCGCGCCAAACGCCATTAATCCCACGCTCCATCAACGCTAGCATCCCTACTTGTGGTTGAGTCCTCCAGCCACAATCAGTGATTGTCCGGTTATATACGGCGTCTTGCAAAACATTTCGACGGCATTGGCGACCTGACTTTCGTTAGTCTACGAGTCGGCGAATAGCAGTGGCCAAGATGCGTACCTCTTCCGGCTTTCCAAATCTACCCACGGGAATCGTCTTCTCAATCTCAGGAACAGTCTCGGGAAACAGACCCGTGTCCCCAATCATTGCCGGAGCGACATCGTTGACGGTGATGCCGAACTCGGCCAGCCTGGAGCTCAGGTTCTTCATCATGCCGACCTGACCTCCCTTGCTAGCGGCATAGTGCGCAGCGTTGACGCCAGCGCCGTACGCTGCAATGCTCGATATGAAGATGATGCGCCCCCAGTGTTGATCTCGCATTCCCTCGGAAACGCCCTTGGCCAGCAAAAAGGTCGCGCGCAAGTTTGTCGCAATGGTCAAATCAAATTCCTCGACAGGCACATCCCAGATGTGCGGAAACCTCTTTCCTCGGCCCGCGTTACTGATGAGAATTGACACCGGCTTGCCGTGCGCGCCGGCCGCGTCTTTGCACAACTGCAACGCCTCGTCCGTGGCCAGGTCGGCCTGGTGAGTGGTGATTTTGATGTCCGGGTAGTCTTTCTGGAGCTGGGCCGCGAGCTCTGCAACCGACGCCTTGTTGCTGGAGTAGTGCAGGGCCAGGTCGGTCCCGTATCCTGCGAGCTTCCGCGCGCAAGCACCTCCAATTCTATCCCTGCATCAGCCAAAACCAAATCGGGAGATCAGAACAGAGGGTGTTTACCCTCCAGACGCGCCCGTCACCAGCGCAAGACGTCCGTGCAATTCGTTTGGAGGAGACATGCCGTTGTTGAGGGAGTGCAATGGTTGGGGACTCATGATGGCAGTACCGTCGTCCTGTATTTCAACTTTGGATCTCAATCCTCTCACGGCGGAGCTCAAGCTCAATCGGGACGTGCGGGCCTAATAAGATGGATCGGGGTGCCGCTGCGGGGTAGAGAATCCGTGCAGCGCCGGGCTCCGTCGGCGAATATCTACTTCTGCTGTCGCGTCGGCCTTTGACTCTCCATCTTCGTCGCCTTTTTCGTTGACAGCATGGACATGCAGCCTCCGCCGCCGACGGTGCCTCCTTCGGAGCCTCTATCCCCAGAAAATGAGCCCGAAAACGAGGCCAAGAGCAAGAGAGTCAACCAGGCCTGTCTGATATGCCGGCGCCGCAAATCCAAATGCCACTTGTGAGTAGCACCATCTGCAGCGCGAGCATCCACTTTCGGGGATTGAAACCTCCACACAAAGGCCGACGACATGTCGAACGCCTGACAGAACCCCCATGACGTTTGCCAATCCCATGCCGACGGTCCTGCATCCGCTTAGATCAATGCCATTGTCTTGTATCCCGTTGGCGTTTGTGTCGAGGCTTGTTTCATTTGCTGTTCCCGGTTGATTCGTTGGCTTCTTCCAAAGTAGCAAAACTTAACAACAAACTTAGGGACTATAAGGACGGCAAGGCACAATTACCTTGCCAACGCTGTAAGCGCGAAAGTCTGGAATGCGTTCTCGGAGGATCCAACCGCGGAGGCCGCCGAGTGAGAAAGAAACCGCTGCCACAGATTGGAGAAGCACATCAAGCATCATCTGGAGTCTTTTCAGTGCCACCGCCCCCTCCACCCCCTGCCGCCGGCGACAGCAGCAGCAGTGTGGGATTCCACGGCCTCGGGACCATTGGCACAACGACAAACGGTTCGCCGACGGAACAGCGCCTCAACTTTAGGACCATTGAGACCAATAATGCTAGACCGCCACCACCTCAAGAGACGGCACCTCAATCCGCAGGAACCAACCCCATGGAGTTTGACAATTTGCAGAACCCCTCGGACGCGCTGGGCATCCTAGCCCGCGTGGCCGAGGAGGACACTCCTGTCGCGGCGCAGGACTCGACGCCCATGAGGGCCATGTTGCCAGAAACAACCCCCAGGTCCTCGTACCGGCTGCTGGCAGAAGGCAAGCTAACGTTGAATGACATGCTGCAGCTCATCCAGAGATATCGCACATGCTACCACCCATACTTTCCGCTCGCGCCGCCCCACGCGTTTGACGTTTCTAACCTCATCGAGTTTGCCCACAAGGAACCGCATCTGCTGACGGCGATT
The DNA here is from genome assembly GCF_038381095.1 of Phyllosticta capitalensis. Taxonomy (NCBI): domain Eukaryota; kingdom Fungi; phylum Ascomycota; class Dothideomycetes; order Botryosphaeriales; family Phyllostictaceae; genus Phyllosticta; species Phyllosticta capitalensis. The sequence goes on along the minus strand of NW_027117448.1, from coordinate 1,264,079 downwards.
CTCGTCATTGCGACCAAAGACCTTGGCGAGGAGATGCACTTGTACGAGTCGACGTCCGAGTACATGAAGACTCTCATGTCGGACCTGGCGGCCGGAGGCAACGGCGGAGTCGAGGCCGTAGAAGCGTTGCTGCTACTTGCCGAGTGGGCACCGTTCACACAGAGGGTGCATGTGGGCAAAATCGGAAAAGGGGAGGAGGATAGAGAGGCGTGGAACTCGTCCGGGCTGGCCATACGACTCGCATATTACATGGGCCTGGAGAGATACTCGTTCAAAATCATCAACGACGGAAAGGACCCGCAGTTTAATCGCAAACTGCTTGTTTGGACAGGTGAGTCGTGTTGGGAGCTCTGTGTGCCGTGTTTGTTCGGAGTCATCTGTTCAGTCCATGTGCCGAATCTGCGTTCGTCTTGCTCAGTGTTGCGGTCCAAAGTGTCTTTTTGTGAATCAACTCGACCATCGCCTTTCCAGTGTTCTGCCTGATTGATTGTACGACGCCCGTATAGTACACTGCTAACGTTGAACAGCATGCTACATAGCAGATCGACAAATATCGGTTCGCATTCCAAACAGACATCCGGCAAGACGCAGCTGACGCGCGGCAGATTCGCATAGGAAAGGCGTTTTGGTCAAGAGGGTAAGTTGTACTGATGTACCCCAAGCATGATGACCAAATTGTCTGACAAGGGACTAGGCCTGGACCACTTACGACACTCCGCCGAGAAAACTACCCGTACTTGTTGCCGCAACGGCCCAACGAGGAGGATTATGCAAGCATTTTTCAGGTACGCGGCGCTCTGGAGCAGGCCCAAATTAATAATCGCCTACTAACACTTGAGCAGGCTACCCTGGAGTTGACGTCGCTTTTTGGCAACGCGCATGATGTCCTGTAGGCGCAGCGTCTCGCTGAGTTGACAGGTCTCAGGACTGACACGAAGACAGATACTCTAATGTCGGGACGAGCTTCCGGTCGAATCTTAGCGGCAGCTACGTCAAGTTTATAGACGACTTTCGAGCGGCGGCGTACGGATGGAAGGCAGTTTGTAAGTGGCAGGGAAAGCGTCGAGGACAAGAGGCTAATGCAACCAGGGGGCTGCTTGAGCTGCTCGCCCAACCTCAAGGCGATGCTGGTCATGAGCTACGACTACCTGCGGCTGTACGTGAATGCGTTTGCGTTTCAAGCAACGGTGCGGCGGGTGCAGGCCAAGCTGGCAGAGGACAAGGCTAGCAGTCCCATCATCCCACAATCGCCGTCGCGCGTCTTTTACAACAACGTGGGGGCAGTGGGCGACGCGCGGTTCATCTTCGAGGCGCTGGATGCGGCCAAGGCGATTTTGACGACGGCCAACAGCTTCATCCCGGCCGAGACAGCGCTACGGTTCATGCCCCTGCGGTTCTACTTGTACCTGGTGTACGGGGCCGTGTTCCTGTTCCGGGCCAAGATTGTGGGCGTGTTTGCAGGCGACGAGGAGCGCCTCATACGACGGCTGATTGACGAGACGATTGAGAAGCTGCAGCGCAGCGCCGTGGGCCCGCAGCACATGGGGGCGCGCTACGCAGAGCTTCTTAAGCTGCTCTGGCAAAAGGCAGACACGCATAAACCGCCGGGGTACATGCGCAGCAGCGGGCACCAGTACCAGCAGTACGGCGAGGGGGGCGTGTCGCAGACGACGCCGGCGCCGTCAGCTTGCAGCGGCAGCGGAGCAGTGGGCGAGAGCCCGCTGGGCGGCAACGACAACGGAGCAACGGCAGAGCAGCTTGGGGACTTTAGCTGGACGGATCTCAACACGATTGGCGAGTTTGCGACGAGCCAAGGACAGCTAACGGACGACGCGCTTTGGAGCGGGTTCCTGCCTTTGGAGGTGGACTTTGCTCAGTGGGATGCAGACATGGGCATGGGGTTCTGAAATGGGAATTAAGGTTGGCTGGACCCTTTTTGCAAGGAGGAGCGGAGGACAGAGTTTGGGGGGGCAGGGCGGAAAGGTGGAGGTGGAGGCCGACAATGGACGTTTGAAGCTGCGGCGACTCGTGCTGCCGGAGAACAAGTGCGGAGAGGGAGCCAATGGGAGGAACGTCATATGTGTGCCATGGCATGGTGTTGGCACGGAGGCGGGGAAGGGAATGCAGTGCAGAGCAGAGGCGCTGACATTGCGACCTCGAGGGTTCGCTGGTGCAGGTACCAAAGTACAGTAAGCGAGCCAATGGCCGTCGGGCTGTAGTAAAAGCGAGGCCGCTGAAAAATCAAGTCGGCTGCATTTGCCCGCATGCGGAAAGGCGTTGCGGCACCACCAAAAGTCGCCATGTCCAGAGGCAAAAATCCAGACGCTCTCTGCTTACAGAATGCGGGGGAACATGGGTGTCTGCGGATGGCTTGCACGCTAGTCGTCATGCTCTTCCTGCCAAACTCACGCTGCTCCTCGCTATAAAAGTCCTGTCCACGCCCCAACTGTTCGATCTTCCGAAAATCCCATTGCAGGCAATCTGAGACTGTCTGACGCCGATCCACTCCACCGTATCACCGCATATCTCACCATGGCTCCCGGCTACCAAGGTACCAAGCCCCAACCACCAACCTTCCCCTCCCCTGGGTCCAAATCTAACACACCATGCCTCCAGCTCACGCCGCCGACGGCCGCAAGAACGGCGACCTCTACCGCGACTACAATGACGACCGCGACGCCACCTCCGAGGACACCCTCTACTGCACTAGCAATGGCGTCCCCTACCCCCACCCTTACGAGACCCAGCGCGTCGGCGAAAACGGCCCTCTGCTGCTTCAAGACTTCCACCTCGTAGACCTGCTCTCCCACTTTGACCGAGAGCGTATCCCCGAGCGTGTCGTCCACGCCAAGGGTAGCGGTGCTCATGGCTTCTACCGCACCACCGACCCCCTTGACGACCTCTCATGCGCCGACATTTTCAAGGCCGGCAAGATGTGCCCCATCACCATCCGCTTCTCGACTGTCGGTGGCGAGTCTGGCTCCCACGACTGTGCCCGCGACCCTCGTGGATTCGCCATCAAGTTCCGCACCGATGAGGGCAACTGGGACATGGTCGCCAACAACACCCCCGTCTTCTTCTTGCGCGACCCAGCCAAGTTCCCCCACTTCATCCACACTCAGAAGCGCGACCCGCAAACCCACCTGTCTGGCGCCGACGACTCGACCATGTTCTGGGACTACCTCTCCCAAAATCCCGAGTCTGTCCACCAGGTCATGATTCTCATGGGTGACCGCGGCATTCCCGACGGCTACCGCTTCATGAACGGATACTCTGGCCACACGATGAAGTTGATCAACAAGAACAACGAGTGGGTCTACGCCCAATTCCACTACAAGAGCAAGCAGGGCATTAGGTTCCTTACCCAGGAGGAGTCTGGCACCAAGTCTGCGGACCACTCTCAGAAGGATCTTTTCTACGCCATCGAGGCTGGCGACTACCCCGGCTGGGACTGCTATGTCCAGACCATGACCCCCAAGCAGGCCGAGGATCTGTGGGAGACGCAGAAGATCAACGTTTTTGACCTGACCCACGTGTGGCCGCAGAAGGACTTCCCCCTGCGCAAGTACGGCGAGATGTTCCTCAACGAAAATGCAAAGAACTACTTCTCCGAAATTGAGCAAGTGTGCTTCAATCCGGCGCACATGCCGCTGGGTGTTGAGCCCTCGGCCGACCCGGTCCTGCAATCGCGCCTCTTCTCGTACCCCGACACTCATCGTCACCGCGTTGGCGTCAACTACCAACAGCTGCCCGTCAACGCACCGCGGGTGCCATACCGCTTCGCCAACTTCCAGCGTGACGGCTCCATGGCCTTTTACAACCAGGGCAGCCGTCCCAACTACCTGTCGTCGATTGAGCCCATCAGCTTCCGCAACCGCTCCATCGACCTCAACAAGGCGCACGGTCACTTCATTGGCGAGGCCGTCACTTTCCTGTCTGAGATCCGCCCCGAGGACTTCAAGGCGCCGCGCGCGCTGTGGGAGCGTGTCTTTGACGATGGTGCCCGCGCACGCCTCATCAAGAACATCAGCGGCCACATGAAGAACTGCCGCAAGGAGGAGATCATCAAGCGCCAAATCGCCATCTTCCGCGAGGTCCACGAGGACATTGCTGCCGGCCTGGAGAAGGCCACGGGCATCAAGGGCTACGCCGGCATCTCCGGCCTGCGCTTCAACGGCTCCCACAACGGCATGGCCAAGTCGGCGGACCTCCGCGCGGCCAACGGCATGCTGAGCAAGGTCTCGCTCAGCGCGACCAACAATAACGGCGCGCCGGCGAGGGGCACGCACAAGGAGGCGTTGCTCCACGGCAACGGTGTGCAGAATGGAGCATGAACAGGAGGTGGTTGAAGTAAAACGAAGGTTGATACGACGTTGATGCGATGATGCAGACGGGAAATTTCTCTCTTGGGTCGGCTGGCCTTTGTGTTTTGGCGTGTTGTTAGCCTTGTTTTCATCTCTCATTCTCTTCTTCTTTCACCATATCTACCATGCGCTGAATGAGAAATTGTCCTTCTTTCCATCTGTTCCCAAATCTGCGCTGTGCTCACCAACCAATCAACCAACTGTCAATCACAAGCTCTCCTTTCGCCCACTTCCAGCCCACAGCCTACCCACATGTATTCGTTGCCACACACCAACCCACCAACCCACCAAACCACCAACCCATCCACCCGCCTCGGCATCTGCTGCACCGAATCACGCGCCACCACAACCACCACCACCACCACTACCGCTTCCTCCCCACCCACCATCCCCATCCCCAAAAATCTCCTGGTCTACCGAGTGGAGGCTTCTCGGGGTACATGCGTAGACGTCCCTATACTCTCCACCTACCTGCCGAGCCTCCCAGCCGATCGAGTCCACCCTCCAGGCAGCCTACCTAGTACTCCAGCCCATCTGGTCCAACGAGTGAGCGAGCGAGCGCCGCCCAGTCTTCCAGACGCAAGCGATGGAGCGTCGCCACACGCCCGCCGCTACGCTAGTTACACTACGCTACGCCACGCCACGCATGCTTCCATCCCGCCGGACCGCCACACTTCCGTGCTCCTTCTAGTGCACCACCGTAGCACAGTACGGACCACAGAAGCCGCCAATGTCTCGTCTCAGTAGGGCGCTTGTTGTGCGTCATGACTTTCGCTACGCGCTTTTTGGCCCACTGCTTGAGGGCTTCTCCGCGGTGGAGCTACGCTGCGCCGCCACTGGACGGACACGGCGGTTTGAAGTCGTTGTTGTGTTGTGTCTTGGACATTTGGACTGAGTGAGTGGGTGGGTGGCGTTTGCCTTGCTGCAGCCACAGACGTATGTACATACCCACCACCTACTTGCATCGGACAAAGGGCGACACGACGTCATGACCGTTGCGCCTCTTGCGCGAGCGAGCAGTCTAGGCTGGCTGAGGACATCAATCTTTGAGCTCTGCTCTGCTCTGCTCTGCTCGACGCGTCCATGTACCTACACCTGACTGTGTCTTGCCCGTGTGTCCGTCTCCCCATCCGCCCAAGTACCCATCATCCATTGACGTCGAGAGAGACGAAACAAAGCACAGGCATGAAACAGAACCCCCACCAACCGACCAACCCACCAAGGCACGACAACATGCACATAAGCAAGCCGGATAAGACGGGAGACGAGACGAGATGAGATGAGACAATCATCAACGATGAGACAGATGTACGTGCAGAAAGAAAGCCCCCGACTCGCTGGACACGCATCCATGTGTCTCGGTGCGCACGCACGCACGCACGTCACTTCAGGTGGGCTTTGGATTCTCGCTACCGAACTGAAACTGAAATGGCGAGTTGCGTGGGTGGCTGCTTGCTTTCTTTCTTTGACAAGGAGTCTGGCCCGCCTGTGTACCTGGCCGACTGGCCGTACTGCAATGTCTGCCGTGTCTTTCAGCAGGCGTGTTGGAGCTGTGCGACGCGAGGCTGGTCTGGTGTTTGAATGGGCACCAGAGGATTTCAGGTGGTAGGTGTCGTACGTAGGTTCGTGTCAGTAGAAAGGTGGAACTGATGAATGGAGAATCCGTGTGAGGGGTGTCGAGTGCTGAAGCAGGGAGAGATGTTGGACTTGAGAGTCAAGTAGGAGAGCGAATGATGGATATCAGGGGGTTGTGATGGTGGGTAGGGACTGGATGCGAAAGGAACATGGATACTTTGCCGCCAGAACGGCCCCCTTTTGTGCTCCAGCCAACATCACCGCCACCACTCCACACCTCTTCGCAACCGCCGCCAGCAAAAATAGACAAAAGGCAGCCCTGTCTCCAACAATCAGCAGCTCCTCTCACACCTCTCTCCAAAATCCAATCTCATGCTCTTGACTCCCCCCACTCCACATCCCCAAAACCCAGCCAGGGGGTGGGTCCCGCCCAGTCTGGCCCCCCTGTCCAAGCTCTTCCTCCCCACCCAAAACAAATCACACCGTTACAACACGGTCACAAGGGGCAAAACGTTGCGTCCACTGGGACTCGAACCCAGGCAACTTGCTGGCTCCATCGTGCGATGATGGAAGGCAAGTATCATAACCCCTAGACCATGAACGCATGAGGGAGGTGGTTGAGAAGGTGGTATATGATGAAGAAGGGAAATGTATGGAGGGGGGGCCAGCGAGGAAGATGATGGAGGAAAGAAAGATGGATTGTGAGAGGTATGAGTGGGGGTAAGGCAGAGGGAGGCGAGGAATGTGGTTAGGAAATGTCGGGTTGTGGTGTCGAGACGATGATGGACAGAAACTCGCCGACGCGGGAAGCCACACGTGGAAGCTCAAGTAGGGGAACCGACTGCTGCGAATGAGACCAAAAAGACGGTGAAGACGATGAAAAAGCCATTGATATCGTTGCGCGTGCTGTCGCTGGATGCAGATGTACAAATCGTGGTCGTGACGAACTCGAGGCGGGCGTTGGTGGACTGAAGGAGATCGGCGCCGAGCTCGCGTAAGGATCCCGGAGCTGGAGCACAAGCTCAACGCCGCACCGCCAAGGTCAACCAACGAAGCGCAGGACAACCAACCTCATCAGCCTCGTCGCCCATCGCCAATTCTCCGCCACCCGTCAATTCGACAGGAGGCCAATTTGCGCCATGGCAGACTTTATCAACAATCTGCTGGGCACAAAGTCGACGCCCAGCGCGGCGCCTGTCGCCGACCACGACGCCGGTACGTCACGCCGCATGCCGAAGGAAACATCTCGAATCGTGGCCATTGGTTCTAACGCATTGCTTGTCCAGACTTTGCCGACTTTGCTGGCGCCCCCGAGCCCTCGCCGGCATCGATATCAGTGGCGAGCGCGTCGACAGCCGCCGCGGGCGTTGTCGCTGGCGCCACGGACGCTCCCCGAGTCCCGTACACCAAGTGGTACCGGGTGTGGGAGCGGACGCAGCCGTCCGACTTTTACCAAGAGGCCTTCATCTTGCCCTTCATTGTGCTGGTGGTGCTATTGCACGTCTGGGGCACGCGAGCCAACCGGCGCAGAGCCCACGGCTGGGCGAGAGCTCACGCGCCCGTCCTCCAGGAAGAATTTGCCAGCGTCGGGTTTGGAGGCCGCAGGGACAAGAAGCCGCCGACGGTCGAGGATGTCCAGGCGAGCGGGCTGGCGCGGCTCAGCGCCGAGGAAATGGAGGCCGTCGAGCCGGAGAAGCTGGTCAAGGAGGTTGCCCACAACGAGTACCAGTCGTACGCGACGGGCCGTCAAAACATTGCGTTTGTCGACGTCAAGCTGTCCATGCTGAAGCGCTACAACCCGCTGATTCGCTACGGCGAGACTGCCGCCAGCTTCTTCTTCGACAGCGTCTCGTCCCCCGTCGAGCGCATGGAGGCCACTGCCTACACGTTTGATGGCAAGGAGAAGGAGCTGGTGCCTGGCGCGGCCAAGGTCCCCAACTCGAGCTTCGACGGCTTCGTCTTTGCCATTGTCCATAAGGATCTGATGAAGCGCCTTCGCGACGACCGCTACGACCTCTCCCTGACCACCACCAAGGACCACCCCAAGCTGCCCATCTGGTACACCGTCATGAGCGAGTCGGCCGAAATCACTGACGCCTTGCTCACCCCTGAGCTCCTCAAGGTCGTCGAGCAAGCCGGCGACGCCCTCGAAGCCCTCGTCATTTCCGACCAACCCATGGACCGACCCAAGAAGTGCGTCGCTCCCCACCTCTCCCCTTTCCCACTCTCGACTAACACTCGCAGACTCGACGAAACCAACCCCCGCAAGCGCGTGACGCTCTCCATGACGCTCCCCTCGAGCGGCGACTACAGCGCCACGCTGCCGCTCTTCTCGTACTTCCTGCGGCTGCCGGACCAGCTGGTGTCGGGGGCGCACTTCCGGCCCGAGGCGCTGCGGCGCGTGCGGCAGACGCGCGAGGACGAGCTGCGCAAGCTGCGCAAGCTCGACGACGAGACCCGCGCCGAGGAGCGCAAGCTCGAGGCCGACAAGCAGAAGAAGCTCGAGCGCGAGCGCAAGCTCAAGAACATGAGCGCCGACGACCAGCGCAAGTACCTGGACAAGGAGCGCGAGAAGAACCTGCGCAGGAGCCAGCGCCAGAAGACTATGAAGGCGTAGTGTAGGTGCGCGAGGAGTTGTCGGATGCATGTTGTAGATGTTTTGTGGTGTTGAAGTCAATGGCGCGCCTACGAGTAGCATTCATGCGCGCGCCATGGATGGCTTGTAGTGTCCAAGTCAAGACAGGCGCACGCGTACAAGGAGCAGTCGTGCCGCGCACCATTTGACTTGGGCAAAAATCAGTTAGGTGAAAATTCATGAATTGTAAAGTGCCACTTTTCGCAGCTGAATCTGCGCCAAATAAATCTCTTGCGGACCTCCGAAGAAGTGCTTGCGAGCAGGGTATCCAGCGCCAATCCATCGAAACGTATCCGCAACACTATGCCATGCCATGCTATTCTGCGCTGGAAAAAGGGGTATCCATCCTCGAAACACCAGCCCTGGCGCCGCGGCCATCGGATGCTCCCTATAAATGCGCGCCAACCCTAATTCCAACTCCATTCAGTAAAGAGAGCACCTGTACGTCATGTTAACTCCTTGTGGATACACTAAAAGACATAGAAACATACCAAGCAAACAGACCAGCACATCCCATCTCAACCCAGACGCTCGTGCTTGCGGGACAGCTGACCGTCGCCATCGCCAGCGCCGTCTCCGCCCTCTCCTTCCTCGTCCCTGGCCCGCTTCACAGAGGCGGCAGGCGGCAGCAGAGGAGGGAGAGAGAGCGTCGACGACGCCGACGCGATCGTCGGGGCACGCGAGAACGGTGGTGAGAGCGGGAGCGGCGTCGTGGCAGCAGCAGCAGCAGCAGCAGCCATCTCCTCCCTCCACTCAGCATCAAGCTCCTCGAGCCAAGCCAACGTCTCGTCGGCCGTCGGGGCGCGCACGCGGCGGTCGAGGAGGACGCCGGCCCGCCCGCTTGTGGGCGCCGATGTAGTCGTGTCGCGCCAGCTGGCGTGGCGGCGGCAGCAGAGCGAGTACTTGACGCCGAGGCCGCCGCGGCCGCTGGCCAGGTTGGCGGCGAAGTCGGCCCACGTGTGCGCGAAGATGCCGTGCTTGGAGTCGTCGGGGACCCAGCGGATGGTGATGGGGACGCCGGCGGCGGCGGCGGCCCAGAAGTCGCGGCAGATGGATTGGGGCGTGTCGATGGCGGAGGAGGAGGAGGAGGGGGCGTCGCGGCGGCCGTCCCATTGCTGCAGAGCACAGAGACCGGGCAGGCAGTCGTTGAAGATGACGATCCCGGTTTGGTTGCGGAGGAGGTGCGAGATCGTTTGGACGGCGAGAACGACCGATTTCATCTCGGCCCACTTCGAGAAAATGCCGTCGAGTGAATGGTGGCTGTTGCTGGCATCCCACATGAACTCATTACCTTGGACTCGCCAGGAGACTGCCCATGCGGCTGGACTGTTTAGAGTTGGGCCACAGCTATCAGCATACAGGACAAGAGTGTCGTCTGTGTTTGTGAATCTTTCGCCCATCATGATAGCCAGCCGAACATCAAAGTCATACTCCCAGGTGATGAGTGGAGCCATTGTGTTCGTTCGTCGAGAGTGCCAACCGCCAGGGCACTGAGAAGTGTGCGAGCTGGGTGACTGCGGCGAGCAATTCGTGGCAGCGCAATGATTCAAGCCCCTGAATGATAGACTTGTAGAAGATGAGGGAATTTAATAACTGACTGTAGTGAGCTCTCAGCAAAATGAAGTGGGGTGCGATGCGATGTCCAGTCCTAGAAGATGTCCAGCTTGGATTTCACAACACCATGAAAACATCATGCGCTTAGGTAGTCGACGAAAGCACTGGCCGCGATCTGAGCCAGAATCATTCCCATTGGGGGTTCTCTGCCCTTTCTACACCATGACGGCCGTGCTCTTGAAACTCTACAACTATCCATGCTCTTTCACAGTCATCCTAGAGGTTAAATCGTTCCTGTTGGACACATGAAAAGGAAAGGACATCAGCTGACTTCACGACAGAAGGAAAGTGGATTGATGAGGAGATTGTTCATCATTCAAATCATCTATCCGTAGTCTCATAAAGAGCCGTTTTCGTTCCTCATAGCAAAGCCAGATCGGCAATCGTCAGTGTCGAAGGTCTATCGAATCCCTCCTTCTCAATTCGCCAGTGGTTGATCGCACCGGACCTCTAGGACTCCTCGACAGCCTTGAGAGCATCGAAGAACTCGTTCCAGTGCTTCATGACGTAGATGGCACCGCACTCCTCCTTGAGCATCTTGTACATCTTCTCCTGCTCCTCGCCCTCGTACGGGCCGACGTAGCCGATGAGAGGGATCTTGGCGTTCTTCGCGGCCGTGGCACCGCTGCGGCTGTCCTCGACGGCGACGGACTCGGAAGGCTTGACGCCAATCTGCTCGCAGGCGTACAGGTAGATGGCGGGGTCGGGCTTAGACGTCGGCTTGGGCAGCGAGGTGGCGGCGCTGTAGACGTGATTGGGAGGGAAGTACTGGTCCAAGCCGACCTTGCGGATCGAGGCCTGAACACGGGAGAGAGCAGACGAAGAGACGACAGACAGGCCGTACTTTTTCTCGTCGTACAGCTTCTGGATGACGGGCATGACGCCAACGCAAGGCTCGGCCTTCTTCTCCAGAGTCTCAATGACCTTGCCGAGCTCGCGGTCGACGTAGTTGTTGAACTCGTCCTCGGGCATGGTGAAGCCGTACTTCTTCTGGAGAGAAGTCATCATGCCGCGGAAGTTCTGGCCGACAAAGTCCTTCAAGAGTCCAGGGCCGGTGTAGCGGTCAGAGAAGCCGTACTTTTCGAGAATCTCGTTGGCGAGCTCGGCGCAAGCCTCGAAGGCCAGCTCCTCGGAGAGGACGAGCGTGTTGTCGCAGTCAAAGTGGATTTGCTTGATCTGGCATGGCGAGTGAGGTTAGCGGGGTCAGGCTGAGACGAGGAAGAGCAATTGGAACATACCGCAGGCATTTTGGGCAGATTCTGAAGCTTGGCTCTGAGAGGAATGGTGGTGAGTTTGTGTGAGGAATTGAGCAGGTGGTGAAGAGGAGTGAGGTGTGGAGAAGACTGGGGAATGGAGCAAGCAGGAAGAAAGTCAAGACTGGGGTTTAAGTAGACAGGAGCTCGGGCAACAAGTGACGTAAGCGGGGCACAAGGAACTGGAAGGGGGTGGTCCGAGCGGAGACAGCAGAAGCAGGAACGATGGGTACTGGCAATGAAGATGGAGTTGAACAGGTGTTGAAAAGGGGGAGGTGTAACGAGTCTAAGTAGACATCAGTAGACAGTGTATGTTAGGCTGGCGCTACTCTTGCGTCCGTCTGCCCTTGTCCGCTGCAGAGACGGACCTGTACCCCTGTTGATTGCTGCCGCGCGGGGCTGCCAAACCCACGACACCACCACGCAAATCCCGGCCTCCCACATACATCCCACAGACTTCCCTTCTCCCCGGCATACCGCTTCGCTCTCAACGCTCAACAGCCATGCCCCGAGCCGCAATTGACTGCTGTGAAACCGCGAGACATGTGCGTCTAAGCGCCGTCTGTTGCCCGGCCGCTGCCCGATCCCATCAAAGTGCGACGCACCGCTTCTGCGCCGACGCCCTTCTGGTCGCCAGCGCATCTTTTTTCGTCTCGCTTCTGCCCCTGGTGTTGGGCTGTCGTTTTTCTGAACCGTTGCCGCTGCATGCGCCATCTCTTCTGTGTCAATTTAGCCACGGCTAAGCTCGTTCTCAGGCTCTCAGGCATCTTTCTCAAGCAGCCAGTCTCTGGCCCACGTGCGCGGCGGATTCTGTCCTTTTGTGTCACCCATCCAAGCTCCTTGATGTGCAACTTCTCTCCTTGCTGCAGTCGACATGTCTCTTGCATCAAACCTCCGGTTGAGGTGACGATAAAGTGTGGACAGCCCTCCAAAGCCAAGTCAAAACAGGAAAAGCCGGGTTCCAAAGATGCCCGGTCCAACAACTTTATCTTGACGTCCGAGGTCTACTGGCAAGTTACCGTCAAAATGGAGCAACCAAGCGACCTACATTCTACTTTCATTCCTCTGTTTCCGATGATCTTGCAAGGCCACTCTTCCGGAATCCTGGGGGCAATGACGCACCCAAGTCAATATGGAAGGTTTTGACCTAGAAGGAAAAGTATCCACAAAATGTGAGTTTTTGAAAAGTCTTGACGAAAATCGCCCCCTCATCAAGTGCGTGGGCTTTCCGACCTGAGAAACCACCGACAAATCTCTCGGTTCAAATGGCGCGCCTTGGGACTCTTTTCAAGCCCCGGACTTTGGACGCAGGTGGTTCGAGAACTTCGGCATTCTTCAAGAACTTCGGCACTCTGAACGTGGGGCTCAAAATCACCAGGTCCAAGCCGAAATCCGGGGCAGAAGATGCCGAAATCCACCTTTTATCTGATACCGTTCGTATCGCTTTATCGTGCCCGGTCACCATGTCTTTTTCTGGACTTTGTCCCCCAGGACCCAATGATCTTCTTTCGCGAAGGTCGCTAGAAAATTGGGGTACGCGCGGAGAAGACCTCGTCCAACTCCCCCTACCAATCGTTATCTACAAGAGTGGGCGCGAAAATGAACGAGACAACAACACAACCCTAGTTGCCAAGAGCGTCTAGTATCTGTACGATAGAAAAATGGCCCTATCTGTTCCTTCATATTGACCCACAGAGAGTAGTGCGTAATGGCACTGTCTACAATGAGTAGGTCCATGCGGAGGAGCAGAGGGCAGCATGTATAAGAGGGGTTGTTGAAAGATTGTAATGCAGCATCAACAATTGATCTCCCCGAATTGCGACGGCGACGATGAAGTCGGCAATCTCGACCTTGGCGACTGGCTTGGCCGTCTTCTCTTTACTCTCTCATGTTGTCGATCAAGTCTCTGCAAGACCGAGTCCCAAGTCAAGCTCCAAATGGATGAAAGACAGCCGTGCAAGAGGGGGCCTGGGCGGCGCCAGAAAGAATCCCATCAGGCTTCGAGATACAGGTGCCTCGTGCTCTGCTCCAGTCGCCCAGTCCATCGTCGCACCCAAGAGCAATGTTTGGGCTGGGTTGACTGATGCTGAAGCTGCATCGGTAATTTCGTGGCTTTTCAGCCAAAAGGACTTGAATTTGACGACGACCGACGATGCTGGCGAGTGGGACAATACAGTCGTAAGTTGAATACTGGCCATTGAGTGATCCAGGCTGACATTTTCAGACTCTTGTGGAACTCATGATCCCCAACAAGACGGATTCTCTGGCGTACCTGGACGGCAATGCAACCGCCCCTGCACGATATGCTCACGTCCAATTGGATCATAGAGCGACTGAAGAGCCCTATTTTCAGGACATCCTAGTCGGCCCCTTGCCAATCAAGAACGGGACTACGCGGTACGAGCCGCTGACGTATCCCTACACAAGGAAAACCGACGGCCGAGTGCGAAACCTCGAGGCAGACTCTGACAGTCTCTCCGATTGGAAGCACAACGTCAGTGCTTCCATTGCTGACATTACCCTGGAACTCTTCAACGGCACTGCCACTGGACTGGACAACGACACGATCGACGTCTGGGGCCAGGATCCCTACTGGCAAGAAGATGGCATCGTCCAGTGGAACCAATTCTGGGGTCTTCCTACCGATGGCTTTGATGAAGGAACTCTCTTGCCTCTTGGCTTGTACTTTGCTGCCAACTTCACTGGTAGAGACCCAAGTAAATGGGCCTTGCTCGGCTGGTTCTATAACGACGTCTTCTACTCCTCGACGGAGGAGTTCAAAACAGCCTTTTACTCTGAAGGCTTCGAAAAGCTCAAGCCCAACATTGGAGGGTCCTGGGCGGCTACAGACCAAAAGGGTCCTGTGTTGCCCCTTGATACACTCTCACCACCCATGGCCGTGACGCCACAAGGCTCTCGCTACTTTGTCGACACTGAGCAAAAGTACATCAAGTGGATGGACTTTGAGTTCTACGTCGCCTTCAGCCGCGATACGGGAATGAGAATCTACAACATCAAGTACAAAGGAAAGCGGATCATCTACGAGCTCGGACTACAAGAAGCACTTGCACACTATGCTGGCAACGATCCAGTCCAATCCGGAACCTCTTATCTGGACACTTACTACGGATTTGGCCCCTATAGCTTCCAGCTGGTTGCCGGATACGATTGCCCCAGCTATGCCACATATCTCAACAGCTCATTCTACACGGCCGAGACGACTCATACGCACGTCAACAGTATCTGTCTCTTTGAAAGTACAGCCGACTACCCGCTGCAGCGACACAGCACGTCCGACTATGTCAGTGTCACGAAGAATACTTATTTCACTATCCGCAGTGTGGCGACTGTTGGTAAGTATCCAACCCAGAGATGCGTGGAGTCCTCCTGACACAGCGCAGGCAACTACGACTATGCCTTTACCTATTCTTTCCATCTGGACGGAAGTGTTCATGTCGAAGTCCGTGCCTCTGGCTACATTCAATCAGCATACTGGGCCAACAACGAAGACTACGGCTTCCACATCCACGACTCGCTCTCGGGCTCCATGCACGACCACGTCCTCAACTACAAGCTGGACATGGACGTTCTCGGCACCGCAAACACCCTCACAACAACCAAGCTCGTCCCGACAACCGAAACCTACCCCTGGTCCTTCGGCACCGCACGCAACACAATGAAGCTCACGCGCGGCCAAATCTCCAACGAAGACGACGGCAAGCTGTCCTGGGGCGACAACTCGGCGACCATGTGGGCCATCGTCAACACAGACGCACCCAACGAGTTTGGCGAAAACCGCGGCTACCGCATCATGCCAGCCACAGCGCCGATGCACCTGACGGTCCAGAACAGCACCAACCTGGCCAAGGCGGCGCAGTGGGCGACGCACGACTTCTTCGTGACGCGGCAAAAGGACACGGAGCCGCGCAGCGCGCACCCGGCCAATAGCCAGGACGTGCACGACCCGATCGTCGACTTCGACGCCTTCTTCGACGGCGAGAGCCTCGAGCAGGAGGACCTGGTGCTGTGGTTCAACCTGGGCATGCACCACGTGCCGCACACGGGCGACCTGCCCAACACCGTCTTCACCACCGCCCACTCGGGCCTGCAGATCCTGCCGCTCAACTACCTGGCCGGCGACCCGAGCCGCGAGACGGTCAACATGGTGCGCGTCGACTACTCGGGCGGCCCCAACGTCACGACCGTCGAGACGTTTGGCCAGCTGCTGCCGACGTGCGCCGTCGACCTGGCCGAGTATGAGCCAGACTTGCACAGTTATACGGGTGATGTTGTCATTCGCAAGTTTCCGTTTGATCCGAATGATCCTTATTTGGAGACGGATAGCATCGTTTAGGGGGGATGCTGCGGGCAGGGGGTTTGTGTTGGGCCATGTAGTCGGAGTGTTGATGGACACATTGAATCAAAAGGTGCTGAGGTAGGGGCAAGCTGAATCCATCGTGGTCTTGACAACAATCATATTCATCATCTGTGACAGCAACCCAATGCCCCGCAAAAGCTAACAATATCCATCCAAGTGCAAGAAAGTAAGAAACATTCAGAGACAAAAGCCACTATACATATGTCGTACAACAGAACAGAAAAACGCAAGAGCAAACCAACCTTGCGCCCAAAATATCCCAATGCCGACCTGATAAATCACAATCTGAGACGATTACCTTCAATCGCATTACCTCATCAAGGCGGCGTCACCACAACGACATTAAACACACCCGGCCCATGATTCCCACCGTTGCCGCCCGCTCCGCCATTTCCGGGGCCACCAAGCCCACCAAGGCCTCCAAGATTTCCACTGATGCGCTCATAATCCTGGAGCAGCCGATCAATGTTGTCCGATTTGACCTCCGCGATAGCGCGGATTTCACGATCATATGGCACGAGGAACGCGCCGTCGTAGTTGAGGCGGGCGGTGGGTGCGAGGTTGTCGCTGTCGTGCAGCGGCACGGCTTGGATGGGAGGGCAAAGGTTATGTTCGCCACGGAGGAGGCGGGGCGGGGAGGCGGTTGTGTAGATGAGGGCGTGTTGGCCGGCGTGAGGGCAGATGTCAGGGCGGGTCGTCCCTTTGCCTTGGTAGGTCTTGATGGCGCTGTGGAGGGGTTGGGTTAGTATTGTGTGCTGGAGGGTGGGTAAGGAGGGAAGGGGGAAAGGGAAAGGGAAGAAGGTAAGGAGACTGACAGGCACATGACCGTCTCTGCATCACGGTCGATGACAACTCCGCGGCGGAATATCATGTGCGGCTTTATCTGCTGGTTGGCGACCATGCGTCTGGTTCTTTCGTCCCACTCGTCGGGGTAGAGCCGGACTTGGATGATCTGGAAAGGAAGTACTGGTTAGCATCCAAGAGCTCCAAGGAAAGATGTACTCACTTTGCCGATGCTGAAGAAGCCATCTCGAAAGTTTTCAGATATGACTTCGTAAAGCTCTGAGTTGTGTCAGTCTCTTTCAGGTTAAGGGAGATCGACGTTTGAACTGAGTGGACGTACCGTCGCGGCTGACACCTCCTTGTGGCATTGCGGATCCCATGCGGCCAGATGGACGAAGAGGTGTAAAGTAACTGACTCCAGGTCTCACAGGGGTTACCACCTCGACTCGCTTGGGGGACCAGAAAGGCATTTTGTAGGTCAAAGGGTGAAGGAGAAGCGGGAGAAAGTGGGAGGTAAGTCCAAGAAAGCTGCAACGGCAAGCGGGCTTCTTCAAGCCATATTGAACGAAAAGGCGTCAGGCGGGTAGGGGGCGCGGACACTTTTGACCCTCTTCTCCCACGCTCCGCTCGCTCATGACCTCACTCCTTCGCGTCTCGAGTGCCAAGCCTCCACGATGGGAGCAGCCTGAAAGAGGCCGCAAGGCCCAAATGAGCCTCAGTGTGGCTAAGGTCGTTGCTGACGGACCATGACAGAAACGGTCCTCGTGATAGGGTTGCAGTCAGGTCTTGTGGCGGTGTTGGTGGTGGTAATGTTCTCCAAGACACGGGGCCGCAGCTCTCTGAAGGCGGAGGCGATCTCGACCAAAGAGCTCGACCAAAAGGAGCGTTGAGGAAAGCCATGGACAGGTAGACGGGAGTCGGCACAAAGAGAAGGATCATCTAGCTAGCCAAGGAATAAGATCAAAAAGGTAATGATGTTGACAGTTTCCCTGACAGCCTCCACCAGACTTGGGGACTAGACAACGCTGAAGCCCCTTCGTGTGTGGGCTCCAAGGCGACAGCTTGGAATACACAAAGGCGGTCTGAGCAATCATCAGTCAAAAGAGCCTCATTTCCCAATAGAGGAGGCGCAGTGATTAGAGGTGTGCGGGCGAGCGGGTGAGAAAAAGCAGACGCACAAAGTGCTGCCTCTGCCTCTATTTCTTCAAAGCCACACCTCCTAATCTCCAACATACCTCAGCCACTACAATGATCATCTTATAGAACCGACCTGAAGTCTGCGTGGGGTTTCTGCCTGACAAGGCTGGAGTGGCCAATTG